>NC_138761.1:94880422-95599681 GCF_965113315.1 Podarcis vaucheri
TGGGTGGCTGGGGGAATAGTTGAGCAAAGAGTGGAAGAGGAACCTTCTTCGAGTTGTCCCCCAGAGTCTTAGAAAATGTACTGTACACTTTGTTGATTTTTAAATGTTTTTCTGTCATGTTTAGAAACTTAATTTATTGTTCCTTCACTTTTTGAAATGCTCTTTACAGTATGTGTGACTTTAAAGAGAACTTAATAAACTCTTGTTGTACCAAATTTGGCTTTGTTTCGACTTTTTTTGACCATAGGAGCGCATTAATTGAATTTCAATGCATTCCTATGGGATTTCATGCTTCGCAAGACGAAAAATTCGCTAGATGAAAAAACTCGCGGAACGAATTAATTTCGTCTTGCGAGGCACCACTGTACTCTATGGAAAGCATACAACATCTTTTCTACAGAACTGTGCGATGTACCTATGGGCATTACAATTTGTGTCTCATTTATCACCAAGTCCTATGCTTTATGGCATAAGAGAGATAGCAAAGCACAATGTTGTGTACAGGTAAGTCCATATAGGTGGCCAAAGAGGAACTTTATTCCAATGTCCCGGGTAAGTGGGATGCTACACTTCCAAGGAACTCAGACACTAACAAAGCACCCTATCAGATTATTGGGCTCAAATGAATGGGGGTCATTGCCTCTGGCATCAAGCAGCTTAAACAGTGGATGCTTTCATTGTACCTGTTCTGTACATCTTTTCCTAATTTCTCAAATTGCTTCCTCTACATTATTTGAACAATCCAAAGGACAGTTTTATTATCCTTATAGTACATGATGATGACAGGGTTTAAGAGTTTATGTCTAATGCGTATTAACCAGCTTTTGTCAAATCATGCTTGATTCTACCTTTCTTTCTCTCGTAATCTTGTCTTTACATTAGTCACATTTTTAATATTTCATTTTCTCATATCTCGCTTCCTGACTCTGCCTATATGCGCATATATATATATATATATATATATATATATATATGCAGGTTTTGGTGTCTTCGGGTGTCTTCCCGTGTAAGAGTCGGGGTGTCTGTGCAACGTTTCGACGAGGTCTCACTCGTCATCTTCAGGCTGGTGCTTTCGGCTTCTTGTTACTGGAACAGAGCAGAATCTGGTGTTTGGGTTCCTATAAATACTGTGGAGGGGTGTGGTGTATAGCCTCCAACGTTCTGGGCAGAGAGGAAGTTCCTAGATTAGTGTGCCTTTTCTTCTTTTGTTCCTTAATTACTTGAGGGATATCTTGAGTGATTTCATGAGTGATATTCTGAATACCACTGGGTGGGTCATTAAGTGTAGATTAGTTGCTAAAGCTTTTGTGTCTTGACCTCTTGAGCTTGTGAAGAGTTTTTCTGAGAAGATGGCTGTGCTGCATTTAGTTGTGCTCTGGCTTGGCCTCGTGTATAGGGGCGAGCTGTGGTTTTGTGCCTTGTGCCAGCCAGATCTGTGTAGGGATTGCAGGGGGGTGCAGCATCCGGAGGTGCCACTATAGTTTGGCTACTGGATGGAGTCTGTAATATGTCTGTGGAGAGGGTCTGGGTTTGGGTCTGGTGTGGTTGATTGGTGACGGCGTTCTGTGTGCCTCTGGTTCTGGTGTCGGTTTTTGTGGGGAGGGCTAATTTCCAGATGTCTGGCAGGCGGGACGTGTCGTCACGCTTGTTCATGTTGTGAGGGTGTTTCTCTATCTCGATGGCTTCCATGATTATTCTCTTGTGGTGATGTTCCATGTTAAAGAGCAATTTGGAATCTGCAAAATTAATTTCGTGTCCTGTTTCTTTCATGTGTTGGAAAAGAGAGGAAGTTTTTTCTTCTTTTTTGACAGCATTCTTGTGTTCTGCGATACGTGCATTTATTCGTCTGTTTGTTTGTCCAATGTACGTGGCTGGGCAGACTTTGCAGGGTATTTCATAGACCCCTTGGTTTTCCAGCTGGATTTTGTCTTTTGGGTTTCTGAGGATATTGGCTATTTTTTGGTTGGTGCAGAAGGCTGTTTTGATATTGTGTTTATGGAGGATTTTGCTGATTTTGTCTGTAGTGCCCTTGATATAAGGAAGGAGGGCCATGCCATTGTTTTCTTCTGTGTCTTGGTTTTTGGGGGGTGTTTCTTTTTGGATTAGCTTCGTAACCCTATTTTTCTGGTATCCATTGGCGATTAACACATTTGAGAGATTCTGTAACTCAGTTGTCAAGTGGTCTTTGTCAGCCAGGCGTTTGGTTCTGGAGATGAGAGTCTTGGCTACGGAGTTTATTTGTGCAGGGTGGTGGTGTGATTGTGCATGTAAGTAGCGGTTGGTGTGTGTTTTTTTCCGGTAGATATTGTGTCCTAGGGAGCCATCAGGTTTTTTGTAGATTAGGACGTCAAGAAAGGGGAGTTGGTTGTTGTCTTCTATTTCCATAGTGAATTGTATTTTGGGGTGTAGGCTGTTGAGATGTGTGAGGAAGCTATCTAGTTTTTCTTTCCCGTGTGGCCAAATTACAAAGGTGTCGTCAACATATCTGAGCCAAAGTTTGGGTTTGTGTTCTGACTTGTCTAAAGCATTGGTTTCAAAGTGTTCCATGTACAAATTTGCGATGACCGGTGAGAGGGGTGATCCCATAGGTGCTCCTTCTATCTGTTTGTATCTTTGTCCATTGTGGATGAAGTACGTGTTGGTTAGGCAGTGGTTGGTCAGGTCCAGGATGTATTTGGGGGGGTTGTATTTGTTTTGAATGGCTGTCAAGGCTTCATTAATGGGCACTTGAGTGAAGAGAGATACAACATCGAAGCTCACAAGTAGGTCATCGGGATGTAGGTATTGCTTCTTTATTGTTTCTATGAACTGGAAGGAGTTAGTAACGTGTGAAGCGATGGATTCTGCATAGGGCTGAAGTTGCTTAGCGAGAAATTTAGCGAGAGTTTGTAGAGGTGAGCCTATGGAGCTGACTATTGGTCTGAGTGGTGTTCCTTCTTTGTGTATCTTGGGGAGACCGTAGAGTTTGGGGCATCTGGAAGATTTTTCTCTGGGGATGATTCTTAGCTGGATTTCTTCACTGATAGGAGAGGCTTTTATTTTGGATTTGGTGGTTTTTTCCAGATAGGTGGTGGGATCTATCTAAAAGCCTCTCCTATCAGTGAAGAAATCCAGCTAAGAATCATCCCCAGAGAAAAATCTTCCAGATGCCCCAAACTCTACGGTCTCCCCAAGATACACAAAGAAGGAACACCACTCAGACCAATAGTCAGCTCCATAGGCTCACCTCTACAAAATCTCGCTAAATTTCTCGCTAAGCAACTTCAGCCCTATGCAGAATCCATCGCTTCACACGTTACTAACTCCTTCCAGTTCATAGAAACAATAAAGAAGCAATACCTACATCCCGATGACCTACTTGTGAGCTTCGATGTTGTATCTCTCTTCACTCAAGTGCCCATTAATGAAGCCTTGACAGCCATTCAAAACAAATACAACCCCCCCAAATACATCCTGGACCTGACCAACCACTGCCTAACCAACACGTACTTCATCCACAATGGACAAAGATACAAACAGATAGAAGGAGCACCTATGGGATCACCCCTCTCACCGGTCATCGCAAATTTGTACATGGAACACTTTGAAACCAATGCTTTAGACAAGTCAGAACACAAACCCAAACTTTGGCTCAGATATGTTGACGACACCTTTGTAATTTGGCCACACGGGAAAGAAAAACTAGATAGCTTCCTCACACATCTCAACAGCCTACACCCCAAAATACAATTCACTATGGAAATAGAAGACAACAACCAACTCCCCTTTCTTGACGTCCTAATCTACAAAAAACCTGATGGCTCCCTAGGACACAATATCTACCGGAAAAAAACACACACCAACAGCTACTTACATGCACAATCACACCACCACCCTGCACAAATAAACTCCGTAGCCAAGACTCTCATCTCCAGAACCAAACGCCTGGCTGACAAAGACCACTTGACAACTGAGTTACAGAATCTCTCAAATGTGTTAATCGCCAATGGATACCAGAAAAACAGGGTTACGAAGCTAATCCAAAAAGAAACACCCCCCAAAAACCAAGACACAGAAGAAAACAATGGCATGGCCCTCCTTCCTTATATCAAGGGCACTACAGACAAAATCAGCAAAATCCTCCATAAACACAATATCAAAACAGCCTTCTGCACCAACCAAAAAATAGCCAATATCCTCAGAAACCCAAAAGACAAAATCCAGCTGGAAAACCAAGGGGTCTATGAAATACCCTGCAAAGTCTGCCCAGCCACGTACATTGGACAAACAAACAGACGAATAAATGCACGTATCGCAGAACACAAGAATGCTGTCAAAAAAGAAGAAAAAACTTCCTCTCTTTTCCAACACATGAAAGAAACAGGACACGAAATTAATTTTGCAGATTCCAAATTGCTCTTTAACATGGAACATCACCACAAGAGAATAATCATGGAAGCCATCGAGATAGAGAAACACCCTCACAACATGAACAAGCGTGACGACACGTCCCGCCTGCCAGACATCTGGAAATTAGCCCTCCCCACAAAAACCGACACCAGAACCAGAGGCACACAGAACGCCGTCACCAATCAACCACACCAGACCCAAACCCAGACCCTCTCCACAGACATATTACAGACTCCATCCAGTAGCCAAACTATAGTGGCACCTCCGGATGCTGCACCCCCCTGCAATCCCTACACAGATCTGGCTGGCACAAGGCACAAAACCACAGCTCGCCCCTATACACGAGGCCAAGCCAGAGCACAACTAAATGCAGCACAGCCATCTTCTCAGAAAAACTCTTCACAAGCTCAAGAGGTCAAGACACAAAAGCTTTAGCAACTAATCTACACTTAATGACCCACCCAGTGGTATTCAGAATATCACTCATGAAATCACTCAAGATATCCCTCAAGTAATTAAGGAACAAAAGAAGAAAAGGCACACTAATCTAGGAACTTCCTCTCTGCCCAGAACGTTGGAGGCTATACACCACACCCCTCCACAGTATTTATAGGAACTCAAACACCAGATTCTGCTCTGTTCCAGTAACAAGAAGCCGAAAGCACCAGCCTGAAGATGACGAGTGAGACCTCGTCGAAACGTCGCACAGACACCCCGACTCTTACACGGGAAGACACCCGAAGACACCAAAACCTGCATTCCTGTACCCGTGAAAATCTACGAAAGCATATATATATATATATATATATATGCTGCTACTGATGTGAAAATGATATATATAGGAATTCTTTAGGATTAAGCCTCTTAAATGTAAAAATTATCATTTGAATTTTATATGCAAATTCAGGTTAAGACACATGATTGTTAGAAGGACAAAAAAGTCTGGTTTGTGCAATAGCTTGTAAAATAAGGAACCATGTATATAGAAGCTTTGGCGTACCTGTAACAGCTAGATTAGAAATATTGCATGGATTCATTAATTTGCTTTTTTAAAGCATATCCAATTATGGATACTGTTAAATTGGTTTTTTTCCCTTAAAGTTGCAAATATATTGAGACAAGAGAGTAAGCCAGAAAGATATTCCTTTTTCTTTTGTTTCAGACAAGTAGCAGATCTTTCTTGCTCAGATAATGGGATAAGGAGAAGACTGATATGGGGCTGATCAGCCCTGAGTAACTTTCGCAACAGTTAGAACTGATATCTATTTCAGGCATTTGGAGACTGCTGTGCACATTGGACTTTACTTACAGAGTATTGCATGAACCAGACCTAATAATCCTTATAACATTCATCTAGATTCAGCCCATGCCTTTCCCACTCAGCAGTTACAATAAAGATATGCTGGAGATTGCTCCTCTTGCAGACACGCTTCAAGATATCTTGAGGAAGTCCTATCATGGTTAGTGCTTTTAGCATTTGTCTTAGTCCACGTCCCTCAACCTGATGCAATATATAACA
Source organism: Podarcis vaucheri (assembly GCF_965113315.1). Lineage (NCBI taxonomy): Eukaryota > Metazoa > Chordata > Lepidosauria > Squamata > Lacertidae > Podarcis > Podarcis vaucheri. The sequence continues at coordinate 94,886,331 of NC_138761.1, forward strand.
CTGCAAGGGAAGAAATTGAACTACATATCAGAACTGAGAAGCACACGACATGAATCAACAGAGGGTGGCAAAAATCACAATCAGGCAAGAGACTCCTTTGAGTGCTAGACTCAAGGTCAAGCGCTGCATCAAGGGAAAAATGGAGAATTTAGGGAAGTAAATTAAAGAGCTTCAATGTGGCTATAAAAAATCCTGAAAAATCACTCAGTCAGAAAAGATGGCTAGGTTACTCAGAGGAATGCAAAGGTGTCTGGTATGATGGAAAATCTTATGAAAACAAAGATATAGAACAGAAGCTCACCTGGAGTAGCAAAGTGGAATCCAAAGTTTACATCAAAGATGACATTCTTGACATCCTTAGCAGTCAACCCTGCTTTGGGTCAAAAATAACATTAAAATGTTATTTTCAAGAAGATGTTTTTTTGAGGGGGACTTCCAATTGAGGGAGAGAAAGAGGAGCTAAGCATTTATGCAGAAATTAAACAATATGGGGTCATGGACCCTTGTTTTAATGCCCCCTGATGTAAATAGTTCATATATATGTATTCAGGGGGAAAATCCCACAAATCCAGTTCAAATTCCTCCAGCAATATTAGAGCTCAGTATGTGAAACAGCAGTTGTTTATCCATAGATGCTACTGGTCGATGGAGTCAAAGGCAGAAGAGAGATCAACACATGTGACATGTAGCTTTTTGGTGGGTCACTAATGTAATTCAGAATATAATCATTCAACAGCAATCAATTGTGCTATGTTTGTTGTTAAAACCAGCCTGCACTGGGGACAGAACTGGCTTCTCAGTAAAAGACAGGTATGTCTATCTATCTGTATTAATGGAGCTAAACTATTGTCCTTCAAATTCAGGAGCTGGTTGGCTCCAACTCCCATCAGTCCCAGCCAGAAGTTGTAGACCAGCAATATCTAAAGGGCACCATATTGACTACCCTTGTCATACTTCACCAAGTACCAGAATAGTACATAATGCTTCAATTACAAGGAACTTCAGTTATTACACACACACCTCTCCCAGAAATAATATCCCCCTTTCATTAAAAATAAACCCATTATTTTTAACAGTCTCTCAACATTTCCTCAGAATTATGCATGCTTGTTATTTCACTGGCATATACCTTCAGCTGAGAGAATGCAGCAAGAAAGTTCAAATTCTCATCTATGATGTTAGGTGAACTGCTTTGGTGTAAGGAAAAGTGAAACTGTCAGGTATAGTTTTTTTATACCGCTCAATGGAGAGAGCTAATCATTGCTGAGATCATCTGAAAGGTCATCAGTGCCTCCTTAGAAAAAGAGAATAAAAGTGAGGAGGTATTAGTATAACAAAGCTGAATAGAATTGATCAAGGCTTCTAGGTGATAGGAATTAAGACATGCCACCAAATGTATGTATAGTTAAAGAGGAAAAGCTTCTCTTTTTTTAGTACTGCCCATAAATTTGAGAACTGTGACTGCCTTGTGGGACATAATGGAGGTAGATAAAAACAGAATCCTTTTGTTTGATTTTTTGGGAAGGTTTTCAGATGCTGTAAATCAAAATTAAATCCATAACTTGCCCACATACTGTACTTAGGTCCTTCATACCGAAGCAAAAAGGTGCAAACATCTGTAGTGGCACATATTTTTCTAAGTGATCTCTATATATAACTGTCACAAATGGGGAAGAACCAGAAAGCAAGAGTTCTGCATGCTATACTTAGTTACTGGTCAACAGAGCTGGGAACAGTCTGGGCTAGGGATGCAAGAAGGCATCAGTTTCCACTCTGACCTGAATTCGTCACAATCAGCACTGTTTCCATTCTGCTGCAGCTTGGTTTCTGTGAAATGCTATACAGTGGTACCTCAGGTTAAATACTTAATTCCTTCCGGAGGTCCGTTCTTAACCTGAAACTGTTCTTAACCTGAAGCACCACTTTAGCTAATGGGGCCTCCTGCTGCTGCCACGCTGCCGGAGCACGATTTTTGTTCTCATCCTGAAGCAAAGTTCTTAACCCAAGATAATATTTCTGGGTTAGCAGAGTCTGTAACCTGAAGCGTATGTAACCTGAAGCGTATGTAACCCGAGGTACCACTGTATTATTTATCTCGTTTTCCACTATTTAATATACATTACATAAGTAACTGACATGAATCTCATTGGAACAGAAATGTCAGAATAATCTTTAAATAGTCATTGATTGCATATCTCTTGCAGACTTAAACACAACAACAACAACTGAGTGACACAATACCAATGCTATTTGCTTGACTAATGTCCATCCCTGACTATAGCTGAACACATGGACTGCAGTGATTCCCATTTCCTTTTCTCTTTTCATTGGAATTATCCAGCATCCCTAGTTTGGATAAGGTGGGCGCTTTCTTGGCTGGTAGGCTACCTGCCAGCAGTAATCTGTGGAATTGCCTGAAAGAGGATGAGGGAGGTGGGGTGGGTGGGGAGAGGCTGAACTGGCCTGGTATCTGTGGGACTCTAACATGGTCCCCCTGCTTTTGTGTGGCAACCACATCCTAGAACGGGGATAGTGATTGGGCCCAATCCTTCCACTACACTCCCTGTGAGTGGCTGGGCTGTGGGTGTGCCAGTGCTCCTGCCACTCCACCAAGCCACACCCAGTTGGGGGGGGCAAGATTAGGGTTGTGTTTTAAGTTACAACATGGGAACTAGGTAGCTGTGCCAAAGGCTTCACAGACAAAAGTGAGGTTAGAAAGCGTAGCGTATTTCCACCTTAAATTCTGTCAAATGTAATGCAGCACTCATCCACCTTTAGAATGCACTTTTAAGCCCTTTTCGCATGTCCAGTGGACACATGGAGGGAGGAAACAGGGTCACACTGTTGACGTGTTGATCTGGTGGTGTGTACACAGGTACACGTTTAATGTTCTCTTTGCATGATCAGAAACCTGGGGAAAGGCAAGGTCATAGGAATAGAGGATGCTGATAATCCCTCTGGAGGTTTTCAGACAGGGGTCCCTCCCAGCCCTATCTAAAGATTCTGAAGACTCAGCCTGGGACTTTCTGCTTGCCATGCAGATGTTCTATCATGGATCTACAGTAAGGTTACCAGATTTTTTTCAAGGAATCCGGGGACACTTTTTTCTTTTCTTTTTTTGAAAAGAAGAAAAAACAGTTATTAAAAAACAAACAAATAAGTGATATCTTCTCTTCTGTGGTCTCCTCTGTTGCGCGGCCTTTCTCTGGGCCCCGACTTGCTCTCTTGGAGTGCTAGCCGCCATGGGGTAGGCTCGGGTCAGGCCTGGGCTTGGCCTCATGTCCTTGCCCTCCTCCCGGTGCTCTCCTACCTCTCCTCCTCAGCGGCAGCAGCGACGTGGCAAGGTCAGGACTCCCCTCTTTTTCCTCCTTCCTCTTTCTCTCTCCCTCCTTCTCCTTCTCCTCTTCCCCTTCTCCCTGTGTTGGCTCTGGGGTTTTTCTTGCCCCGGAGCACCTTTGGGCAGTCAGCCGGGTGACCAGGTACTCTTGCTCCTGGCTTGATTTGGGTCGCGGGGGGATGTGCGTGTCAGCAGTTCCCCCAGTTTACGTGCCAGGTGTCCCCGGTTCCCCCTCAGCAGTGGTGGCGGCAGCAGAAGTTTCAGCAGCCCGCAGCCAGTCTGGTAGCACAGTTGGCTCTGGCTGGGTTCAGGAGCTGCTCGCTGCCTTGGTGCCTGCCAGTTTGCCTCACCGGAAGTCCCCATATGATGTGTCTTGTGCCGTTGAACCAATCATACAACATTCATTCCCTACTAATAAATCTACAACACTTAAAATATAAATCCGGGCACATTAAATGAAATCCGGGGACATTCCGGGGACGGATTTTGTCTAGGGGCAGATTTGGAAATCTGGGGACAGTCCCTGGGAAAAAGGGGACGTCTAGTAACCAGAATCTACAGCCCCATCTCCCATCTCCAATCAAGCATTCAGAGTCGCCCAGAGTGGCTGGGGAAACCCAGCCAGATGGACAGGGGTATAATTAATAAATTATTAGTATAGAGCATACGTACACATAGGCTATGTTCAAATCTTTGGCTTAACATATGTTGCATAGAAAATGGAGGCAGAGTCAATGGTCACAATCCAGCTCCTCCCTTAAGCATGAATGTTCTCCGAACAGGGCTTTTCTATGTATCACAGGAGACCTCCACTTTTCCTATATGCTCAAATCAACAGACCCCCTAAATATTTTTGCTTGTTCTAGCATATTTCCATCAAGTCCTCACTTTATAACCTGGGCTACTGCCAAAGACCTTTCTTTATTATCATGAAGAAATGAGTGTTTGAAATACTAATTTGAAAATCTCATTTTTAGATTATTTCTCTCAGAGTGTTGTTGGGATGTGTGTGTGTGTGTGTGTGCAGGTGGGAGGGTGTTGAGTGAAGTTTTGGATTGATCAAACATGCCTCTCTTTTGAAATCAATAAGGTGCTTGGGATTCCTTGCTGAAAAGTGTCGCGTTGTAATGGCCAATTTCGGAAGCAGGTGTGCTGCTAATGGCACAGCGCTTGTTTGTGAGAGAGAGGAAGAAAGATTATTAATTTGCAAGGCATGAGCATCTTTCTGGCACTCAAAGAAAGTTGCTGAACTTGGGCAGGGGAGTGGCTGCCTGTGGAATGACAGCGAAGGGGGATAGAATCTGGTTTCTTCTACATAAAGGGAGAGGGGAGGCATCACACGCTCTGTTGGATCTTCCCTTTTATACTCTCCAGTTTCTGATCTGCCTCCCACATAACATCATTTTGCTTAAAGTGCATTGTACCTTCATTTTTGAAATATCAAGTGACTAACAAGCAGGGCTATCGCACATGCATCCATCAGCAGGTTTATCAAGCCTGAAATTAAAAGCTAATACAGAAGAAATCTGTAGGACTAGACTTTTTTTTTGTATTTGTAAACAATTATTTAGGCCTATCTAAGAGTGACGCAGGGACATTTCAATCAGGAGCTAGTTTTCACCCTCTCTGTTAATTAAATTAACCGAGAAGTTGTTTTACCTGTCTTTGCAAAAACGGTCTCCCCCTCCAGTGAGAGGTTATGAGGCAGAGCAGAGGTAAACTTGGCAAGCCTAGTTCTTTCCAATACAACACTTTTCACTTTTCCTGATCTTTAGGACCCTCCACAAGATGGAGCCGGGGTGACTGTTTGAAGTGGGGCGTCTCTTGTACTCATGGAGCCTGCTGATACAATTTAGGATGCTCTGGAAATGCTATTATTTTAAAAATCCACTCAACCAAATATCATAATCTAAAAGGCCTGGCAAAAAGCCTTTATGAATAGTTTTAAATTGGCATCCAAAAATACTTTATATACTCCCTCATCCAGCAGAGGGAAACAACTGTGGGACTCAAAAAGAACCATTCAGTGGGGGGCTGCCATGGCTGCCCCCTCCACGGCCCCACTTCAGTTACCTGAGGAACCCACGTTACTCTGCCTAACAGCGAGGCCAAACCCTGATGCGACCATTGGGAAACAAAATTATGTGTGTAACAGAACTCAAGGTCTATGGGGTATGCAAGGCAATGCCAGAATGACCCAGAATCCTTAAATAAGGGCACGGGTGAGTAATTTATCTACAGCCAAATATATTATACAAGTTAAGGTCCTTTATTCATCATTGCTGTAGTTGCCTATGACCTCCCTGCAGTTAGTCCCAACCATTGCCTTCCAGTGTATGGGCTATTGAAGCACTTTGAGCAGAACCAAAACCAGCAAGGATGTCCCTATTAACAGTTTTCGTGCCCATCCAAATGCTGCTGTCAAGAGACCATACAGAACCTCTCTTTATGATCTTCCTCTGGGTTACGCTAAGGAAGCAGCTGAGGAAGTCTCTCTCCTCCTTGTATGACAACTGCTTGTGCAATGGAACTTGCCCCTGCACTCCCACCAAATTTGCTCTTTGGTGTTCCCCAAAGCATCAAAGGAATATTTGGGGGGTCCAGGTCCTGGAGGTGTTGCTGAACATGGTTAGAGATGACCAGCAAGTTAAAGGTGTAAAGGTCGGAACTAAACACTATAAGTTAAGAGCGTTCGCAGATGACCTTGTATTGACTTTGCAGGAGCCAAACACTAGTACAAAAAGAGTGTTGGAAATAATTCAACAATTTGGACAGGTAGCCGGATTTAAATTGAATAAACAAAAAACTAAAGTCTTAGGGAAAAACCTAACAGACATGGAAAAGAATAAGTTTCAAGAAGAGACAGGTCTGACGGTGGTTAAGAAGGTGAAATATCTAGGGGTTAATTTAACATCTAAAAATTTGAATCTGTATAAGGATAATTATGAAAAATGCTGGTCAGAAATTAAAAAAGATCTAGAAATATGGTCAAATTTGAGATTGTCAATGTTAGGCCGAATTGCAGTGATTAAGATGAATGTATTGCCTAGAATGTTGTTTTTATTTCAAACTTTGCAGATTATTGACAAGATGGACTGTTTCAAGAGGTGGCAGAAAGATATTGCGAAATTTGTCTGGCAGGGCAAAAAGCCCAGAATAAAATATAAAATATTAACAGATGCAAAAGAAAGAGGGGGATTTGCCCTGCCGGACTTAAAATTGTACTATGAAGCAGCAGCATTCTGCTGGCTGAAAGAGTGGATGCTCCTCGAGAATACAGATATCTTGGACTTAGAAGGTTTCAATAATGCATTTGGCTGGCATGCATATCTATGGTATGACAAAATCAAAGTGCATAGTGCCTTTAAAAATCATATTGTAAGGAAAGCGTTGTTCAATGTTTGGATGAGATATAAAGATCTGTTGGAAAACAAAACCCCTAGATGGTTGTCACCCTTAGAGGCTAAGGCCCACAAGAAAGTTAATATGGAGGACGGATGGCCAAAGTATTGTGAGATCTTAGAACAGGATGGAGAGAAACTGAAATTAAAGAGCCATGAAAAACTAAAACCCAAAGTACAAGATTGGCTCCACTACTATCAAATAATGGAGGTTTTCAAACAAGACAGGAAAATTGGCTTCCAGGTGGAAAAATCAAAACTTGAGACAGAACTGTTAGAACCCAATACTAAGAACTTGTCAAGAATGTATAACTTGCTGTTGAAATGGAATACACAAGATGAAACAGTTAAATCAGTTATGATTAAGTGGGCACAGGACATTGGTCATAATATTATGTCTGCTGACTGGGAAAGGTTGTGGAACACTGGTATTAAATTTACGGCATGTAGTGCTTTAAAGGAAAATGTTATGAAAATGGTCTATAGGTGGTACATGACCCCAGTTAAGCTAGCAAAAATTTACCATTTGCCTGATAACAAATGTTGGAAATGTAAGGAAACTGAAGGTACTTTTTATCATCTTTGGTGGACATGCCCGAAGATTAAGGCTTTCTGGGAGATGATATATAATGAAATGAAAAAGGTATTTAAATATACCTTCCTTAAGAAACCAGAGGCCTTTCTCTTGGGCATTGTCGGCCAATTGGTGCCAAAAAAGGACAGAACTTTTTTCATGTATGCAACAACAGCAGCAAGAATACTGATCGCAAAGTATTGGAAGACACAAGATTTACCCACCTTGGAAGAATGGCAGATGAAAGTGATTGACTATATGACATTGGCGGAAATGACGAGCAGAATTCGTGACCAGGGAAAGGAGACTGCGGAAGAAGACTGGAAGAAATTCAAGATTTATCTTAAGAACTATTATAAACTTGATGAAGCTTAGAATGTCGAGATTTTACAGAGAGAAAGGGTTGCAGTAATATAAGATCAGATTAAGAAAGGACTATGATGAATTAGGATGGGAAAGAACATTTATAAGTTGCTATAAAATTTGGACATGAGGATGCAGAAAGGGGAGGTATGGGGAAGTCCGAGGAAAGAAGTCTATGAAAGGATATTTTGAAATTATATTTGTTTGTTTGTTTGTTTTTCTTTTATGTTTGTTTGTTATAAAAACTTTTGTAAAACTAATAAAAATTTTATAAAAAAAAAAAAGGAATATTTGGGGGGTCCATTGGGGAGAAAAGGAGGGGAGTTCCATTGCAAAAGTGGAAGTGGTCTGCTCCTCCCGCAACTCACCTTCCAATTCCCAGGTAACCCAAATTTGAGAGAAATTGCTTTGCTTATCCCCAGAACAATCCAATTTGAGTTTGGCAGAGCTCACCCATTACTATCTTTTCATAAACCGCCTTGGATAAGAGAGAGAATGGCGGAAGACACGCTTCTTCTTTTGATGTGCAAAAAGTGTTACGAATGAACAAGAGTCATCTGGCGGTCTTGCGGGCCTGCAAAACTCATTGAGGCCGATTAGCTCAGGAGATGCCTGCTTTATAAAACCACGAAACATTTCCCTGTGGCCAACGTAAAGGATGCTATTGTGCAGTGAATATTCATTTGTAAATAGCAGAGCAATCCATTACGGAAACCGGGAGACGCCGGCCCCATGCAGTCATGTACTCCAAAGTAATCCGTCTTTATTACTGTCTATCCAGGACTGATTGTTGGCAGCAACTACTGCTAGAAACCATCCAGAAGCTCTTTGGTGTGTATTAATAATCAGGGTTTGAACATGAGCGATACTGGAACCTTCACAGAGAAGATTCCTCATTCTGTAAACAGCAACTCATCAAGGTTAATTCCCCCCCCCCCATCGGATACTTTACTCGGTGTAATGTGTGCCAAGACATGGCATTTGCTCAAGGAGACTGAATTCCAGCAGCGCATGAGCTGCTGTATGACTTGCAAAGATTTTGCATTCGGATTTGGTTTGTAGCAGACTATTGGAACATGTCTGTGTGGAGACTGCAATGTCATATTATCTAAGACATTGGTACTTACTTCCAAGTATACTTAGTCTATTATTGCTATTGGTGTTGTTTGATCTTCCGATTTATATACCTCTTCATAGCCAGAAGCTACCAAGCTGTGTACAATAAAAAACAGCAACCTATAAAACCAGTTGCGTGGCTATTCCCTCCCCCCCACAGGTGGAATAAATGAAGACACCGGACACAGAGTTTTAGGTTAATGGGCGAAAATGGCCACAACTTTATTGATTACAGGAAAGAAGGGTATTGGCTTTAGGCATTGGCCCCTAACCGACTATCCGGTCTAACCGGGAAGGGTTAAACACCAACAGGGGGAGCCACCCGAGATGCGTATCCCTAGGCGCTCCCCGAGGGGTTACCGCTCGGGGGCGCGCTTTAGGCCCTAGCCTCCGTAGGTTTCGGACGAGGCGTCGCCCCTCGGAGTCCTTTAACGAACTACCCTTCAAGCATTGGGGGAGGTGATGGCGTTCCTCCCCCCCAACCTTATCTGCATGACAATACCCCGGCCAATGCCTACCGCCACCGAGCCGTCGCCACCAGGGTAAAAAGGGGCGAGCCCAGGGCTGCCCCGACCTTAAGTGGCCTTACTAAGGCCCGCCCCTGCCGCCAGCCGTATAGGCATGTATAGGATTTCACTGTTAATTGGTATACTTTTGCTTTTACAGAGCCACTTGGACAGAAGTATGCCAATCTGGGATCTCATTATTTAACAGCATATATTTTTAAAAAAGTTATTTGATAATAAAAATGGTTTTATTCAAAGCCATTTATCACAATAGAAATAATAGTGAAAATTATAGATGATTAGGATAAAAGGATGCTTGAGATACGAAAGAAGTAGAAAAGAAGAAAAGACACCAAATGAGAAGCTATTATCAGTGGATGAAAAGGTTGAAGGGGGAGATGCTTCCTGGTTGGGAAGGAGAAAGGAAGAGAAAGGAAGTGTTAAAGAAAGCTTCAGTATTAAATAAGTACTTTCCTTCAGTCTCTGCTTGAAATGAAAACAGCAAATGGATGCTCTGTGCTTCAGGGCACAAGGGGGGAAAATGAGAGGTCAGGTGGCAGGAAAATTTGAAGTCACTTCACAGTGTCTAACTATATTTAATCACAGACATTTGCTTAAGTAGCATGAATAATAATAATAAATGGGTCTTTAATTGGAAAGTATGTAAAGTTTCTAAAGAGCAAAAAAACACACAGAAACCTACTATGTCCATTTTAAGGCCTGTCTTAAAATTTCCACTTTGCTTTTAAAACTATATGAAATTGCTGTAAGGCATCATCCAGAGTTTTTGAGTTAAGTGCCATCAGTATGCTGAGGACGCTTGGCTCTATTTCTCCTGGCCTTCTAAATCAGGTGATGCTATGAGAGTGCCTGGAATTGGTAATGGACTGGGGAAGGTCCAATACAAGGAATCTGATTGCTGCCAAGATGGAAGTGCTATGGGAAGTTGGTCCTTATGTAGAGGGAGATGGTGCTGAACCTGTTTGAGGGGGAGGGGTCTACACTCTCCACAAATCACAGCCTGGGGGTACTCCTATAACCAGTCACTAGAAGAGACTAGCCAGCATTTGTGAAAGCAAGTGCCTTTTACCATCTACAGCTAGTTATCCAGCTGCGGTCACTTCTCAACAAAGATAGTTTGGCCACGGCAGTGATCTATGTTCCTGGAATGTGTTATATATGGGACAGTCAGGGGCTGCCTAGATGAGGATAAATGGTGGGAGGCTACAGCCGGGGAACCACCAAAGAAGCATCAGAGGAGGAAGGCTCCGAGCCAGGAGACTGGTGGTAGGATACAGAAGACAGCTCAGGAGAAGGCGGAGGGGCAGGTGGATCGGAGGAAGAACCCGCCACTTCCACTGTCTTCCTCTCCCCTCCTACTCTGCCCCCAAGAACGAGGAGGGTGTAGCACAGCAAAAGGCACAGAGAGACCCTCCTTGAAGGAGTTTGTTGGGAAGGAGTTTGCTGTGGAGAAGCCTTAGGTCCTGAGCTCTGATCTCGGTCTTCAGGCTAGTCCTGCCCGTGGAGTTCTCTGTTTGTAGTTTGTCTCTTTGAATAAATAATCAACTTTACTGCTCGTCTCTGAGTCCCTGTGCTGACCCGCGGCTGAACCAGCCCTGACTGGGACTGCACTTAAAGGTGGTCTGAATGCTTCGGTTAATATGGAACAAAACTGCCAGAATTTTAACTGCCATGGTTTGGTTTGCTCATACGACACCTCCTTTTTCTAAGAGTATTAATGACTACCTATTCGTTTCTGGGCCAAATTCAAGGTGCTGTTACATGCCTGCAAAACCTCAAATCGACTGGGATGCAGATACCTATTAACATATAGGGATGTGGGAAAGATCCGATTCAGTTTGCATTTCAATGTGAATTACGAGTTCCCAAAACAGTGTGCTTCAAAACATTTGTTTGTTGTTTGTTGTTGTTTTTTTTCACATTTTTGGCACAGCTCTTTAAATAAACTGAGTATAAACTAGGTTGGGGCATGGCAGAATTAAGTGTAGCCTTGCAGCAGTGGAGGTGTCTGCCCCCTCAAAAAAGAAAATCAATGAAAAGTTCACTAATGGCAAACCTAAATTGGAAAGGATAATCAAATGGAGAATGGAGGAACAGTCACTAGGCAAGGTACCTGAGGGAAGATCTGGGAGTTGTAATTGATGATCAAGTAAATATGAATTGACAATGTGAAGCAGTTGCAAAACTGACTAATGTTTTATTGAGCTGTCCTAGCAGCTGCCTCCTGTGTAAAACAAATGAGGTAATTATTCCATTAATCCTGACAATAGTTTGACCTTATTGAGAAACCCACATTCAGTTTTGGACAGAGCAATTAAAACAAAAAGATAATTGTAGGGAGTTAAATGGAAGGCGAGAGAGAGAGAGGCTTAGAATGAGGAATGCAGACAATCGCCGAGCTGAGCATGGTAAATAAATTAAGAAAACAGGATAGTTGTTTGTGTGTGCTGAAAGAGGGGGTAAGAAAGAATTGTTTGGATTTGTCTGAGACATAAAAGAGGAAAGTCATGAACTTTTGAGCTCTTCGTGGAATTTACAGCATACAACACAAAAATCGCTACATAATCCAATATCTGTACAACATAAAAATAAAAACAATTACTGAAATAGTATCATAATAAGAAATTACATAGTGAAATGCAGATGTTTATAACAGCAGCAGCATAAAAAATAAAGAGTGAGAAAATCAGCAGCAAGTGTGCTCATTAGTACAAAGTGCATGCTTTGATGGCTATAGAAACACGTAAGGACCTAAGAAGAGCTTGCTAAATCAGGCCAATGGTTCCTCTAGTTATAGGAATTGGCAAACTCGGCCCGCCAGATGTTTAGGGACTACAACTCCCATCATCCCTGACCACTGGTCCCATTAGTTAGGGATGATGGGAGTTGTAGTCCCAAAAATCTGGAGGGCCAAGTTTGCCTATGCTTGCTCTAGTTCATCATTCTGCTCTCAAAGTAGCCAACGAGATGTCTATCTGAAGCCTGCAAGCAGGACTAGAGTACAATATTATTCTGCCCACTTGCAATTTCCAGGAAATGGTATTCAACAGTAGACGAAGAGCATCATGGCCAGTAGCCACTGATGTCTTTCATGATTTGGACTCAACCTCCTTTAAAGCCGTCCAAGCTGATAGGAGCCATTTCCACAGTTTAACTATATGACAAATTATTGGGGGCGGGAAGACAGGGACAGATCTTATTGGTGCTGAGCAGAAATTACACAGAAGGCCATTTTTTCTGAAAAAACACATTCCCCTTCACCCTCAACAGAAATACTTCATATATTTGCTATTGTTTTTGTGTGTGGTGCTTTGTCGCCCACCCATGGTCCATAATGATGCCAGGCCCAGAGTAATGTGGAGGATGTAGGGATCAGGTGGCGCTGTGGTCTAAACCACTGAGCCTCTTGGGCTTGCCAATCGAAAGGTTGGTAGTTCGAATCCGCTCAGTGGTGGTGAGCTCCCATTCCCCTGTCCCAACTCCTGCCAACCTAGCAGTTCGAAAGCATACCAGTGCAAGTAGATAAATAGGTACCGCTGCAGCAGGAAGGTAAATGGCATTTCTGTGTGCTCTGGCACTTGTCACGGCGTCCCGTTGTGCCAGAAGCGGTTTAGTCATGCTGGCCACATGACCCAGAAAGCTGTCTGTGGACAAACGCTGGCTCCCCTGGCATGAAGCAAGATGAGCGCCGCACCCCATAGTTGCCTTTGACTGGATGTAACCGTCCAGGGGTCCTTTACCTTAATCTTATTGTGGAGGATGCAAAATGGTGGCAAGGTAAACAAAACAGAACAGTACCTTAGGGAAAAGGAAAAAAGCTGCACTATTGCCACTGCTAAATGGAAGTCAGATCCCTGGGAAAATGTTGGAGAATTTATCCTCTTCCCTGGGGAAATTCATTGAAAAGACCCCTTCAGTTTCTCTGTCCATAACTAGGATTTTGAGAAGCTATTTGCACCCTAACCAGAACCTAAATGTGATGCTTTAAATACACAATTTGATTGCTGACCTATAGCAGTCATAATACTGCATACTTTGACCACTGCAGCTCCTAACACACAAATTTTCAATGACTTCTCCCGAGGAAGCTGTTTTTTTTTAAGAAAAGAAAGAACGAGGAAAAAAACAGACAAATAAATAGTTTCCATTTTCTCTCTGCCTTGCTTCATTGGAAAGAGCAGGCTAAAAGGAAGCCAGCTGTGTGAATTCTAGTGGCAGGTGAATCAATGCTCTAGCACTCTGTAGGTCCCTGCCAATTGCTGTGATATTGATTGACTCCTAATCAATTGCTACTATGTGACTGCTGCATAATCAGCGAGTGTAAACAACATGTGTGTGGAGATATCTGGGACGAGGGAGGCGAGCGCAGCAGGGGGCGAGAGGAGATATGAACCGAGCCTCACATAGCCTATAATTAAACGCAGCACAGTGCCCGTTAAAACAGGAAAGCACAATGGATATGAGGGTTACTGGGAAAAAGGTGGGTGGGGAATAAATTATCCAAACAGCTGTATGCATGTCTACTCAGAAGTAATTTAACAGGGCTCGCTCCTATGTAAGTGTCTGAAGAATTGAAGCCTAAAAGTCCCAGGGGACTGGAGTCCTAAGCATCCTTTTGCCATGACATACATAACAGTGGGGCCTACCATAGAGTAAACAGCATATGTACAAGCTGCTGTTTAGAGGGGTCTTCTGATACCTATGTTGTCCCCTGACCTGAAATTCTACCACACCTCCAAATTCCAGAATGTGCACACAGATTCATACAAACACATCCATGGCAATGGTCAAAGCAGCAGCTCTTTGAATGAATTTTTATTTTTATTTTTTGCTGGTGTCTGGATTTAGATCGGCCCATAATGTTTGGACTTCACTGTATGGGTTTTTGTTTATTTGTTTATTTGGGGTGATTTTTTTATGTTACTGAAGAAGGGTGTGGTTTGATATGGACTTGTCTTGAAGTCAGTGTGTTCCAGGTATAGGAAACCTTCATTATGTCAAAATCAGCATTCTTTTTTTGGGGGTGCTCTCTCAGGGACTGGGGGTCGACAGGGCTGAAGTCAAATATATTTGGAGTGGCGCTAGCTGTGGGGTGGGGTGGGGGGGCAACACTTTCCTCTATGTGTCTCGCCTTCTCCTCCTTTCTCCCCTCTGTTCGCTCCCTCTTTCCCATTTTGTTTCTCTGTTTGTAAAGCAGAGGGGGCAAGGTCTATGATATAACCAGCCCCCCTCCTCTCCCCTGTATAACTTTGACCCCCTCTGTTTCTCTCTCCCCCCCCACCCATCCTACCATCTCAGGGATGGCAGGCTCACTTCCATCCCTCACTTGACCTTGGCTAGACACACAGTATCCCTGGCCTAAATCTTGGAAGCTACAACAAGGTGAACGTCAGGGGATATCAACTAGGAGCAGTGGTGCAGCATGGGTTGCTGGCACCCAGGGTGGACAAGCTGCTTATGCCACCAGAATGTCCCCCCACCCCTGAGCCAAACAGAGCTATATCACCGGCCTGCCTGTGCAGGGGGGAACCCGCCCGCCCGCCATGACCCTTGGTGGGTGAATCCCCCCAACGCCGATGGAGAGGATATACAAAGAAAAATATTGGACATGGCTCACACCACAACTCTTATCCCAGATTCTTTTTTTATAAAACACCAAACCTTGCCATTCTCCACTGTCTCTCACCCAGGAAGGGCACAGTTTCATGCTGGATTTCACACTCCAAGGCATGAAACCAGTGTCAGATTTACATATACGCTAAACAAGCTATAGCTTAGGGCCCCACTCTCTTGGGGCCCCCCCAAAAAAATAAAGGAAAAAAACTGAATGTACATTTCCAAAATATGAGATAAAAAACAAATAAAAATAAAACCTACATACAGCAACAGTGTGTTGTATTGTGTCGTGTTGTGTAGACTCCTATCATGTAGCCTGCTCCCTAAAATATCACTGGTTTACTCATTTCTATATACAGTGGTACCATACCTTGGTTCTCAAACTTAATCTGTTCCGGAAGTCTGTTCCAAAACCAAAGCGTTCCAGAACCAAGGCACGCTTTCCCATAGAAAGTAATGCAAAATGGATTAATACCTTACTGGCTTTTAAAAACAACCCCTAAGATAGCAATTTGTTGTTGACAAAGGACAGCTGGACATATAAAGGGCCCCATTACCTTCAGTAGCTTAGGGCCTCATCAAACCTAAATCCAGCCCTGCACGAAACTACTGCTCCAGACTGCCTTCTGGAAGTCTCACTCTGGACGTAGCCTAGAGAAAAATATGACAGCCCCCTACCCAAGAAAAACAACAACAATACGACACAAAAGTGATGACCCCACCCCATCCCCTGGTTATAACCCAAAAATGCAATGACTCTCTTGGGCAACTTCTGGCAGCAATGACACTCACTATCCTAGGGAGACTTGCCTTATGTCCTCAACTACCCAGCAAAAATGGAAGGCATCTTGGGGAACTGCAGAAACTTAGGCAGATGGAATTCAGCCACAGTAGAGCTTATTCCTGCTGTTGTAATATCATGAGCTTAATGTTCTTAGGTATTATGCAAAATAAAAAATAAAAAAGACCAGCTCCATGGAATATGTATGTAAAGCTTTGCTCTACTTTATTTTTGTGGCTTATACTATAGCAGAAACTCAATTTTGCAGGTGCTGTAATGACGAAAGACCAAAAACTGCAAGTATACTAGGCAAAAAGAAAACAAAAACTACCCTCTGTGCAAACAATATATAAAGTATAATATAAATTTCCCTGCAAAATAAATGGAGTCTGATGTGCAAAAAAATAAATAAAAAGTAGGGAAATGTTCTGATAGCTACAGTTAAGATTTTAATATTTTCTTTTCCCCTCACTTTCTTCTGCACATAAAATCTGGGAACAGTAAGCAAAGAGAGGTTATCTGCCTGAGGCAAACATTCAATTTGCTCTAGTTTGTGAATCATTTCCACTGTAAAGAACTGCTGTTTAGCTATCCCCCCTGCTGAATGCTTTCAGAGACAGATGAAATTGAGCAAACAACTATTTCTGCAGTCGAAGAGGTGTGCCTGTGTCTTACTGCTTTCAGTGGGAGACCTGGCATTTGATGGTCTTTGATCCTTCATGCCATGACAGCTAACATAAAGAGAAATGTGTGAATTTGGCAGAGAACATAACAATGCAGATGTAGGATGAGCTGACAAATGAAAATTTGGTTCAATGTGTCAGAGCACAGTGAAGAGAAGAACAAAACCAAAGGTGGCCCAATCATCCCCTTGTCTCTTCCTCTGGTTGTATGAATCTTGCTTCTGAGATGCAGTCGCAGATCTTCCCAACTGGAACTTTTGTTTCAAAAAGTGTCGACAGTGGCTTACCTGGTTCTGACTAGTTTCTAAGTGGAAAGGTGTTAGATAGATGATAGATAGATAGATGATAAGGTAAAGGGATAGATGATAGATAGATGATAGATAGATAGATAGATAGATAGATAGATAGATAAATAGATGATAGATAGATAGATAGATAGATAGATAGATAGATAGATGATAGATAGATAGATAGATATAGACAGATAGATGATAAGGTAAAGCTAAAGGGACCCCTGACCATTAGGTCCAGTCGTGGCCGACTCTGGGGTTGCGGTGCTCATCTCGCTTTATTGGCCGAGGGAGCCAGCGTACAGCTTCCGGGTCATGTGACCAGCATAACTAAGCCACTTCTGGCGAACCAGAGCAGCACACGGAAACGCCGTTTACCTTCCCGCCGGAGCAGTACCTATTTATCTACTTGCACTTTGATGTGCTTTTGAACTGCTAGGTGGGCAGGAGCAGGGACCGAGCAATGGGAGCTCACCCCGTCACGGGGATTTGAACCGCCGACCTTCTGATCAGCAAGTCCTAGGCTCTGTGGTTTAACCCCAGCGCCACCCGCGTCCCTTAGATAGATGATAGATAGATATTCAGTCTTCCCTTGTGGAAAGTTCCTTACCTTGGTAGTTTTCCTTGGCTTCTTTTGCAGCTGGAGGGTTTTACCTGTCATGGCAGCTCTCCCCGCTGTGAATAACAAATTCTTCCCTTCCTCCACGTACTTGAATCCTTTTTAGCCAATGTGATAAAGGGGATAAAATGTTTTTAGTAAATAACTAAGTAAGATCAGTTTGTCAATTAAGTACAAGAATACTTTATCCACAGCTCCCAAACTCGTGGGCAGAACAGAATGTTGTTATCTTACCCATTTAATTCTCCTCTGGATTTTGCAATGCTCATTTTTTAAAAAAGGAAAGTACAGAAACTGTGTTTATAGATGTAAACTCTGAGGTAACATTTAGTTATAAATGCTTCTTTTGGGACACAGTGCATTCAGAAATGTGTATATTGAGATAAGATATGCTCAAAATGCAAACTGACATATCTGAATGTGCATGTTTGTGAAGTTTTTTTTAAAATGCAGATTAATTTGGATAGATGAAGGAAGAAGCATATGAATAAACACATGTGAAAATGACAGGGATAGGAAATAGTCTGAGTCATCATCCTGACTCATGTTTTCCCTCACTAGGCTGAAGTTGAGTGACAAATTGTCACAGCATATGTATATTATATTTTTCTTCAAACTGCTTCCCGCCCCCGCCCCCCAACACTTGTTGGTATGAACCTTTCCCCACATAAGAACATAAAATGAGCCTGCTGGCTTAAACCAATGGCCAGTGAGGTGAGGTTAGTGGACTAAGCTAGTCCCCTCAATGTTCTGGGACAATTAGAGTATTAAAGTATTAAAGCCTGGTGCCTCCTTCCCTAAGCCTGGGCAGCTTCTGCCTGGCTTAGGCAGGGAGGTGTTATGCTTCAACGGGGGCCAAGAGCCCTTCTGCCATCTTCCCAAAGCCCAACTGGCTTTGGGAAGGAGGCAGGAAGTCTCCAGAATTCTCTCAGAGGTCTGGCACCACCTTCCCAAGCCTGGGAAGCTTCTGACCAGCTTAGGAAGGGAAGCATGACGCTCATGCATGCAATGTCACAATGTCATGACATCACACTTTTCCCCCTCCTCCCAGTCGCCCTTGCAAGCTGGTACCTCTGGCCCTAACTGTTTCCCTACAAAAAAATTACCACTCACCACTGCCAATGCCCCACCAAGTCCAGCACCCTGCTAGCTGGAGATAAGTGCAACAGCATCTGTGCTTCCCAGCAACTGGTATTTAGAGGCATAATAAATGAATAACTGAGATCCAGTGCTGAGGGCCTTCTGGCGGTTTCCTCATTGCGAGAAGCAAAGTTACAGGGAACCAGGGAGAGGGCCTTCTCGGTAGTGGCACCAGCCCTGTGAAATGCCCTCCCATTAGATGTCAAAGAGATAAACAACTATCTGAGGTTTAGAAGACATCTGAAGGCAGCTCTGTTTAGGAAAGTTTTTAATGACTGATGTTTTAATGTATTTTTAATCTTTATTGGAAGCTGCCCAGAGTGCCTGGGGTATGCATGTATGTAAAGGTAAGGGGACCCCTGACCATTAGTTCCAGTCATGGCCGACTCTGGGGTTGCAGCGCTCTTCTTGCTTTATTGGCCGAGGGAGCTGGCGTACAGCTTCTAGTTCATGTGGCCAGCATGACTAAGTTGCTTCTGGAGAACCAGAGCAGCACACAGAAACACCGTTTACGTTCCCGCTGGAGCGGTACCTATTTATCAACTTGCATTTGATGTGCTTCCAAACTGCTAGGTTGGCAGGAGCTGGGACCCAGCAACAGGAGCTCACCCCGTCGCAGGGATTTGAACCGCTGACCTTCTGATTGGCAAGTCCTAGGCTCTGTGGTTTAACCCACAGCACCACATCTGTCCATATGTATGTATGTATGTATGTATGTATGTATGTATGTATGTATGGCTAGAGGTCCTCTGTGCATTATATTCTGCACCTGAGACTTGTCTGAGCCACTCAGGTGGCAGAATGGAAATATTCTTTTAGACTAGGAATGGGGAGCCTGTGGCCCTCTGGAAGTAGTATTCCTTACAAACTGGATTAAAATATAATCCATAAAACGCAATATAAAACCATCTACTCAGCAGCAATGTCAAAACAAAAAAGAAGGCCAAAAGAAAAACCATCAGTAAACTGAGCAAAACCCCAATAGGCAACAGCATTTTGCATTAGCCCCTGAAGACCATAGAGACCCCCAAGTCCGTTGAAAGGGATGGGGTCTGCCCAATGTTATGCAGCACTGAGCGCCACAACTTTGGGGTCATTGCTGGGACAGGTGCTCCCACAGTGTTAAGCTTCTGATTTCCATTTCAAGCAAGGAAAATATCCTAGCAGCCTCTATGATCAGCATCTCTTGAAGAAAAGAATCCACATTTCCCTCAACCTGCTGCAGAAGAAGTTATTTCGGGACTTCAGCCTAGATAACACACTGTTTTATGTCACATATATCTTCAGTCCATAAAGGAAGAGAGTCGTGAGCATCCTATGCAAGGATGCAACTATTTGTGTCGGAAGGCAATTGTGGACTAGAACTATAAGTTCAACCGCCCCAAAGGGAAAGACACAATAGGGGAAAGGGCTTGTTTAGAGTGTTCAGCTAGAACCAGGGACACTCAGGTTCATATTCTTAACTCTGCCATGAAGTTTATTGGGAAGCAGTTCCAACTAGCCACCATCTCTCAGCCTTACCTACCTGACACAGATGCTGTGAGGATAAAATTGGAGCAAAGGAGAAAGATGTTTGTCCATGTAGATATGAAACAAGAATGCGAGGGAGCAGCTGGTCTGGTCCCAGTTTTTTTTTTAAATAAACACAGCACAGTCCCAGCTGGCAGAAGACGATTGCTTATTCTGGCCAAAATAGATAAGAGTGCAACTTTTTCGAATGAATAATGCAAAATGTAAAAATCTGCTCAACATGGGAGGATGTCAGTCAGTCTCCCTTTGTACAATTTCAAGTCAAGGGCAGGATGATAAAGCGTCCAGTTTCTCTTCTCACCTTTTGCAAATGGTAACAGCACTGCTGAATATGGGGAAAGCTTGCTGTGGGTTCCTACCTATTGGTTTTAGCGTGTGTGTGTGTTTGTGTATCCCTAACCACACCGGATAACATTTACTGATTGAATAGTAGATAACATATAGGCTGATTGTGTATACGTTAGGCCAAAGATCCTGCATTGCACTGGGACTAGATGACCCTCGTGGTCCCTTCCAACTTTACAAGCCTTTGATTCTATATGACTACCTGAGATTATGTCTCAGTTAACTCAATGGGGCTCCCATCTGAGTAGGCATATATGTTGTTGTTGTTTAGTTGTTTAGTCATGTCCGACTCTTCGTGACCCCATGGACCAGAGCACACCAGGCACTGCTATCTTCCACTGCCTCCCGCAGTTTGGTCAAACTCATGTTGGTAGCTTTGAGAACACTGTCCAACCATCTCGTCCTCTGCCGTCCCCTTCTCCTTGTGCCCTCCATCTTTCCCAACATCAGGGTCTTTTCCAGGGAGTCTTCTCTTCTCATGAGGTGGCCAAAGTATTGGAGTCTCAGCTTCAGGATCTGTCCTTCTAGGGCTGATTTTCTTAAGAATGGAGAGGTTTGATCTTCTTGCAGTCCATGGGACTCTCAAGAGTCTCCTCCAGCACCATAATTCAAAAGCATCAATTCTTCGGCGATCAGCCTTCTTTATGGTCCAGCTCTCACTTTCGTGCATCACTACTGGGAAAACCATAGCTTTCACTATACGGACCTTTGTTGGCAAGGTGATGTCTCTGCTTTTTAAGATGCTGAGACATATATAGGATTGCACAGATCTGTAATCTGTGGCGTGCAGTGGGGCTACAGAGATAATTTGCCATCAAGCCTTATCAACTGTTTATCAACAACTAACATTGAAAGGTTTAAGCATTAAAGTTATCCTATGAGGGTTTGGGGGAATGGATATGCATGGTGACCTCTGGAGGAGATTATAGATACACACACACTATAATTATAGAGAACTTGGATCTTGAGAGTACTTGGCACTGGCATTAGAAACAATTTGTGATTTTGACCATTGCTTAGAAATAGGGAACGAAAAATAGGGATGGAGAGAAGTGTGGTTTGCTTTGCTTTTAACATCAAGTTACCCAATTAACACTGCCTGAATCCATTTGCAATTCAAAACGCAATTGTCCTTGGCAATTTGCACCTCTCTGAATTTTTCAATGCAGCTCTCCAACCAGAAAAAAGGGAAAGTGTGCCTAAAAATGCATTTATTGGTGAAAATAGCATCCCCCAAAAAGTATTGTAATGGGGAAATTCCTTCAGGGGGAATGTGTGTGTTATGCAAGACAGCATACAAAAATGTTTGCATTAGGAGAAATGCACACAAAGAGACGGAAACATTTATGTGATGGCATTTATATATTTTTAAAAAATTCAAATTGGTGCTGGAATGTGGCAAACTGAATTTAAGGCTGGAAACATTAGAGGCTGAGAGAAAGTGAAATTGACAGATTCACCCATCCCTAATGAAATGGAAGCATGACAGAGCTATAAATGGTTATACTGTAGTTGTGAAAAAGAATCTGCATCAGTCAGAAGCATCAATTAACAGCACAGCTGAAAGCTTGGAGAGCCTTAGATATGCAGTTAGATATTCCTTTTTCAGACTTGCAAAACTTTATAAGCCATCAAACAGAATGCAACCCATGAGCTATGGCCTGTCAGGTGCTTGCAACTCCTTTGGTTTTTCAAACGGCAGGGCTTATAGGAAGTAATTCAAGTCTATCATACAGGTTTGGCCATCTATGTTTGGCTTGGTGAACAAGTTGTACAGGTCTGCCATATTGCATTTGGAAATATTCACCAACTTATGAAATAGAACCAGACAACCCTTCTCCTAGCATGCATACCTGAGCTGCTGGAACTGGGTATATTAATTCCGTACTTGAGAGTATGGATGAATGAATCAGTCTATTTCCAGACTAGGTTACTTTTGTCTGCGCTCTCAAAACTTTAGTCTGACCTTAAGATAAACGTTTTGGGGTGGGGAGATGGTGGCTGCAGCTGGTGAAGGGTAAGCCCCCATTCCTGAATTAATGATGAGTGGGTATGAATAAGATAAAAAAGAAACTTCACTAATCTCCATTCATTAGTCATGGCTTTTGTTTTGCAGCACATGAAAATTAAACTGAA
Organism: Podarcis vaucheri; assembly: GCF_965113315.1. Lineage (NCBI taxonomy): Eukaryota > Metazoa > Chordata > Lepidosauria > Squamata > Lacertidae > Podarcis > Podarcis vaucheri. The sequence goes on from NC_138761.1 coordinate 94,908,789, forward strand.
ATACAGATCACCAGTTGTTGTTTTTAATTTCTTACAAAATGATTGCATGCCACAATCCACACAAACCCTCCAACATTTCTCCAATGAAAATAGGAACGTCCCATTGCATAGTAATAATTTTACTATTTATACCCCACACATCTGACTGGGTTGTCCTGCCACTCTGGGCAGCTTCCGACACACACACACACACACACACACACACACACACACACATATATAACACTATAAAACAGTAAACGTTTAAAAAACTTCCCTATACAGGGCTATCTTCAGATGGCTGAGGAGTCAGATTCCCGCTAAAATTTCTCCAGTGAAAATAGGGACGTCGTCAGGAAAAGCAGGACTTTCAGGGATAAAATTAGCAGCCGGGGTGGCTTCTGTAAATCAGGGGCTGTCCCTGGGAAATAGGAACATTTGGACGGTCTGTCCACATTCACCGTCAGAGGCAAGAAGAAGAAGAAGAGTTTGGATTTGATATCCCGCCTTTCACTCCCTTTAAGGAGTCTCAAAGCGGCTAACATTCTCCTTTCCCTTCCTCCCCCACAACAAACACTCTGTGAGGTGAGTGGGGCTGAGAGACTTCAGAGAAGTGTGACTAGCCCAAGGTCACCCAGCAGCTGCAGGTGGAGAAACATTTGAATACTGCTTGCAGGGAATCACAAGGGAGGAGACTGCTGTTGCACTCAGGTCCTGCCTTTGGGAAGCCCAAAGGCATCTTTGGGCCACTGTGCGAACAGGCTGCAGGACGAGACGAGCCTTTGATCCGATTCAGCTGGGCTGTATGCTTTGCTGTGTGCCCAGCACCATCTACTCCTCAATAAGGGTTGGCCAATGGTGGGAAAGGAGTTGGGGAAGGTTCTAATAAACCCTCTGGAGATCCTTCAGGACAGTGTTTCCCAGACTTGGGCCTCCAGCTGTTTTTGGACTACAGCTTTCATCCTCCCTAGCTACCAGGAGCAGTGGTCAAAGATGGTGGGAGTTATAGTCCAAAAACAGCTTTAGACCCAAGTTTGGGAAACACTGCTGTAAGGGGAAAATGCACACCTGCACATGTAGGCAGAAAGATGGTGCCCCAAATTAACAATTGCAAAAGATTTAGAGTGTCATGACTGGGGAGAGGGAAGAGAAACTCCTTTGAAAGCTAATAGAAACAGTTAAAACAACAGCAACTAACATCTAAGGTGGAAAATGATTATTTACCAATGGGGACAAATTGCTTTAAAGAACATTACAACAATATCTTACAACAAGCCTTTGTGATACATGGAGGGATTATTTATTAGCATGAGCACACAATCTAGGTCGAGAAGAGGGTCCCCTCCAGATGTTGTTGGACAAGAATCCCAACCATCCCTGACAACTGGCAATGCTGGCCAGGGTTTATGGGAGTTGGAGTCTATCAACATTTCTTGGGCACCATGTTAGCTATTCCGTATTAGCCTATAGTGTTGAAAGCCTCCTAAATCTGTCATCACAATTAGAAATGAAAAGTGAAAAGGGCTCAGATACCTGACGAGCAACAAGTTAGGATTGATGGTACGTGTGTGTGTGTGTGTGTGTTGCCATAAAATGTCTTTGTGCTCTTCCAGGGTGTTTTTTTTTACATAAGTTTATTAAAAGGAAAAGCAAAGGGAACCCACCTATGTCTTCCACATGCAATTGTATGGGCTACACAAACATTTGATGCATTTGCATCACTCCCTGGGTAAAGATGCAACATTTTAATTTTTGCACATTACAAGAAGCGCTGAAAAGAAGACGGGGAAGGGCCGAGATGACTGGCAGAATCCGAGACCAGGGAAGAGAGACAGCGGAAGAAGACTGGAAGAAATTTAAGGACTATCTTAGGAAACATTGTAAAATTATTGAATGTTAGAATGACGTTGGTTTAGAAATTATGTGGTTTCTAGCTGTAATGATTAAGTAAAAAGAAAAGAAAGGTTAAAAATTTAAATGGATAATAAGGAAGAGGATTTGCTGAATTAAAATTTGGGAATTGGAACACAGAAAGGGGAGGTACGAGGAAGTCGGGGAAGTAAGTTACAAGAAAATAAGGGATTGAAATTATATTTGTTTTTTCTTTGTGTGTGTTTTTTGTTTGTTTGTATTAATGTTTTGTTTTGTTACTATATAATTTGTGAAACTTTAATAAAAATCTTTTTTAAAAAGAAAAGAAAAGAAGACGGGGAAGTATATTTATGCACCCAATTTTGCTACTTCATTTGAAAACAGAAAGCAAGCCTACATATTGCTTAACCTCCTCTTCTACATAGCCTGGAGAAGAGAAGGTTAAGGGGTGATATGATAGCCATGTTCAAATATATAAAAGAATGTCGCATAGAGGAGGGAGAAAGGTTGTTTTCTGCTGCTCGAGAGAAGCGGACACGGAGCAATGGATCCAAACTACAAGAAAGACGATTCCACCTAAACATTAGGAAGAACTTCCTGACAGTAAGAGCTGTTCGACAGTGGAATTTGCTGCCAAGGAGTGTGGTGGAGTCTCCTCCTTTGGAGGTCTTTAAGCAGAGGCTTGACAACCATATGTCAGGAGTGCTCTGATGGTGTTTCCTGCTTGGCAGGGTGTTGGACTCGATGGCCCTTGTGGTCTCTTCCAACTCTATGATTCTATGATTCTATATTACAGATCCACACCTTTGAGCACGCACCTTTCAGTGGACTCTTACAACATTTCTCCATTTCGTAGAAGATGCCTCAAATCTAGCAACCAATTGACCAAGGCAGTCAATGTATTAGAATTTCTTGAGGTGGACATCTTTTTCTTCCAGGAAAATCCCTCCCTGCACCATCCCAAATAAACCTTTCTGTGCACAAAATTTGGCATTTGAGCCCATGGTATTACAATCCATTATTGGCAATTATAGCTCTCCATCAGAAAGGACTACTAGCCCATTGCTGCAGAGAAAAATGAAGCTGACAGTAAAAGTGAGGCAGTGCTGGATAATATCTTTGGTATCTTTTTCTGGCTTCAAGAAAAGTCATTTCCTTGTCTCTGCTTCTGAACAGTGCAACATTACTCTTCAGCACAAGGATATAAACTGCTAAGAAAAGGGCACTATTAGCACCCATTGAATGAATCACAAACTTGCATTTGCCGGTGTGCCCGATAAGAGTGATGCCTTTGTCTCGCTTCATGTTCCACAATAGAGTTTCTCTTTAAAATAAAACAAAGCAAAACTGTAGCCATATGTGTGAATAGGTGGAGGGTGGTTTTTTTGGGGGGTGGGATAATAGGGTGTCCCCACATCCTGATTAAAAGGGATTTCAGTAAGGCCATCTTGCAGCTCATAGGTGGTAATTAATATGCCCCACTTCCTTCCGGGGGTGTGGCTGCTCACGAGCCAATTATGACTGGTGGTCAGCTTTCTCCTTAATGCCTTGAGTTGCTTCCCCCAGCAGCACTGTTGCCAGGACAGCAGCCTGGCAGCATCTCATAATTGGCTGCAGGGAACATCTTTTTCCCCACATTTGTCACCTTGTGAAGATCACTAAAGGTGAGCTGTTTTCGCATGCATTGGCTGCGGATTTTAGTAGGCATTGGCAGGTTCATGGTGGATTAGCCAAGACTTGTGCAGGCTTCCCAGCTGAGTAGGCTGAGTTATCTTAGTGGTGAAGAAGGGTGGCTTATGAAACCACCCCTCACATCTCTCTGGCTCATAGCAAGAGAGCTGTCCTTGGGCTCTGGTGGCATTACCCTTTCCAAAGGGGTGGGAGGAAGCGGTTACCTAACTCCTCTGTACACAGGCAAAGGTAAACACAGCTCGGTCAGTAGACTGATTCAAGAATTATCGCTAGGATGCATTCACCCATTTATTTAAAAGGAGACAACAGAACGTCTGAGCTTGTGCTTTAAGTGTTAGGGAGCCGACACAGTTAGAACGAATTGTTTGAGAGAATTTGCTGCTTGTAGCAGATCCTGCAAGTTATAATAAAAATGTTGCCCTTGATTAAACCCACAAGCTGGCTTACGTCTTGAAGAGGGCACAATTGTTTTGTGAGGGCAAGCAATTGTTTGAATGACCGGAATATTTGCTATATTTTATTGGACGAAGCCTAGGGCAGATTGACAAAAGCTTACAGTTTTAAGCCTGGCACAAGGATACACAAGAAAATTACCCATGCAGCAAACACCACCCCTCAAATACAAATAAAATTATGCATTATCCAATACATTTTGTTACAGGAAAGCTTTAAAATAAAGAATCTACACAGTGTACCATATTGCTTCTGCAGATGTTCTTGAGGCTCTCGTCTGACATAACTGCAAAAGAAGAAAGCAACAAAATAGTGGCATTCTGTTGAATAGAACTATTGAAGAGAAGTGACTTGCTAACAGAGAGTAAATTACATTTCTTTAAAAGGAATATGAAAAATGACAAAGGAGAGCTGCCACAGAAAAGCAGGGTTTTTTTGTTTCTGCAGAGTAGGTATGGCATCTGAAATGGGAGCCAGCTATATGCAACAATGTTGTTGCTGCTGTTTTCTAAATTGAGATCGAACCTTATTGGTGACACTGATGCTATGCTGGGGTTCCAACAACGAGCCATATTTTAGAATATAATGTGCTGCTAAATGAAAGTAATGGGAAGGACCATAGCTCAGCAGTAGAGCATCTGCTTTGCACGCAGAAGGTCCTAGATTCCATTCCCAACATCTCTAGGTGTGGCATGGAATGTTTCCTGGCTGAAACCCTGGACAGCTACTTCCAACTAGTCTAGACAATGCTGACCTAGATGGAATGGCTAGTATGGTGGGTCAGCAACAGGGGCTGGATCTACACTGGCCAGTTTTATATTATTTCCCCCTATTGGAATGATATTAGATATGTCATTCTAAAATGTCACAGGGCATAAAAAGGTAAAGGTACCCTGCCCGTTCAGACCAGTCTTGCCAGACTCTAGGGTTGTGCGCTCATCTCACTCTATAGGCCGGGAGCCAGCGCTGTCCACAGACACTTCCGGGTCACGTGGCCAGCGTGACAAGCTGCATCTGGCGAGCCAGCGCAGCACACGGAACGCCGTTTACCTTCCCGCTGGTAAGCGGTCCCTATTTAACTACTTGCACCCGGGGGTGCTTTCGAACTGCTAGGTTGGCAGGCGCTGGGACCGAACGACGGGAGCGCACCCCGCCGTGAGGATTCAAACCGCCGACCATGCGATTTTATCCACAGCGCCACCCACGTCCCTGTCACAGGCCATACTTGTTAATTAAAACGTTTTTTGCCTTGTCCCCCCCCCCCCGGTCAAGTGAAAGTAATACCCAGCCACACCATTTTGCAAAACGTTGTTTCTTTTCCTGCTGGTGGTCACTAGTTGCTCTGCTCTGCCCTCTGATGTCACATTTTAATTCTTCCTCCCTGTCTCCCTCCATGTCCTTTGTTATCCATGCATACATAGGGACACATGAGTAGTGTTTCACGATATAGCAGCATAAAATGATTATGAAGGTGCGTCTCCACCCCCATCATTCTGCCCAGACACTGAGGTTCAGCTCTGAGGGCCTTTTGGTGGTTCCTGTCGGTTTGCAAGCCCCCTCCATAGAGGCTGGTCCCTCTCACTGTCCTCGGAGCTTGCTTACCGGTAACCTCCTCTGTCTGATATATCGGGAGATTTTGATAGGTGACATTTTCCCAAGCGTGGGTAAAATGCACAACCCCTCCCTCCTGCTTCCGCAGAAATCTATTTACATGATGTTTATTTCTGACATTACAGCACTACAGAAAAACACGTCCTTTCAGTTCAGTTCTTCTAGCAAGTCTGACAAACTTCCTGAACATGCGCACACAGAAGGTTTCAAATTACACTCTTCACAAAGACTTATCCAGCCTGTGAACGTCCCGGGAAATTCTTCTTTCCCACAGGTAGGCACATCATGTGATGTCAACAATCTGGCTGTCTGCAGCTGTGATGTTTCAATATACTGACAGTTCCCTCACTGCGAGAACAGGCAGCCCTGTTTTTAATATTTGATGTTTTATTCTGTTTTTAATCTGTTGGGACCACCCAGAGTGGCTGGAGAAATCCAGCCAGATGGGTGGGGTATAAATAAATAAATTTATTATTGTTGTTATTGTTATTATTAAAATTAAGTGATAAAAAGACAAGGAAATAACACATTATGAATGTAAAAAGTCGGATGTCATGTATCCATGTACATTATCAAACCGTTCCTTAACGTTAAAAACCATGAGTGTAGATCTGCCCCAGCATGCTTCTTTCCTGTGGTGGGTGAACATTTGCTGTCACTTACCAGGATGCTATGGGGGCAGCCCAGGTTGGCAATGAGATCAGGTCTGCACAGGCTTATCAGTAACGCTAATCCAGTGCAACCCCAAGCTCACTGCTATCACCCCACTATACTCCACCCTGGTAAGCAGCAGCGATGTTGAGAGGGCAGTAGTCACTACTGTGCAATCCCCATGCATGAGCTGCTTAATGAATCCCTTTGTAGAGAAGCTCATTATGAGTTCCACCCACCCACCGAAAGACAAGAGAGCATGCTTGGGCACTGGCTGAAGGTCTTGAGGAGTAATTCTAGCAATTTCCTGGGAAACTTGCAACCAGAAACCTGCCACAGCTTCACAGTTCCACCCCATCTGCATTTCGAGATAACAAAGAGCTCAAACCCAGGAAAGTGGTAGCTTTAAAAGATGGCAATCCCGTTATTTTTTAAAGGAAAGTTAAGATTTTTCTGCCTCGTTATTCATACAAATGTTCATCTGAATGTTGAAATGGTGCACGCTCCTCAGGGGAGAGTCAGAAAGCACGGTATTATTTAATTTCACTCACAAAACTCAATTATTCTCCATCCAACTTTGCTGATAGCTGGAGGTATTAAACAACCGGGTTCAAAGAAGCGAATGCCTCTGCAAGAATATCAATTCATTTTGTATGCTGGTAAGCAGATTTGTTCTTTCTGCCTGTATGTTAATGGACACAAGAGACCAGCTCCCGGGGCTTAGGGGACATTGCTAATTAATTTGCTAATCAATGCCATGGACTTTTGTGACCTAACATGCAGGAGAGGGGAAAGAAAGTGCATAGCTATGTTTAATATTCATTCCTTTTAAAATAGGCAGATATCACCCCCTTTAGATTACTAGATATAAACCTCTATTTAAAAAATAATAATGTTAAATACAAGTTTAACTACTGAGGATCTGGCTGGTCACTGTGAGAACAGAGCTTTGGACTAGCTGGACACTGCAGCTAGTTCTTTGCATCACCCTTCTTGTTCGTGCCAATTCTGTTTTCTTTCCGTCTTGAAAACTTACCACACAGCTCTTTGCAGGGGAGGGCTCTGCTGAACATTTTCCACTTTCAGCTCAAAATGAACCACTTTAGACAGGAAAATGCCTTCTAAACGGTGCTACTGGATATTTTTCTTCCTCTTGGATTCTTTGGTTCCAGCCCTTAATTACTGCCATTTGACTAAGCATTTATGTTGACTTTGGACAACTTCCCCAAAGTGTGTGACAGGGCCCTGATGAGTGATTTGAAAATTGTCTTTTGTTTGTGACATTGTGTCCTGTCTTCCCTTCATGGGCAGGCCTGCGATCCAAGCACTGTCCAGACTCAGCTCTGCTTAGCTTCAGAAAAGTTAGAGCATGATGTACCTTAAGACCATAAAACTGACCATTAGGTCCAGTCGCGAACGACTCTGGGGTTGCGGCACTCATGGCGCTTTATTGGCTGAGGGAGACAACTGTCAACAACTGTTTGGGGGAAATGGTGAATTGTGCTGTTTGTTGCTTGCCGACAGAGCCAGGTTCACTTCAGGATTCAATGAGGCCCTTCAGTGTTGTTATTTACTACCTTAAAAGTAAAGGTAAAGGACCCCTGACCATTAGGTCCAGTCGTGGCCGACTCTGGGGTTGCGGCGCTCATCTCGCTTTATTGGCCGAGGGAGCCGGTGTACAGCTTCCGGGTCATGTGGCCAGCATGACTAAGCTGCTTCTGGCGAACCAGAGCAGCACACGGAAATGCCGTTTACCTTCCTGCCGGAGCGGTACCTATTTATCTACTTGCACTTTGACATGCTTTTGAACTGCTAGGTTGGCAGGAGCTGGGACAGAGCAACAGGAGCTCATCCCGTCGTGGGGATTCGAACTACTGACCTTCTGATCAGCAAGCCCTAGGTTCTGTGGTTTAGACCACAGTGCCACCCACGTCCCATGTTTTTAAAAATTATTATTATTATTATTAGGAATTCATCTCAAAACTACAGAGTTGATGTAAACTGGGAACAAACTCTTATGGAGCATTATAGCTGCTGACCTGAAATATTGGGGGGGGGGGGTTCAAAGTAGCACCAAACCTAGAGGAAAGTCTGCTTTCACATAAGACATCTTGAATGTCTCCATTTGACTATAACCTCTTACATACTGACCAAAGAAACCTTATCAACACAGAAATAGCGTCACCACCTTCAAGGTTTTTGAAGCTGAGGTAGTGCAGAAATTAGCATATATTATCATGGGCCTCTTTGATGTGGTTTCAAAGCGGAAACATCTGTAGGCATACATAATAGCGCATCTCGAAGTCAGATATAAGATGGTTAGTAATCAATACTCTCTGTGTATTAAAATGTCAAGTTATTTTTCATGCCTACCGTTTAGAGTCTCAATCACACAAAATGCAGTCCTTTTCTTTTTTTCAAGCGCTGTGGGCAGAAGATACCTTTTAAGGGGAAAATCCTGGGCTTTATTTTCCTTTTGCTGAACAAACATGAAAAAGCTTGATATACCTAAGATAAATTAGAGGCTGAGCTCGATGACAGATTTAAATTTGGAGACATACATATTCAAGCTAACCATCATACATTCTCAAAAGTGGCTCTTTTGCAAAATGTGTGACAGATCTTTATTGACAAAAGAAAGACTACAGTAAATTGGTTGTGTCATTCCATTCCCAAGATTGTAGTAAAGAGTAAAGATGGAGCCACAGCTTCATCTTCAGCCTGCAGATTCTATAGGATATGAGAGAAAGATTTGTCTTGCACGTATCTCTTTTCCATTCAGAAATCATCTGGTCTGATCAGTCCCGTATGTGTGTGTATGTGCATGCATGCGCATGCATGCATGGTGTGCTCACCTTTAAGCCAATCCTGTGTTTCACCACAGGTAGAATCCATATGTCATGAGGGCAGCATGAACTGGATTGAAGCAAATGAGTCCAGGGTTGCTGAGTTCCTGTCCTGTTTTATGTCTTTAGACACAATGTTGTTGGGCTCTAACTCCTATCATTCCAAAGCAATGAAGGTACAAACACGTTATTTTCTAGATTAAGGAGAGATAAATACAGTGGTGCCTTGGTTCTCAAATGCCTTGGTACTCAAACGCCTTGGTTCCCAAACACCGAAACCCAGAAGTAACTGTTCCAGTTTTTGAACGTTTTTCAGAAGCAGAAAGTCCAGTACTGCTGTCAGCTATTGTTTCTGGGGCACCTGCACCAGTCACAAGCTGCACCTTGGTTTTCGAACATTTCAGAAGTCAAATAGACTTCCAGAACGATTTAAGTTTGGTGTTTTGTTTTTGCTATTTATTTTCTATTTTTGTTTTTGAGGCTTTTTGGTTAATTTATATTTGTGATTGTGTGGACCCCAGTTCAGCTACTGATTGATTATGTGACTGTGGAAATGGATAAAAGCCCCCCATCCAAACAATGACAGTGCAGGTAAGAAAAATATTTAATTTTAATTTTTATCACCTACTGTACTATTTATTTTATAGTACAGTACATTGATTATTGCTTTCATTTTATGGATCAATGGTCTCGTTAGATAGTAAAATTCATGTTAAATTGCTGTTTTAGGGGTTGTTTTTAAAAATCTGGAACGGATTAATCCATTTTGCATTACTTTCTATGGGAAAGCACGCCCTGGTTATGGAACGCTTTGGTTTTCAACGGACTTCCGGAATGGATTAAGTTTGAGAACTAAGGTACCACTGTACTGCTGTAATCCTTTTATTTTTAAAAAACAAACAAACAAACAAACAAATGAGAGTCTAGTGTGGGAGAAGAGACATACAGAAGTCATATTGCCAAGTACGAGAGTGCAAATCTATTCAGTTTCAGGCTTGGCAATATACTTAACAGTTGCGTGACTTGAAATGAGTGTGCGGTCTTTCCTATTACAGAACCCAAATTGTGCTGTCACCCCCTTCAAGTGGTGGAGCTGTCTAAATTCGTCCTGACCTTCAGGATATGTTTAAAGCCCACACACTTGAAGAAATGCTGGTTGCCTTGAATCTGGTTTAAGTAGCAGATGGTGAGCTGATCCACACTTACATTTTGGCCCACTCTTTCCAGTCTACGATTTAACACTCTGTATCCAATCTTTTTTCTTTCTCTTTTTGCCCCATGCTTTCCCTGCAAAAATCCACTCTCTAAAGCTGAATCGGAGCAAATGTGAATTTGGGTTTTCTGTTGATTGAAGTTTGCTCCAATTGAGCTTTAAAGAGTGGGTTTTCACAGAGAAAGCTCTGGAGCAAATAAAAGGATGCTAAGACACAGAGTTTTAAACTGCAGACCATGCCTGGAAACAGTAGAAGAAGTGGAGGGGAAAATTTTAGGGTGGAGTTAAAAGGAGAGGATGGTCTTTGTGAAGATTTCTCTCAGTGATTATTAGTGCTCCCTTCTGGCACTTTTTCAGATTGCTTTGAAAGCAAAGTGCTTGGCATGTTCAGGAACTATTGCCCTCCCTCTGAATGAGGCTTGTTGGAATTGCAAACCACATTTTGCTTCTGGAAACATTGGGTACAATGTTTAGCATACAAAATGTGTGATCTGAAAGGAGCCTGCCTTGTTACCTGCTGTCCCAAGTCATCACCATCATCAGGTCCACATTTGGAAGCAATCAAGAAAATATTCAGATTAATGCAATAAGCTGAAGTTGCAATATAAGAGTATACCACAAATCAAATGAGATAATCTTGACTCTGCTTATAGAAAGTTAATGAGAAGCTACCTGGCTTGTGCATATAAATCTAGGTACTTTGTTACAATAAGGTTTGGGAAACTTACAGAGACAGAATGAAAAGATTGATGAAGTGCCTCTGGTCTTATAAGTACTGCATGAGAAGGAGATAGGAAAATCAGATTTATTGCTATTAAAAACATTAAGAAGGGGGTATGATTAACGTGTGTTGCATTTTGTGAAGGGCACAGCGAAGGTGAATATTTCAAGAGGTCTAACAGTGAAGCTGACATTAAAGGGGGCCGTGAAACCTACAGGGGGACATGATGAATATACTAAATAGAGAGGAGAATGTGCAAGTTTCTTCCAGGGCAGGGGTGGGAGAATATCGGATCTTCCAGGCATCATTGGACACCAATTCTCATAAACCCCACCCCCCTGAAAGTTCATTGATGGTGGGAGTTGCAGCCCCAACAATCTTTGGGACCCGTTGGCCATAGTGAGAATGGTGATTGGTCGAGTATAGGAGGTAGACAACTCCAGGGAGTCAGACAGTTAGTGGAAATTTATGAAGAGGAGTGTGGGAGACAGGAGAAAGACTGGACATAGGCTCTGGAGATTTGGAGGGAGAGGTTTCAGAATCTTAGGAGGGCCAAGTTCTACTAGCCCTAGATGTAGGTTACAACGTTTTGATGGAAGATTGGGAAAAATTATGGAAAACTGATTTAAAATTTATAGATTGTTCCCTATTGAAGGAGAATTACATGAAGATGATGTACAGATGGTATACAACACCAGTGCAGTTAGGGAAAATGTACAAAACTAGTTCAAATATATGTTGGAAGTGTAAAGAAAAGGAGGGGACATTTTATCATATGTGGTGGGATTGTAAGGTAATTAACAAAATTTGGGAAATGATATATAACGAATTGAAGAAAATGTTCCGTTTAACATTTGTTTAAAAACCTGAAGCATTTTTATTAGGGATTGTAGGGAAAGATCTGCCAAAAAAGCTGAAAAACATCTTCATGTATGCGACAATGGCCACGAGAGTTTTAATAGCACAAGGATGGAAGACTGAAGACACCCCAACTAAAGAATCATGGCAAGAAGAATTGATGGACTATGCAGAACTGGTAAAACTGACATACAAGCTATGGGACAAGGATAACTGTGACTTTAAAGATGAATGGGAACCCTTTACAAAGCATTTGAAGATGCAACAAAGCGAACCAGACTCCTTGGCTGGTTTTGAATAAACATTCACAAACTTTTTATTGATAATTATTACTTAAATAGTTTGAGGAGCTATACAACTGTGTAACATGCATTTTTAGAGAAATCTAAGACTGGAACTGAGGGAAGTCGGGGGGTGAGGGTGGTTCTGTGGGGGGAGAGGGGGAGGGAGGGAGGGAGGAAAAATGGGGGGGGAAATAAGGATGATATGTTTCTGGATAATATGTTTTGTTTTAATTTTGAATAAAAGAAGTAATTTTAAAAAAGTTCTACTAGCCCTAGATGAGGAACCTCTAATGTCTGGAGGGTCACAAGTTCCACATCCATGCTCTAGGATAAGTGTGTGTGTGTGTGTGTGTGTGTGTGTGTGTGAGAGAGAGAGAGAGAGAGAGAGAGAGAGAGAGAGAGAACACGAACCAGTGAGGGCAAGACAAGGAGGGAAGGGTCATAGCTCAGTGGTTGATCATCTGCAGATGGTCTCAGGTTCAATCCCATGTAGAACAAGGAGAGAGTCCCTGTCTGAAATCCTGGAGATCTACTACCAATCAGCACAGACAATAATGAGCTTGATCTGACTCGCTATAAGGCAGCTTCCTATGTCCCAGCATCCCAAGTCCCCTGAGCTGTTAATAAGGTTAAATAAATACAATCTATGGCATTCTGGGAGCAACTCTCCAGAGATCTTGCTCTTGCAGAATTCAAGAATGCTGCTGGTGGAACAGCTGCATTTTTGCCTCTTCTTGTTCTTTGGATAAACAAGAACATTTCGGTCTCCGTGACATCCATCTCTTTCTTCCACCTCTTTTAAACACATTGCCCACAAAAGGTGCTAGATAGATGGCTTTGCAGGTTTCCCCACACAAGCTCATAAATCCCTATTCAGCCTTTCACTACTTTGCTGAGATTGAAACAAGGCACCCATCTTTCAGAAACTGGGCTCGGCGCTAAACTTATTTTACAGAAGCTGTAAAACCAAGCCTGGGAAATGGTAATAACACTGGGCCAATGCTGAGTGGAATGTAATGCTGAGCGGTAGACGAAAGGGAAACAGGTAGCAATCCCAGTCTCCTTCTCAGCATATTTCCCATAGTCTATATCAGTGTTTCCCAAAGTGGATGATATCGCCCCCTGAGGGGTGTGCTGGAACCATCCAGGGGGGCAGTAGTAGTCTCAGGTGCAATTGTGGGATGTTGTATAAAAATAAGGGGGTGGGGGAGCATAAAGAAGAGGAGAGGAGAGGATTTTGAACAATCATTCGTACATGACTGGGAGCGGCCACTGAGACCACATAGCACTCGTTTTGAAAGACCTACATTGTCTTTGAGCAACAAAGGAACAAGTAACTTGCCTTTCATGAGCAAAAATCTAAGTTGCAGAATGGAGCATCTCCCCTTTGCCTCTGCAAAAAGTTGGCAGAAATCAAGCCCCCCAATATTGGACTACTGCAAAGTGCTCTATGTGGGGCTACCTTTGAAGGTGACCCAGAAACTATAACTAATCCAGAACACGGCAGCTAGATTGGTGACTGGGAACGGCTGCCAAGACCACATAACACCAGTCTTGAAAGGCCTACATTGGCTCCCAGTATGTTTCCGAGCAAAATTCAAAGTGTTGGTGCTGGCCTTTAAAGCCCTAAACGGCCTCAGTCCAGTATACCTGAAGGAGCGTCTCCACCCCCGTCGTTCTACCCAGACATTGAGGTCCAGTTCCGAGCGCCTTCTGGTGGTTCCCTCACTGCAAGAAGCCAAGTTACAGGGAAGCAGGCAGAGGACCTTCTCAGTAGTGGCACCCGCCCTGTGGAACACCCTCCCACCAGATGTCAAAGAAAACAACATTTACCAGACTTTTAGAAGACATATGAAGGCAACCCTGTTTAGGGAAGCTTTTGTTGGAGGCCACCCAGAGTGACTGAGGAGGCCCGGCCAGATGGGTGGGGTATAAATAATAACTTCTTCTTCTTCTTCTTCTTCTTCTTCTTCTTCTTCTTCTTCTTATTATTATTATTATTATTGTTGTTGTTGTTGTTGTTGTTGTTGTTGTTGTTGTTGTTATTCTGTTGTGTAATGATGCTTAATGCCAGGTTTGGTGTCATTGTGAAAATGCCTTCTCTGGCATTGCCTTCCCAGGATCCAGCTGTCATGCTGGAGGCGAGGGGTTTTCCTGGGCTTGGGCGTACCATTTCAGCTTCACTGGAATGAAGTCAATCGCAGCTTGCCTGCCTATTTGGCCAATGGCAGGAGGGCTGTGGCACTGTCCCTGTCCCTGGGGCAGATCAGACTGAGCCAGCAGGCTTCACTCTGGTCTGCCCCATGGGTTTTTAATCCCAGGGCCTAGTCCATCTCCTCATCCAGTTTTGGAAAAAAAACCATTCATACATGTTTCAGCTGTTGTATAATGCCGCTTGCCGATGTGACATAGAGTTAAAGTCATATTGATTACTTATTTATTTAATACGTTGTAGGACGTAGATAGAAATGTAGATACATAAAAGAAAACAAATTTTTCACTGCATCTTTCTGTTTGTTCACCTAAAGAAGGTAGATTTCGGGGGGGCAGTGGTGTAGCGTGGGGGGTGCCAGGGGTGCCGGCCGCACCGGGCGCAACATCTGGGGGGGGCGCGAGTCCAGAGGGAAGGGACAAGTTCCTTCCTCCGCCGGACTCCCCGCCTCCACCGCCGCCAGCCTTGCGCCCTTGCTGCGGCTGCGCTCCACTCACTGCTCGCAGGAGGAGCAGCCGCTGCAGCAGCGCTGATGCCACCACCGACGCCTGGCCGGGCGTGGGCAGCCTCCGCACCCCGACGATGCCGCCATCCCCTCGCCGACTCCATCCCCTCGGCCCAGCCACAGGCGGCGGCTGCTTCTGCCGACTGGGAGGGAGGAGAGCTCCGAGGGGCCTCGCAGCGCCCTGCGCTTCCCAAAACCCTCCAAGAGGAAGCCGGCGGGCGGGCGAGGGTCTCCCAGCAGAAGGGGGCGCCGCTGGCTCCGGCTCTCAGCGCAAGTCTCAGCTGCAGGGGGGGGGCAAGGACGGAGCACGGCTGGAAGCCCCCGGACCCGGCTGGGAGGAGGAGAGGCGCTCGCCAAGCCCGGATCTGGAGCTCCACCTACAGCCCACCTACAGCGGGGGCTCCGCAAATAATAAATTTAATAAATTCCTGCTGAGCCTTTGGGGGGGGTCCTTGGCTCCTTCGCTCGCCCCCAGCCCCAGTGACATAGCATGGGGGGGTGCAGGGGGGCCGGGCGCAACATGGGTGCTCGCACTCGAGTGCTAAAATCCACGGGTTAGGGGGCGCAAATTACTTGCCTTGCCCCGGGTGCTGACAAACCACGCTACGCCACTGGGGGGGGGGGCTGAGTAATTTATTTTTTTCCTGAAAAGGGAATGGTAGGCCAAATAAGTTTGGGACCTCTGGTCTATATGTTTGCCTGGGCCTTTGTGATTATGCACTCTTAGCAATAACTTTGGTATGGTGTCTTAATCAACATACACATGCATTTATGCTGCTTAATAACCTGTAGGCAAAACAAGGAAAGAAAAGACAAACAGACCGCAGACTACGGCAGACAGCATGCATGCAATTCCAAAATAATTACTTTTTTAAAAAATAAGCCAGATAGCAAGTTGCATGGAACATGATACAACCTATGGAGCAACCATGAGATGGAACAAAGGATATTGGCTTGGCCACTGACGTTGTGACATCATGTAATACTCACTGCTGTTGATTGACGGCAGTGTATTTCAAGACTGTTGTGAAACTGAGACATGGTCCTTTATGGAACTCCCTTTCCCTTGATATATGCCCAGCACTGCCATTCTTGTTTCAGTGCTGGGAAAGACACACTTATCCACACAGATATTTGGAGTGGGTTGCCTGAGGTGACCAACTATAAATGTGGGTGGGGGGTGGTTTATTTGCTGTAGTGTAGGTGGCCAGCTGCTAACATAACAGAAGAGGTGTGTTCCTCTGACCCTTCCTTCCCACTGCCATCCTCTGGAAAATCTGCTTTGGTCAGTTGGGGAAACCTCTAGAATAGTTTGGAAGGCATGGGGTGGGGTGGGACTGTAGTAATAATGAGGAGCAGGAGCAAATTACCTCCCCTCTTCTTTTAATTCTATTCCATGCAGACTTGACAAATCAGATCTAAATTATATTTTTCAATTTTTAATGCCCTTCTGCAAAGATATTTTCAGGTAAAAACAGCAACTTTGCTTCATTTCAAAGCATTTAAAGATTTATGCAAAGTCTTTGTTACAAAACCACTGCTGATGAATAATACTCAGTTTAGCTGGAAAATGCATTTTCTACCAAGATCTCGACCACAGAATCATGCTGAGCCTTAAACAGGACGTTTCCATTGGATGGATATTTGGAAAATAGATAGAGAATAGCCCTGGGATCTAATACATTATGCCTGCGTTCATGCATGCATGCGCACACATGATACCAATATCTACAGAATGATTTTTTTAAAAATAGGATTGCCTGAAATGTTGTATTTCATTATTAAATGAAATATATTTTATCCTCAGGTAGGGAGATTATGGAGAAATATATAATTCTTGCAATTACACTGTAATAATATAATTATTGCCAGGGGAGCATGTGAGCCATGAAAAATTCTAACAATTGCATGGTTATTTACACATTAAAATGCCATAGAAATTTTATTTGGAGTTTAAGTACCACCAAGCTTAAAACGGAGCCAAACATAATGGACTTTTGATTTATGCCAGTATTTGGAAAAGCAGGATCTCTTTATTAGATGCACACACACAAACCTACAATAATCTATTTAATTTAAATCCTGCTGTTCCTCTCAAAGGAGCTTACATATAAATATTTAGCTACAAGTTGTTCATGTGTCAGATCTGACACTGTTCATATTTAATGTTTACTTTAAGGCCACATTCAAGTGAAGACTTCAACGTACAATGAAAGTTTTCCAGCAAAGAGAGAAGTTGTGCTCTGCCTGCCTTTTGTTTGGGACGGCGTCTAAGTTGATCAAAATGGTGCCAACCACATCTCAGCTTAACTGCACCCATGCAGATTTGGTTATGTGACACTCATTGTGAGAGAGGTCAGATCCTGGGTTACAGAGACCATAGGCTGGGAATGGTAGCCGTTAGGTGCAAGAGATATCAAAGGTTTGAAACATTGCTCTTCCCACAAGCATGCTTATGTGACATGGATGAAAAGGGACGCACTAGGAACAACACAGGTAAAAGACTGGTGTGTACATATATCTGCATGGCACAATGGCTGTGCAGACAAACATTCATGGGGCACTGCAAAATTAATCCAATTTGTCAAGCCACCTCTCAGTTAACTAGCCACTGATTTAACCTCCACACACAAGTGGTGTGCAGTCAGTGGACTAGGGGGACTAGGACAGTCCCCTAAATGTTCCCAGTAAATTAGTGTATTAAAGAATTAAAGCCTGGCGCCTCCTTCCCAAAGTCCAGGAAGCTTTTGCCTGGTTTAGGGAGGGAGTTGTGAAGTTTATGCACGTGACATTGCCCACACCCCCATCACCTTCACATGCTGGTGGGCCCTGTTCCCCTACGAAAAATTTCACTGCATTCCACTGCCCCTTTCTAGGTGTTACATATCAGGAGGCAATTGTGGTCACTGTGCTAGCTCCAACCCCCTCCATACCTGTTTTTGTTATCTGCCTGGTTTTACAGGAACCCAAAGTGATCAGGGAGCCTCAATGGAGGCTTCAGACAAGACCGCAACAAAAACAGGTGCAGCTAGTGAACTCCCCATCCCAACACTCCCATGGCAACTTCCTTGGAGTGTGATGCCTGAGAGTCAGGATGCTGTATGGAATGCATGGATTACAGTCACTGCTTCGAGCACTTCCAAGCTACAACTTGTTGCTCCTCATTGCAGAAAAAGCCAACCTGCCCCACCCCAGCCTCGTCTTTCTGAAGGGAAGAAACGGACCTCAAGATCAAGGGCAAGTTCACACTGTGCAAGTGCCAACTTTAGGCTAATCCAGAAGCTAAGCTGAAACGAAGAGTTCATGACCAGCAGACAAAGCTGCAGAATGAAGTTTCATTTTTGTTCTGTTTGAGTTAAAACTTAGAATGCCACCAGATCAATATTTGATCAGCTTGAGACACATTGCCCCCACTGAGATACACTTCATCAACAGGGAATGGGCTACTAGGCAATGATATTCTAGGAATAAGGAGGACTTGAGGAGGCACAGGCAGTGGTGTGATCCAATATATAAAACACTTTGCCTCAATAGCAATAATAGCTCCTTGAAGAATGCCACCTGCACAGAAAGTAGAAACTTCTGAACGATGAACCTGTTTATTGTTCTTGTAGATTAAAAGAAAAGAAAAGTGTAGATCCCCAGGAGTTTATTTCATGATGCCACCAAATGTCCAGTATTTTATAGGAGGAATTCAAACACATCCTAGAACTTTAGGTTCATGCATCTAAACTAGATTAAAGCATTCTATGGCCCAAGTGTAACAAATCCTCTATTAAAAAACATATGGACAAGGAAATGCACTGAAAAATGTGGAGAGAAGTAATAAAGAATGGAAAGACATGCATTTAAGGTGATTGTTGGATGAACAAACATTCACTAAAGATCAGGCACAGTCTAACCATCACCACATAAGCAAATTAGGATGAAATTTCACTAAACAGGTTGTCTGAAGGCAGGGGCGTAGCAAGGGCGTGCGGGGGTGCGGTCTGCCCTGGGTGTCATCCCTGAGGGGGTGACAAAATGGCACACCATGGGAGGCGGCATTTACCGTGGGGCCTGGCCTGCAGCGCGCCCGAGGTATGCATCTCTCCTGGGAGTGACGCGGTGGCTCGGGGCCCCACGCTGCCCAAAATGGCAGTGTGGGGCTTGCGTCTGCCAGGCGGACTCTGTGGGCAGCTCACCGCACTGCCCCCATGGGCGGATCATCGCTCCACCCCATGCGCAGATCGTCATGCTGCCCCTGTGGATGGCTTGCCCTGCGCCACCGCTCCGGGTGCCAGAGTGGCTAACTACGCCCCTGTCTGAAGGACCTTTCACTATCTCATCATATTGCCACTATTCCTTCTCTAATGCCTTTAATGTCAGGGGGAAACAACGTGTCAGTTGTGGACTAAAACTCCCTATTTCTTTTTTAAAGCACAGTTTCAATAACAACAGAGAACCAACTCCAGCAAGGTAGAGGAGAAATAATCATATTTAAGGCCTTGCTCATGCTCATGGCTGAGAGTCAAGGTTCAGCAAGCGCCTGAGGATGAGCTGTGAGTCAGCCCTGCAAAATTATGGAATTAAAATAATGCCCATCCTTCTTAGCATTTGTGTTTGTTTCTCTTCCCACAGACTGCACATGACAGAACCACTGCCAAGCTCCTGGCTGCATTCCCAGAGGACAGAAAATTACATTTGCAATAACTAAGAAGCTGTGCTTTATCGTGTGTGTTTTAAAGAAGGTTTAAGATTGCTGGGTTCACTTCAAACTGTTCCGAAAGTGGAATCCTCCACAAAAAGCTGGATGGGGGGTAGGAGATAAAGTAATGGAAGAAGCTTTGTGCAACAAATTGGTGCCAATTGAAAAGGATACCTTGCATCATCGTTGTAATAGCACAAATCCTTTTACTCTTATAGGAGGAATTTGGTCTTTCCTTTAAACTGTCATTTGATCAGGGCTAAGTCCTTAAAAGGTGCAAAGCTTTCTGTACTGGAACAATATCATAGGCCTAATTAACCCTTTGAAAATAACTGCATATCAGTCATACAACTGCTTTCTATACAACAGATGAGGAGCATCTGAAGGCTAAAGCGGCAATCCTAATCCCATTTACCTGGGAATAGGGATAGGGAATAAATTTGATTCAGTTCACAATTTAAAGTTAACCCACCTAATTCACATTTAAAGTGAACCCACCTGATTGGCAGTTTTCAAAACAATGCACAAACTGAAACCCAGCAAACCTTTGAAATTCTCACTTCTCTGAATTTTACAGTGAATTTCCTCAGCTAATAAATGTATCCAAAATACATATACTTGGGGGAAGTGTGCAAAAAATTGTATCTGTCTGAGAAAATAGCATTTAAAAATGCATTAAGTTGGGGAAATTGCTTTACAAAATGTGTACATTTGGCAAAATTGCATACAAAAATGTGTACATTGGGAGAAAGTCACTAATGAATTATCATAAGAACTTTAAAAAATAATAATAATCCCAAACTGATGTGGAAACAGAGAGAACTGAATTTAAGTTCTGAAGAATGAGAAACTAGGGTGGGGAAATTGACAGATTCATCCCACCCTAGCTGGGAGCAATCCTCGTTGAATTTAATAGGACAGACTTCTTATTAGACATAGCTTGAGTTCCACCGCCGGTTGTCAGAGCTGGTTGAGAAGAAACTAATAGTGAGGAGTACCGCTAAACCAAAATGCGATGCTTTTATATTTAATTTTCACTTTCTTCTGTGTATATTGTAATGTTCTCTTGTTGCTATGCCCATTGGCTGAGGCAAATAAAGTTTCCATTCTATTCTCATAGCTGTCAACCGTCCCTTATTTGGTGGGAAACTCCCTTATCCCAGTGCCATGTCCCGCTGCTGTCCCTTATTGATGATGTCCCTTAAATTTCCCGGGTTTCAAAGGAAGCAGCTCCTCTCCTTCCCTCCCTGCCAGCCAGGGAGGAGGGAGGCTCCAACTGTGTTGCTTGGCTGCATTGCTCACCCAATAAGGAGTCTACGAATGACTGGGGGGTGGAGCTTGCATGCCTTGTGCTGATCAAATCAGCCGCATTGCCTGGGGACTCGCTTTTGCTCAGCGCTTCCCAGCGGAGAGGTGACGATGGTTTTACTTGCTGCATCCCGTTTGCTTCCAACACCGGTGGATTGCAGGAAGAATGCATTTTCATTAAACCTTAATGCAGAAAATGGTACCTTAACCTTTATTAAACACACACACACACAGAGCCAAAGTACATTTAGCAGTTCTCCAAATTAAGCCTGTGCTCATCAAAAAGAAGCAATTAGCAAATGAGAGCCCATTATTATTATTTTTTAAGTGTGACCTTAATTAAGTGTGCTACCAGAAGGTATTGGTGATATCATCAGCAGCTCGGTGCGTGTTGGAGTGATAAGAAGACACGTACTGTAACAAAGAATGGAGAATTTCTTTAAGAAATTGATAATCTATGCTTTCTTGCATAATAATGAGCAAGGAGATCTGAGAGTTACTACAAATAAATTCCCAGATCCCCCAAGCAATTGTGTGACTACAATGTGTGATGGGCCCAGCAAATGCTTTCCAATACAGAATTGGCTCAGCATATATGAGCTTAGAAGCACAGAAAGCAGCCTTATAACAAGTCAAACCATTGGCTCATTGACGTCAGCATTGTCTACAATGACTAGCAGAAGTTCTCTGATATTCCAGGATCTCTCCCAGTGCCACCTAAAGATGCCAGTGATTGGCACCTTTGCATGCAAAACATATGCTCTACCCCAAGCCATTGCTCATCTTCTTCTTGTCTAGCTCATAATGCTAATGCACAGAAGCCGATAGTGTGGCACGTGTCTATCTTAACTGTATTGTTCTCTGAGAATTAGAGCATCAGTATTGGCTAAAACTGCCTGGAAATTCAACCCACACTCTCACACACCCTTTCCAAGCACACCTGGGTACAAGGTAGGGTTTTAGATCTGCCTGGAAAACAGCCAGTGCATCAAACATTTGCAAGAAACAATCAAGGCAATTGACTGAAACAAAGAAAAGATGCTCGCCAAACATAGTCAAGTCCACAGCCTTGAATCTGAAACTTCCCTTGCATATGTTTATCTTTCTAGAATAAGCTTTTAGATGGTGTTTTGTTTTCTGTGTACATGTACAAAATATTGTTACTGGACGGCACTAAAGGGAGAAGGCAGTCTAAAAATAGCACTTCAATTTATTACCTTCAGCATTGCCATCTGGGCATAAGCCACACTCTGGATTTAGCAGCAAATATTATCCCAGTCAGTAGAGAATAAAGCTCAGTCAGATGGTTTTGGGCTGACCCCATATAGGAGTAAGATGTATAGGTGTTTATACTGGTGCCAGCTGGAGACATATCCAGCACAGTTGTATAAACCTGCACCAACCCTAGCCAACTCTCTTTTGCTAGCAAGACCAAGGAGGAGAGCAGGCTATGGCACCCCAGTGTTAAGCCTAGCATGTCCTGCATAGTCTGGTGGCAGCCCCCTCCATCAAAAGAGAGGTGCAATTGGGGCCTGATCAGACAGGGGATGTGTGTATCAGGGCCTTGTGGCAGCTTTTCTCAGCAGGGGGAGATGCAAAGGGGTTTTAGATGGCCCAAACTGGCAGGGCCTGGTACTAACTTTACCAATAGTGAAATTTGTGTGTGGTCTTACTGGTCCAGCAGCACCCAATAGCAACAGTCGTATCTCATTCCCCCAACAAAGGAAGTGGTTGGCAGGCAGTGTGAGGCAGTGGCAGAAGTTATGAGGGGAGTATTTGAGCAGATATAATGGGGTGCACACACACACACACACACACACAAACCACACACACATATTATTAGTGTGCAGCAACTGCAAGACATGTCCTGTATCTGTAGTACAGTGGTACCTCGGGTTAAGAACTTAATTCATTCTGGAGGTCCATTCTTAACCTGAAACTCTTCTTAACCTGCGGTACCACTTTAGCTATTGGGGCCATGGATGTCAACTTTCAGATTTGAAAATAAGGGATCAGCAGCCTCACCTGTCCTGGGGACAGTCTACGGGATATCTAACAATCCGGGATAGCAGCAGGAAGCAGCGGGAAATGGCGCTGGAATAAGGGAATTTCCTGCGAAAAAAGGAGAGGTTGACAGCTATGATTGGGGCCTCCTGCTGCTGCTGCGCCGCTGCAGTGCAATTTCTGTTCTCATCCTGAAGCAAAGTTCTTAACCCGAGGTACTATTTCTGGGTTAGTGGAGTCTGTAACCTGAAACCTCTGTAACCTGAAGCGTCTATAACCCGAGGTACCACTGTATTTTGAAGTTGCCCAGCTTGGTTCAGATCCACTCTGCATCTTTCCAACTTAATTCGTCCAAATCCAATCTATTAAATCTGAAATTCTGTTTAACCCTTCCCACATTGACTATAATGACAACTCTAAAAATGCCATGTATTTCATCAAAACATAACCAACAGAAAAGAATAAGCAAGAAAGCAAGATCAACCCATATTATAAGCCAGGCAAAATAGCAATCTTGACATTGCTCATTGGAGAGGGAGACAAGCCAATGGAACGTTCCTCAAGAGGTTCCATTGGCTTCATAGCCTGGGCACTGCAACCCTGTTCCGTGTGTCCTAGTCAATGCACCTCAGAAGACAAAGGAACAAGAAGCATAGCTTCCAATGATGAACTTAGTGTTTCCACAAATACAATTGCAGTGGGTGCTCTAATGGACAGATACTCACATTTCCTCAAATGCAAAATATTGCACTTTGGGGCATTCAGAAAACAATAAATTTCTACAATGAACACATGGTGTTGAGAGAAAACCACCCAGCATTGGACAAGAACCTGATTATGCATTACAGCTAAAATGGCAAAAATATGTACGGAAGAGCAGATGTGGTAAATAAAAAACTCTACTGTTTTTGTGTGGAAGCATTACATTCATTGCTCTTAATTTTGTTTAAATGATCATCATTTGGCATTCCCAAAGAACAGCTAAATTCCCTTTATTTAGCTAAAATTTGAACTTGCATTTCTGACTCTTACCAGACAGCAGTTACTTGCTTCTCGATGGCTTCTCGTTAGCTCATAGCATCCCACTCTGCAATCATGTGGACTTGAAAAAAGGATACCCAATTTAAGCAATCATGAGACTTAAGCATTATTGTGCAGAAAGGTCCTCTGTTCTCAGCCTACTGAGATAACGCAAGCAGGACTAGGGCAATCAAGCATAAGTGAAGGGTAATCAAGAAAAACGTGGAGTTGAAAGCGAGACCCTCAGAATTTTTGTTTGAGGTCAGCTGAAGGCCATGGCGATCATCAAAGTGATCAGAGCTGCATTTTCTCCCAAGTTCTAATGCATTGAAGGGGTGGCACAAGGCAAGAAAACCACCACTAGCATACAAAGCTGCATAGTCACATTTCAGGGTATTTTTTCTGTTTTTTTCCACATGTATTTCAAAGCTCTTTTCTAATGCTAATGAAGTAGTTCTTCATGTGTGTTGGTAGGAAGATACGTATACTGGACACCAAGAAACACAGAAATCTTAAATTAATAGGAAGAGAAGTTAATTGGCTTCTGTTTTGGAGTTTTCCTTTTTAGGTAACAGCAGTCAAGACCAGAGAGAGATGCTGAAAACTAACAAATGATTGTCCCTTTGCCTAACAAACAGCTGGAATAATTCAATATCAAAATTTTAGCATTGTGTATTGTTCTGAATATAGAACAACAAGCAAAGATTCATGATACCAAAGATGCATCACAGCTCTTGGATGATGAGCCAAAGTATTGGGTTGTTTACCCGTTGAATCAAATTAGTCATAGCAATTCATTTCATCAGGTCTGCTCAGTGTTGGCCTAGCATTGTCTACAACTCATTGTTCTGAGAGATGAATAACGTGAAATTACATTCACCCTCCAAGATGTACCCCAATGAGAGATCCAACCAAATTTTATACAATGTGAAACTGGGGCTGAATTTGGGGATATTGCTCAGGTAATCTATCTGCAAAGGAGGCAGTGTGTCAGTTAGTATACTGGAGTATCAAGGTACCAACATTCCCCAACTTTATAATCATTGGTGATTTTTCTCAGGTAGGCTCTCACACATCTTAGTCCCTGATGTGCTCTGCTTGCCTACAGCAATAAGCCCTCTGCAGGCATGCTACCTGCATGAAAAAGCAACCTGTGTGAGCAGGGATGAGCATGATAAGCTCCGCCCCACCCCCCTGCACAAGTTGGATGGTAAACTTCTCAAGTGGAGCACCTCATCCCCTTATGGAGGCTCCCCACACAATCTAGATCCCTGACCTGTCAGTGTCACAAATCAAAAGTATAGGAGACTCTCCATTTCAGAAGGTCTGCTTACCATTAATGGTCAACAGCATTGCAGCCTGGCCATGGCCAATGAACCATACCTACCTCATCTTGGACTCCATCCTCTGAAACCTTGCTTTGATGAAGTAAATAACTTTATAAAGGTTATGGATTTTTCATAGTGCCAGCTCCAGGTTTTGAAGGCCCAGTGAGTAAGATGTTCTCTGTGGGGCAGGGTGGGCAGAGGAGAAGTGTGGGCAGTGATACCTGCTGCTTGTCCTCATTGTCATATTGTAGGGAGGTTTAGTGATCAGCAGCAGTTGAGCTACCAAGTTGTAGGCCTGGTCAGGAGCCCAGCACAGCCAACCTGTGACACTAGCCCTGACTTTCCATGTGGAAGTGACATAATGGAAGGTATTGTATAACCTTATCTGCTCTTTTTATTTCCAACCATAAACCAGATCACCTTGGGTCACAATAATACGTTTCCCTCATGAACTTCTCAAAAATATGATGTGCACTGTATTTTAAGAGGGGAGGGGAGAGTTGCCATGATGATCCTTTGGGAGAGAGTCTCAAACTGAGATTTACTGGACTGTATCTGCCTGAAATAGGAAAATAAAAAAGCAGGATTAGTTTGCAAAAAAGGCAAGGGAGAGTAATTGGTATGCAAATACTTATTGAAGATTCATGCCCATAAATAAGAGTTATCATAACAAATCAAGCCAACCTTTCAAATCTGAAATCCTCTTATGGACAGTATCCATAGAAAGTAAAGCCCCCTCAAATGATTAACAACTATCCTCAAAACTTGAACCCATTTTTTTAAAAAATTCACCCTTGAGGACACGGAAAGCAAAGTCAATTTCCTCGACTAAGCATCAGCGTCAAATGTGGGAGATTTATTATTGATCTCGACGCAAAAGACATAGTCCCCTCCACACATTACTCCTGGGAGGCAGCTGCCACTGCCAGCCAATCACATAAAAATGTGGATTAGGTTGTCAATCAACAGCTGCATGCTAAATGCATCTATAAAGGTGGTAATCACTGCAGCAGTAAAACAGGCAGCCCAGTGCTTCAGCTGTGGTTTCCACTGGAGCAGATAGAGTGACATTATTGTACTCATGCTGTTTTGATCCCATGTACCATTTGCAATTCCTAAAAAAGCCCCTTTCTTACAAGTCCAGGTTGTATTAATGGAGAGACCTCCATCCAGAATCACTCATAAATGGCATGGAAGGCACTACCGACAAGCGTCAGTTTATATACTCAGCAACAGGGCTTTTTCCCCCTGCCAGGAATTCACCAGAACTTAGTTCTGGCACCTCTCAGATGGGCACCATTGCCATTCTAATAGAACTAGAGAGGTGCTCATGGTGAGTTCCGGCACCTCTTTTTCTAGAAAAATGGCACTGCTCAGTAGAAAATATTAAAATACAATAGTCTATTAAACATTAAAAGCTTCCCGAAACAGGGCTGCCTTCAGATGTCTTCTAAAAGTCTGGTAGTTGTTTTTCTCTTTGACATTTGGTGGGAGGGTGTTCCACAGGGCAGGTGCCACTACTGAGAAGGCCCTCTGTAACTTGGCTTCTCGCAGCAAGGGAACCACCAGAAGGCCCTTGCGTTGGACCTCGGTGTCCGAGCAGAACAATGGGGTGGAGACGCTCCTTCAGGTCTACTGGACTGAGGCCATTTAGGGCTTTAAAGGTCAACACCAACACTTTGAATTGTGCTCGGAAACGTATTGGGAGCCAATGTAGGTCTTTCAAGACCGGTGTTATGTGGTCTTGGCAGCTGTTCCCAGTCACCAGTCTAGCTGCCGCGTTCTGGATTAGTTATAGTTTCCGGGTCACCTTCAAAGGTAGCCCCACATAGAGCGCTTTGCAGTAGTCCAATATTGGGGAGCTTGATTTCTGCCAACTCTTTGCAGAGGCAAAGGGGAGATGCTCCATTCTGCAACTTAGATTTTTGCTCATGAAAGGCAAGTTACTTGTTCCTTTGTTGCTCAATGACAAACGCGGGAGCTTTGCTAATCCACAAACTATACAAACAATGATTCATTCCAGATCTACCTGTTTGGAAAAGAAACACAAGATAAAGCTTATCAAAAATGTAACGGTTGTTAGCGTGCAAAAATAAATTAAAACATAAATACAATTTAAAATCTGCCAAGGTGCTGCTTGATAAAAGCCTCTCCAAAGCAGAATAAGTTTACAAAAGTAACCCAACTCGTTTTTGTTTTTTTAAAAGAATAATAATATTGCAACAGATACCTTCCAATAAATCTGCAGAACTTTCAGTGCAGGCAGAATTTGTTTGAAAGTATTACAGTAGCAACCTCTGTAGAGGTAAAATGTAGCTTAGAATATATCTTCCACATAGCTCTCTTATCCCTTTTGTCAGCTGGGGGAGAAGCAAATATTTTTCTTGAAGAATGACCTATTTATTGCGCAATTGACTGAACACATTTCAGAGAAGAATGAAAAATATAGAAATTGACATCACAACCTAACACTTTTTGTTGTTGGTTTCATCTCAGACCTGATTTCAAGATTTAAAACATAGCATTCTGCCAACATTTTCAGGTTTGCTCAGTTTTGTGGGAGCAGCTCTTCACCCTATCTGTTAAAATGTTCTAGCTAAGAAAAGATATAAAGAAATAAAGTTTGCCGTGGTGGGATACAAACCATACATTTAAAGCACATTTAAATCAAATGGCTTCCTCCAAGCCACCCTAGGAACTGTAGTTTATCCCCACAGAGCTAAAAAACAACCCATCATCTTTAGCAATCTACAGTTCCCATGATTCTCTGGGGGAAGTAACACGTTTTAACTATATGGTGGGTTAGCCTGTGTGGGTTAAAACCATATTTTCATTTTGGGGTTTGTGGGTGTGGGTGTGTTTGTGTTGTTGTTTTTTAAAAAAACACTGGGCAAATAATGCATATCTATTTATTTTACAATTTTGGAAACAGCATTAGCATTCTGTGAGATTTTTGAAAGATCATCAACAACAACAACAACAGGGTCATGAAGAAGCTGTGTTCTGATATAGCAATCTCCTCTGCACAGCAGCTTGTTAGGAAAAAAATATAGGCCATAAAATTTAATGGTTTAATCTTTTGATGCACAGACACGATGGTTGTGTGATGTTTATATCCAACTTTAAAAACATTTTTATAAAGCTATTTGTTACTTTTATGAAATAACATGTCTGATGTGGCCTCATGGGCATTTAACATGACTTTCAGTTATACAGTGGTACCTCGGGTTAAGTACTTAATTCGTTCTGGAGGTCCGTTCTTAACCTGAAACTGTTCTTAACCTGAAGCACCACTTTAGCTAATGGGGCCTGTTGCTGCCGAAGCACAATTTCTGTTCTCATCCTGAAGCAAAGTTCTTAACTTGAGGTAATATTTCTGGGTTAGTGGAGTCTGTAACCTGAAGCATATGTAACCCGAGGTACCACTGTATAATGTGGTTTTATTATTAGATATGCCCAAGTTTTGAAAGGTAAAACCAAGAGAATAATCAAACCACGAAACAGAAGAGGAGCATCTCAAAGGCCTAGGAGTCTACAGGATACATTTAACATAGTGGCTCCACTGGAAGGAGGATTTTTGACTGCACAAGTTGGCCTCCCTCTCTTCTTCCTGCTTACCCCTTTAAATCTATCATCTATCTAACCCTCCAAAGCAGGTTTTGGGATGGGATGGAGGTGCAGAGAAAGGAGAGGGAGGGCAAGTTCTGCTGCACCAACATAATTTCTTGTGCTTAACAGCTTTGTTGGTTACCATCACAAGCTTCTATGGACTGAGTGCAGAGGAAAAAATGAAATAAAATCATCATCTGTGTGTTTCCTTGGAAGTAAGCCCCACAGCGTTCAGTGAGGCTAACTCCCTAGCGAGACGGTTTAGGTTTGCAGTTCCCCACCTGTCAGGGGGTTGATTAGCTGCTTGTGCTTAAAAGTGTGCCCCTTCAGAGTTTGTGCGGCCCCACAAGTCTCTGTGCGTGACAGAGCTCATCAGACATGTCTGCTCTAGTCACTGGTGGAGTCCGACAGTGGCTGTTTGCGGAAACGCCTCCAACAAAGAAGTTCCTTAACGGAAACACGTCTCCTGGACTCACGACGTGACAGCTTCCGACGAAGCATGGGTCTCCCTGCAGTTGCTTCTGACACCTCCCCACTATTTTCGCTAGAAGTGTCTCTCACCCCTTTCTCTCCCCTGCTTCCTGCCTGCGTTGCTGCGTCTCTCTCAGTATTACTGAGATTCCCCTCCAGAGACCCCGTGCTCCCCCTGCTGGTCCCTGCTTTGGCTGTTGAGTCTCTCCCAGTCTCTGGGAGCCCTACCACCTCCTTTCCCTCTGATGTCAGTTCCCTGACATCCACCTCCCCTCCAGGGCCCCCTTCCCCCCCCGCCCCCTCCCTCTCCTCTGGGCGGTGAGGAGCTGAAACCCCGAAACGAATCCTCTTCATCTTCAGACGTCTCGAACATCTCCCTCCATCGGTCTTCGTTCCGACTCGCTGAATCCTCCTCCACCTCGGAATCAGCGAACCCCTCCAACTCTTCTTCTTCGTCGGTGGTGGCAAAGTATTCCCTCCGGAACCTCGCCACTGGCTGGGGTTTACGAGGGAATCTCTGATGAAAGGCTTCAATCAGAACCTCGTCATCTACATCCTCTGCCCTGACCCAGGTGTTTTCCGACTCCGGTTCCCCTTCCCACCTTACCAAGTACTCTACTTGCTCTCCCTTCCACCTGGAATCGAGAATCTCCGCTACATGGTAGCTTTGTTCTTTTTCCTCCATCGCTGGTCCCCTATTGACCCTCCCCTCTCTGTCCCCTATATACGGTGACAGCAACGATCTGTGGAACACTGGGTGCAACTTCATGTGGTTCGGTAACCGGAGTCTGAAAGCCACTGGGTTGACCTGTTGCGTGACTTCAAATGGACCCAGTCTTCTGGGTCTTAACTTCTTACAACCTCCTTTAAACGGTAACCCTTGGGTGGACAGCCACACCTGGTCCCCCACCCTAATGCTTTCCCCTTCCCTTCTGGTTTTGTCTGCCTGCCTCTTATATTCCTCCTTCGCCCGGTTTAAATTAAGTTGAAGTTGGCGGTGGATAGCTTCCATTTCTTCAACGAACTGTTCTGCGGCTGGAACGCTCCAGTTCTCCCCCTCCCCCCCTGGGAAGGCTCGGGGATGACACCCGTGATTGGCCAAAAAGGGGCTCATCCCCGTGGACACGTTCTCTGCATTGTTGTAGGCAAATTCTGCCAACGCCAGCTTCTCCACCCAATCATTCTCTCTGTCATTAACATAACACCTCAAATATTGCTGGAGGACACCATTGGCTCTTTCCGCCTGCCCATTGGTTTCGGGATGACGGGCAGTAGAGAAATTGACCTCTACATGCAATAAGCTCATGAGCCTCCTCCAGAACCTGGAAGTAAATTGTTTCCCTCGGTCCGAAACCACCCTCAAGGGGGCGCCATGCAACCTAAACACATTTTCCACAAACAATTTGGCGGTTTCTTCTGCTGTGACCGCATGTGAGCAGGCTATAAAGTGGGCCATCTTGGTTAACAGGTCTACCACCACCATGATGGCTGTTTTCCCTTTGGACCTGGGCAGATCAGTTATGAAATCTATTGCCACTGCCTCCCATGGCCTCTCCGGCGTGGGTAGTGGTTCTAATAAACCTGCCGGTGCCCGCCTCTCCCCTTTGGCTCGTTGGCATCTGTCACACCCTCTCACATATTCCCGCACATCTTCCCTGACCTTGGGCCACCAGAATTCCCTGGTGACCAGCCACATGGTTTTGTGTTGCCCAAAATGCCCGGCTGTGGGGTTATCGTGCAGTTGCTTGAGTACCTTTTCCCTCAATTCCCCTTCAGGTATGTATAACGCTCCCTTGTAGTACAATGCCCCATTTCTCTCCTCAAAACCCCCGGGTTTGTCTCCCTCCCTCCTGAGACTCCTGAGTTTGTCCTGGGCGTATTCATCCTGCACCGTTCCCTCTACCAGCTCCCTTTGCCCCACCAATGCCGCCCCACACACCCAGCGGTCCTCGGGAATGACATGGGTCTCCTCGGGTGCACCCTCTCCCTCCAAATATTCAGGTTTGCGTGAGAGAGCGTCAGCCCTAACGTTCTCCGGGCCTGGTACGTAACAAATCTCAAAGTTAAATTTGGAGAACTCCTGGGCCCATCTCAACTGCCGTTGGTTGAGCACTCGCGCAGTTCTCCAATACTCTAGATTCTTATGGTCCGTGCACACTTGCACCTTCTGTTGTGCACCAATTAGTAGATGCCTCCATCTCCGGAAGGCCTCATAAATGGCAAGAAGTTCCCGGTCGTACACCGTGTAGTTCCTCTCAGATTTGTTCAGTTTTCGCGAAAAGAAGGCACACGGTCGCCACTCTGACCCCTCCTTCCCCGGCTGCAGAAGAAGCACCGCCCCTATGGCTCTGTCCGACGCGTCTGTTTCGACCCTCAGCTTTTTTTGTAAATCCACATGTAGAAGTTGTTCGTCAGAGGCGAAGGCCTTTTTCAGTTCATCAAACGCTCTCTCCGCCTCCCCCGTCCAAACAAACTTCTTTTTGCCGCTAAGACAGTCCGTGATGGGCGCCGTCAGGTGGGCGAAGTTCCGGATGAACTTACGATAAAAGTTTCCAAACCCTAGGAACCTCTGCACATCCTTCTTGGTCTTGGGTGTTTTCCATTCCAGCACCGCTTGAACCTTGCTGGGGTCCATAGCCAACCCCTTATCGGACAAGCGGTACCCCAGGAATTCCACCTCCTTGGTATGAAACTGACACTTCTCCAGTTTCACCCACAGTCTGTTGGCTTGCAGCCTGCTCAACACTTCCCTGACGTCTCTCACATGTTGCTCCTCGTTCTCCGAATACACCAACACGTCATCCAGGAAGGCCACGCAATTCTTGTAGAGCAAAGGCCCCAGCACGTGGTTCATAAAACTTTGAAAACACGCGGAGCCTGTTTGTAATCCAAAAGGCATCACGAGATATTCAAATGCCCCCAAAGGGGTGAACATGGTGGTCTTCCATTCATCCCCTTTCCTTATACGTATCAGGTTGTACGCCCCCCTCAGGTCCAGCTTTGTAAAAATCTTTCCTTTTCGCACCCTGGTCAAAATATCATCAATCCTGGGCATGGGAAAAGCCGCAGGCTCAGTCACTGCATTTAACTGTCGAAAGTCACATACCAGCCTCGGCTTGTCCGTGTTTTTTTTATCCACAAAAAACACTGGGCTACCCCCCGCTGCCTTAGACTCCCTGATGAAGCCTCTCTTCAGGTTCTTGTCAATGAACGCTCTCAACTCCTGCATCTCCCTGTCTGACATGGCATACAGCTTGCCTACAGGAAGCTGGGCTCCAGGGAGTAGATTAATCTGGCAATCAAAGGGCCTATGCGGGGGTAGTTGATCAGCTTCCTTCTCGCTGAACACATCGTTGAAATCAGCATACTGTGGTGGCACCGTCCCTTTCTCCATCACTTCAGTCCCTGCCAGGGTGGCTTGGGTCCCTGCTGAACCCCTTTCCCCCCTGCAGTGTTCTAAGCAATGTGCTGAACCGAAGGAAACCACTCTTTGATGCCAGCCCACCAGCGGATCATGTAGGGCTAGCCAGCTCATTCCCAAAATAATGGGAGCGCCTCCCAAGGTGGCCACATTAAACGCTATCAGTTCTGTGTGCCTTGCCACCCTCATTATCATTGGGACGGTCTGCAAGCTGACTCCTCCTCCCAACAGCTCCCTGCCATCGATTGTGGTCACCTGCAGGGGGTTGCTTAAAGGGATAGTCTGTATCTGATGTTCAGCAGCAAACTCCTTGCTCATAAAATTGCAAGAGCTGCCGGAATCCAACAGCGCCTTTATTTGTAGGGGGTGTCCATTTTGCAGCTCTAGCGACACTTCAATCACTAGGGCAGGTCGAGGAGCTTCTGGTACGGGCACTTTCACTGCTCTTGAGCCTGGTTGCAGTGCCCTGACGGCAACCAGGCGTTGGCTTTTACTTGCTCCGTTTCTCCCTGCTCTCCTCCCTCCACTGCCCCCACCATCCCTTGCCATTCCTTCCTCTGGGGGCAGACTCTGGCAAAGTGGCCTGGCTGTTGGCAGAGATAGCATTTCCGGGCTCCCTTTCCCTCCTTCTTCGCCCCCTCACTGGGCTTTGAAACTGCGCGCGCGCGGGCTGTTCCGATTTCCATCGGCTCTGCCGGCGGGAAAGCTGGCTCAGGAATGTCTGGAATGCGTAACTCCTTCCAACGTTCCCCTCTCCCTTCCCGCCTCTCCAAGGCTCTTGCCTCCTGGCGCGCTCCAATGGTCAGCGCAGACTTGGTCAGCTGATCCATCGACACAGCCCTGGGGCTCCTGGACAGCTCGTCTTTCACAGCTGAAGAAAGACCTTCTTCAAACAGCATCTGAATGGGTGCTGCCGATAAATCCCACCCCAATCTGTGAATCAGCATGGTAAATTCAGTCCAGTACTCACGGACAGATCTGCTTCCCTGCTTGCAAGCCATCAGCTGTCTGCGCACCAACCCTTCCTCAATATCACTGGAAAACATGATATCCATTGCACGAAAGAATTTCATAGTGTCCTTTAGGATATCGTTGTGCGTTGCCATCAGGGGCCGAACCCAATCACGCGCGCCCTTCTCAAGATGCCCAATTACGAAAGCAACTCGCGATTCCTCATCAGGGAACTCATCAAACTGCACATTCAGGGCATATTGCATCTCTGTCCTAAAGGCATGATAGTCCTTGGGGTCCCCCCCAAACTTCTGCACCAATCCTGGTACCTTTCTGGGGAACTGAGTGGTTCTCCCCTTCTTGTCAGCATCCTGCGCCCTCCTCTCCTCCAGCCTCGCCGTCTGCAGCGCAAGTTGGACTTCCAATGCTCGGTATCTTTCCTCCAAGCTTGGATCAGCTCCTCCTGCTCCGGCTCCTGCTGGGTCGCTCATGATGCTTTCTCCTGCACAGGCAGCGTACAAAGACTGTCGGACTGCTGTCAGGGGGTTGATTAGCTGCTTGTGCTTAAAAGTGTGCCCCTTCAGAGTTTGTGCGGCCCCACAAGTCTCTGTGCGTGACAGAGCTCATCAGACATGTCTGCTCTAGTCACTGGTGGAGTCCGACAGTGGCTGTTTGCGGAAACGCCTCCAACAAAGAAGTTCCTTAACGGAAACACGTCTCCTGGACTCACGACGTGACAGCTTCCGACGAAGCATGGGTCTCCCTGCAGTTGCTTCTGACACCTCCCCACTATTTTCGCTAGAAGTGTCTCTCACCCCTTTCTCTCCCCTGCTTCCTGCCTGCGTTGCTGCGTCTCTCTCAGTATTACTGAGATTCCCCTCCAGAGACCCCGTGCTCCCCCTGCTGGTCCCTGCTTTGGCTGTTGAGTCTCTCCCAGTCTCTGGGAGCCCTACCACCTCCTTTCCCTCTGATGTCAGTTCCCTGACACCACCACTTTTAATTTCTGCTTCAACCAATGGGACAAGCAGCCAACATCTAGCATTGATTCCAGTGAGACTTAAGCATCACCAAGGGCCAAACTAAATGTCAAATGGAATCAAGATCTTCTCTACCTAAAAACTATCCAGAAACTTCTAGTAAAAAAGGAGGGTATTGTTAGGATATTTCCATTCCACCTTAAAAGGGAGCAGGATGTTTGTGTCACAGCCTGCGTATTTCCTGTTCACAGGATGTTTATGTTTTGCTATTGCTTTCGTTTCTCTCTCTATGCCTGAACACTGAAGCAGGCAGTCATGTTTTCTTTGTTCTGACCAACGCTGAATAAACTTGTAAATATGCTCTCCTGAGTGCATCTTTCGCTGTGCGAACTCTGCTGATAGAGCGTGCATCAGCTCTGGAATGTGGCAAGCTATTTCTGGAGCTCGTGTCGCTAATTGCTGATACTGCGTGTCTACGGGAGATCGATGGACGTCCGGAGGTGACGTGGGGCCATGATGGACTTTGTCTCCCTGGCAGTATCCCAACAGGTATGATACGTTGATACATGTTTAATGATTCTTTTTTTAAAAAATAAATAAATTTTTTCTTAAGTTTTCTGTTTTACAATTTCAAATAAACATTTTACATACTTAAGATATCAATGACTTCCCTTCTTCTCTTTCCATGATTCCTTTATGATTCTTATATCCCTGCATATTTTACAAAAAACTATTCCAATCGGTTTTCCATTTATGCATCCGTCTAAATTTACACTGTTGAATTTATCTTAATGCTGCCAGCGTTTCCAGCTGTACACAACTATTTCCGAAATATTCAATAAACATTTTCCAATCTTCTTTAAACATATGTTCTTCTTGTTTTCTTATTCTATTTGTTCAGTCTGCAAGTTGTGCATATTCTGCCAATCTTCTTTGGTTGGGACCTCGCTGATTTTCCATTTGGGGGCTAACAAAACACAGGCTGCAGTAGTGGCGTGCATAAATAACCTTTATGCATGTTTAATTATTCTTCACTGGATGTCCTGTTGCAGGTGATATGGAAATCCTGAGGAAATGGCATTACACTATACATTAGGAGTTCCTGGAAGGAGATGCAGTGATTGTTCTCTGGGTGGTAGCCACACAACTCTCCTAGTGTTTAGCATGGAATGCATATTTTTTACTTCCTGCAGTTTTTATTGTAGTTATTTGTATGTCTTAAACCTATTTTATATATGTATATCATTTCAATTCTATTAATGTTTAATTGCTTAATTATTGTTTTCTGTTTTCAGCTGTTTTCTTTGTTTTTATCTGTAAGTGGGGAAGAAGAAGAAGAAGAAGATTCTATATTTCACCATTTTCCAGAAGAAAACTTGGAGCATATCTACTCAGGATGTTCCACTCGTGGTATGGACTTCCACTTCCACAAACACTTTGCCTTTCTCCCCTCTCTCCTGCAGCAGTCATATACCCCTCCAAAACAAAGTATCCTACAGAGGGTTGTATGACTGTCCAGAGCAGCCTAGGGGGTTGAAGTGGGGAAGGAAGAAAATGGAACCCCATCATGGCCACTGACAGAAAGTTAGATCTTGTCCAGACTCTTCAGTTCATCTGGAATTACAAGGATTTCAGCTGAGAAAGACATCCAAATGGCTTATCCTTGAATTAGATATTCTCAAGTTCCTTGCTTTCTTAAATGGTAGAGCTAAGAGTTGTTTCTTTCATGCATTTTGATACTTTTGCCATTTACCCCCAGCCTTCATTTTACCAATCCTACATTCCTGCCTCCTTAGGATAGAACCCTCATCAACTCTACTGAACAACTCTTCAGAATCTTGGTGATGTAACTAAAATTTTGTTTTCTGATGTATTCCCAGAGTCCTCTAAACAAACATCTTATGAGACCTAATTTTGCTTGTAGGCCTTTGCTGTTATTTACCTAATGCCTTCTTATCTGCAAGGAGCAAATTTGTTTTATTCCTGGCTTATGTTTTCCTCGCTGCATACATTTTTTTCATATTTATACAGTAGTGTTTCTTGTAAGTACACTGCTAAACACTATTGACTTTGGACATTACATTAGCCAGCTTTTCCCTCGCTGATAACTGCATCATACAAGTTTCCCAGCACCTTGCAGTACCCTTCAGTTTGACTCCTAAGAGACTTTGGCATTCCTGTACTTACTTACCAGAAGTGTAAGTCCCATTACTTTCAGTGGGGCTTACTTCTGAGAAGAATGCATAGGTTTGGGCATTTGCCGCACCCCAGAACATCCGTGCCTCAGGATGCAGAACCTGCGGTCCTTCAGATGTTCTTGGATTTCAACTCCCATCATACTTTGCCACTGGTCATGATGGCTGGAGCTGATGGGAGTTTGGAGGGAGATGGATTCCCTGTCCCTGTTTTCCACCATGCAATCACTTCAGCAATAACCACCAGCAATTCTCCTTCATTCTGGAGATACATACATAGCAGGCTTGACTTGGCCAATCCAGCTGGACCTCTTAAACAAACTTCTTGCTGAATTGACCCTCACCACTCAGTTGGAAGGGAATCTAAAAGGTCTAATCTCCACTCCCAACAAACCCAGAATTAGGACAGAAGAGGCTCAGCATTGTCTGTACTGACTGATACTGACTCCCTAAGCTTTCAGTCAGGGATTCTCTCCCAGCTGCACCAATGATTGGACCTGGAACCTTCAGTATGGAAACATGAGCTACCACCCTTCTTCAAGAGCAAGTTTGGGGCTATCGTTAAATAGCCATTTACTTAGTTTGTTGTTATAATATTAGGGTTCAAGCACAGCACCATTTGGGTCTTCTGCCTCAGGTACCAGAAAGGTTAGTGTGGCAAGGGGAGGCTCAGCCGATCCCAGATGTCAGTACTCTTTGTTGTAAATAATGAGCTGGTACTCTCATCTTGGAGTACTGACATTGGCCCAAACACTGCCATGCAATTGCCGGTCAGGAGACCAAGTTCTAAAAACTGACTTTCAGGGCAGATGTTGGGAGCAGGTGAGCAGTAACTCACAAGGTGTCAGTGAAGTTAACTTTGTTCAGAGAAAACAGCTCAGGCCCAGTGAGCACGGCAACTCTTCCGAGCAGATCTTGCCCCAAGGACTAAAGGTCCCTGCCTTCCCACAGCTCTCTGTCTCCTCTTCCCCCGTTCCTTCCCAAGCAGTCCGAGGCTCCTTCATATTGTCTATCTTTGCTCTGCCCTCTTCATACCTCTGTGGGTTCAGGAAGACCAGTTGGGAGGGGAGCTGGTGACTGCAGGAGGGGGAGACTGCTTAGCTTCTTCAGCAGCCTGCCTCATCTCTGCCTTTTGTCTCCACTCCTCTCCAGCCTCCTCTCCTTCTTCTGCATCTGGACTGCTCTCTGCCCCAGCCTCATCCTGCTCATTCAACCCTGTTCCCTCTTCAGCTTCCGACACCTCCTCTTCCCATTCTGCCCCCTCTTCTCCCTCTGACCACACATGGTTACCCTATCACCATTCCCCCGGCCCTGTGCTTTCTTTCCTTGGGAGGTTCCTTAGCTGGTGCCTCCCACCACTCTTCTGCATCCTGCGAGTCCATGACATCTAGCAGACTTTGGTGCCCAGAGTCCTGATCTTTTGTGTGAGGGGGTGTTTTAAAGCATATTTCAGTTTAATGCAGAATGTGGGTGGCACTGTAATAGAGGACGAAAAATAATTCATTCCAAGAAATGCCATGAGTAAGGTGATTAAAACATGATGAGTCCTAGATCGCCAAATGTCAGGAGGTACTTTGAGCAGAAATTGAGAGGATAAAAAAAGAACAACCTTAAACCACATTCCTCTATGTAATTAAACAGCCTAGTTATCCTTCCTTGTTATCCTTCCTATGGTTCTAATTTATAAAGGCACACAGCAAGCCTATGGTTTCACCACTAAAACTGAAGCTAGCGTTTCAAATGCCAGATACGGAGATCCATCCTAACTTGAATAACAGCCAAACTTTCTGACTGACCACAGGGGCTCCTTGGAATTAAACCAAAGATGTTTTATCGTGTTTTTAAAATTTTGTTGGGAGCTGCCCAGAGGGGCTGGGGAAACCCACCCAGATGGGTGGGATACAAATAAGAAATTTACTACTACTACTACTACTATTAACACAGCTGACCTCACAGCCAGGGCTTCAAGTGTGTTGATCTGAACATAGTCCCCAATGAGGTTAATACACCTTTCTGCCAACAAGAACCAACTTCACATACCTCTGTAATCAGACCTCTCCATTGTGTGGAAATTGTTTTGCTTGTGCAGTTACTTAGTTGAAAACTGCTTCAAAAACCAATGTAGTCCAGCATACACCAAAACTGTCCAATTGTGTAGGAAAATAAAATCATGTTTACCTGGTCAATTCATAATCCCCCTTCTGTTGCTAAGATTATCGTTTTGAAGGAGTTAGGTGCATGTATCAGAATGTGTAGCCTATGCATATAGCTAATATAATAAAATTCCCACTCTGGGAGGGGTTGGTCTTTGAATTAATAATAAACACCAATGGTTGTGATGGCAAAAAAACACAAAACAACTTTTCACCATATGGATGGTCCCTGACAAGGAATAACTAGTTAACACATTCTTTCCGAAATCTGAAAGTTATGTGACACATTTGGAAGCTGAGCAAGAAGACAAATGATTAGAGCAGCTATAATCTTGGTTGTGCAGACTTGCAGAGAACAAATCCCAAGTATCGATCTGTGTCGTGCGTGTTTCATGGGTCAAAAATTACAAGGCTTTTCTAGAGCACATCGTGCAAACAGGTCACGGTATCGGATCCACAATTCCTGTGCGCTGAACATTATTCCAACAGCTGCATTTCACCATTCGCTCTCAAAATGTTCAAACTTATTTAGAAATTAGCAGCATATGTTTGTATATATTGGAGGGGGGGGGGAGGAAGGGGGTTAATGAATCCAGAGTGTATTAAATTAAAGCTGTCTTAAATGTATCTTGAAGCGATTCAGAATAACTTCATTCTTAGCCAAGCGCTAACTACAGGGACCTAATTAAGATGGCCTTCTGGGGAAGAGCATGGAGTTCTCTTCCTCTGTATCATTTTTTATACTTCTCAGATTGAATGCTGCTCTAGTAGTGCCTCTCCTCCCAACCTTAGGCCTCCCAGATGCTGATGAACTACAACTCCCAATATCTCTGACTATTGGCCATGCTCTTTGAGGCTGTTGGAAGTTGTAGTCTGAATCATCTGGAAGGCACAAGGCTGAAAAGTCTAGGCAAAGGAATGACTTGAAAGTGACAGATGTCATGGAAGAAAAACCCTCACCATATGGTACTGCATATGCCAGTGTCCCAGAAAAACTGGGACATCCCATTCCCCACCCCCACCCCCACACAAGAGCATGGCAGCCATTTTGGGCACTGTGATCTTACATGATTTACCTCTTTGTCTGTAATTCTTGATAACTGTCAGGATGAAATCTATGGAAACTTAAATTAAGCTGGCATAAATTAGCCCTACTGCAAACTCCATTCATGTCTGAGGCTATAGGTGGCTGGGCTGGCCTACGCCTGACAGATAAAAAGCAAGCCTTTAAAATAGAATTTGAAATCCACTACCCTCTCTGCCAGTGTGATGCCAGGTCATATAAGTAAGTTTTCAGGGTTCATACTGACATAGGATCTACCAGTCTTGACTCAGTTGGCTGAAGCAGGATGAGTGATTTATGCTGGATTATCCTTGGCTGAGCCAGGATGTGGGGCTTACACTGGTGTAGCCCAGCTGTACCATAAATCAGCTTGCTGAGCTGGAGATCCATTGGATCCTAACCCACTCAACCTAGCAGATCTTGGGTTTGGATTGCTAACTTAGCTCAGTATTCCTTAAAGAAGC
This sequence comes from Podarcis vaucheri, assembly GCF_965113315.1. NCBI lineage: Eukaryota > Metazoa > Chordata > Lepidosauria > Squamata > Lacertidae > Podarcis > Podarcis vaucheri. The sequence continues at coordinate 94,949,337 of NC_138761.1, forward strand.
CCTCTAAGGTACCTCAGTATTACTATTACTATTACCCCCATATTTTAGGTAGCGATATGGGGAGATCACAGTGCCCCTAAGGCTGCTTACTGGGATATAAAATTTGTTGCTCGCATATGGCTAAGCCGCCCTATCGTGAAATAATGTAAACATGTCTAGTAATTTTATATAATGTTCCATTTCAGCAGTCATGCTTTTTCATCAATATATGCACTTTTTAATGGTAAACAGGGAGTGAGACACAAAGGGTGAAAACAATACCGCGGTAAGTTCTAGTATGATGTAACAGCACACTGAGAGAGAATTTGTATCAGATAAACCAAGTTTCTCTGACTTCCATGGGAAGAGGGAAAGGAGCCAAATTATGTCTTGTGATGACTAAAGATGGACCCGTTTGTTTGTTTGTTTGTTTGTTTGTTTGTTTGTTCACCACACAAAACACTGTAAAAATATCCAGCCTCTTTCTGGCAGAAAATAGGCTGAGCTATTCCATTCACTCTGATTCTCCAGCAATCCTTGGTCTTGACTGCAACCTTTCTAGAAGAAAACAAAATTAAGCATTAAAAAAATAAAATCTTTGTTGTGTCTTGCCTATTATCACAGTTTAGCACATGGGGGAAAAGAAAGGCCGACTTATTTACTTCAGTCCCATCTCTGGTGGCATCTTATTTCGCTTCCTCTGTCTAAGCCAGTGTCAAGAGTCAGTGGTGTCATCCCCAAGGAGGGAACATTGTTTATTGTACAGATATTTAATATGATGGGGAACAGCAAATAATATCCCTCATACAAAAAACTCTTTTTGGTGTGTATCTCCAGTGTCTTGAAGTAATTTAAAGCGAGCAGCTGGGTATCTCAGTTAGTTAGAACATGGTGCTAATAATGCCAAGGTTGCAGGTTCGATCCCCTTATGGGACAGCTGCATATTCCTGTATTGCAAGGGGTTGGACTGGAATGGTCCTCAGGGTCCCTTCCAACTCTACAATCCTATTCTTCTTCTTTCTCCAAGAATGGTTTTGCAATCCGGGGGGGGGGCACTATGAAGAGCATTGGTTTGCCCAGTTCTTTCTTGCGCCGAGGTTTCTGTAGCTGGAACTGCTCTACCGCCAAGCCCTAACTGCATGTCATCCCAGTTTCTGCCTGCTCAAAAACAACAGGTTGCGTCTCCACCAGTCAGGCTTCAGGGAAGCTGCTTCCTCCCTCCCTTTGGCCATGGGTATGCAGAACAAAGCAAAAATAGTCTCTTACCATTTAGAGAGATTTTAATAATCACAGAGAAAGAACAAAGAGTCCATTCTTGGAATAAAGGTGCTCCCAGTTAAGGTTTCCCCCCCTCCAAGTCACACTTGCCACTTCCTTGTCTTGCAACCTGATCTCACAGCCACTGTGCCTTCTGTGCAGTTACCTTATCTAATCTACTTGACCTTGGACTGATCAGCTGGACACTTTGCAGTTAAACGGAGTCTGTTAACTCTTTCTCTCCCAGTTCTTCTTCTCCTAGCTGTTGACCACCCAGTTCTCCCCACCTTTTGTCTTCTGAACTATGTCCCTCTGTGAACTATTGTTCTGAATCTATACTGTCCCACTGCTCCTGGGAAGATTCAGGATCCTGATCAGGAGCAGGGGGAGGGGAGGCTCCCACCATTCCTTATCTGTGCAGCCCTCCTCAGCATGGTCCCTGACACCACCTTTGTCTGTCCTGTGCTTCCATTGGTAGGATTTATCCTCATAAGAACTCTGCTTGGATCGAGCCAATGGACCACCAAGGCCAATACCCCATTCCCACAGTAGTCAACCAGATGCCTATGGGCAGTGGCAGCTGGTGGACTCTGGGCCTGGCAGGGCAACCAGACAAGGTGTAGGAGGTTTTCTAAGTGGGGCCAGCGGACAGTTAAAAGGTGTGACGGAGACCTATTGAAAAGAATTATTCCCTTCCTTCAGCTTATGCACTTCTAGGTTCACTTTCCGGAATATGGAACAAAAAAAGGGATATTTATTAGGATCTGGAAGAACAGAGTTAAAGTCACAAGTTTGCTTTCCAAATGTGTCCTTTCGGCCACAAAATGCAAAGTGAAACATAGCCATCCTTCAGAATTTAGACTTCTCTGAATTTTGCAGTGTAATTCTCCAAGCGGGTAATGTGTACAAAAATGCATGCGCTCCCAGGTAAACATGTGTATATTAGTGAAGAGAACATATGGAAATGCATTCTATTAAGTTAAACCATATAGAAAAATGTGCATAATCGGGTCAATTGCAAACCAAAATGTGTATATCGGAAGAAATTCACTTCTTTGTTGGCTTTTTAAAATAAGAATTTTCATTAAATTTTCTGTTTTACAATTTCAAATAAACATTTTAAAACCTTAAAATATCCAATGACTTCCCTTCTCCTCTTTCCATGGTTCATTTTACATGTCATACATCCCTGCATATTTTACTATAACCTTTCAAAACGATTTTCCACTTTTACATCCATCAAAAATCATTTACCCTTTTGAATTTATCTTAATGCTGCCAGCGTTTTCAGCTGTATACAGTTATTTTCCATATATTCAATAAATGTTTTCCAAACTTCTTCAAATGTACGTTCTTCTTGCTCTCTTATTTTATATGTTAAATCTGCAAGTTGTGCATATTCTGTCAATTGAATTTGCCAATCCTTTTTAGCTGGGACCTCGCTCACTTTCCATTTTGGGGCTAACAAAATACAGGCCGCAGTTGTTGCATATATGAATAACTTTTTCTGGCACCTGGGAATTTCAGTCTGGTGCTCATTAGTTGGTGTTTAATCCTGCCCACAAAGATAACATTTCAAGCGGTCGTTGCTTCAGTTAGAAAATTTGAGTCAATTATCTAAAAGGCTTCATGAGAGATTAGTCCTTGCGTAAACTCATTCTTTCTGTTAGCAATAGTGATGCTTTTTCTGCACTCCAGAACTTCCCATTTGGATAGTCTGCTCTGTCAAGCCTTCATATATTTACTAAAAAGGGGGCAAATCACACACACACACACACACACACACACACACACACAACCACCTGCAGTGTATTTGACGGGTATCGTATGCAAGTCAAAATGTCTTTCAGCGGCCCAGTCTGCATGTGTCAGCTGACAATCCGCTGAGCCATTCAGACCGCAAATGTCCATTAGGTAATTAGTGTTTTTGTCCTACCTTTTCAAATCCGTGTTTATTGAGACAGGCTGCCAAATGAGTTTGCCTGCTAATAACACGCACCTTGCTGAGCCCAAGTTGAGCTTGTTTGTGGCAATATTGGACAACACTCTTGGGTCTGCTCACAGTACACTGTGCCGCAGGAGCTAAAAAATAAATAAACCTGCAAGTAGAATGAGCTGGTCAAATTATGGCACCTGCTGTTTGAAAGGGCCATTTAGTAACATAATGAGCTGGGGTGGGGGGAAATGCTTGGCAAGATCCTTTCGTTCTGTTTTGTTTGGGTTGCATTTAGGGTATTCAAGTCTTTTGTTCCCTCCATTTGGGAAGAAGGTTGCAGTGTGCGGCATTTAAAATAATCTTAAACCTGGAGAACCATTGTGGTAGCAGCCCAAAGAGCCTAATGGTGGGTCCTTTTTTTCTACATGTATGGTAATGCTAAATCCTTTTCAGGTAGCCAGTAATGACATGCTCATTTCCTCAAAGATAGCCTAGAGCAGTATTTCCCAGACTTGGGTCTCTGTTCCCATCATCTCTGACCACTGGTTCTGCTAGCTAGGGTTGATGTGAGTTGTAGTCCAAAAACAGCTGGAGACCCAAGTTTGGGAAACACTGGTCTAAGGTAAGGATGTGGAACTTGTATACCTCCAGGTGTTGGATTCCAGCTCCCATTAGCCCTAAGTATGTACCCTCCAATGTTCCTAAGATGAAAATAGGAATATTTCTCTCCACAACTGACCCTCCTTGACCCTCCATTCCCCACTCCCAGAAGGGCATTTCCACAACCACTATACCAACGGAACACAGCACAAACACCCTCCAGTGTCCTCAGGAAACCCCTCAATCCCAATTTTGTTTTATTTTATTGTCTGGCAGATTTACGAAGAAAGAAAAACACACACCAATTAATAAATTTTAGAAAGGGGCAAGATTACACGTGGCTGCACAAAGCATTAAAAACAAACAAACCAAGACTTCTTGTGCTCTGCTCCACTCCCCCTTTCTTCCCACCCAGGAAGGCCCTTCCCTCTGCCTGCCCCTCAGAGCAGGGGGGGCCTCGGCGATGGCAGCCTCTCCTCCTACTCACCTGTTCTCCAGCAGCAGCTATGAGCTCCTCGAAGGGAGGAGGCTGGCAGCGGCAGCCATGGAGAAGCCATGAGATTCTCCCTTGCAGCTGCCACGACGACTGCTGCTGCAGCTCAGGACAAGCAACTGCTCATCCTCCTCCCCAAGTTCGGTGGCGGCTCATTCTGCTTTCCCCACCACACAACTCATAGCTGGTCTATGGGAGAGCACTACAGTGGTACCTCGGGTTAAGTACTTAATTCATTCTGGAGGTCCGTTCTTAACCTGAAGCACCGCTTTAGCTAATGCGGTCTCCTGCTGTTGCTGTGCCGCCGGAGCACGATTTCTGTTCTCATCCTGAAGCAAAGTTCTTAACCCGAGGTACTATTTCTGGGTTAGCAGAGTCTGTAACCTGAAGCATATGTAACCTGAAGCATCTGTAACCCGAGGTACCACTGTATTGGCCTCACCAAGCTCTTCCATGTTGCGGGAACCATATCCAGAACCCACACCTGCTTCTCCTAAGTCTCTCAGTTTCCCAGCTGAGGCAATTATCAATTTATAATGCTTTCCCTTGAAAATAGCTTTGAATCCTGCGATTCTTACACACACACACACACACACACACACACACACACACACTTCAAGAATAGGCAAATAATCTGAAACCTATCACTGTAATTGGCTTTGAAGACACAGAACGTAACATGGGTCTGTGACCTGAGGGGAGGGGGTACTGCAATCACAGGAAACAGACATTTGTTTTCATAGATTTGTAGAGTTGGAAGGGATCCTCTTCTCCAACCCCCTTCAATGCCACTGTCCCATTCAGGGACTGAACCTGTGACCTTGGCGTTATCAGCACCACGCTCTACCCAACCGAGGAGTGGCACTGTGGAGCGGTGCCACCTGATCAGGCTGATGAGGGAAACTTCTGAGCTCCTGGAGAGGCTTGGGTTCCCACCTCACACACCCAAATCTCTCGAGCTGCTATCCTTCAGTGTCCACATCACAAGCCAGTCAAATTCACATGTGCTGCTTTACCTGTCCACCAGTGTGAGATCAAAACAAGGTGTTGGGTTCCCTCCACCAATACCTAAGTCTATGGATGCTGGGCTATCAGAATGTGTGCTGTGATGCCACAATCCCAACTACAAAGACTCCTGAGGCCCTGTGTGCAAACATACATTTTTAGTTCTACACTCTTAAAACATCCATCTAATAAATTTCATCTAAAAATAATGCTATGGGGCTTAATGGGAAACCTGATCATTTGGTTTTTTCCCTGCCGTAATTTATATTTCCTTCCCAAAGCACCCATCCTGGCATCACACCGTTCTTTAGTTGACTATTGTCTAGTCCAAGCAAGACAGGGGTCGCCAACCTTTTGGGGCCGATGGGCACATTCAGAATTTTGAGGGAGGAGTTCAGTGTTGTGCTAAGTTGAAGTCCCATAGCAATGGACAAGTTGCGCTAGCAGAATAGCTTGGGCAAAGAAAGGGCAGGAAGTCAGCATGGCTGGTTGTGCAACCGATTCCTGTAGCCAGTGGCCGAGGAAGAGGAGTGTGGGGGGAGCGCACTGCCCCCGGCAGCATGATCCCGGTGGGGTGCCATCGCGGCTGCCCCACGTCCACACTGGGCACCACGCCCCCACAGGCAGCATACCACGCCCCTGCAGGCGGTGCGCCATGCCCCCAGCACGCCCGTCATGCCCCTGTGGGTGGTGCGCCCCACCCCTGGGACGTGCGCCAGCCCCGCCCCCACCTGCTCTCCGCCCCCCGATGCCGGAGCATAATAAATTATAATCATTTTTTATTTATACCCCACCCTTCCCGGTTCAGAAAACTGGGCTCAGGGTGGCTAACAACAAATTTAAAACACTTAATCGATGCAACAAGAAACAGCATAAAATACAGTATAAAACATGAATAATAAATTCAGAATTCAAAAATCAATTTAGGGGGGAAATCCATCCAATAAACATTAACTGATGAGCATGAAGCTCCGCCACTGCCTGTAGCCCCACTACTTCATATTGCACAACCTCAATCGCTAGCCAGAGCCAGCTGCTGCTATTGCTACTGATTGCTACCTGCTCACTCACCCACCTACTTCGGAATACAGAGATTAATTTATCATTTGTTCCGTGTTTCTTTTTTGCAACATTCTCTCTTTGGGGTGTGTTTTCCCTTTACCTTTTCCTTGAAATAACTTCAAAAGTTGTTCATTGTTGTTATACCTAGCCGGCAAGGGCTTTTTCCCTCCCTCTCCTGCTGCTTTTTCTCATTCTTCAGACTCCATGATATCTTACACATGAATATTCTTAAGGAAATAAGTAGGCAGCCGTGTTATCTTCCCTTTCCTTAACATTCTTCTTTGCTTTTTCAGTGCCTGGAAACTAATGAGGCTGAGGGGGAAATGCTTTCGGGTGCTTAGTTTTATATTTGATCCCCTCCTCCCCCCACTCCTCAAACAAAGTGAATGTCATTCCGTGAAATACAAGCCATTATTCTTGCTTGTATTTAATAACCGCATTTAGCGGAAATTTTATACTCGCGCCTACCCATTTGAATGTTTTTCCAACAGAGAACAGACGTTTCTTCTGTCTCCTGTTTGTTTGAACTTCTGCATTCTGCAGAATTAATTTGGTAGAACCAGTTTAGTATCGGAAGAATGTTGAGGGCGAGCACCCAAAATGAATTGCCTGTTTACTAGCAGGTCTCATAAAGCTGATGCAGTTAGTTGCATATCAATTTGTGTTTTTTGTCCAAATGAGATCGCAATTGACAGGGGAAGAACTCTGCTCTATTAAAATCAATAGGAGGGCTTAATCACTCCATTAGTGTTTGACAACGTACAACTTACTTTACAATTTTTATCTCATTTGTTAATGCAACCTCCTCAGGTTTCAAAGAGCACCGTGGGCCAGTTCAGCTCCCTGAATTCATAGAATCATGAAAAGGTAGAGTTGGAAAGGACCCCAAGGGTCATCTTCTCCAAGCCACAGAAATGCAGGAATCTCAACTAAAGCATCCATGACAGGTGCCTCTCCATAGCCTCTTCCCTTGGGCAGTTCCCAGTGGCTGCAGGAGAGCAGGCGAGGAAGAAGGATGCTGCAGCTGCCGAGCCTGAGCCCTGTGTAATATGGCTGCTCTGAGTGGCAGGCAGAGGGCAAGGCCTGGACAGGAAGAAAAGAGGAGCAGAGCGGAGAACAAGGAGTCTTGATTTTTTAATAATAATAATAAAATGCTTTGTGTGACCGCATGTAATCTTGCCCCTTTCTGGAATTTATTTATTGGTGTGGGTGCTACTTTATGTAAATCTACCAAAGAATAAAACTAAATCAGGATGGTTTTCTCAGGATGGTAGAGGGTGTGTGTGTGTGTGTGTGCTGTACAATGGTACCTCGGGTTACAGATGCTTCAGGTTACAGACGCTTCAGGCTACAGACTCCGCTAACCCAGAAATAGTAACTCAGGTTAAGAACTTTACCTCAGGATGAGAACAGAAATTGCACAGCGGCGCAGCAGGCCCCATTAGCTGAAGTGGTACCTCAGGTTAAGAATAGTTTCAGGTTAAGAACGGACCTCCAGAACGAATTAAGTTCTTAACCCGAGGTACCACTATATCTCATGGGTGTAGTGGTGGTGGCGCACACCCTTCTTCTGATAGGAAATGCTCTGCATGGAGGGGGGCAATGGACAAAAATGTGGGAATCTAGAAGGGTCACTTAGGGGAAAAGTGAGAAATGTCCCTGTGTTCGTCTGAGGAATGCTGGAAGGTATGCTGTGGAAAGCCCCAAACATGGTCAGTTGTTTGTGGTTGTGTGAAGAAGACCTGAAAAGGGATTTGCACCTGGGTTTCCAACCTGCGAGCTGGATACTGTTTTTTTCTTTCTTCAGTGTTTTGCAGTCATTTTCGTGAGATGTGCTTTTCAAGGGTTATGAACAAGGCTTTCCCTTGGTTATAGGAGTCAGTCAAGTGCCCAAATGGTTTTTGCTCCCCCCCCCACTAAGCCAAATGAGGCTTCAGACAGCTTAGTCTTTCAAAACGCTATCATGAATTCATTCCAGTGAATTACAAGTTGCAAGGAATTAATGTCATAGTTCTGGCAGAAATTTCAATATAATCTCAGGGTATAATTAGGTAGTGTCACCATGGCACTAGGTTACTAATTAAGCACACCATTAGAAATTATTGCTGTTTTCAAGAACATATATTTTTAAGAGTAATTGTCTTTTAATGACTACCGGAGGGATTTTTTTTCTGTGAGGAAATTAAGACAAGCATAACCCTTGTTGGACCATAGACTTCTCTTCTGGCTAAATACATTGTACAGCTGACACAATTTTGCCCATCTTTTTGAAGCATTCATTCTTACATCCAAAACTTAGGCTGTATTCCTAACCCTATTTACCCAGGAGTAAGCCCTGCTGAATGCAACAGGACTAACTTCTGAGCAGACATATTTAAAATTGCGCTGTTACTCATGCTTACTCCCTCTGATATAAGCTGGCCTACTCTAAGCATGACTTACATTAGGCTCCAATCCAGTGTGGAAATTGCATCCTTCCCTACATGCAATTTGGTTTCACTTAATGGATCCTGGCAACTGCAAATCATAGGGCAGCCTATGTCTATCATCAGTAGTGAAATAAACAGTGCTTCAGTGCTGACATTGGCACGTGTAGGTCGTTATCAATTTACAAAATGAGTGGGTGTGTCTTTCAGGATCAATTTCCATTCATTTGCCCTGCAAAGGCAAGTTAGGCTTAAACTCCAAATTCTCAAAATCCAGCTCTGCACAATTAACTCCCAGTCATACTACACCATATATATATATATATATATATATATATATATATATATATATATACACACACACACACACACACACACACACCCCTCTTTATCTGGCAAAATAGGACTGAAAGGAATGAGAGGACTTAGATGGAGCATACAAATGCATATTGTGAAAAGAAATTCATTTAGAAACATGTACAAATAGTAATTAAACAAATATTTATGGAAACTTTTTGCTTTAAAAGGGGCAGGCAGAATGATGTGAAAACAGGGTGAGAGAGGCTTATGAAGAAGCACATGTGAAACTGACATGAACTGGAAACTGACCATTTAAGCCCATTCATGGGTCAGAGACTTTTCATGTGCTTTGTTTAAGGAGTTGCACATTTTTTTTCCTTTGTGGACTACTTTCCATCTTGCATTGTCTGCGCAGATTCTGAAGCATATTTCTCCAGGGTGAACGTACAGCTCTTGTGGCATGACGGTCGCATGACTGTTATGTGCATGTTGCCCCACATGCATTGGTCGAAGCACACTCCATTCATTGGTTTGTTTGTGAATTTGAAATTCCCATACCACACCTGTTCATCTTGGGAATTTGACAGGCTGCCAACAGATCTAAAACCACCTATACACCTTCAACACATAAAAATAATCAGCACCAATTAACAAAGACAGCATTGAAAAGCAGAAGAAGAGAGCAATGGTTGGCTTCCACCTATGATACTAACTGGCTAAAATTCAGCTACTAGGGCTAGCAGCACCATTGGGAGAAACAATGTAGAAGAAGAAGAGTTTGGATTTGATATCCCGCTTTATTACTACCCTAAGGAGTCTCAAAGTGGCTAACAATCTCCTTTCCCTTCCTCCCCCACAACAAACCCTCTGTGAGGTGAGTGGGGCTGAGAGACTTCAGAGAAGTCAAAGAAGTGTGACTAGCCCAAGGTCACCCAGCAGCTGCATGTGGAGGAGTGGGGAATTGAACCCGGTTCACCAGATTACAAGTCCACCGCTCTTAAACACTACAGCACACTGTACACACAAACACCAGGTCAACTTAGGTTGCAGGGAGGAGATACATTTCCAAATTCCCTCTTTAAAAAAAGTTTAAAACCCTCTCATTTATAGATCAAAGCATCCTTCCCCAGAACCTGGAGAGCATGATCAAGTTTGGGAAACAGAACAGGGCCATGTATGGAGAGGCAGGCTGTACCTCATTCTCTACTCTACTGATGACAGTCGCTTCACCCATTTCTTCTTCTCCACTACCCCATTTGCTGTTGTAGTAGATGCAGCTAGGGATGGGGGCCAGGTAAGCTTCTCCTTGGGTGATGATACGTCCTGCTTTGCAGAGGATAGCCCTGTACTGGAAGATCTGCCAGTTAGCTGTTTGGTGGTGATGGTGTTACAAAGGCTGCCCTGTCCAGGTCTGGTTTTACAATAAAGAACCACAAGAAAAGAGAGTAGGGGGCTTGGATTTGCCCATCAACAGCATCAACAGGGCCTTCTCGGTAGTGGCGCCCGCCCTGTGGACCACCCTCCTATCAGATGTCAAAGAGATAAACAAATACCTGACATTTAGAAGACATCTGAAGGCTGAGGGAAGTTTTTAATGTGCGACATTTTAATGTATTTTTAATCTTTGTAGTAAGCCGCCCAGAGTGACTTGGGAAACCCAGCCAGATGGGCGGGGTACAAATAATAAATTACTATTACTATCATCTTCACAACAGACTGAGCATGCACACAGCTCACCCAGCCAACCATCCCCACTAAGGTGGGATTCTTGCATTTCTATTTCCATTACAGTAATTGTTTCCAAGTTTCCATCTAAACATACAAAGAACCAAATGACAATCTCATGCAAATGAGTGCTAACTTTTGCCCTGCATTTCTTGTTTTGGGGTGATGGAGAATGGCTCACCCTGCCGCCGCCGCCGCCTCCTCTTCTTCCTCTGGTGTGGTGAATGGGTGCTGGGTTTGGGGAAAGGACCAAACATCTCCATCTCACTTCTCTTCCCCATCTGTCAAACATGATGAGCTATTAGCTAGAACACATATAAACAGAACTCTGTAACCTTACCCAGGTAACCAGCCACAGAAATATATATATATACATTTAGAGCTAACAAACTCACTTCAAGTTATTACACCTTCTGAGGGATAAATCTGCCATGGTATGAAGTTCTTAAGCAGAAAAAGGCAGCCATAACTCTTAATGTTCTTCAACAATATCATTTTAGGGCCATCGTTGCTCAATCTCTCTTATAAATCATGCAGGATAATGCAATTCAAATGCTGGCTATTTTCCAAGGAGGAGATAGAGCACACCAAAGCGGAATGGGGCAGACAAATTCACCAGCAAAAGATCCTGCTTTGTGAAGATGACTGCCTTTCCAGCACAGATAGGTAGAGTCTAACTGCCATTTGTTAACTCTAGTGGCAGTAAGGCTCTTTAAAGAAATGATCCAGCTGTGCCACCCCCTTGATGGCACAATGGGGCGTTGAGTGCCTGTCGATAGAAAACACTTGACAAGCTCTGCTTGAAATGCTGTGCCCCCATCCCTCACTGCCCACCCGCCGCTCTAGCTGGTTCTGTCTTATTCTTTTCAATAGGTTCTTACATCGAGTCAGTTCAACAGAAGGCATGTGTGAAGCATTGTGTGGACAGAGTATTCTGTTGTTTGGCAAGGGTGTGATCACATCAGCCCTTATCCATGCCCGTGGAAGGGAAGAAATAGTTAACTTTGCTGACCACAGATTTGAGAAGGAACAATTCCAGGTAGTGCTCAGGAAAAATAAGTTTTGGACACAGCAAACTGAGAAATCTCTTCGAGCTTCATGGGAAACTCCAGGAAAATTGTTGGTGGAATTTGGGTAAGATTCTAGTCTTTGCTATCTTCCCTATTGATCTATTGGTCTATCTTAAATGTGGGTGGAGCTGTGGTCTAAACTACTGAGCCTCTTGGGCCTGCCAATCAGAAGGTCGGTGGTTCGAATCCCCGCGACGGGGTGATCTCCAGTTGCTCTGTCCCAGCTCCTGCCAACCTAGTTCAAAAGCACACCAGTTCAGGTAGATAAATAGGTACCACTGTGGCGGGGAGATAAATCACATTTCCATTCACTCTGGTTTCCTTCACGGTGTCCCGTTGCACCAGAAGTGGTTTAGTCATGCTGGCCACATGACCCAGAAAGCTGTCTGTGGACAAACGCCAACTCCCTTGGCCTGAAAGCAAGATGAGTGCCACAACCCCATAGTCACATTTGACTGCATTTAACCATCCAGGGGTCCTTTACCTTTATCTTAAACACCTACAGAATTGAAAAGAGAGGGCAAGCTACCCTGTGCTTTCAGAGTGGTGCTCCATACAGTGGAAGAAGAACCTGCAGTAGTTGATAGGGTGTCAATTTTTTAAAGTCAATTTTAATCATTTACAGACAGTTTTTGGTTAGAACTGCATAGGAGTGAAGATGAAACACACACACACAACTTCTCAGAGTAGATGCATTAAAATTACTGAACCTAAGTTAGCTGTGTGAAGTAATTTCTTACTCTGAGTAAGATTAGCATGACATATTGCCCTGTCAAATAGTCACTGGCACTTTACAGCATCAAGAATAAAAACCAACAGGTTTCTGCCCCAAGGATATTAAGAGGAAGGAAATATAAAGTTGAGACAAGAGCAACAAACAAAGGAGTGAGAAAGAAGGAAGGAATAGGAGTTTTAATGGCATGAAGTTATCACCTCCAGTACATACCATCAAGACAGGCAATAGATAGATGATAGATAGATGATAGATGATAGATAGATAGATGATAGATGATAGATGATAGATAGATAGATAGATAGATGATAGATAGATAGATAGATGATAGATAGATAGATAGATAGATAGATAGATAGATAGATAGATGATAGATGATAGATGATAGATGATAGATGATAGATGATAGATAGATGATAGATAGATGATAGATGATATAGATGACAGATATAGATGATAGATAGATATCTTCCAGTTTACCTTAGATGCAACATTTTCCACTTCTGAATAAAACACCTAACAGCTGGAGGCAGCAAAAAACAACAGGCAGCTTACATATTTCCCCCTGGGACCATTTCATTAAATATATATTTTATTTACAGATGTCAAGATCAATGATAACCAGTAGTACATTACCTATAATGCTTCCTGTGGTTTATGGTTATTAAAAGCAGCAAGTCAGAAGAGGGCTACGGGGGGGAAAATGTTTATTATAATAGATGATGGTGTTATAATTGCCATGGACTCTCTCGATAGCTTGAGGCTTAACGTGAGCAAGTATTCTGCAACCCCCTTGCATTGTATTAATATTGTTGTTGGGTTTAATAAGAAAGCAATTTACCTGCTGTGCAAGAGGAAGCTCATTGATAAATGTTATTGTTTTACGTTCCAAATGCCCCTCTTGGCAGCTGCCTTCCATGGAAGACCTAACTTAATGATATCAGGAGGGAGAAATGGAGAAGGGCAAGATGTGGATCGCTGTTCCGCCTGTTCCTCTGGTCAGAACGATGCCGCAGCATGTTTCATGACTCCCTTCGGCCTTAGAGGAACACTAAACAAAGCAGCGGACAGCAAGTAAGGAAGTCACAGATGATTGAAGCAACTTAGCAAACCTAAGTATAGGAAGCTGGTTAATATATCCATGTCCCAAACTCCATTCAGGAGCGTGACGACCGCTGACTGAGCTGGCCTAAGCCTGGCAGAGGGGAAGGACCACCATTTTGGCCAGCATGAGTTCTACTGGGTTGCAAGTCATGTGACTGAGCTGAACAGAGTTAGGGTCCAGCATAAACACCTACCCACCCAGTGCCACTCCCTCCTTCAGGACACTCATTCTGCAGGGCTTACATCTATGTAAGACCTACTGGTCTTAGATCAGCTGAGCCATATTTGTGGCTGAGCCAGAATATGGGTCTTACATCGGAGTAGCACATCAAAAAGGTCAGCAAACTGATGCTCATTGGGTAGGTATAGGAAATAAAGACAAATGCTTCAGTCAGAATGACTGCACTTGAACACCTCCAGAATTTTAGCACTTGACGGAATTCAGTGGTTTCTTCTTTGAGGAGAGGGGGAAAGGGACCTTTATATAAATCTAGTGTCATTTCCCCTCCTACTCAGTACCTGAAAAGTATGTCTGTTCCTCCTAGAGGAGAGGCAAATGGTTGAAAATCCCTCACCTGTGTGTTATTATTCACCCACACAAATCCATTCCGTACCTACGTATCGTCAATCACAGCTGCAGTCATATTTGAGAGCTATACCAGATTATTACTCATTTAAAAAACACCACCACCCCCCACTTGATCTACCATCAAAACTCGGGCTGAGGTGATTAGAAGTTCTGAAAAGCATTAGGACTGACTGAACAACTGTTTGTAAACCCAGAATTTTACACACACACACACACACCTCTCACAAGAATTTCACAGGTCTACTGAAAAAGACCACCACATCATGCCAGAAGAAGAAGAAGAAGAAATAGAAGAAGAAGAAGAAGAAGAAGAAGAAGAAGAAGAAGAAGAAGAAGAAGAAGAAGAAGAAGAAGAAGAAGAAGAAGTAGAAGTAGTGGTGGTGGTGTTGTTTGGACTTGATATCCCGCCTTTCACTCCCCTTAAGGAGTCTCAAAGCAGCTAACAATCTCCTTTCCCTTCCTCCCCAACAACAAACACTCTGTGAGGTGAGTGGGGCTGAGAGACTTCAGAGAAGTGTGACTAGCCCAAGGTCACCCAGCAGCTGCATGTGGAGGAACGGGGAAGCGAACCCAGTTCACCAGATTACAAATCCACCACTCTTAACCACTACAACATGTCTGCTATTAGGAATGAAGGGGTTGCACAGGCCTGAGGAAGTGGGTCTCCTGCCTATTCTTGGCCATTGCAAGGCTGAGGAGGGTCTCAAGGAACGGAATTTTGACTCATTGTAAGAACTGTGAGGTGAATGCTACTGTCTGTTCTGTTCTTACTATCTGCAAAGGGGCTTGGGAACTTCAGCAAATGCTATCAGGCAAGAGGGGAAGTTGCAGCGGTGCGTGGAGGTGGTACTGTTCTTCACAATGACCTGGAAGATTCAACCATCATGCTGCTGAGGGAGTTGAGGAAAATCACAGCATTTCAGCCTATCACAACATTTCTGAGGTAAGATGAGGGGAGAGACTATGCAAAGTCTCACCACACATTTCCCAGCCCCTTTTTTCCTCTGGCCAGCCACACAGCCCACCCTCAGTGGTAAGTGTGTCTATTACCCTTGGAATCTCCCACCACTTAGAGATTAGGGTAGTGTGACCTAATCCTGGAACTGCAAGAGATGTACTACAAACAAGGCAATAAGTTTTAGTTGGGATTTTTGATTACGTGCTATCTGATGCAGCTTCCCACAAAGGCAATTAAGGAGTTGGCCGAAGGCCAAGAAGACTGAGCAGAGGGAGTTATTCTGTCTAGAGATATGAGACCTTGGATACAACTCTGCTATTGGTTGAGGTTACCGACATAGGCATGATGACTCATGACCTTGCTGGTTGGTTAGTTGGTTGGTCAGTGTGTGTTCTGAGAGTTGTTGGAGTTTGTTCAGTGAGAGAGTTAAGATCCGTGTCTGTATCCTGTATAGTGATTCTGCTGTAAATAGGGTGGCGCTGTGGGTTAAACCACAGAGCCTAGGACTAGCCAATCAGAAGGTTGGCGGTTCGAATCCCCGCAACAGGGTGAGCTCCCGTTGCTCTGTCCCTGCTCCTGCCAACCTAGCAGCTCGAAAGGACATCAAAGTGCAAGTAGATAAATAGGTACCGCTCCGGCGGGAAGGTAAACGGCGTTTCTGTGCGCTGCTCTGGTTCGCCAGAAGTGGCTTAGTCATGCTGGCCACATGACCCGGAAGCTGTACGCCAGCTCCCTCGGCCAATAAAGCGAGATGAGCACTGCAACCCCAGAGTCGGTCACGACTGGACCTAATGGTCAGGGGTCCCTTTACCCTTTACCTTTAACCAAGTTACTAGTAGCAGTGTCTTGTTCCTGCTTCATCCTGCCTGCAACTGACTGCTTCTGGACAGTCTGCATAGGCTCTGCTCTATTCAACAGGTTCTGGCTAAGATCCTTCAACAGTTTTCTCATGGATAAATAAAGAGACTTCTCTGTCTTTGCAGCACAAACTGCAAGGAACTGCTTGCTTCCTGTCTGTGAGCAGAGAACCTTTCTGGTAGCACTTGCATTTATACAGGAAATGAGGCTGGGAAAAGGAATTTAAAATATGGATGAAGAGATCTGTGATTTTAAAATGCATTACTTTAAGTTTTCACTATGGATCTTTCCATACTGCATAACAAATATATTTAAAGAGCCAATTATTTGGCTTAACTGATCTTTATGGTGCTGAAATTATTCTTTTTATTCCCTTTCCGTTACATAGTTATTGCTCAATATAAGGTCATTTGAAATTATTGCTCCTTATAAAGCCACTAAGTACTGCAGAGGTGATTGTGGGCAAAAAGCATCTGAACAGCTTTATCTCATAGGTAGGAACAACAGAAAATAAAGTCAGTAAGGGGGAAACTAGCCCATATAAACACTGGAGGCAGCCATGTTTACCTTGCAGAAAGCTCACTGAAAGTGACAGGACATTATCAAGTTCCATCACTCCCAGGTGAGACTAGCTCTTTGTTCATTGAATGCGCACTGCAGCAAGCTCAGACTGTAGGCAGCTGGATTCACAGTTTAAAAGGTAAAAATAATAATAATAAAAAATCGTAAGGCAACATGAAACCTTCAGACCACATGAGTTTTAAAGCAGATAGAGGGAAGCGGGACAGAGGCCCCACAATTGAGGGGAGTCATCAAGCCATCCATGACATATCTGCTTAGCACATTGGTCAGAAGGATAGAAAAGGGAACTTACACTCATAGTCACCCATTTCAGACTTTTCACCTAGCATGCAAATGTGTGGGAGTGGAGAAAGGGGATATTTAGCTTACATAATACCCCCTACACACATCTTTGGAATGCATGGAGGATAATTTCTGATGGGGTTTATGTCTTCCTGCTAACTATGGGGGGAGGGGAGTTGAGTAGATAGGATGAAAATTTGGAACCGATGGCCCTCCAGTTTGCACCAGACCTCAACTCACAGCACCCCCATAGATTCCATAGTGTTGGAGTTCAGCAACAGCTGGAAGACAGCAGGTTCCCAAACATGGTCCAATAAAATGTGTTATAACCCTTGAGGGTGGCACTTGTAAATGGAACTAGATCTTTGAAACACCTTGAGACCTCAAAGTTCTCTCTCCGCGACCCTGCAAAAACACAATCCATTGAGCATTTTCCCATTATTGCATTTACAGAATCCTGGCTTGCAAATGCCATTTCCATGTTTTTGGCATCCGACTCAGAATGCTTAATTTCTCTGCATAATGACCACAGTACACAAAAGAGGCTTTATTAATAAAATATATGGCAGTAAGCAGTAGAATAATCTCTCACACAAAAACCAAGCCAGCAGCTCAGTTTGCTTTGAATACTTCCAACTTGGCATTTAGAGCAAAATAAATTTAACACAGCACTTAAAATGGTGCAATTAAACCTTATTATGTATGACAAATGACTTCATTACCGAGTCAGGGATAAGATTTTTATTTTATTTTTTAAGAGAGAATATTTGACTGAATCCAAATTCAGAATATCTCTGACAAAGCAGGGGAAGAGCTACAATGTCAAGCTCGGTTGAGATGGGATGGATGGATGGAGGAAACTGTGAAGAGATAGTTTCCTGATGAGTGTTTCTCTATTTCCTGTGCAGATCTGGCAAAATTCAGTCCTGTCATTCCATTGCTTGAATTTTATTTTTTTTATTTTTTTTGGCAAGCTTAACTCAGAGAGCTCAGCTGGGACGACCTCTCAATTTGCTAATGACACTGCTATCACAAACCCTGGTGGAGAAATCTTTGTATTTCATTATGGGAGGAGGTTAATGAGATGACTCCCTCCTTTCTGCAACTCTGCAAACTCCCAGTGTTCTTGCGGATGCGTTCGTCTGGGGCCTGTCCCTCATCGTGGGATTTCCTCAGGATGGCTTCTCACAAGTTTTGCACTCGGTACAGATTCCCGAGCACAAAGTACACGCCTGCTGCCCTCACTGGGAAATGTGTTTGCATGTATTATTTGCCACTTGCTTTCAATATACATGGAAGCGGGAGATTGATCTCTTCCCTGTCTCTTTCCTTGGTGTATTTGAAAGGAACTGGCAGTAAATAATACATGTGCATGGCCTTCCCAGCTGATTCCAATATGCATTGCTTTGTACTTGGGAATCATCTCTATCTGAATACAAACTGAAAGCACAATCTAAAGTGCTGTGTGAATATTTCCATCCCACTGCTTACTCTGAAGAATCCAATGAAAGCCGGCCTTCCTGGAGAAGGAAAAAGATCACAAGTTCGGCATGCAATAAGCGCCTATTAGCTAGCAGCACCAAAAGACAAACAATCCATAGCTGTTTTCTTAGAATCTTGACTACTGGAAAGTGTGGCTTCCCCATGGATATTTTCCAATCACAGTAGTGTGTGTGTGTGTGTGTGTGTGTGTGTGTGAGATTTTTATTTGGTTTTACAAAAATTAGTTTAGAGCAATCCAAATTTCATATCCATATTTTGAGATTTCTCCAAATCTCTGGACTTCCCACCTTCCCCTCCACGGGTCTTATTGTACACCCTCTCATCTGCGTATTATTTCATAATCCATATTTTGTATCTTTCCATATTGTCCATGGTATTCAGTTCATTACAAGTGTTGTTAAAATCCTGCTAATGTTTTCATCTGCTTACAGTGGTCTCCTAGATAAATTATATGTATTTTTGATTATTTATTGAAGTTTTGGTCTTCTTGGTTCCTGAGCCTTCCGGTCAGTTTTGCCATTTTCGCATAGTCCAACAGCTCGGCTTGCCATTCCTCTCTGGTAGGGACTTTGTCTTCTTTCCAATTACGTATTTATTTATACCCCACCTTTTCCCCTGATTGAACTCAAGGCAGCTTCCTGGGAGGAAGCCACATACAGCGTGTACCCTGGGCATACTTCAGTTGGAGAAAGCAGGAAGCGGGGAAAGCTTCCTTCCAATCCTCTCCTTGTGCACTACTGCTCCCATGACTTCTGCATCTTCAGAAGTCAGAAGGCAAGTGTGTGAGTTTATTTTTGGAGGAGGAGTCTGGCTGGGATAGCATTCAACAGCATAGGTATAGATGAGTCAGACCATTGGCTCATTTAGCTTAGTATTGTCAACACTGACTAGCAGTGACTCTCCAAGGTTTTAGACAGGAGTGTCTCCCAGCTCCACCTGGAGATGTCAGGGGTTGAACCTGGGACCTTCTGCATTGCAAAGGCAGGTACTCTTACCATTGAGCTGTCGATCCTGGCCACCAAAGGACTGCATGGGCTGGCAGGGTTTGGGAGCAAGCATTTTTCTGAGCACTTGCCTTGGAGAAATGATCCAAGATCTTCATTAGAAATGAAAGATCTCAGAAAATTTCCAAGTTAGTACGAGGCAAGTTTCGGTTAGCTCACCCATCTCCAGTTGAAGTCCATAGAAACCAGAGGTTCTACATCCTCTCTGGCTTGCTCTTACCTCCTTTTGGCCCAATTGGTCATTCCCAGGACATCAAGGCACACAACATTCTAACATCTTCTTTGTAACCCACATCGAGCACCAGAAGAAATATAAGAGATAGGGAACTCCACCTGAAAGGTTTCAACCTGATTTACAGACAGGGAACTCAATAGGGCATCCAAGCTCCAATCAGCAAACTGGGTTCATCATGTGCCATCAGACCTTAACCATGAGACACTAACCACCATATCAGGTCAATAATTATGAATTGATCTCTACGTCAGGTTTCGGCATCATTTGTGAACATTTCCATGCCTAAAACTTCAGTTTGCGTAAAGATGAGTTGGCATAGATCCTGAATTAAGAAGAGAACCCCTAGCTGGAAACTGTCAAAAGTGGAGAAGTTCCTCCCAGTATTACAAAATACCCTTATCCATACCTCTTGGAAAAATCCATGGATCAGATATTCACAATCGTTCACATTTCACTGTTCTCTTCACATGCAATAAGAATCCTAAGAACTCTGATGGTGCATTTGAAAGATGCTGCAAGTGCATGACTTCAGAGCAGTCTCTGTTGGTGCTGACAGCAGCAGCTGTCATATTCAACAGAGAGACATCCCAAGCTTCAGAAAACCTAAATAAGGCTCCCCTTCAGTCTGAAACAAAACAAGTCTTTCCTGATATGAACTGAAGTGAAGCCAGCCCCCTATCTGAAGTGGGTTCCAAGGCAGATTTTTTAATCTGCACATCCCATGACACTGCTCAAGTTATTTCCAAGATGCATTTTAATCGCTTTTTAAGGAACCATCAGCAATGACTGCAACAATCCTTCTCATGGCTCTCTATTTCTGCCCTGGAAATGTAGCAACTGAGCGTTCTGAATAAATAACCGTCCAAGTAATCCAAGAGGGCTTGGCCAACAATAGGGCTGTCCTTAAAGCTGTTTGTACGTTTGGTCCCATGCATCACTTTAAACCGCTAGGTACCAAGAGACAGCATTGATTGTTAAATAAGTAAATAAATAAAACAAGCCTCACAAGCATTCTCACCGGAGTAGTTTAATGTAGTCAGGGATGCAGGATTTAAAAGAGGGTATATCAATGAGAAGCGGTGCCTGAGAGAAATTAAAGATTACAAATGAGGCTGGGATGTTCAAGGATATCAAGGGAGCCTTGAAATGAAATGCCAAATCAGTGCAGCTTGCTGGGTTTCTGCTACTTTCTCTTTTTCCAATTAGGAAGAAACATGGAATTTGTATGCATGATGAAACTAGGAATTCATCCAATAGTTTTATCAGGAGCCATTTTCTGGTCCAACAGACTGGTGTGATTAAGGCACAACATAGGTCTGTAGCCTATGGGATACCATTGGGTGATGCAACCAGCAAATCTACTCATTTTTCCCCCCAGTCTCTGCAGTTAGGGAGCTTGTGACTTCTCTTCTGATTCCGTATTATTATTATTATTATTATTATTATTATTATTATTATTATTATTATTATTTTATGCTACACATTTAAGGGGATAATGATGTTGGCATTATCATTTGTGTTTGTATGGAATATGCTTTATATCACTGTTTTATGCTTTAAGTGTTTCAGTAGAATTTTATTGGGTTATAGTCAATGCAAGGCCTACTCAGAGTAGACCCACTGAAATTAATTGACATGACCAACTTCAGCCAATGAATTTCAATGTAGAATATCTTCCCTTTTTTATTGCCATTGTTAGCTGACGTGCATTATATTTAGACAGGGGCAGGTACAATTTTTTAAAGAAAAACAAATAATTTTTCATTAAATAAGTATTTCTAACTACTATAAAATTTCAAATTTGAGGGGGATAACAGTGAGTTCTTATATATTTATAGGGACTGGGATATTTTTTTAGTCCAGTATTCACAGAGGTTGCAAAATGCCTTCACAACTAATGAAGCAGACGGGGGGGGGGGGCAGGGGGCAGCCCATCGAAGCCAACTCCTAGGAGCCAAGGGGTCTTTGCCCCCCCATAAAATATTTGAGGGGCCTTCCCCTGCAAGCTGATGAACATTGCCCTTCAAATGGTGTGTGTGCACTGCAATAATAATAATAGTAATAACAACAACAACAACAACAACAACAACAACAACAACAACAATTTATTTATACCCCGCCCATCTGACTGGGCTTCCCCAGCCACTCTGGGTGACTTCCAACAAAATATTAAAATACATTAATGCATCAAACATCAAAAGCTTCCTTAAACAGGGCTGCCTTCAGATGTCTTTTAAAAGTCTGGTGGTTGTGGTTCTCTTTGACATCTGGTGGGAGGGCGTTCCACAGGGCGGGTGCCACTACCGAGAAGGCCCTCTGCCTGGTTCCTTGTAACTTGGCTTCTTGCAGTGAGGGAACCACCAGAAGGCCCTCAGCGCTGGATCTCAGTGTCTGGGTAGAATGATGGGGGTGGAGATGCTCCTTCAGATATACTGGACCAAGGCCGTTTAGGGCTTTAAAGGTCAGCACCAACATTTTGAATTGTGCTCGGAAATGTACTGCACTACGTGGTTGATTGTGTGGGGTGGGGCTTACCCCCCCCCCAATATTTTATTCAACTTTGCACCCCTGGATCAGCCTACCTCTTCCGCATAGAAAGAAAGTGTTGGGAACATGCCAAATCTTTCAAAATGAGGAGCTGCATCCGGAACATTGTACTGGCTCCCACTCGACAAAGAACTCAAACCCAAGTTGCGGTTTCTACCCAAATGCTGTTACGCTGAGTTAGTGCAATATATAGGTGTCAGGGAACTGCCATTGGAGCTAGAGGCGGAGGGAAGGCTCCAAAGGGATGCCGGAGAGGGTCCCAGTAGGGAGAGAGGCAGCCCATCTGCTGGGGAAGGAAATCAGTGTAACACCAGTGGAGAAGGGGGGCAGATGGGGGAATCGGAGAGGAGGCTCCAAGACTCCGCTGCCCATACCCTCCCTGCGCAGAAGACTTCCGCGCAGGGAGAGTAGGAGGAGACTTGGCGTCAAACAACTTTTATGCTGGAAAAGGTTTAAGAAACGCCCACTGACAGATTCTGCCAGCGACTGAGACAGTCACGATGCTGGAGGCTGTTCAGTCAGAAAGGGTTTAACCAGGTAACCTCGCCCGCAGTGGCGGCAACTTACGCACGAGCAACCCCTAAATCCATTACAATAGGCAAACTGCTGTTCAAAGCCACAGCAGGTGACACTGGCAGAGACCCTGGTCCAACAATGATACACCCTCTACAACCCTGCTTATAAAGGAAAGAGTTGGGCACTTTTCCAAGAGGGCTGAATCAGTCCCATCTGTTCGTACCTGCACTGTCACCTCTGTGACCTGAACAACTGAGGAAGCATTCTTGCCTTCTCAGAGGCACAAAGGACAGGCAGGATAACTATCCCCTCTGGAGAGGAGGGACTAAACATGATTTCTGAGATCTCTGGAGGCAGCGTTGGTGGCACAGTAGGCAAAGCGGATGAGCCGAAGCCATAACCTGACAGCTCTGAAAACAGAGGTAGAGCCTGTGCTTTGAGCCGCAGGAGTTGGGATTCAGGTCATCTGAAGGCACAGTAATTCCTTCAGCCAGCTTCACTTGGACAAATTGAGGGAGAAATTGGACCCAAGTGCTGCTCTTTCCGTTTCTTTACAGCAACCGATTCTATGATTAACTACAGCCCAGGAAGTCTTCAGATTTTCCAATAGTTGCATAGGCAGCCGTTGGAGATCAACGTCAAACCAATGAGACGATAGATAATGGATTAAGAAAGTGGTGTAAAGTCGGGGGAATAATTCCCTTGCACCAGTTCATCTCCCTCTGACACCTATGGTCTGGAGGACAAAGGAATGTTAAAAAGCTCCGAGCCAGGCGCAATTCCTTAGCAGATAAAGGAGCCGGGAGACTTTGTTACAGACAGCTGGGTTTTTAATCGTGTTCGATTTGTATAGCTTCTCCTCTCTGCCATCCTACTTTTTATCTAGCACGAGCTGCCAAAGAAGAATTAAAAGGATTAAGAAGTGTGTGGCAACTCTATCGAAAAGTAAGCAATTACTCACTATGAGGATTATTTTAACCAGCACAAGAATAGAAAAGTTTTATCATCTTTGATTAAAATGAAACAGCGCGTCAATTAAGAGTTGGTCAGAGTGTGTGTGAAGAGAGAGAACAATGCACACGGTGAAAAGAAATTATTTCCAGGGAGCTTAGTGCAACCAATTCACACGGCATGGCCGTATGTCATGCTGTCTACATCAACTACAATGTTGTTCAACCAGACCACCGAGATAAGGTTAAGTTTATACCCATCAGATACTACTTCACTACTTCACTCAAGTCTGAAAGATGGATTGAATACTTCCGAGATTTTTCAGCCACTTACTGACAGGCTTTGGTTGTTCATAAGTCACTGCCTATAAAACTGATAGATAATTGTGCTACTGTTACTGTTGGTAGTTTTCAAACTTTGTTTAGAGTGGGCATGGAAAACTAGTAAGCCTCTCAGTGTTGCTTGACTCCAGCTCCCATCAACCCCAGTGAGAACTGTAATTCAAGCACATAGGGAAGGCCACAGGTTCCCCAGCTCTGCTCTGTGGGAAGATCAGCGATGACAGAGTGATGAGTCCTCACCCCCTGGTAACTGAAAGTAGCACCCAAAACTATCGACAAGTTCCATTTAACACATGATTCAAAACCCACATCATATTCCGGGCTGCAGAAGGCCTTAAATCATCACAAGGAGATTTAACTGTTAGAAACTATTCCTTCCTTGTATTTATTTATTCTGTTTCTACCTTGCCCTGCAGGGCAAGCCTTTCGCAAAGCAGCTTAAAATGGGGGGGGGGAGGATAAAAGCAAAACAACAATGGAAGAAATAGCATGTAATTAAAAACAGCATAAGATAAAAATCAATAAAAAGCTTGGCAGAGTAAGAAAGCCAAGAGGTAAAGGCAAGCGGAGATCTTTGGGGAGGGAATTCCATGAGCGGGGAAGTATTAATGGAACTTCATAGTAAAGAAGAGCCGTGATACATTGCCACTCTAAAATATATCAGAATTATGCAAATAACAATTTCCAGTCTACATTGTCAGGATTTTCAAGCTATCTATGAACAACATTCTAAAATGTCAGATTTTCTCCCTGGTCTCTGATGCGGTTAAGATTTGCTTCTGATACCTAATTATTTTTGATTGCCCAGGCTCAATCCTGGGCACATAGCTCATTAATTGATTCAAGGCTGCATTCTTGCATACAGACACTATCATCATCAGTTAGCCCTCGAGACATGTGCTCTGACTTTTATTTCCAGTGCACAGCACGGTGTCTGTGGGGAAAGGAGAAGAACCTCTGTGTTTTAGTAGCAACACACAAACACACAAGATTCTCCCATAATGAATTCTGCATGTCAACAATGTTAGCTGCACGATGACATTTATCTTTGGATTTCAAATATTGGCTTTATCTACCAAAAAGGTCAAATGATTGTGTGTGTATGTTTCCTTCCCATAGTTGCAAGACCAACGCACCATTGCAGAGTTTGATTGCTTTGGCTTGTCAATCCCTGAAGTAGACAGCTTAGATCAGTAGTTCTCAAAGGCTGTGGTGCACAACACTGGTGTGCCAAGACAGGATGGCAAGTGCACCTGGAATATTCAAGTACAGTGGTTCCTTGGTTCTCAAATGCCTTGGTACTCAAACAACTTGGAACCCAAACACTGCAAACCCGGAAGTAAGTGTTCTGGATTGCGAACTTTTTTTGGAAGCTGAACGTGCTCCGTTTTGAGTGTTACGTTTCTGTTTTGAGTGCCACACTTCCATTTTGAGTGTTACGCTTCCGATTTGATTGTTATGCTGAGGTTTGTCTGATTTTGCAATTTATTTTGTGTTTTTGTAGCTCTTTTTGTTTTGTTTTGTTTTTGTGACTGTGTGGAACCCAGTTCAGCTACTGACTGATTGATCGTGTGACTGCAGTACATTGTTTAGTGCTTTCATTTTATAGATGAATGGTCTCATTAGAGAGTAAAATTCATGTAAAATCACTGTTTTAGGGGTTGTTTTTAAAAGTCTTGAATGGATTAATCCATTTTGCATTATTCTCTATGGGAAAGCACACCTTGGTTTTGGAATGCTTTGGTTTTGGAACGGACTTCCGAGATGGATTAAGTTTGAGAACCAAGCTACCACTGTACAATCAATATAATATTTCGGGAATGATTCTGTTGGGGCATGTGCAGAATGCCCATCCTAAGCCAGCAGTGTGTGCCAAAAGAGCAGAGCAACACCAAACAGTTCTAGGAAGAGTCAGGTAAGGTAAGGTAAAGTAAAGGACAGTTAAATCCAATCAATTGCCACTATGGGGTGTGGTGCTCATCTCGCTTTACTGACAGTAATGCAGTTTCAGTTACTTTTTTTTAAAAAAAATGATATTTATTGAAAAAAAGAATTTTTTAAAAAATACACACACACAAAAGACAAAATTACAAAAAGGAAAAAAAACAAAATCATGAAAAAAATAAAAAAATAAAACCATCCTTATCAAATTCTCCAAATTCCATTACCTTCTTTCCATGACCTCCTCCTCCTCCCATCTCTTGTATCTTGATTAATAATTATCGCAGTAAATCCTTTCCATAATTCATAATATTTTATCATTACGTTACCTTACTCTATTCTCATTTTATCTTATAAAAATGACCTTAGAGCTTAAAACTTAAATCTTTTTTACCAACTTCTCATAACCATTACCTTTTTGCCTAGTTCTTTAAACATTTTAACAAGAGCCAAGTAATTTCATTTCAACATTTTCCCAACATTCATAAAACATTTCTATTAATAATAATACAAAAAAGTACAATAAAATAAAAACAATCCAATCTTCTTCCAGCGTCCCCTCCCCCCGATCCCGGGGTTGTCAGTCTTTTCTTTTCTTTTTTTAATCTGGCACATTAACCTGGTGCCCTTATATCCGAGGCCTTCAAGTCTCTTCCATGTCCCTTTCGCAGCTCTTCTTCATATTTTCCTTTCACTCGCGGGAACTCCAACTTTGTAGTGTTTTTGGCCCTTTTCAGCAAATCAGCCCCTTTCTCATAGTCCAGACTAAGCTCCATGTGGTGTTTTAAAACATATTTCAGATTCCCTCCAAAATTGGGAGTCCCAACAGCTCCAAACCTCTGGCGGCCAATTTCCAGACTTGGAAAGTCCAAATCTCCCTGCATAGGGGGGTCAATCCAACCCCCCCATTTCCAGTTCAATCCAAACTTTATCTTTCCAAGTCTGGTTTTTTCCAAGTTCATTTATCAAATCCAAAAGCTCACTTTCCTGCTGGACCGAGAGTCCCTCCATCCCTTTTAGCGTCCCAGATTCAGCAGGGTCCTCTTCTTTCTGTTGTCCTGTCGTGACACACTCCTGTTTTAGTTCCTGAGTGGGCTCCATATAGTTTTCCACTACCTGATCAAAGGCACTGGCAGCTTTTGTCATAAAGTCCATCTTCTGACTTAACTGATCCAATAGGGCACTTATATTACAGAAAGCACCCAACAGTGCTTCTGAAGGGGTTGTCCTGCAAGGTCACAAAACTCTTTCCCACAGTTGTAATCAGTAAACAGCAGCAAGTTCCCAGGATTTAGTTACAGTTTCATAGCTCCCCTCTAGGGGGAGAAACTTCTGATTGTTCTTTTCCTTGAAAACAATAGCAACAGAGTTTCTTCTTTAAAATATCTTGTCCGTATTTGTTCTTTTTTAAAAAGTGAAAGGAAACAATGGAATCACAATGTTTCCCTCCTTTTAACTATCTGTCAAAGCATTTATTTCTGGTCAATAAGCTTCAAACGTCAAATCTGACACCCCGCTCCAGGGTCAGGACAGTGGAAAGTTACTTTACTTTAACTTTAATTCCGCATGTTTAAACAACTCAATAAAAATCCCCCTTCTTCTCCTGCTTCCGAAGGGGGGTTCCGCAATTGTGAATGATGAAAAACGATCCTTTAAAAGTGATTTTTAAGGCTCTAGTTTACATTGTCTTTGCTTTGTTGTTACTACAAGAAAATGGAAGTGTGACTTCCTGTTTAACCCTTTCTGTTTCAGTACCAAATCAGGGTAAATTTTAGGGGCCAAGTTCCTTTTCTTTCGCCAATGCTTGTTTAAAATCCAGGTATTTAGCGTTCCAGTACTCACGGTTAGTTATTTTCAATGCCAAATTGTCCCAGGAAAAAGGCAGCACTCTCTGGCAACGGCTGTGCGGCTTCGCTCCGCAGAAAAAGCAGTCGACTCACAGCACAGCGCCACTTCCCCCTCTTCACTTCGGAGCCCGTTTCTGGGTTCCTTAGTGGGTTGGGGGGTGCTAAAGGTGCCTGCCGAGTCCCACGGTCACAGGCTTCATCCGCCTGTGATTTTCAAAAGGGTCCCCGCTACGCCGCAGCGGAAAAGATCCGTTTATTGCGGAGCTTGTCCCTCCAGTTCAGAGGGAGTCCGCTATCACCGGAGGCGCCACCCCAGAAGTCCTCATAATGCAGTTTCAGTTACATACATTTGCAGATGCAGAGATATCTGCAGAGGTTTCAGAAGAAGTTTGCATGCACACGAAAGCTCATACCCAGAACAAACTTAGTTGGTCTCTAAGGTGCTACTGAACAATTTTTTTATTTATGCAGTCTTTCTACCAGAATACAGTCTCCTTAGAGCATACAGACAGATTACTGTTCATGCAGCTGATGTGTGATAAAGAAACCAGCCTTTTGAGAATGGATTAGGAGGGATAGCAAATGATGAATTATTCAGTGCCAAATATTTTCGAAGGAGAATTATCTATTTACTATCAGATAGTCAACATTTGGGACACGGGTGGCACTGTGGTCTAAACCACTGAACCTAAGGCTTGCCGATCAGAAGGTCTGCAGTTTGAAGCCCCTCAACGGGGTAAGCTCCCATTGCTCTGGCCTAGCTCCTGCCAACCTAGCAGCTCGAAAGCACGTTAAAGTGCAAAAAGTGCAAGTAGATAAATAGGTACCACTCCAGCGGGAAGGTAAACAGCATTTCCGTGTGCTGCTCTGGCTTTGCCAGAAGTAGCTTAGTCATGCTGGCCACATGACCCAGAAAAACTCTCTGTGGACAAACGTCGGCTCCCTCTGCCGGTAAAGCAAGATGAGCACCACAACCCCAGAGTTGTTCGCGACTGGATTTAACTGTCAGGGGTCCTTTACCTTTAGTCAACATTTAAAAGAAAACTACTTTGAAGGCACTGTTCTCAGTGAGAGATGATAAATACCCAGAATAATTAGGATGCTTAAGGAAGTCAACTTTGTAAATTCTGATATGGATTGGTCTGATTTGACCCTCCGAGGCTAACGTATCTGGATTGAAATGTCTCTGAATGCTCCAAACAATTAAAAATGCATTTTAAAATGTGTATTTTCAGAGAAAATGCATGGAAATAATATTTAATTATGTATTTAAATGTAGATTTTCATGCAGACTTTAAAAATGTAGATTATTGCTTGGAATGAATAGACTGATGTGTGAACACATAAGGAAAAGACATGGACCAGAAATAGAAAGGCCTGATTTGTTCATTGTTATCAGGCTGTACCACAGAATTTCAGGTAACATATGATGCCAAGTCAGACCAAAGTAACAGGGTTAACCAAGGAAGCGTACCAAAATTACAGGTAACCCTGTTCATCCATTAGGTGGTGGAAGGGAATCCAAAAGCAACAACAGTATAGTAGAAAACTTTTATTTGGAACAACTAAGCATGTTATGTTACCTTTGCTGATGTAAATCAGCGTGTTGTACAGAGCAAGTCTTTCTAATGCATTTGGCTGCAGACCACTTCTGATGCACTGCTATCCTATAATGCAATAATGTAATACTATTAGCAGCAGCAGCAGAAGAAGGTAAACTCAGCAGTTACAACATCCACAGCAACAACAATTTTTCCTGAAATCATCATTCAAGATTGCGGCACACACAATGTGCACATTCAGATTTTGTTAACCCCTTGGCTGCTTGGCTGAAACTATAAAATACACCCACACTTCAGGGCCCCCAATGCAATGTCCAGTGCCTTGCAAAGCACTGGAAGTCACACCTGAGGCCTTGTAAGACTATGGCAATGCTGCCCAAGGCCTTGCGAGATCTCGGAACCTGACTTCTGGTATATTAGTTACCTTGAGAAATTAGCAACAACAAGGAGCTTGCTATACCGAAGTGTTTTTACTGAGTTTGGGGGCAGGAAAGAAGCACACACTGCATCCTGTGACTCAGTAGAAATACCTTTTTTCCAAAGGAAAAGGAAAATGCAAATGGAGAAATAAATGACTGAAGCATAATGTAGCAGAGGAAGGTTTTGAGAACAAGCCATTCATCCATTTCCCAAAAATCTATCCATCTCCTGAAACTAATTTCTCAGAGGTATGATCTTCCTCCTCTCTCTTTTTTTTAAAAGCAAGTTACAGAGCATATCTCTTATTCTAATACTGATTATTTGAGCATGAGAATAATTTACAGAATAACTATAAGTTTGAGAGAGACCATATGCCTGACTTTTAGAAAGATTATATTCCCGAGTATGAAAATAAAACAGACATTGAGGCACTTTGAGAAGCATCTTCTCTCAGAAGAGTTGTCATGTTGTTACTGACTTCTAAATTCTCCAAGGTTTTATGAGCATTGTGGGTGACCAGCAAGTTACCAGAAGAAATTGTCTTGGTGCTGCTTATATTGCATCTTGCAAATCAAAATGGAGTCCACTTTAATAACCCGGTTGACTTTATCCACCAGCAGCGAGAGAGGAAACTAGCTTTCGTTGGAATGGACAATGAGCTTAGCAATTTCTAGTGCAACTGGGAAATGGGCACCGTGACAGAACAGCAAGGTAGAAGGAGCGCAAATGTTAAAGGTTGCGATAAATGTCATATGCACGAAATACTGGAAGAAATCCCTTCTGTCTGCATTGGCTTAGCAATAAAGTTGACTCATTATTCAGAAATGTATTGGAAATGAGTTTTCAGTTATTAAAGGTCTTGTTAAAAGGGCCATGAAATCTTCAGAACAGGGAAAATTTCTTCCACATGAGAGAGAGGCTACAGTAAGAGTAGCCAACATGGTATCTTCCAAATGTTGGACAACTGCCATCATCCATGGCCTTGGATTGATTACCCTTGACTTTAAAAATTGGCACACTTAATGTGCCGTCCCATGCCCTCCCCCTGTCAAAAAAATTAAGCCATACCTAGTATGGATCACTCTTTTGTCTTCTCATGTAAATGGGAAAAAATTCAGGATTGAGAAACAGTTTTTTTATTATTATTCAAGAGATATTTGGCTTCACCTTTAAAAGAAAAATAAACACAAATCATCAGATACCAAGATGTTACCATGCTACTTCTGATGCCCCCCCCCGCCTCTGCAAATTCATTGAGCATTCTGCCTCTACAGTATACCACCATGGCATGATTAAGATTCTCGAGGCAAAATCCAATACAATTCAGTAATTCTTAATTCTGTTTTCTAAGCCTCATCATCATTCAAGCATCTCACTAGATCTCCTTTGTGAAAATTAAATCAATTCCCCTAATCTTTCTCATCATATGAAAAGCTATTAAAATATTTTCACTCCCCTCCCGCCAATCACTCTTCCTCCTCCAGCCCCCTCACCGCCACCCTTGTCATTCTGCAATGCTTCTGCTCCGGTCACCAGTGCTTGCTCTTCCATGATTCCTATTTTCGGACAAGCAAAATATTCAAATTGTCCTTTCCCAATGTAGTTTGCTGTTATCCCAGCAGCTTAAATCTCATTGATATTGACATTTTAAAATGTGAACGGCCTATTAAATTTGACACAGATGAACAAAAAGAAACATGCCTCAGCCTTCTCCTAATTCACACATATACTGAAGTGCTTCAAAAAAAAAAATGTTCCATTTTGATTTGCAAACTCCATAGAATAGAATCATAGAATCATAGAGTTGGAAGAGACCACAAGGGCCATCGAGTCCAACCCCCTGCCAAGCAGGAAACATCCATCCTGCTTTCCACCAGAAGAGGTAACAGAACAGGCCAACTGGAGAACAGCGGCTGCGGAGAAAGGACAAGGTGCTATGCAAGTTGTCAGAACTTTCATAAAAATGTTCCTCGTACATTTTCAGGCTGTTGTCTGGAGAGATTATGCCAAGGATCTACGAGAAGGAGAAGTGTGAAGATGTATTTCAAGGAAGAGAAAGTTAGCTCCACAAAGGAAATAAAACAGAAGGGGAACACTCATAACAGATGAGTTGTTTAGGTAATAATGATATGGAATGGAATCCCACCTATGTGTTTAATTCCAGCTTCACCACTACATCTTAGCCGGGTAGATGTTGATGGCAGGGAGGCAGTCCTGAGTCCTAGATTCATCTGTTCACTGGAATAGGCACATGGAGTCTGTGCCCCTGAAGCTACCATTCCACGGGAGGAATTCAGCATTGTTCTAAGGCCTTCCTTCCATCAGGTCAAGTATTTCAGCTTGCCGGATGGAATAAGCCCCCTCTCCTTCCACCACGTGTTGTTCTAGGGATCCTCCTAACCAATTTCAGGGGGTGGGGGTGGGGAGCATGTGGGAGGAGGAGGGAAGCCTCAATGCACAAGCAGAAATCCTTGTGCAGGTCTTCTACTAATGGGACTCATTGGGCGAATCCCAGTCCATATCACAAATACCCATCAAACAAGCAACAACACTGAATGCTAAATGGAAGGGACTTTGAGGGTCACCCCTCCTGCTTGCTGCAGGATAACCAGAGGTGAAGCATTAATCTAGGCTTCTCCTGTACATCTCCCACACAGTGCTGGGTTAGCTTTGTGGCCCTGAAACAAAAATCCTAAATGCTAGGTAAATATTTAATGATACTGCAGAGTCAGCAAAAGAGCTGAGAAGGAGTACCTCAGTTTCAAGAGCTTTTTGTGAATTTATGGTGTAGGGAGGATTCAAGCTTTAGATTTTTGGAGGCTACTGAATTTGCATTGCAACAACAACAAAAATGTAGTCAAATGTAACCCATGTGGAAGGACTGGGGTTGGTGCAGAGTTCCTCCAGTACATATTTCAGTTTTAATACATGCCACTGGCCGCTTGGTGTTTAACTTATTAAGGAAGGCAGTATCTATTTTATATTTAGTTTATTCATTCATTCATTTGTTGTTGTTGTTGTTAAAAAAAAACAGAACAGTTTACAGCAACAATACATAGAACCATGCAATAAAAACCACATAGAAAAGTTTTCACACCAGAAATTTGTGAATTTCAGTGAAATTTTTGTGGGTGCTTACCCTTTAAAAGGTATGAGGTAGCTGATGGTGTGTGTGTGGGGGGGGTATTTTCATCATACAATTACAAAGAAATCAAAGGGCAGTGATGGATTTGAAAAATGAAAGAGCATATGTATAGACTTCAGACACCTTGTAACTTTATTAAGATAAGCACCAAACGCAAACCTTAACATTTCACAAAATCCCCATACATTCTCCACAAAAAAGGCAGAAAAAGGGCAAGATTCTTTTTCAGGGGGGCAAAGAGCATCCCAAAAATGATGTGTAGGGGTCAGTACAGCATTTGCATAAACACAATCAACCCCTAAAGCATCTATGATTATGTTTATTGGCCTATTTGTGCAGGAAACAGAAGTGGGGGAGGAATAAAACTCAAGTAGAGGTGGACATTAGTAAGGGCAATCTCTCCCCCCCCCTCTTTTCCTTAGTTAAGGTGGGAGCCTTGGAGGGGAGCTTCACTGAAAAAAATACAATGGTATCATTTCATTCAACAATGCTGCAAACAAACCCATTAAAATGCCGTGTGAGTAAATGTGAGCAAATAATAAGGCTTTGCGGTTATACACTTGGGAAATGAGCTGATACTAAAGTTCAAGTCGCTGAGCTTTAAAAACACAACATTAGGATCACTGTTATATTCAGAGAAATGAGATGCAGCCATCTTCTATTTTCCACTATAATTGAACTTCTGACTCTCATCAAGAATACGGTTCTTTAGAAAGTGTGCTTAATATTACGTCTCAATTACTGGAAAACCAGAACTGTAAAGATGGATGCCTGAGGGAGAATAGGAATTTGGCATCTGACCCTAAGAGATAATCAGGGATTGTCTTAACTATATCAAGAGCATGTCAGCAAGTTTCTAAGTCTTGCCCAACTGAATACAGTCACCTTGCTCATCTTAATTTTCTTTTTCTTTTTTAAGGATTCCCCAACATGCTGGATGGTTACAGATTCATCCAATATAGGATAAAGCCCACTTAAGGGTTAGGCAGGGGGATTAAGTGATAATGATTATTTAAGCTCCAAAAAACCCAACAACAATGGAAGTTTTAGTTCAGCAGTTAATGGATGTAACAAATAACATAACAAATAACAGGAAATATAAATTTGTATCTTTGTTTATGCCTGAGCTTGAAACAGGAAGTGGTGTGTAATAAACAAATTTCCCCATTGTGAAAAATGCTCCATGTGGGATAAAATATTTGCCCCATTGTGTAAAAGACAGCTAGAGGTCAGGAATGATCTTAGTCAAGAGCAATATTAGCTCTAACTGGGCATGAGGTAAAGAGTCCATGTTATGAGTAGCAGTAGGCGAAGACACCACAGCAATCATGGTGTCAGAGGTGCCAAGTTCTTCATGACTTTGGGGGGCTCATCATGCGTGCATGATGTCACATGTGCAAAACACATGTATGACATCATGCGTGTTAGGAGCAGGTCGCAAGTTTTCAACAAGGGGAGTCTCAATGGAGTCCAGCCCCTCAAAATTGGGGGGGTGAGGCTCAGCTGTCCCATACGGGGGGTGGGGGCTGAGAGTTGGCGCCTATGTGTGGTGTGGAGGCAAAAATGCCTTATCTCTTCTGCCACAGCCACACTTTCTTCTTGACTTCACTCGTAATTGGCTTTTTGACACTGTCACTTAGATAACGTTGACCAGCTGCATAGCATGGTGAAGCCATCTTCCTCGAAACATGATACCAAAATATTTAGGATCACAGTGTGACGAAGAAGCAGCTTGGGTGGAAAAACAATAACAAATGGTTCCGAAATGCAATTCCAGTACCCTTCAAATGTTTTGCAAGTTTCTCTGGGTCTTCTTTAGAAAAGGAAAACAACACCATCTGCTAACAGTGCTAACATTTCAGGTAACATTTGAGCCCACCTTTTTGCACCAAATTATTTAATCCCACCTAAGAATCAGGACTCTTTTTTCCCTTTCTATCAGTAGGAGCAATTCTGCATCCTAACTTTCCCCTCATTCTCCTCTGTCCTTGAAAAGCTGCCAAGGAAGCTTTTATGTTATCAGAGAAAAGCACTTTTATCCAGCCTTTGCCCTGAGTTTACCTGTCTGCAGGCTCCTATACTGGATTCAAATCACAAGATATGCTTTTAAAAGTTTTTTAAAAGAAGGATAGTTATC
The DNA here is from genome assembly GCF_965113315.1 of Podarcis vaucheri. NCBI lineage: Eukaryota > Metazoa > Chordata > Lepidosauria > Squamata > Lacertidae > Podarcis > Podarcis vaucheri. Next base: position 94,984,445 of record NC_138761.1, read on the forward strand.
AGAAGGATAGTCATCAGAACCTCTTGGGACTGTCTGGCAAACAATTCCAAAAGCTCATTTGCATTTGCAGATTTGTTGTCTAAAAATGTATCAGAATTGTTGTCATATAGCATTTTTGCTTTTGGACAATGCTCCGCTACTGACTGCTAAGGCAAGGCTAAAAGCAAATATAATAATGCAGTCCTGTGTCCTCTTACAGAACAGCAGGACAAAGAGAGATGAACTTGGGCAAAATTCTGCAGAAAGCTTTAACTCTAATAATAGGGTACAAAGGTTCACTCAGGCTAGTCTCTAATAGGATACATAATTCTATACTAGGAAGGAAAGAAAGCCAGCGAAAGAGAAAGTGGAAATAAACAGTGAGAAACACAGACAGAACGAGAACCGAAGAAAGGTTTCTTTGGATATTTGAGGGAGGTTATAAGCAAAACTATCTAGACTTTGCAACAAATTTCAAGGACTAGATAAAGCAGAAGTGGCTAACCTGTGGCCCTCTAGATGCTTTTAGATTCCAGCTCCCATCAACCCGTTAGCATGGTCAAAGGTCAAATATTCCTAATATAAATAGCAGTACGTGAGCTTTCCCGTAGTCTAGTGTGGGATCTTCCCTGAGCTGAGGAATTTGCTCTGCTGCCTAAAGCCATATAAGATGCCCCGTGGTTGTCCTCACACACTACCTTGGGAACAGTACTTTAGGCAGAATTCAACATCAAGCTATGGCCAATGTTCTATCTGTGAAATAATTGCAGCTTGCAGGACAAAACAAGCCCACCTCTCCTCTCCCCATCCAACTATTCCAAAGCTCTCAACCCCTCATAACCCAATTTCAGGGGGTGCATGGAGTGGGGAGGTGATGGAGGAAAGCCCCATTGTGCAAATGGAAGTCCTTACGCACGGCTTCCACAGACAGTGCTCATTAGGCAAACCCACCCTTTTCAACAAATTTCAAGGATTAGATGTGAAGGAGCAGGGCTTTCAGCCATTTTGGTGTCCTTTGTTTTGAGATGTGGGTTTTAAAAAGGCTGCTTTTTTGCACAAAAGGTTCTCCTGTACCAAAGGGCCAAAAGCCCAAAGGAAACTTAAGAGGAGATAGAAACTTAACTAGGCATCTACTCTCCTGATTGGTTAAAAGGTTGGAAATGAAAATATGTCGGGCTGGATAATAGGTAGTAGCTGTAAAATTGAAGAGGGGAAGAGTTATGGTGGAGTCAGAAGCTTTAAGAGCTAGACTGCAAGAACTGCAAGAGAAGAAAAGGGGTGAAATAAACCTTGAGAGAGATGAAATACTACATCGTGTTGGAGAGCAATTGGGCCCAGCAGCAGAAATGAACCAAGAAAAAAACCACAGAGGCACCCAGAAATTGAACTGAGGGATGAAAATGGACAAGTGTTGGCTTGGTTAAAGAAAACATCTAAAAATAATATAGCAGGACATGTTTAACTCTGTGGGTGTTTGTTCTTAATTGCTCTTATGGGTAACTACTCAAGCTGTACAATTAGCTTTTTTCCAAAGCGATTTTCTCAAAAAAAACAAAACAGAATACCTAACATGTTGCCTTACTACAATCTATAGTAAAAGCTGGTTTGGAACATCTGGATGAACATGTTCAGTTCTGCTTCCAGATGGGTGTGGAAAAGACATCTTTCGGATTTGCCAGTGGCAAGTAGAACAGAACTTGTTTTATGTATAATGCTTAGTTTCTGAAGTTGCTCAAGAAATAATGTCATAATAATACTAACACAGGGAACCATCTGTAAACCTAAGGATCTGCCGCTTGGAGAAAGAGAGAATAATAATAATAATAATAATAATAATAATAATAATAATAATAATAATAATTTATTTATACTCCGCCCATCTGGCTGGGCTTCCCAGCCACTCTGGGCAGCTTCCAAAAAAATATTAAAATACTGTAATACAGGATGTTAAGGAACCTGACAGAAATCATTTTAAACACATTCTTTCCTGATACCGCTCGGGTGAGGAAAAACAGACATGCAATTTTTTCAGCATACTTACACTAAGGTTTTTCCCACCTCTACAAAGGATCATATGTAGTAAAGACTGAGGAATATTTTCAGTATAATAACAGCCACTGATGCATGAACATTCTCTCCACATGCAGATTACAATGCTCATCCGCATACAAATAACCTCATTTTTTAACCCAGGGAGGTTGACTATTTTATACATTTTAACATAATAATAATAATAATAAAGAATATTGTCCCCTTTTTCGCTGGTTATGTTATATACTGTAGCTTTACGGGCTTCCAAACAATAGGGGGCAGGGGGGTTGTTCTATTAAGAAGCACAGAATCAAGAAACTCATGTCTGACATGAAAATTTGTGAAGCGCAAATTCAAAGAGCATTGCATAAATGCAGCAAATATTTCAGGGGACAAAGGGATGACAAACGGAAGAACACGAAAGCTCAGAGATGAGCAATAAAATGCCAGACGTATAAATCTTCCTTACTCATCCTAACAAATTACAGCGGTCGTTAAATCCCAGTGAGGCTCAGTGGATTGAATTCATTTTCTGAGAAGGGTGGGGGGAAATGCGTAATAGGGATGAGAGGGCCATATTTATTTAGGGAACGAAATATAAATAGTTTATTTCTAGGCATCAGCAGGAGGACGAATTAGACAATGGTCCATCACTGGCAGTGATGTAGTGGAGGAGTAAAAAAAGAAGGTTTTTCAAGGCAAGAGTGATGACATCATTTGCCAGAATTCCAGGGGAACTGGCAAGTGTTTTACTTATTTTTTTCCTTGGTGTATCAAAACATTCAGGGACTACAAGTTCTTTCAGTCATTCAGTGCATTCTTACCTCATCTACACACCCAGTGTCTGTGCATACAATAGTAGGGTAGCCATATTTCAAAAAGTGAAAATCCAGACACAAAAGAGAAGTTGTTGAGTTTTCTTTTGCAAAAATCTCCAATAAATTCACCAAAAAAATCTACACTATTTTCGGTGGACGAATGCATAAACTGCTATACCTGTAGGTGTGGATCCCAAACTGCAGAGCACAGATCACACCCGTGGTCTGTTTTCTTCAAATGTTTTGCTTGACATACATGCCTACAGTCTGTAGGATCTGAGGGATGTGGAGAGATTGCTGCCATGTTTACAATCCAGTTCCTATGCCTAGAAGAAGAATGGCACTGAAGATCTACATATTGCCTGCACATACTTAGTATGAGAACAGAGCTCCCCATAGCCCCGCTCAAATAGCACTTATGTACAACCCTGCAAACATTTATCATTTCTTTGCTTTACTCTGCTCTTTCATAACTCTTCACCTGGGCAGCTCATCTGTTTCTGTCTCATCAGTATTCAAACACCTATTTGTTTTGTAGAAGCGGCCCTGCTTTTGTGGTACTTTTAACCTGATGTAAATGTCTAACCTTCATCCTTTATGCTGCCGGAGGAGGAGCAGGAACATGCTCAGCGACATCCTGAAAGAATATGAGTTGCAAGAAGGGAGTCATTTCAGCCCATGCATAACTATTGCACGATCAGCATGTTTGTGATAGATGTGCGTCTAGGTAGCTGGCGGATGTGAGACATATTTTGCTCTAAGGCGGGGTGGGGAACGTTCTCAGCAACCTTCCAGGGATTGTGGACTAGTGGTGAAGGTCCTGTGTGAGTGCCTGGAGGTGGTTGGAGGATGGATGGCAGCTAACAGATTGAGGCTGAATCCTGACAAGACAGAAGTACTGTTTTTGGGAGACAGGGGGCGGGCAGGTGAGGTGGACTCCCTGGTCCTGAATGGGGTAACTGTGCCCCTGAAGGAGCAGATGCACAGCCTGGGAATAATTTTGGACTCACAGCTGTCAATGGAGGCACAGGTCTATTCTGTGTCCAGGGCAGCTGTCTACCAGCTCCATCTGGTACGTAGGCTGAGACCCTACCTGCCTGCAGCCTGTCTTGCCAGTGGTGCATGCTCTAGTTATCTCCCACTTGGACTACTGCAACGTGCTCTATGTGGGGCTACCTTTGAAGGTGACCTGGAAACTACAACTAATCCAGAATGTGACAGCTAGACTGGTGACTGGGAGTGGCTGCCTAGACCATATAACACTGGTCCTGAAAGACCTACATTGGCTCCTAGTATGTTTCCAAGCACAATTCAAAGTGTTGCTGCTGAGCTTTAAAGCCTTAAACTGCCTTAGCCCAGTATACCTGAAGGAGCATCTCTACCCCCATCATTCAGACCTGACACTGAGGTCCAGCGCTGAGGACCTGAGGCACTGAGAGAAGTGAGGTTACAGGCAACCAGGCAGAGGGCCTTCTCGGTGATGGTGCCTGCCCTGTGGAGCGCCCTCCCATCTGATGTCAAGGAAATAAACAACTATCTGGCTTTTAGATAAATCTGAAGGCAGCCCTGTTTAGGGAAGTTTTTAATGTTTGATGTCTTATTCTGTTTTTAATCTGTTGGGAGCCGCCCAGAGTGGCCGGGGAAATGCAGCCGGATTGGTGGGATATAAATAATAAATTATTATTATGTTGTTGTTGTTGTTGGCAGGGCCAAAGGGAAAGGTAAGTGAAGCCAGATTCCATTAGACTTCCAAGGTACGACTGTACAATTAAAAAAATGGGTGGGATATGTTCTGGCCAGTATGGAGTGGAGGGGAAGAGCTTGGAAAGTAAAAAGGCAAGTAAGACTGCTGTGAAACTTTGCCAGATCTTTCAGCATATATCTAACAGCGCTGTGAACTTCTGCCTCACCTTTAAGCAAAGCTCAGCACGTTAAGCGCTTAACTGTGAAAACAGAACTTGTTCAATAATTCTCCCTCAAGAATAAATCTTAAAGCCATTTTTAATTAACATCTCCTTTGACTTTTGTTTGGGAGACGATACGGTGAATGTCAGCAAGTGCTTATGAAGATTAAATGGAATGAGACTTGAGCAAGTGCAAGGATAGCCTGCTTCTTGCTGCAAGCAATGTTATTAAGAGTAAGCGTGTGTCACAAACTATTTCAGAGATATGTCAAATTACTTACATTAGATGGAAAGATGAAGGGGGGAGGGGAAGGTCTCAGTCTACTCTTTCCTTTTGCCAAGGCTTCAGAACACGCTTAAGTAGGAAATTAGGTATGTGAAAATTCCTGTTAACTCCGGTCCTGTTCAAACTAAAGATGGGAGAGAAATTGGATTTTGTTTGCATTTTAATGAAAAAGAATCTAATTCACACTCCTTGAACCAATCTGTGAGCCAAAACACAGCCACGCTTTGAAATTTTAATGTTTCCAAATTTTGCAATGCCGTTCTCCAATCCAGTTCTACGAAAATGCATATATTAGGGGGAAGTGTGCCTCAAAATGCATATATTTGTGAATATAGCATGCAGAAATGCAATATATGTATGGAAATTGCCTGCAAATTTACGTATATTTATATAAGCAAGGCTTTTTTTTCAGCCAGAACTTGCCAGAACTCAGTTCCAGCACCTCTCAGGTGGGCGCCATTATCATTCTAAAATAACGAGGAAGGTGTTCGTGATGAGTTCCGGCACCTCTTTTTCTAGAAAAATAGCACTGTACGTAAGTCAAAACTGCATACAAAAATGCATAAGAGAAAACATCCACTAAAAGGCTGGCAAATTACAAATTGCTGCAGAAATGTGGGGAGCTGAATTAAAAATGGGGGGAATGAAAAACAGAGTGCATGAAGTTGGCAGATTTTTTCCCCCATTGTTAGTTCACAGTCATGATGACATCTATGTGAGCACCTTGATGTGTTGCTGCCAGGCAATGCTCACGTTCATTCCATTTGTGAAGCCCGTATGGGGGAGCTAAACATGAAATCTCTTCTCTGTGAGGCTGCAAGTAGCTGTAGAAGTGCTTGACTAATAGCCCGTCTGCTTTAGCATCCAGTTCTCACAGTGGCCAACCAGATTCTTCTGGAGAACCTGCAAGCAGGTCCTGCACTCTGCCATCCTGTGGTTTCCAGCAATTGGTACTGTGATGGCCTGGGATTCAGACTCAGAGGCTGAACCTGAGGAATCCCAGCCTGCACAGGATTCCCCGCCTCCAGAACCAGCTGAGCCAGGGCTGGGGCCTCAGCCTGAAGGGTCCTCACCTGTGCTGGATCCTCAGGTGCAGGCACCAGCTGAGTCTGCTCTGGCCCCTGAGGGGATGGAGAACCCATTGCCTGCAGGTGCTCCACTCTCAGCCCCGTCAGGGGAAGCTGAGGTTGCCTCTGGGTCCGGTAACCCTCCAGCCTCTCCTGAGCTGCAGAGGCTCAGGGCAGAGAGGCGGAGGGAACTAAGTTCCCGCAGGAGGAGTGATCGCCTACAGGCCAGGAGAGGCGAGTCATCTGTGGACCAGGGCCACCCTATGCCTCGGGGCAGATAAGAGCCAGTCAGCCCCAGTCCCAAGTTGCGGGATCAACATTGTTGGTTGCTAGTTCCTGCCTGCACCCTGTCCTGCTTTCCTGCCTGAGCTCCTGACCCACCCTGGCTCCCTCCCTGCTTGCATGCCTGTTCCTGACTTCACCCGACTCCCTGCCCCGCACCCAGTTTCAGCTACTATGGACTGCCTCCACGTTGCACCTTTGACCACAGACCGGACTTGGACCTCACCTCTCGGGTAACCCACAGGACCAGCACAGGTACGGAGAGGCATTACTGCCCCCCACAGTAGAAGCAGAGCATAGTTATCATGACAAGTAGCCATCAAAGGTCTTCTTCTCCATGAATTTGTCTATTCCTCTTTTAAAGCCACACAGGTTGGTGGCCACCAACTCAGATCTAAACCATATTAACCTCATATGGTCCCAGTAGGGAGCTTTACATTGGTATGCATCAATCACTTAGAATATAAATTATAAAATGGGAATATATATACAAGGCTCTGTCTAACTAGGAAAGGGGGGGGACCAAGTGATTAGTGAGAAAAGTCTGCTCAGACTGAATGAGGATGGCCCAATAAAAATATAAAAGGAATCAGCATGAAATTTGATTGCAACGTGATGGTTGGGTAGATTAACTATCACAAAGAGAAGTTAAAACATAATGAATTCTGAGATGCAGGAACTTTCTGTGGAAAGTGTGTTAAATTTTGCCTGCTCCATCCAAGTGTAAACAGATCTGAGGGTCTTGACCTCCTTCATTTTCTTTTATGGCTGGCATAAAACTCTGGCGTGTGAGAGCAATTAGGGCTGTACAGGAGGAAAAATAATATTAACAAAAAAAAAAAAGTGGGAGGACAGGTTCTCTTAAGAACAAGCACTCAACAGTGAGATGGTCACAAAAAAAGCAATTGCTGATTGAGCTGGAAGCTATGTTTTCAACCAGATGACAAAGAAGTTGAGATAAATCCCAACTCCAGTGCTGATCTTCAGATATCTCCAGTCTCTCATTCTCTCCCTTGTGGAAGCCTCTTGTAAAATACAGAAAGTCCCAGTCTTTGATTGTGTCTGTTACTGGTATGAGGCAGTGGTGGAAAACCTCCAGCACATAGGCCCTTTTCCTTAAAGATCAGGTTCATCAGCTAATCTTGAACACTTTGCACTTGATGTGACCTTTAAAGATGAAGGCGCATGAGATACATACATGTATACCTGTGGTAACTAGTTAGCACATAACTAGCATACATAGGGGACGCGGGTGGCGCTGTGGGTTAAACCACATAGCCTAGGACTTGCCAATCAGAAGGTCGGCAGTTCGAATCCCCGTATCAGGGTGAGCTCCCGTTGCTCGGTCCCTGCTCCTGCCAACCTAGCAGTTCAAAAGCACATCAAAGTGCAAGTAGATAAATAGGTACCACTCCGGCGGAAAGGTAAACAGCGTTTCCGTGTGCTGCTCTGGTTCGCCAGAAGCGGCTTAGTCATGCTGGCTACATGACCCGGAAGCTGTCTGGGGACAAACGCCGGCTCCCTCAGCCTATAGAGCGAGATGAGCGCGCAACCCCAGATTCGGTCACGACTGGACCTAATGGTCAGGGTTCCCTTTACCTTTACTTTTAGCATACATAGCACGAGCAGTTATGTATAAGCAGTTTGCAGGAATAAAAGACCACCCCACCCACCCACCCAGGTTAAGAAATTTCTTCTGGGCCTACACATCCCTAGCTCTGCCCCTTTAACACTGGGCCACGTCCCAAGGCCCAACTCGCACATTAGATTTTTGACAAAGCTGGTGACCTCGTGGCGTCGCTAGGTCTCACCTCTTGTGTCTCAGGCTTTGGGATGCTGCAGACCTGCAAATCCTAATCAGGAACAGTGACGAAGTCAACATTTTTGATTAGAAGACATGGTTGTCACTGGCTCTTGCAGGAAAGCATGCCACACTGGTGATGTCTGAATGGTAAAATCACATGAGATAAAGAGAGCATGTGGAGAGTTACTCTAGGAGTACTAGTAGCTCCTAGCAAGATGCGTTGATATGGAAACTTCCTGTCTGGTCAACCAACCCACATTACAGATGCATTGTGGGTGCAGGTGTGAAAAAGTGGAATCTCCACTGCATCAGGAGCATATATAGTGGGCCTTAATACAATGGCAAGTCGTGATTCATTCATACAACCATTTGTCAACATATGCAAACATAGGCTTAAATGTTCAACCCAGAATAAATCCCTATCGATGTCTTTAAATTAGGCTTTAAATTCTACCTTATCAAGGAGCGTTGGGGGCCTGGCTGAGAAAGGAGTAAATCACCTTCATTGGAAGGAAGCTGGCACTGCAGAAATCGATAGAAAATTGCAATTTACAGTTTAATTAACCGAACTATATGCTAATTTGTACTAACTGGTATGGTTGAACCAGAACAATAAGCTACCTCCACATATTTCCCATATGCAACTGTTCTGCTGAATAAGACATGTTACAGTTTATTTATTGGACATAATCAGATGTAAAATATATATATATGAAAATTTATTAGTGCAAATATATAGTTTTTTAAAATACAGGGGGGAAATAAAGTAAAAGAAAATAAACACTCTCACTTCTTTAATCTGTACTCTGTGTGGGTCAACCAGGTATAAAAACAAACTCATACCGTCCAACTTTTTCAGACTCAAAACTGGGTCACATGTCTTCCAGGACAAGCTCTTGGCAAGTCACATGACCCACCCTTTGCTCTCACCCTGAAAAAAAATGCTTTTGCGGGGTGAGATCTCACAAGGCACCCAAAAACATGTGTTCATGAGATCACAGCCCCATGAGAGCATGACATCCAAAAAATATTGCCATCATTTCGGGACGCATCTTCAAATCATAGCCTAGCATTGCCATCATGTTTTTCTCAGTAACAAAATTTAATATACACTTTTTTAAAGGCACTCTCTTCTTGGAGGGAGAAAAGCAGCATTTTTAAAATGTATTTTTAGTAAATTAGTTTCATAACATCGCTTCTACTGGAAATCTGATTGTGTGATAAATGACAATTTGATGGCATTGCTTAGTCGCTAGCTATTTTAAAAGCTCCATCATTATACACAATAGGGACTTAGACTTCAATATTTCAAGCAAACTCTTCTTTTCTTTTCTTTTCTTTTCTTTTCAACCTCCCAATAAAAATGAAACTCCACGAACCTCAATACAGAGTGACAGTTGGGGGAAAAAATCTTCTATCAATTTGAACAACTTCATTCCTGAAATCAAGTGACAGCATGTCAGATCCAGGGTATTTCAGATTCATCAGAGCAGGAAACTGAAAACCAACATATTGAGACAAAGTTTTGAAATTGCATATATGGGGGAAAACATTTTTTTTGTTTGAATACTTTAGCACATTCAGGCAACGAAGCATCAAGGAGCAAAGTCTATCCCGATTATGTTGAATGATCAAGGACTACATCTTCACCATGCACATCAGTTGGTAAGTTGCTCTCAAGTCAATAGGTTCCACAAGCTCATACATAGATTCAGAACTGTAGCAACATGTAGAATTATTATCTTGGCCCCATAATATTGCTCCAGGCTAAATGATTCTAAGCTGAGTGATTTGTCAGCCCCTGCAGCATTCACTTCTTTTATTCAGCACGTCTGGATAACAGCATTTGATCAAATCTACTTTTTCTTGCTAGGGACGCAGGTGGCGCTGTGGGTTAAACCACAGAGCCCAGGACTTCCTGATCAGAAGGTCGGCGGTTCAAATCCCCGTGAAGAGGTGAGCTCCCGTTGCTCGGTCCCTGCACCTGCCAACCTAGCAGTTCGAAAGCACGTCAAAGTGCAAGTAGATAAATAGGTACCGCTCCTGCGGGAAGGTAAATGGCATTTCCGTGTGCTACTCTGGTTTGCCAGAAGTGGCTTACTCATGCTGGCCACATGGCCCGGAAGCTGTATGCTGGCATCCTCGGCCAATAAAGCAAGATGAGCGCTGCAGCCCCAGAGTCGGTCACGACTGGACCTAATGGTCAGGGGTCCCTTTACCTTTACTTACTTTTTCTTGCTACCCATTTGGAAAATCATTGCTAAGAATTTTTGTGCAGCAAAGATACACTGCAGCAAAGGGTTAACATCTGGAGAGGCTGACTTGAGTATTTCATGTTAGAATGGTAGGTATCAGAACTGATGGGCAATGCAACATTACCTTATGGACCCTGGAGAATAAAACTTATATCCACTGGAGATCGCTTGGAGATCACCTGGGTTAATGCCAATGAGTGGTGCCTAGTAGGTAACAGAAGGGTCCGAAGAAATCTCAATATAAATAGAAGGATTGGCAGCTGATTCAGGACAGAGAAAGGCCTTCTTTGCACAATACATAGTGTTGCATGCTACCCCAATCTTTGAGGGATGCGAGTTTCCTGGGGTTGCTCAGGAATAAGGCATTCACCAAGATCTATCTGATAAGTAAAGAAACTATTGTTCTATCTTTTCACCTAACACTTTTGAGCCTGTATATGGAAACAGAACAGGATGCAAAAGAACTAATTTATTATCTCTTAACAGCAGCAGGGGACACAGGTGGCGCTATGGTCTAAACCACTGAGCCTAGGGCTTGCCGACCAGAAGGTCGGTGGTTCAAATCCCCGTGACCGGGTGAGCTCCTGTTGCTCGGTCCCAGCTCCTGCCAACCTAGCAGTTTGAAAGCACATCAAAGTCCAAGTGGATAAATAGGTACTGCTCCGGCAGGAAGGTAAATGGCGTTTCCGTGCACTGCTCTAGTTTCAACAGAATCAGTTTAGACATGCTGGCCACATGACCAGGAAAAACTGTCTGTGGACAAACATCGGCTCCCTTGGCCAGTAAAGCGAGATGAGCGCTGCAACCCCAGAGTCGTTCGTGACTGGACTTAACTGTCAGGGGGCCCTTTACTTTTACCTTTAACAGCAGCTTAGGGCTACATTGCCAAATTCTCGAAGACCTTCCATCTTTGTAATTTGGACTGCTAATATTCTATGGTTTGACATTTTGCCTTCCTTGAAAAGTTATGTTTAAAAGTATCTAAAGGGCAGATACTTGGAGGCTGCAGAGTTTTGAAAAATTGAAAGGAAAGGTGCGAGACTGGTTTCACTATGCCCAAATTCTAGAGATCTTTAAAAAGGATAAAAAAATTGGTTTCCAGGTGGAAAAATCAAAATTAGAGTCAGAACTACTTGAACCTAAGACGAAAGTGCTTTCAAGAATGTATAACTTGTTGCTTAAATGGAACACTCAAGATGAGACAGTTAAATCAGCCATGATAAAATGGGCACAAGACATTGGGCACAACATTATGTTTGAAGACTGGGAAAGGTTATGGACCACCGGTATGAAATTTACGGCATGTAGTGCCTTAAAAGAAAATATTATGAAAATGATGTACAGGTGGTACATGACCCCAGTCAAACTTGCAAAGATATACCATTTGTCTGATAACAAATGTTGGAAATGTAAGGAGGCTGAAGGAACATTCTTTCACCTCTGGTGGACATGCCCGAGGGTGAAGGCTTTTTGGGAAATGATTTATAACGAGTTGAAAAAGGTATTTAAGTATACCTTTCATAAGAAACCAGAGGCCTTCCTCCTGGGCATTGTGGGCCAGAGAGTGTTAAAGAAAGATAGAACTTTCTTTTTATATGCAACCACAGCAGCAAGAATCCTTATAGCCAAATATTGGAAGGCACAGGAGCTACCCACGCTGGAAGAGTGGCATACGCAACTGATGGACTACATGGAACTAGCCGAAATGACTGGCAGAATCCGGGACCTGGGAGAAGAGGCAGTGGAAGAGGACTGGAAAAAATTTAAGGACTATCTACAAAAACATTATAAGTTATATGAATGCTGAGAATTTGCTAAGTTTTGGGAAAAACATGCTTCAGTATTGAAATATGAAAATGATGGAAATTAAGTTATGATTGTGAAAAGTTTAAATTTTAGAGTATATAATTAGATGAAAGTACAATAACACATGAAACAAGGTATCAATTTGCTGTTTATTTTTATTGTAAAGAAAGCAGGGGATGGAAGATGTGGGGAAGTCCAGTTGATTATGAAAAAAGATTCGGAAAAGTGAATTTTCTTTTATTTAATTTCTTCTTTCTTTCTGTAAAATCGCTTTTGCTGTGTTGTTGAAGACGTATTCTGACCTTGGGAAAAAAAGCAATAAAAAATATTATTATAAAAAAATAAAAGTATCTAAAGGGCAGAGCTTGAATAACTGTTTGTTTGTTTGTTTGTTTGTTTGTTTGTTTGTTTGCTATGTGACATTGTCTTTTTTCATATATGAATATTGAGGCACATGTTCACTCAGTGTCATCAGTATATGCAAATGTCTGGCTCAACTAAGGCTTAATAGAACTTTTATTTTCTATAATGATAGAACTCACAGGTGGAAAAATAATTTCATTTATACATGTGCATGTTATTTGAGAATTACTGTATATCTCAATACTTTATTACTTCTTTGGAGCAGAGATATACTTTTATCCTTCTAGGCTGTGGTGGTTTTTTTTTTGGTTTACATTTTTGATTCTTTGTTTTTCTTTTTTGTTACTGTCAGAACTGCTACCAGGTCCCAGCTCACATAGGACCACGCCACACAGCGTCCACTTTAAAAGAGTCTTTATTGAGTTACAGGTTTCATTTCCGAACTGCAGCGTGCAGCTCTACACCTTCTGCTCTAGGTCGGCGAAGACCCGTCTGAGTCCCCGCCTCTTGCACACCAGCTTAATACCCTAGCCTTGCTCCACCTCCTTCGCCTCTCCCTACGTCTCTGGGTCCTTCTGCCCCCCTGGGCCTCCTCCCTTCTACTCTCCTCTGACGCTGACCCCCCTGATCCTTCTGCCTCCTTGCGGCGGGCTTTAGGACCTGGCTCACTCTCCGGGCTGCTTACTGCTCCAGCTTCCGCTGCATTTGAACTTGGCGCGCGCGCCCAACTCTCTACTTTCCTCTTAACCGTTGCCTCGCTCTCTGAGGAGGGCGTGACCACCCCTGACTCGTGCCCTCCCTCCTGCTGACAGCCTCCGGAACCCGATGCCTGGCTACCTTCCTCCCTGCTGCTCTCAGTCTTGAGCGTGGGTCCCGACTTCCAGCTGCTGCCGCCCTCAGTTATGAGCGTGGGTCCCGACTTCCAGCTGCTGCTCTCTGAATCTCCTCTGTTCCCTTCCTCCTGGGGTGTCCCCCCGGATCCCCCCCTTGCTCTGCTCACTGGGGCTCCCTTTTGGGAGTCCTCTGACTCACTGCTTAGGCTTGGAGATCTCGGGTCGTCATCATCACTCATTCTCCCTTCGGCTTCCTCCCCCTCGCTCTCTGTTTCCACCCTTCTCTGCGTCTCTGCTTCTGAACCCCTGACAGTTACGTTAGAACTTCTTAACTAATCAATCAAAAAGAGAGATATAATAAAAAGAACAGCAGATTCAGGGCTCTGAAACAGACAAGTTGAAATGGTGTGGTTAAGTCCAAGCCTTGGGTACTGGTTCCTAAGATTACAGTTAGCAGGCCTACAGATGAGTAAGAAAATACAAGCTATCCCTGCAGCATCTTGGAGCAATTGCCAGAGCTTTTCAGTGTGGGCCAGATAGTCAAGATGGAAGCCCTGTACCATGAATATTCCCACTCTCCAATTAAAGATCCATTGTCTTTTTCTGCAGGTGCTGGCTTTTTCTAGGCAGTAGGGTTTCAAAGTGTGGGAATTGCTTTTGTGAAAGCTCCAGGCTCTCCTGTGAGGAGTCTGTGATCCAGTCACTGGAATCTTGGTGGCAGAAGCACTTCCTCGGGATTGGGGGATAAGGTGCAGGCTCTGGTGCCAGTGGCTTCACATCAGAAGTACCAGGACATAGATCTGTCACCTCAGAGCTTCTGTTATAGGAGGAGCCTGCAATCGAAGTGTGGCAAGGGAATGAAGTGGTCTAGGATCCTGAAAACCCACAGCCTTCCCCCACTACATGCCCCTAGATGCCCCCCAATGCCTCACTCACCATTACTCCTGCCAAAATACCACTAGTGGGAACTCTATACTTGATGGGCATACCACACTGGTGTTCCTCCTCCTCCAATAATGGAGTAGCCTTCAAACGTATCTTAGCTGGCTAGTGGCTAGCTGTAGGGTTGAAAACAAAACTAAGAAGGGAAGGCTTCAAAATAGTTGTGTTGTCTTGCAGTGTTCAGCTGGTAGATTTTATGTTGGCAGGCTACGCCATCCGAGTCCGTGGATTTCATTGCTTCCCTCCACACCCCCAGCTGACAAAATTAAATAAAAATATTTATTTGGCCCCATGCAGAACAGGAATCTACAAATATGCTTGTGCATAAGGATTTTTTTAAAAAAAATAATGTTTCAAAACTGTGAAAGGGAGTTCAACTTAACATTTTCCAGTTGCATGTTTTTAAAGATTTATGAAGATATGCTGCAACTGAGACCAGTTTCACTGTGATAAAACTGAAGGTGACAGTGTATTCAAGTAACTCTTTGCTCCATGTGTATTAGAAATATTTTATACACCCAACTGTAGATGTACTTACAATTCTCATTATATCTGCATGGCTTGTCATGGGCTATTTTCTCAACAGTCTAATGGCAAAAGACAACCTGATAGCATTACATTATGTAATAAAAGAGAACCTGGTGATAAAACTCTCTGGAAAGCATTTTATCTGCACTAGCTACTAGGTTTCATTCACACACACACACAACCTGCATATCTTTCATTCCCTGCCTTCCTTTTTAACAAATATAGAAGCATATAATGCTTTTCTGGATCTACTGCATTAAAACAAAGAAGTGTGTATGAGCCAATTTAAACTTACAAGCACCTTCCATTAATCTTTAAGGTGCCCATTTTCACTTCCACTATTTTACAATTACTAGGGTGAAACATTAATTTTACATTTACGTACCTCTTCAAATGCTACCTACATTTTGCTGTCTGATAATAAACTGATTTAAAGCAATATCGAGAATTTGAGATGGATGCTCCAGCACAGCAGAGATAGGATTTAGTGCAAGCCACACTACAGGAAGGGGACGCGGGTGGAGCTGTGGGCTAAAGCCTCAGCGCCTAGGGCTTGCCGATCGAAAGGTCGGCGGTTCGAATCCCCGCGGCGGGGTGCGCTCCCGCTGCTCGGTCCCAGCGCCTGCCCACCTAGCAGTTCGAAAGCACCCCCGGGGGCAAGTAGATAAATAGGTACCGCTTACCAGCGGGAAGGTAAACGGCGTTCCGTGTGCGGCTCTGGCTCGCCAGAGCAGCGTTGTCACGCTGGCCACGTGACCCGGAAGTGTCTTCGGACAGCGCTGGCCCCCGGCCAATAGATGTGAGATGGGCGCACAAACCCCAGAGTCTGTCAAGACTGGCCCGTTCGGGCAGGGGTACCTTTACCTTTACCTTTACACTACAGGAAGAGAGTAGAGCTTGAGATATGCCCAAGACAAAAATAGAAAAAATTCAAATGCTATGCTGGTCATATACTCCACTGGCAAATAAATGTATGCTGGCCAGCTAGTGAAATGGGAAAGTCTCGTGGATGGCAACAGATGACACTTTACACCAAATCCTACATTCCTTCAATCTATAGCAGATAGCAGAGCATTTCACCAGACCCAGTAAAGAATGGGAAGGAGAAAAATATCCACCCTGGTGTTGACTATTACCCTACCTACATCACCATGTAATGGGCAACCACGGCTGCACGGATGTTATTGGCCCACAGAGATGGAAAGAAGATAAAGTCCCTAGCAGAGAAGAACAGCAGATCGAGTTGACCGACTATGCCGAAATGGCTAAAATGACCGGAAGAGTCAGAAATCAGGAAGATCAAAATTTTAATAAGGGAAAATTTATAACCTATCTTAAAAACCATTGTAAACGGTTAAAATTGTTAGTAGGACTGGAATATCACTTGTAGCTTAATGGTCAGTCTTGGACACAAAGGAGATGTAAAAGATTTGGATCATCGTAAAAGATGCAGGAGGAAATGATTCACAATAGGACCCACAAAAGGGAGGAGGGAAGTCCAAGAGATTCCTTGGAATCTTGTTTTTATGTTGTCTGTTTGATATGTATTGTAAAGTTTTAATCTGAAAAACCAAATAAATTTATTTTTAAAAAAGAAAAAAAAGAATGGGAAGGAGAAAAATATCCACCCTGGTGTTGATCACTCTTGTATTGCAATTGACTTCTGACAAGCACACAGAGCGTGAACAAGACTGAGTGTATGTAGGGCGGGTGGGGGCTCACTTAATTTCACTGCACACAGGTGGTGTAGTGAAAATAAAGGTTTATTTATTTATTTACCTGCATCACCATGACAGAGTGTAGTAGCTCCCAATCGCAGCACACCTTTACCAGCTTCTAAACACTGCTCATGAAGACTTAGGGTGCTTCCAGATGGGAAGTTTATGCTGTGAATGGGTTGCTGAGATATCAGAGTCATTGGTAAGGACTTTTTAAAGTAATCAGTTTTTTCCCCTTGAAAGGGTATATCCGGATGTGGTGGGGCATACAGGGTGGCATTTTGATGATAACGATGCCATGTCAACTCTTCAAAAAAAATCTTGCATGCAAGAGGAGTACCAATCACACAAGAAACCCTTGTCTGCAAGCACTTATAACTCAGGAAGCAGTGGCACAGAGCAATATCTCTTTGGCGCCATATTGTCCACATGTGGAGGCAGTGGGAAATGGGTGCGGGGAAACAGGGACTTTGCACAAAACAGGCTGGCCTCACAATTACTTTTTTCCTTTAAAAGCATGGAGGAGGAAATTATAAAATGTGGTTCTCTTATGAATTGCACAAAAGGGCCTGAAAGAGCTAGAACCTTTTGCTTCAGATCCAGGCGATTTTCCGGGGAGAACCTTAGCACCAGACAACCATCAGTCTTCTAGCACCAGTCAGCTGTCTGTCTTCTAGTCAACTGATGGAGCCATGTCACCCTCTGTCCACCCCTCACTGGGTGTTTGTCCTCTCCTTGGCCAGTAGTACTTTTGCACAGTTCCCAGGGCCAGCCCTACAGTTAGGTAAAGTGAAGTGACTGCCTCAGGTGGCAGCTGCCTGGGATGCAGCAAGTGGCAGCAAAGTTTGGCTCGGTGTGTGTTGTTCTTAGGCATCACCAGCCCTAAAGCAAAATTCAACTGCCAGTTGGAGGGACCTCTTTAAATGGAATGGGGTAGAGCCATCTGGTTCATTGCCTGAGGCAGAAAAACATTAGGTGCCTGGCCTTGACAGCTCCTCTTTATTTCAGTGTGAATTGTGTCCTATGTACCTTTATTAAATTTATGTCCTTCCTTTCCACTAGTATGCTCAAAGCTGGATATAGTTACTATATGGAAGAGTCAATGCACCCATTTTTCTTCTCTATCTTCATTGACCAGTTTTAGTTCACCCATCAAAGCCCTGTCTACTGCAGCATCAGAAGAAAAAAATGTCTTCACGTAGGTTTATTTCCTTTCTCAGTAGCTCTTCACCAAGTATTTTAGTCAGGGGGGAAGCAGTGAAGGGAGAATTTACCTCAAGCAAGGCCAAACAACTCATTCTAATCTCATTTTCTCAGTTGGCTAATGCTGTCTTTAAGCTGATCAAATGTAGGTAAACACAGTGGCAACGAATGCAGGATGGCACAAATATGAATGCGGCGTAAAATCAATATGCCCCCATGCTACAATTCACTACCCTTTAATTACAAGATTAACAAAAGTGCATCGCCTCAGCAGAAGCACACACACTCCAGCCCAGAAGGAGCGCAGAGGCACTTCCTGAGCTCTGCATTACCCAATTCAGCGGCACACTGAAAACACAACCAGCATCTTGAGAAGACATATTCATGCTAATGCTGACTCTTCAAAGCCTTTGGGAAGCTGGTTGGTTCCCAAATGGCTTTCGGGAATTCACAGCTTACAGGTTTGGAGACTTGTGGCATGACAGTAATATCTTAAGACTGAGCCACAAATGACAAATACGCTGATGGGCCCACAGAGCTCAAAACTCAGATACAGAAATAACACCAGGACTCAAAAAAAGAGAACTTGCTCCCTAAGGCTCCTTCCCAGGTTCCTTCACTGACAGCATAAGGCTCCTTCAACTTGTCGCTCTTTGCTCTGCCCTCATCATTTCTCGGCGTGTTCTGGGAGACTAGGAGGCGGGGTGGAGCTGGTCACAGCAGGAGGGGGAGATTCCCTGGCTTTTCAGCAGCCTGTCTCCTCTCTGCCTCTTGACCCTCCTCTGCTACTGCCTCTGATTCTGGACTGTTCTCTGCCATAGCCTCTTGCTGCTCACTAAACCCTGTTGCCTCTTTAGCTTTTGACACCTCCTCCTCCCAGTCCGCTCCCTCTTCTCTCTCTGACAACTCATTGTTGTCCCACCACCAATCCCCTGGCTCTCAGCCTTCTTTCACTGTGGGTTCCCTTGGGGGTTCCCCAGCTCGTGCCTCCCACGTACTGCATCCAGCCAGTACATGACACAAATTCACTTACATCTGTAATCAATAAAGTTGTGGCCTTTTTTTTTAATCCCAGAACATCGTGGTTAGGAACGTGATGTTTTTCCTGTGTTTCTTTAATCATGTATGCAAGATACCAGGCAGTGAGCTCACTGCGCCTGAGCACACAAATATAAATGCCACAGATAAAATCAAATGCACAGTCTGAAGCAACTCCTCTAATAACGGGCAAAATCTTGTTAGATTAAAAAAACTGGGGAAAAAGAACTAATGTTCCTTTTATTATTTAAGGTTTTGTTTTTTTCTATAACTAACTGAAGAATTGTTTCGAGAATTAGGAAACACTTATTCTTTTTAAAAACTTCTTTACATACCATTATGATTATTAAATATCTGAAGCGGAGCAGAAAGAATGCAAATGGTAAATTGCTGGTGTGTAGTAATTGATTTCTTTATTAATAAAAAGAGATTTAATGCTCTGTGGGATGCTTTGATTTAATTCTTCACAAACAGCTTAAAAGGAGGCATCATATGAAAAAAGAAGGGGGGGTTGTACTGGAAAATCTGTTTTTCTTACTTATCACAGCTTTATTTGCATGGATTTGCATTGCTGAATGCTTGCATCCACCTATTCTCTGTGGGATTATTATTCTTGGCAGCTCATTTCAAAAACTGGGCCCATAACATTTGCAAAACTGACTGTTTTCTGTAATATGGCAATGCAATAAAGTCTTCACACATGTTACCCTGAGAGAACCTTTCGACATTGACTTGTCTACCAAGGAGTTCCTGTGTCCAGGCCACAATACCATGGCACATTGAAGAAGGTTCTGGGAGATGTGTGCTTACTGAACAGGGAATGCAAGTCAGGCCTGTTGAACTTTTTCTCACACTGAATAAGCATACCCTATTCCCCTCTGTGGCTGTTCCTGGGGAATACTGGAAGCACTGAACAAAGCTGTCTTCTTGAAGAACACCTGATGAGCCTCTGAGAAGCCCAATGATTTGGAACCAGCAGAATACAGGTGATATATGGGGAAGATTGTGGGGACAGCTCTAGATGACCTATTTATTGAGCATGCCTGCTTGCACAAAGCTTGAATCCAGCCTTTATTGAGCATTCGTTCTGATTTGTTTGCAAGGTGTCTGTACATCTTCTCAGTCATTTGTTCACCCCAGGACAACAGAGTACCTTCATTCACTCTAATTGTGCAAACCTAAAGTTCTGACATGTGAATCCATCCCTCTGGCAAAACAATGACAGCCTGGAGGTACTCTAAATCCACTTATCGTGAAAAGGCCCACGATGGTTTTGAAACTGGTGCCTTGTTTCTCTTGGGATGTTCACCTGTAATGCTTTTCTCCATTGAAATGGGTTTGCTCTTAAACTGTTGATTCCCAAGCATAAATGATCTTGTGTTTGAATTATGATAGGGAGCCCCACTTCTGACTTCCCCATATTTTATCCAGATTAGGTTTGCCTCCTCTCGACCCTGCAGGATTCCAAAAACACTATGTAATTGGGACAACACCCACCTCTTCCCACTTCCTGATCTGAGGTCTGAAATTGTCTTTCAGAAATGGCAAAGACTCGCAGCTGACTGAGAGGGCCTCAGTACTGTTATGGCAGTATGCATGGACAGTCATTTGCCCCCATGTGTTTTTGAGACTTGGGGAACAGGGCTGGATTAACCATCAAACAAAATAAGCATGTGCTTAGGGCATCAATGGAAGGGTGAACCACAGAAATGGCTTGATTTTTAACATTAATGGTCACAAATTGCTCAGCTGAGCATTCATTTTCTCAGTTGAAGTGTATTAAAAATCCCAACAGAACAACTGTGCAACAAGGCAGGCTGGATGTCTTTATCTCTACTAAGTATAGAAGCAGATGTGTTGCATAGGATTAGTTATGAGGTTCTGATCAAAGACTTTGCAAAAGTAGGAGCAATTTTTTCAAATATAAATAAAGTTAAGTACACAAAAATAAACATTATTTTTCATCTTACTGTAGGTTTTGTTTCATTTCAAAAAATAAAATTTAATTTTATGTTTTATTGTTTATATTTTAAATTAGATATGTATGGGGACACCAAGGTGCTTAGGGTCTTCTTAAAGTCTTAATCCAGCCCTGTTGGGGAACCTAAGAATCCAAGAGGAGCCCTGCTCGATCATGTCTGTAGCCCACCTAATTCAGTAGGTAGAAAATCAGGATTAGCAGCCATCGATAGCTTTTCCCTCCACAAATTTCTGTAACCCTCTTTATAGCCATCCCAGTTGGAGACAGAGGTGGGTGCTAATTCTTTGCACCCTTCAGACTCCCTGGGTGCCTTCATTGTGGCCACCAATCCCATACAAACCGAGGTGGTGATAACTGGCCGCTTTACAAGCTTGGGAAGCCAGAGTTTCAGCTCAGTTCATTAGGACTGCTGCTGTGATATCTCCAGCACTCATCAATAGCACTATGGTCTTTCAATGGCACTTGCTACTTTGCCTAAACATATATTGACTAATTGTAAACAAAAAAGAGAAAAAGACCACTGTCAACAACTGCTTGGGGGAAATGGTGAATCGTGCTGTTTGTTGCTTGCCGTCAGAACCAGGTTCACTTCAGGATTCAATGAGACCCTTCAGTGTTGTTATTTACTACCTTAACACCAGTTTTAAAGCTGAGCTAAAGCAATTTAAGGGACGCGGGTGGCGCTGTGGGTAAAAGCCTCAGCGCCTAGGGCTTGCCGATCGAAAGGTCGGCGGTTCGAATCCCCGCGGCGGGGTGCGCTCCTGCTGCTCGGTCCCAGCGCCTGCCAACCTAGCAGTTCGAAAGCACCCCCGGGTGCAAGTAGATAAATAGGTACCGCTTACCAGCGGGAAGGTAAACGGCGTTCCGTGTGCTGCGCTGGCTCACCAGATGCAGCTTTGTCACGCTGGCCACGTGACCCGGAAGTGTCTCCGGACAGCGCTGGCCCCCGGCCTCTTGAGTGAGATGGGCGCACAAACCCCAGAGTCTGTCAAGACTGGCCCGTTCGGGCAGGGGTACCTTTACCTTTACCTAAAGCAATTTAAGAAGGCCAACATAAGGCAAGAGTTCTTTTGGTATAGCAGTAGCAAACTGTAGAGGAGAAGATGCAAAGGGCATCATTTCATCTAACATTGTTTGTGTGTGTTGCCCCATTCACTTAGCAGATAGTAGAAATGGGAGTCAGATGAAAATGGTTTGGTAAACTAGGCTCATAATGTATGAGGATTAAGAGGTCTGTACCATTTGTTGTGACCAACCAAGGCTAGCACAGAATGCAGGACATATGTTGAAACCTTGAGGTTGTTCACCAAGTGCATCACCCCTGTTTTTGCAGCACCAAGCATGCAGCAAACACAGTTGGGTTTTTTGAGCCTTTAGTAGGGTGTGATTGGCTTGGTGGACCACAGAAGAAATGCACCATGTAGATTATTCAAGACTCCTCATCAGTTGATTGTAGGATCCTTTTGAATTGCCTGTCTGGGTGGGGGATACTGTTTGGCTGTGCTTCTGTTTCTACCTGAGGTGTCTGTTCCAGAAGGTGCTGCAGGACTGCTGTAATCTGGCACTATGCTGTGGTATTCCACAAAACTCTGTTTCCTCTTTTTATTAGGAATGCGGCATCACACTACTGGCACTCAGTTTGGGCTGGGGCTCAAGTAGAAAGACTGAAGGGTGACATTTAAAGCATCATGTGGGGGTGGTGTGTGTGTTTGTTTGTTTGTTACTCACCAGCTCATCTGCTGCCTTTCTTGTTTTCACTTTCCTTCTTGTTTTCTTTATGCTAGCACCCTGGTGCATCTCCAAATTCCAGGATATTCATAAATGAACATGAATCAATAACTTGTACATTTTCACTTGCAGAGTATCAGGTGACAGGTTTTACTTACAAGGTTGGGTTTTCAAAGACTCTTGCAATTACAGGTGGGAAGGAATTATCTAAAACGCACAGATAAACCTAATTGTCTCCTTGTCAAGACTGTCTAGACTTTTCCCTTTATCCTATTTACTAACATCCCAGTTGCAATTGAGGGTCAATAACATGATATCCCATCCCTATATAATGGATGGGGATTTAAAAAAATAAATAAATCTGAAAACAGTGGGATGACACAAGGTTTTTTAAAAATGAAAAGATGGAATGTTCCATACAACAGCAGGTGTAGTCATGAAGCATAAATAGCATTCTTGGTGTTTGCTACTAGAAGGAGGAGGAGAAAAGAATGGGAGATGCTATACCTCAGACGTAGAGCACCACTTTGCCTATAGAAGGTTCCAGGTCCAATCCCTGGATTGGGAATGTGCCCTGTCTTAAACCTTGGAGAGAGACAGCAAATCAGAGTAGACATGCTAAGTACAGTGATTTAATTTACTGAAATTGGGAATGCTTAAATGCATTACTGTGAATTTAATTTCTGGGATGTTTAATTCTGGAATGTTCCTCAGAGCAACTCTCATGTGATTGGTTACCTCTGGTCACATGGGAGGTATCTTTTTATATTCTTCTTTTTGTTTCGTGTGTGAGTGACTTAATTGTAATGGCTGCATCTCCACGAACACTGAAGAAGTGACAGCGTTAGATAACTCACTCTCTCTCTAAATGCAATAAAAAGGAGTGCTAATGTTTCTGTGTGAATATATATTACAGAAAGAATTATGAAAGTTGATAGGGAATGTAAAGAAGTCTGAGGGCAAATATGGGAAAGAGGGAAAGACACACTTTGTTTTAATGTTTAAGGAGGAAGCCGTAATCGTCAACTAAGTAAAAACTAAGTCCATGCTTGGATAATCATGTGAATGTAAATATTTTGCATATATTCTTCTTTAGCTATATGTTCTACAAGTAAGAGCTTTTGAGTACAGTGGTGCCTCACAAGACGAAATTAATTCGTTCTGCAAGTTTTTTCTTCTTGCGGGTTTTTCGTCTTGCGAAGCACGGTTTCCCATAGGAATGCATAGAAAATCAATTAATGCGTTCCTAGGGAAACCGCTTGCCAGGCTGGCGGTGCGGAGAAGGGCTTTTCTCCGCACCGCAAGCCTTCAGGACAGGTACGGGAACAGAGGGGAAGGTGCGCAGCGCTTTCCCTCTGTTCCCGGGGCTTGCGTGGGAGGAGGGTTTTTCCTCCCCACCGCCAACATTCAGAACAGCATTCTGAATGTTGGCGGTGGGAAGGAAAACCCTCCTCCCACCCCAAGTCTTCAGGAAAGCCATCCGATGCTGGGCGGCGGGAGAAGGTGCCCCCCCCGCATCGGAGCTTCGTTCCGATGCCGCGCGGTGGGAGGAGGCGTTTCCCCTCCCCCGCCCGGGATCGGAGCTTCGTTCCGATGCCGCACGGCGGGAGGAGGCGTTTCCCCTCCCCCGCCCGGGATCGGAGCTTCGTTCCGATGCCACGCGGCGGGAGGAGGCGTTCCCCCCCTGCCAGCATCGGAGCTTCGTTCCGAAGCCGGCGGCGGGAGGAGGTCCGAGGACAGTGGGGAAGACGCACTGCGCTTCCCCGCTGTCCCTGAGATTTCCCTATGGGCTGTCGTCTTGCGAAGCAAGCCCATAGGGAAATTCGTTTTGCGAAGCGCCTCCAAAACAGAAAACCCTTTCGTCTAGCGGGTTTTCCGTCTTGCGAGGCGTTCGTCTTGCGGGGTACCACTGTATTTTAACAAATGTGTGGACATTATTTTAATTTCAAGAAGAGAGTCCCTATGGCACATGATTTGGCTTCCTCCCTTCAATTTAGCTCCTCTGCCAGCAAGACAACACTTAGTTAGATGCACTAATGGTCTAACTGGGTGTGAGGCAGCTTCCTGTGTTTTTCGTACTTGACTGGCCTCTGAAGAGTTTTACTTTCAGGCAGAAAAGTGAACACGATGCTTACTTGTTGTGAGCTAGGCACAACTTAGTTCAACCATGAGGTTTGTCCACACAAATGTCTCGTGCTGCAGATGTGAGGGATCATGTGAAGAGAGAGAAAATGGCTGCTTTATGAAGCACCTAACACATTCAAGAGAACATATTGAGGATCTGGATGTCAGGAAATGGCTGGGATCAGCTGCTGCAGCAGCAAATCGCCGTTCCGCACCTGGCTGTGATTTTATAATAACTTGACCTCCTTGCAGGACGTCCTCCGCCCTCTAAATGCCAGGTAGCTTATTATGCCTCACTGACTCATCATGGAGGAAACATGCAAAACCATTTCCCCCCTCGTGTGAGCAAAGCAGCTTCATTATCACCTCAATAAGATATAATGATACATTTTCTGTTTTCATATTTCTTCACAACCGGAGGTGTAAATAAAAGAAGAAGAAGCTATTTGGCTCTGGCTTTAGTATGGGAATTATTATAATTAAAAGTAATAAACTCATCATCAACACCTGTGGTGTATATAGCATGCAAATGCCCTCACTCACCAGCTGGAGATTAATGGCATTTGATGGTCTTTGTTGAAAGAGAAATTAGGAAAACAGAGCTGGAACCTCTGTAGGGGAAGGCTTCTTCTGTAGTAATCAATTTTTTCCACTGCACAAGGGATCAAGAGTTTTACACGTTTCCTGCTCCCATTGAATTGCCAGCTATTCCGGCCGCTTTGAGTTTCTCACATTGTTTTAAATGAGGCACCAGAACCTGGGGTGGCAATTATTAATTCCTTTGCCATTGGTCTTCATGGTACGTGTTACTTTTTATATAAATTTATTGCTCGCCAGGAGTTTTTATTCTTCCCACACTAAAGAGCTTTTCTGGTACCTCAGGTTACAAACGCTTCAGGTTACAAACACTTCGGGTTACAGACTTTGCTAACCCGGAAGTAGTACCTCGGGTTAAGAACTTTAGCTCAGGACGAGAACAGAAATTGCCCGGCGGTGGCACAGCAGCAGCAGGAGGAGGCCCCATTAGCTAAAGTGGTACCTCAGGTTAAGAACAGTTTCAGGTTAAGAACAGACCTCCAGAACAAATTAAGTTCATGCCCAGAGGTACCACTGTATTTGACTGAAGTAGTAAAACTATGGTTGTTGGAAGGCTGACCCACCTGGAACAAACATATATTCCTATGAATGAATGGGTTTATTTAAAAGAAAAATCCAACATGGATAGTAGCCATACCAAAAATCACACTGAAGAAGCAGGGAATGAGGTCACCACACACCAGATGTTGAAAGCACATGGCTTTCCCCCAAAGAAACCTGGGAACTGTAGTTAAACCCTATAATTCCAGGAACCCTTAACAAAGTACAGTTCCCAGGATTCCTTGGGAGAACCCATGTTCTTTAAACGTGATTTCATTGTATGGTGTGGATGTGACTTTGATTGCATTGAAAGTCAAGCATTTTTATGGTCTTACATATGCATGACTCCAGTGTAAACAAAGGGGAACTATGAGAGCTATAGCCTCCCAACCCTCCCTCTGTTTATCATTACCTTTCATTTTCATCTTGAATTGAGAAGAAGCAACAAGAAAAGCAAAATGTATTTTCCACCTCTTTAATACCGGGATAAGTCACTACTTAACCAGCTGCTGGTGACCAAATTCCATTTAATTGGAGGAGGGGTCTTTATAACAACCTAATTAAGTATTAGCCATTGCTCACCATCATTAGGTTAAATTGGTTCCCTGGGAAACGGTACAATAGAACAAAATTTTGAAAAAGCACCCTTCCATTCCACAATTGTTGTTAGCTTCCCCTGGCACTGGGAAGGCGGTCAGAAACACCATTTTAAGGATGTTTACAGAGTAGCGGCTGCTAATGAATGCACTAAAAGTGGTTTCATGAAAATTACTAGCCATCTCTGATTGTGTTCAACCCGTTTGCATTTTAGCAGCTCGTGGATTAGTGGTTAGAGAGTAGAACTAGGACCTGGCAGAACAGAGTTCAAATCCCTGCTCAGGCATGAAGCTCACTGGGTGACCTTAGACTGGTCCCAGTCTCTCAGTCTCCCCCATCTCGCAAGGTTATTAAACTATGCCATTTTAAATGAACAAGCATATTTAATAAATCTGCAAGGGAACCTATGAGGAACTACCAGCGACAATAGACGTGCCCTGCCTCCATGGTGAAAGGCAGTATACTTCTGAATACCAACTGCTGGAAGCTGCAGGAGGGGAAAGTGGTGCTGTGCTCGGCTCCTGTTTGTGAGGATCCCATAAGAATCTGGTTACCCACTGTGAGAATAGGAAGCTAGACTAGACTAGAGAGCAACTGTGGTGTAGTAGTTAAGAGCGGTAGACTTGTAATCTGGTGAACCAGGTTCGCGTCCCCGCTCCTCCACATGCAGCTGCTGGGTGACCTTGGGCCAGCCACACTTCTCTGAAGTCTCTCGGCCTCACTTACCTCACAGAGTGTTTCTTGTGGGAGAGGAAGGGAAAGAGTGTTTTTTATGGGGGAGGAACGGAAGGGAGGAAGGGAGAATGTTAGCCGCTTTGAGACTCCTTAGGGTAGTAATAAAGCGGGATATCAAATCCAAACTCCTCCTCCTCCTCCTCCTCCTCCTCCTCTTCTTCTTCTTCTAAAGGTAAAGGTACCCCTGCCCGAACAGGCCAGTCTTGACAGACTCTGGGGTTTGTGCGCCCATCTCACTCAAGAGGCCGGGGGCCAGCGCTGCCGGAGACACTTCCGGGTCACGTGGCCAGCGTGACAAAGCTGCATCTGGCGAGCCAGCGCAGCACACAGAAACGCCGTTTACCTTCCCGCTGGTAAGCGGTACCTATTTATCTACTTGCACCCGGGGGTGCTTTCGAACTGCTAGGTTGGCAGGCGCTGGGACCGAGCAGCGGGAGCGCACCCCGCCGCGGGGATTCGAACCGCCGACCTTTCGATCGGCAAGCCCTAGGCGCTGAGGCTTTTACCCACAGCGCCACCCGCGTCCCATCTTCTTCTTCTAGATGGGCCCAAATAAACACAACTCTGGGAATAGAAACCGAAAAGCAGAAAAGGAAGAATATTCTGAAAGTTGGGAGGTGTAGCAAAGTGCTTCATTAACATTCCTCACAGCCTCATTGATGGACCTGCTGCTTATATCTCATTGGTCTGTGGTGGTAACTGTAATATAAGAGGGCTCTGTGACAAAAAAATATTGCAGTGTGGAATGCTTCACTTCAGGGTTCAGGCCAGCCATGCCTTTTCCTAGGATACTCCATTCTATTGTTGTTGTTGTTTGTTGTTGTTTTTGCTAAGCATGTCAACTAAACTGGTATGTAGCTGGTGAAAGCACTTAAAAATTGTTTTCTAAACTTCAGCTATTATTCCTCACCCCGTTTTAATTTATTTCTCTTCATGGTCGACAGTGGAAAGGTCTCCCTTTGGAGGTTGTGGACTCTCCTTCCTTGGATGTTTTTAAGCAGAGGCTGGATGGCCACCTGTCATGGATGCTTGAGCTGAGATTCCTGCATTGCAGGGGGCTGGACTAGATGACCCTTGGGGTCCCTTCCAACTCTATAATTCTATGATTCAGAATTATAAATTGTGTTAAGAGCTTTACATGTTGTAAGGCTGAAGTAGCTTCCTTTTCCCAAGGAGATTTGTAAAGCAGAAAAACATTTGCTGCGTACATAGCCAGGCAGTTAGTCAAATAGTCAGAAACCAATGAATGTCACCTTGGAGGAAAAGAAAAGCTGAGCAAACTTTTCAGACTGTGAATGTCTATAATTATTTACATTACGATTGCATCGGGCACATTGGATTAATCTGAAACCTTCTGTTTCAGGTGGTTGAAACCTAATTACCCTTGGCTTTTCTTTAGGTTGACTATCAATAGTGTAATTTGAAATCCGCCTCAAAGAGTGTTGGGAAATTCGTGCATCTGTTGCCTCAAAGCTGGTGAGGTTTCTTTCGTCTCTCTTCCTTTCTTAAAATCAACAGTGCACACACACACACACACACACACACAAATATCTCCACCATCTCACAGCATGGAGTACCTCCAAACCGCTCCCTTCTCC
The DNA here is from genome assembly GCF_965113315.1 of Podarcis vaucheri. Taxonomy (NCBI): domain Eukaryota; kingdom Metazoa; phylum Chordata; class Lepidosauria; order Squamata; family Lacertidae; genus Podarcis; species Podarcis vaucheri. Next base: position 95,013,202 of record NC_138761.1, read on the forward strand.
AAAACAGGAATTTGAGTCAAAATAAAAAAATTCCTTCCAGTAGCACCTTAAAGACCAACTAAGTTAGTTCTTGGTATGAGCTTTCGTGTGCATGCACACTTCTTCAGATACACTGAAACAGAAGTTGCCAGATCCTTCTATATAGTGAGAAGGTGGGGAGGGGTATTACTCAGAAGGGTGGTGCGAATAGGAGATTGGCAGATAGCTGAGATGAGCCTGTTGACGACTCTTAACGACTGTAATAGGTCTTACAGGAAAAGGCAAGGGGTGAAAAGGTGAGAAATGGCTTAGTTATGTATAATGGGATAAGAATCCAATGTCTTTGTTCAAACCAGGTCTCTCCATGGTTTTAAGTTTGGTAATGAGTTGTAATTCAGCAGCTTCTCTTTCCAGTCTATTTCTGAAATTCCTTTGTAGTAAAACAGCTACTTTGAGATCTTGTATAGAATGTCCTGGGAGATTGAAGTGTTCTCCTACTGGTTTCTCTGTTTTGTGATTCTTGATGTCAGATTTATGTCCATTTATTCTTTGGCGTAAGGTTTGGCCTGTTTGTCCAATATAGAGAGCTGAAGGACACTGTTGGCATTTGATGGCATACACAATGTTAGACGATGAGCAATTGAATAGTCCCAAGATGGTATGTGTGATGTTGTTGGGGCCAGATGGTATGTGTGATGTTGTCGTCAACAGGCTCATCTCAGCTATCTGCCAATCTCCTATTCGCACCACCCTTCTGAGTAATACCCCTCCCCACCTTCTCACTATATAGAAGGATCTGGCAACTTCTGTTTCAGTGTATCTGAAGAAGTGTGCATGCACACGAAAGCTCATACCAAGAACTAACTTAGTTGGTCTTTAAGGTGCTACTGGAAGGAATTTTTTTATTTTGACTATGGCAGACCAACACGGCTACCTATCTGTAACAGGAATTTGAGTGTAACTGTAGGTTTGTGCATTTAACATCAAGTAAAATACTTGAGCACCCTAGCGCAACAAAACCACTTGTAGAACCTGACATGTGAAGCAAAATGTACAGTCACTGTTCTCTCTTTGGGGGGGGGGGTTGAACAACTAGGCCGCTCCTGCTTCCATTGTTTTTCTTCCCCCTGCCCTGGAAAAATTATTGTGGGCACCCACGCCTCTCTCCTCTACTCTAATACTGACATATGGAATTTTGCTTCACTATCCTCTCATAAACAGAGATTAAATTTAGAAAATCTTCCACTTAAATTGGTGAGATATCTTTCCTCCACTCTGCTAAATATCTTTATTTTCTTCAAACATGGCATCCAAAGCAGAAAAAGCTGCCTTGGCTCCAGGTGGAAACTCACAGGAACTCAGTTCTGGCACCTCTCAGGTGGGAACCATTGCCATTCTAAGATAACAAGGGAGGTGTTCATGGTGAGTTCTGGCACTTCTTTTTTCTAGAAAAATAGCACTGCTTGGCTCTTTTGAAGCTCCTCCCTCTGTGTGGTGACCAGAAGGCAGAAGCTTCTAAGAGAAGCCTCATTGAGAGGTGCCTCTGCTTATTCAGTGACATGAGGTTAGGCACTTTGTCAGTTGCAGTGGCCTGGCAATAAGTGATGGCGCTGAAAGCCCACATGTGAAAGGCAGCCAGAGGTTACTCTGCAGAAGCACCCCATTAGAGAACACACTGACATTTTCCCAAGATTATTAGAAATGCATGATTTGTGAACACTTAAATGTCAACCAAGACATTAGGAAAGAGCAACTAAGTATGTTTACTGGAAGTAAGATTTTAAAAAAATAAATCTCTCCCTCATTCTTTAGTGACCCAACAGTAGGAAGCGTAAAACCGATTTGAGCATTTTATGTTGCCTGCTGATATATTTTCTAAGCAAGGCAAAGGGCGCTCCTGGAATTTTCACTGTTTTCCAACCGAATATATTCAGACTAGGGACCTGCAGCATCTAATCTGGTTGGTGATTACAAATCTGAAGATGAGAGCCATGTGTATCTTTTCTCTGTGCACATTCTTTCTCAGCTTGTCTTGCTTTCTCCTCTCTTCCCTTCCAGTACTCCTCTTCTAAATAGACCCTTCCCTGCTGCTCAGTTCAGAGGTTTCTGCATCCTCCTTTCTGAGGCCCATGTCTTCCTTTTTACCAGCTTGTGTCTGTCTTATTAGATTCAGGCCAGTTTAGCCAATAGCAGCCAGCAACTCCACAGGCTCCACTCCTCTATGACATCACTGCAGCTCAGCTAGTCTTTGGCAAAGGCTTCACTCTTGTCACTAATATGATGCCCTTTGTGTTTTAATTGCACTGTACAGTGGTACCTCGGGTTAAGAACTTAATTCGTTCTGGAGGTCCATTCTTAACCTGAAACTGTTCTTAACCTGAAGCACCACTTTAGCTAATGGGGCCTCCCTTTGCTGCCGCACCGCTGCTGCACGATTTCTGTTCTCATCCTGAAGCAAAGTTCTTAACCCGAGTACTATTTCTGGGTTAGCAGAGTCTGTAACCTGAAGCATATGTAACCCGAGGTACCACTGTATAGATTCTGCCCAGTAGCTAACATCATATCCTGCAGCACAACGTGGCCCAAATCTGGGATACCATCTTCTGGGTCCAAAATGCTGGGCAAGTCACATGACTCATGTGACTTGCGCTTTTTTTTGGGGGGGTGAGATCTCAGCCTAAAACCACACAAGAGCAAGGTGCCCTAAATGGATGCTGTGCTCTCATGGGGGGAAATGGGATGTCTGAGTTTTTTCAGGGCAGTTGACGGGTATGTAACATTCCTTTTTACAAAACTTATTGAATGGAGCAAGGACATGGATTTTTTTAATGCTAAATGGTCTATGTTGCATTCTAGGAAGGTGACATGATTATTTGGCTTAGGAATGGCTCCTCAAGTAATTCCTAGGCTTCAATAAATATTATGCAGATGGTAAGAAAAGGATTGTTTTAATTTTTATGAACTAGCCTGTTCAGCAATTTAATCATTTGTCACTCTTGGCAAAGATTTTAAAAATGTTTTTGTGGGAAGGGGGTCATTGGTTTGTTTTTGTTTTATTTTGTAGTCTCATTCTGTATTTTTCTATTGTGAACCACCCTGGGATCTTCAGATGAAGGATGCTATACAAATTTAACAACAAAATTATCTGTGATAATGTTTTACTTTTTTTTTTTGCTTGCTGTCTCTTCATTCCTTATGCTCATAGATCCCATGTCAAAAAGTTTGTCACAATTAACAAGGCAATAGCACAACATTCACAGTTAAAAAGCAAACTAAGGCAACCTTTAAAATCAGAAATCCAATTTCAAATCTAAACAACCAGCTGCAAAACCTGGAATAACAAACAATTAAAAGCCCCAGTTGGTTGCCTGTCTAAAGAGGAGCCACAGGAAGATAACTCACAGCAGGTAAGACCATTTGCCAGTCAAGCCCAGAATTCACTTTTCTGACTAGTAGTCATTCTCCATAAGGGGTATTTCCTATTAGGTAAAGGTAAAGGGACCCCTGACCATTAGGTCCAGTCATGACCGACTCTGGGGTTACGGTGCTCATCTCGCTTTATTGGCTGAGGGAGCCGGTGTACAGCTTCCGGGTCATGTGGCCAGCATGACTAAGCCGCTTCTGGTGAACCAGAGCAGCGCACGGAAACACCATTTACCTTCCCGCTGGAGCGGTACCTATTTATCTACTTGCACTTTGAGGTGCTTTCGAACTGCTAGGTTGACAGGAGCAGGGACCGAACAACGGGAGCTCACCCTGTCGTGGGGATTCAAACCGCCAAACTTCTGATTGGCAAGTCCTAGGCTCAGTGGTTTAACCCACAGCGCCACCCGTGTCCCTCCTATTAATTTCCTATTACTTGCCAACTAACTAACCTGGTGTTTACCCCTCCCCCTCTACCACCAAAGAGCAATGCGGGTAGTTTGGTTGCAAGTCCATATCTGAGCATGGAGGGTGCAGAAATATTCTCATTTTTAAAAGAGTGTATCTTATGAAATTACGTGACATGGTGGGTAAACAGGACTAGATGCTTTGCTGGTGGGTGAAAACGGCTTAGTTTCAATCATTCACTTCATGTGAAAGATAGGCATCTAAAACCAATCATTCTGCCAAGACATTGAGCTGCACACAATCTTCTAGAAATAATAATGTGAACAAATAAGGATTCTCTGCAACTGGACAAAAAATAAATTGCTTATTGGGCTGAAACTGGAAGTTTGTTTCATTCAGTACCCAGTAGATGGGAACTCAAGACATTTGCAAGTGAATGTTAACATCTGAGAATGTTTGTCTGCTCCCCTGCCCAATGAATGCCAAAGAGGGTGATCTCACTAGTTGCCCCCAAGTGCTTCCCAGGATTGTGGGGCAGGCATCCTGCGGCCTCCTTCAAGGCCAGGTGAGGGTGCAAGCCAACAACAGACCAAGAGACATGCTTGTGAAAATTGGCCACAGTTTGACCAGTCGGTGGGGCTGCATGCAAAGGCTTTGGTTAGGATCTTCTGACCCGAAGTCCAATCTTAATCCCTACACACCTGACAGGGCATTGTATTGGGAGTTATGCAGCACTGGAGACTCAATGTGGCGCAATACTACAGGACTGGGACTGTGAGTAACTTGAGATGGCTATTGACCAGACCAGCCTTCTCAGCCTAGGGCTGGGGACTGTTCACCACTCAAGGCCCCTTAAGGGGTCTATATGCCTATACTCTGCCCAATGCCATTTCCACATCTTCTGAATTTGTGACAGTGAAGGTGAGATGTCTAGCAAACACTTGCTATCAACTGAAAGGCAAAAAACCTCTCAGTCTAGAGCCATTTGTGGTTGAGAGTAAAATTCATTTCCGGCCCTGTAAACCAGAGACCACTGGAAGTTGTTAGGAGATCCTCATTCCTCTCACAGAGCCACGGTTCCCAGAGCTCCCTGGGGCGAGGGACTGATTGTTCAACCACCCTGAGAACTGTAGCTCTGTGAGGGAATGGTGGGTTCTCTGAACATCTCTCAGCACCCTTAACAAACAACAGTTCCCAGGATTCTTGGGGTGGCGGAGCCATGACCGTTTAAAGTGGCATGATACTGCTTTAAATATAGTGCCTCTTGGCTATATGGTATCACTCTCGCACACACATACAGTGGTACCGCAGGTTAAGTACTTAATTCGTTCTGGAGGTCCGTACATAACCTGAAACTGTTCCTAACCTGAAGCACCACTTTAGCTAATGAGGCCTCCTGCTGGGGCTGCGCCGCCGGAGCATGATTTCTGTTCTTATCCTGAAGCAAAGTTCTTAACCTAAAGCACTATTTCTGGGTTAGCGGAGTCTGTAACCTGAAGCATATGTAACCTGAAGCATATGTAACCCGAGGTACCACTGTACACATTTTTGTAATCTAGCATCATGTCATTGAATTTGGCTTTTGCACCGTATACCATATTTTTTGCTCTATAACACGCACCCGACCATAACACGCACATAGTTTTTAGAGGAGGAAAATCCGTAGGTGTGCCACCTGTAGGCATTCCCTCCATAACACGCACAGACATTTCCCCTTACTTTCTAGGAGGAAAAAAGTGAGTGTTATGGTGCAAAAAATACGGTATATAGGAGCTGCAAGTAACGGGGCTCCAAAGGATATATATTACTGGATGCCCCAAGGCATTGGACCAGTGAGGAGATGCTCCTACAAATCAAACTCTCATAATTTATTGTAGGGATGGGAACAATTTTCAGCCCAAGGCTGCATTTCCTTCTGTGCAACTTTCTGAGTGCCAGATCCCAGAGGAAACTTCTTTTGCGGGGGGGGGGGTGACATTTCAAGAAACTGGAGAACGTTTTCTTCTTCTTTTCTTTCTTTCGTTCTCTTTCTTTGTTTCTTTTTCTTTTTTCCTTTTGCACAGCACTAGAGCTGCCAGTGATAGAGGAAACCACTGACATCATTACCGCTAAGGGAAGTTATTGTTGATGGTGGTAATTTAGAGTAAAGAAAAGTAAATCATGAGAGGAAATTGTTGTTGTTGTTAATTTAGACCCTGTCCATCTGGTTGGGTTTCCCCAGCCACTCTGGATGGCTCCCAACAGAATACAGTGGTACCTCAGGTTACATACGCTTCAGGTTACATACGCTTCAGGTTACAGACTCCGCTAACCCAGAAATATTACCTCGGGTTAAGAACTTTGCTTCAGGATGAGAACAGAAATCATGCTCTAGTGGCGCGGCTGCAGCGGGAGGCCCTATTAGCTAAAGTGGTCTTCAGATTAAAAACAGTTTCAGGTTAAGAACAGACCACCGGAACGAATGAAGTACTTAACCCGAGGTACCACTGTATAAAAAATGTGATAAAACATCAAACATTAAAAACTTCCCTAAACAGGGCTGCCTTCAGATGTCTTCTAAAAGGAAAGGCTCCGAACACATCTGTGGTGGTTGTTGTTGTTACTTTGTTAGGGAGCTAGCTGAAAATAAGAAGAAAATCTACGCATTTTCTGCATTTTCAATGTCATTAGAAAATAGGCAGCACCATGATTTGTAACATTAGCATCTGATTGATGTATCGGAATCGCCCAGTGTTGGGCCTAGTGGTGCAGACATTCCTAGCAGACATTAAAGTGTTAACACTTGCCTATACCTGCCATTACAGCTGACTTTCAGCATGAGATGTGACAGGCACATCTCATCCTGGGAATCCCCCAGAGACTCAGGGTGGATATGAATAGCAGTGCTGACTATACGAAAAAGCTCACCTCTCGAACCAGCTGAATCTGTACGAAAATGAATTATTGGCACCCTCCTTCTGAATGTCGGGGATGCTTTAAATAGGTGTATCACAACAAATGTGTGTGAACTGAACAAGATTTGCTATGATTCCCTCACCCCATACCTCCTATAGCATTTACCCCATCAGTAATCAAACCATTGGCAAAAGACTCCATTGTACCCAATTCTGCATACACTAATGAAACTGATGACTTCCTCCTTGTTTCCCATCCTAGAATGATACCACTAGGTATCATTATTCCAAGACTGCAATAAGCAAACAGTTTGTTTCAGGGAACATTGATTCAAGTCAGTAGCTATGTTCCAAAGTTCATAGGCTGAAATCATATGGTGCCATACCCTCCAAAATTTTTGCCCCCAAAATTGGCACCAGGAGAGGAGCGCCAGACCAAAAAAAGGAGGACATTCTGGGGTGCAGAGAGAAGGTGGGATTGGCCTCTGTGAGTCCTGGATGTCCCAAGTTAAATGGGACAGTTATGGGGCATGTGATGCCTGTATATAGGGAAAGCAAGAAGCCCTGAATGGATCCCACAAGCTCTGACTACGGCAGACCAACACAGCTACCTACTTGTAACTTGAAACCGAGAGACAGCAAACCCTCAATCCTCCACTTATAATTTAGTCTGACTCATTCGTGACAATGAGAAATTCACTTAGCATTCTCCATTAGCTTCCAGATTTCTTGAAAAAGAATGGTAACATTTGCTTTCTTTAGAAATAATTAACAACTTAATTATTTTAACAATGCTTTGGAAATGTCAAGTACTTACACTAGATAAATATTGGTTTGCATTCTGGCAGTCTACCTTCATATATAAGTATCCTTTTCTTACTAATAGAGGTGAAGGATGATATTTATGCCAAGACTAGACAGACTGACATTCAAATCATCTACCAGACAAGCTAAGAAGACAAAGCTGAACAGAATTCTAGGTCATCCACAGAGGTAATAGAAACACCGAGAGCTCCAATTTTGTTTTCCAGTTTTGGCTAGAGCAAATCGCTCTTCCAATCTTTGATAGTGTTATTTCTTGGCAGGTGTGCCTTTCAGGAAATCATGTGCATTTTAACATTTAACCAGTATGGATTGAGGAAAGTGATTCCCCCCCCCCCAGAAAAACAACAACAACTGGGGGAACAGTAGGGAAGTTAAAGCTTTTTGTGGGGGAGAGTAGTTTCATCAAACCTCACATGGAACACAAATTTAGAAAATCCAAATCAGGAAGAGGAGTTGGATTTTTGAAAAATAAACAACAGCCATGTTTTAGAGATCTGTGGGTGCCTGCCTGCCCTGCTGCCTCCACCAATGGCCACCAATTTTGGGCACGATCGTGGCCATTTGGAGGAAGATTTTGCCAGAAATCACATGAAATCTCGCAGTGTGTGCAGGGTCTCAAATGGTTGGAGGTAAGATTCCAGCATGTCTGATTAGAACCCCCTAAAAAGTATGTTCCACAGGAACATCTTGAACACATGTAAAAGGATAGGCACCTTTTACATTAAAAAATATATATGTTCAAATGGAGAATCAAAGATACTGTACAAGGAAAGTGTTATATGGGCATTCATTTCCAACATTTACAATGATTTGGAGAAGTATCATGTATTCTGTAAGTTCTCGTGAGCAAGGCAAGATTACATCCCATTTTACCCAGTCCCACCCCATTCCACTCCCCCATTCTGCCCGCTTCTGGGTCCAGAAAGACCTGTGCTTCAGCGATCGTGCATCAATTGGACACATGCAAAATGGTCACTGCCTGTATTTCTGTTCCTGATAACCAAAAATGAATGTGATTCACATGTTGTATGCTTCTTCGATAGCCTCTTGGGACTGTACAAAGCAGGATAGAAGTATTCTAAATAAATAAAAGCACCATTTGCCTGCTTTAGAACTATAATAGGTTGTATCCAATGAGTAGACACATTGAGATCAATAGGCTTCAGTTAGTTATGTGCACTGAATTCAATCAGTCTACTCAAACATAGTGGAATACAACCCTATACTTTTTGAAAACAATTATGTATCAAGCAGGCACAGTACATTTTTTTAAAAAAAAAATCTGCACAAAATACAGAGCTTTATCTGCAGGCTTGTCATCTAATGATCCTCTCATTTCCTTTCCTAATAATTACAATGGGCATTACCTAGAGATGGGTGATTCTCTCTATTTTGATTTCACTCAGTTTCTCATCTTTCCAATCTTAAATTGAGTTCTCCATATTTCCAAATCATCTGATTAAAACAAAAAAAAAAAAAACTTGAGTCCTTGCAAATATCCACCAGCATTTTAGTGGGGAGTTCTGCTAACAGAAGCATTAACTTTTGCCTAACATGCATCTTTTCAAAGCCATTTCCCCTAATGTGGTGCGTTTCTGTATATTATGTTCAGTAACAAATGCATTACCCGAGTATATACTTTTTTTTTTATACACGCTACGAGGCTGGAAAACTTCACTGCAAAACTCAGAGAAGTGTGAATAACATCTGCGTTCTGAGTTGTGCATTGCTTTCGAAAACGCACATTAGGCAGGTTCGCCTTTTAATGTGAACTGAATTGCATTTTTCACCCATTCATGGAATTGACAATGCTTTGTTTGCAGTGTACACTGCCCCTGGTGTGCCTGTGGCATCCACAGCATTATTTCATTTCACCCTCCGTACATCTCTCCTTTCTCTCTTCATGCTTGCCTCACCCCTCACCCCGCATCTCTATTCTTCAAGCTATCTGATGTCAGGAGCCACAGGTGTTTCATCTTCCATCTCCCCATCTGGCTCCATTTAGGTTTCACTAGGGGGCTTTCGTCTTTTAATATACTCATTGTATTAGGGGACAGAGAGGTGTCACAGTATATCGTTCAGATTCCATCACTTCTGAAGTCTTTGCCTGACCTCTCTCCTGGATATCAGATTGTATTCTCTTCCCCCTGTACCATTCTCTTTCCTGTCAGCCCCATGATATATGGCTCTCATATTTTATATTAAGCTTTTGTCACTTTGGCGGAGGTTACCAGCCTTTTTTCTTCCACTTCCCGATATTATTTCCCCCCACATCTCCTTTCCACGCAGAGTGAAGGGTTGGCTGCCATCTGGATCACGGAGGGGTTTTCAATATGCTAATTTATTCCTAAGCAAACACATCTCACACAGCCACATACGCTCTTCTCTGATACACAGAAAGGCAAGAGGACTTCAGTGCCACAGCTCACTAGGCTACTTACTTCCCCTACAAAACAACTCCGCCACCCAAGCCTAATGCATCAAAAAGTATAATTGCCTAGGCAACTTGATTGCTCCCAGGTAGCGCGGCGATAATTGTATAGGAACTTGGAAATCCCACATGGCTAAGAAGCTGCTTCATTTCTCAGTACATTTGACAGGAGAGCAATCGAGAAAAGTTATGCAGTCACTTTTTGGACTTCGACATTGAACAAAATGGATACCCATGGCCTTTCAAAGTATGTGGAGAAAGCGAATAACTGCATCATAATTGCCTCTGGCTTTAATTTGATCTTAAATGCAGTGCTCGATAACAGTTCTAAAACCTCCACAAAACACATTAAGGGGACAGGCTCTCTCACCCGTCTCAGGACTGCATTCCCTATTGTAGATGGGGATTATGTAATTTACTTGGTGCACACATAATCTGATGGATATATATATATATATATATATATATATATATATTTGCACACACACACTATTCAAGCAAATGTGAGATAGAAGAAAGGGCATTAATTGGAAAAAAAGGCTTTGGGGGCCATTTTCCTTGTAATTTTAGGGGGAAAGAAGAGGAATTGCTGACTAAATAGAGGTTGAATGTTCCTATTCCAAGAGTAGGACATTTGATGTTTCTTTTATTTTTTAATATAATAGTGAGATTGGAGGAGATTAATCATGCTGGCCATCTATTACTGTTTAGGATGTGATCAAATGTTTCATTACGGCTTGAGAAATTGCCTATACCACATTTTCAAAGAAACCATCAAGGATACAGATCACTGACTTAGGCAGGCCTGCAAGACATCTCAGAGAGTTAGAAGTCATGATCCGGGTTTCTCTGAAGTCAGCATCCAATTCAGTCAAGTCAGATATTCTCCAGTGGCTACCCAGAGTTAAGTATTTGCCATTAGGTCATAATGTGTGGAATCTTTCTTTTTGTCAAGTATTAAAACGGGATCATTTTATATTATTACTAGATCAGCTGCTTTAGATTCAGCAAGAGTTTTCATCGCTAGGGTCACAATGCAATCCGAGACCGTATTTTTATGCTTTGCCTTAACAGAGGAAGATATGAACTTTCCTCTTTTTGTGATTCAGACAAATCCAGGGAAAACTTACATTTAAATGGGCCAACCCCCCACAAAGCAAATAAAAGCGTCAGATGAGAGTAAATGTGGGATTGCAGCAGGGAAGGAAAGAGTTGAAGCTGCTTTGTTTTAATGTACAGTGGTGCCTCGCAAGACAAAAAGAATCCAGTTTGTGATTCTCTTTGTCTAGTGGTTTTTTCGTCTTGTGAAGCAAGCCCATTGACGGATTAGTGGATTAGCGCTATTAGCGGCTTTTAGCGGCTTTTAGCGGCTTATCTGCTGATTGGATCAGCGGATAAGCGGATAAGTGGCTTAGAAAAAGGGGGGAAGGGGAAAAAACCAGCAGGAACTCGCAAGACATTGTCGTCTTGCGAAGCAAGCCCGTAGGAAATTCGTTTTGCGAAGCACCTCCAAAACGGAAAACGCTTTCGTCTAGCGGGTTTTCCGTCTTGCGAGGCATTCGTCTTGCGGGGCACCACTGTACCTCTCACACAGATTTATATTTGGGATTAATGAAGATACACACAGGAATGTATTTCTTTCTTTCTTTCTTTCTTTCTCTCTCTCTCTCTCTCTCTCTCTCTCTCTCTCTCTCTCTCTCCCTGTGTGTGTGTCTCTTTTTATTTTTATTTTTATTGGTTTGTTTCTTCTCTCTCCCTTTAAATTAGTTTGGTTTTTGCTGTATCTAATGTTGAAAACTCTTAATAAAAATGAACTAGAAAAAATGTTTTAATGTACCTCTCGACCTCAAAATTGTAGAGCAGGAAAAAGGGGCAAAAAGACTCATCAAGGTGCTGTAGCAACAATGCTATAAGGAAAGGTTACACACAACATTCGGGCCTTTTTACTTTTTTTTTTAAAAAAAGGCAAGTACTGGGAGGCATGATACTTGTGTATGAAACCATGCATTGTGGGGTGAGAGAAGTTTTTCTTGTAATAATAGAACCTGTGATCATCTAATGGAGCTGAATGTTGGAAAATTCTGAACAGACGATAAGCAACGCCACTTCACCCAGCACCCAACTACAAGATATAGTTATGGCTACCAACTTGGAAAGCTGTAATGAAGGGCAATGTTCACGAAGGATAAAGCTATCAGTGTCTGCTAGATGTGGTGTCTATGTCCTTCACTGTTGGAAGTGGTATGCCTCTGAAAACCAGTAGCTTGGAATAATAATAAAAGCCTTGATGGATCACACCAAAGGCCCATCGAATCCACCATTTTCATTTCACTTTATTTCATTTCACTTGTAATTTGTTTACTGACTTTCTATATTACTAAACACAAGGCTTTTTTTCTGCCGGAACTCACTTCTGGCACCTCTCAGGTAGAGGTGAGAGAATAAGGGAGGTGTTCCTGCTGAGTTCCAGCACCTCTTTTTCTAGAAAAATAACACTGACCAAACAGAAGGCAGTTTAGAAGCTGAAGAAACAACAAGATTAACATCAAAGATCACACACCTAATAACAATCTGATCCAATACAAAAAAGTCACAATAAAAAACCATAACTTTAAAATAAATAACTTATCTTAAATAAAGCAATATTCAATAATCCATTAGAATATAATGGCAAACAGTAAAAATAAATATCAGCAAATAATAATTAAAAGGTTTGCACTTAGCAATCACAATGAACTATAATCAGTATAAACAATGGCAAGTCAAAATGCATAAAATACAGTGGTACCTCAGATTACATACGCTTCAGGTTACAGATGCTTCAGGTTACAGACTCCGCTAGCCCAGAAATAGTACCTCGGGTTAAGAACTTTGCTTCAGGATGAGAACAGAAATTGTGCTCTGGCAGTGCGGCAGCAGCAGGAGGCCCCATTAGCTAAAGTGGTGCTTCAGATTAAGAACAGTTTCAGGTTAAGAACAGACCTCCGGAACGAATTAAGTACTTAACCCGAGGTACCACTGTACCACAAAACATGCAAAACCATGTAAAAGGATCAAATTGAGAAACAAGGACATACAACTTATAACATTTTTTATATATAAAACAAAACAAAACCCTGTACTCCTCTCTTCCCAGCTGATTCTGCCGTTTTCAGTGTCATGGTCTGGGAAGGGCCCCTAGGGCTGGAGACCAGGGCAAGGCAGATGGGAAAAGCCATTGCTTGGTGGCCATTTTTTTCTCACAGTGGCCAACCAAATGCCCATGGGGAGCCTACAAGCAAGATATGAGTGCAAATCACATGGGGAGAGTGCAAATCAAAAAGGTCCAGTTTATGAGCTGCCTGTGGGGCTTCTGAATGGCCACTGTGAGAACAGAGCGCACAACTCGAAGGGGCTCTTATGTTCTTGATACCATTTTATGCAGTTTTAAAACTTGCCTTTTTGCTGCCTGGTATGTGTTGGGTTTTTGTTTTGTTTTTCAAGATCTATTTTATAACTGCTTTAGTTTGTTTATTCAATGTATGCACCCCCCCATACAGCAAAGCTCTCTGGGTGGTTTACAAACCCATTAAGAATACAATAACAAACCCAAATGTAAACAACAAACACAATAAAAACAGTAAAATCAATTATAAATAATACAAAAAGCCAAAATCCATCTAAAAAGAACATAGGCATAACAGTTCCCTTAAAAGCAGTATAAAACCAGCAGGGGGATAATTTGGCTTTAGTGTTGCTTTCATGCTGTATTTCTTGATTTTGTGAGTTTATTTTGTTTCAATATTTCTATGCACATCACCAGAGAATTGTTTTGGGGTTTTTTAAGACATCCCCCACAGTGATGCATTTTTTAAAAACCCCTGCATGTTCGGTCCAAAACACATTGTAATCTTGGCCCCAGTACCAGAGTTGAAGGAACCCAATTCTCTTTCACAAGGAGCATCTCATTTCTGCTATGTCTGACCACGGGCACTGTCAAGGAAAATGCTGTTTGGCACTGTTGCAAAATCTGACAAAAGTCAGGGCTGTTGAATGATCATAGAAAGCAGCTACGAACCTACATTGCAGACTTGAACCAGTTTATACTGCAGACCTACACATGATTTCTAACAAGTTTCATTGCATTCAGTGCAGCTTACTCCCAGGTCACAGGGATACAGATGGCGCTGTAGTCTAAACCACTGAGCCTATTGGGCTTGTGAGAAGGTTGGCAGTTTGAATCCACGCAATGGGGTGAGCTCCCATTGCACCACCCCAGCTTCTGCCAACCTAGCAGTTCGAAAGCATACCAGTGCAAGTAGATAAATAGGTACCACTCCAGCAGGGAAGTAAATGGTGTTTCAGTGTGCTCTGGCACTCGTCACAGTCCTCCGTGTGCCAGTAGTGGTTTAGTCATGCTGGCCACATGACCCGGAAAGCCGTCTGTGGACAAACGCCAGCTCCCTCGGCCTGAAAAGCGAGGTGAGTGCCTCAACCCCATAGTTGCCTTTGACTGGACTTAACCATCCAGGAGTCCTTTACCTTTTACCTTTACTCCCAAGTCAGGACAAATTCATGGGTAATGTGCACAAGCTGCTAGGAATGTTTTTCTTTGCATGTTTCCAGTTTGCCCCTTCTGGGCTAGCATGCTTGCTGGGCAGAGGGAGGCAACTGCCTCAGGTTGCAGTAGTTTAATGGCAGCATAAGCATGGCTGTTCTCCTTAAATAGCCATCAGTTCTCAGGTGTGTTGGGAGATTCTGTTAACTTGCTGCCAGTGGTGATGTTTGAGTCAGCTCCCAGCCCAGTCACTTTCTGAACATTGAAAGGGGACACCATCTTGTCTTTTGACTCAGGCAGCAAAGTGTCTTGGGCCAGTTCTGCTTCTGGGTTCCTGTAGAATCCCAGTGATTCTGTACGGAATATGGCATTTGCTGAGGGTTGAATAAAGCCTTCTTCTGCTTCTAGAGAGGCCCTGTAGAATCCAATGGGAGCACCATTTCAGGTGCGGGGAAAGAAGAAAGCTTCACATGAAGATTCAGATGTCTGCTACTGGATAGAATCATGACTGTGCACACACACACACAATTCTGGGTTCAGTGGTGCCTGGACAAACTACACTTGCACTGCGCTCTCCTCTGGCAGTGAACCCTAGTGGCCTTTCCTAACAGCAAGGACAGCGCTTAAAACAACACGAGTCAGCTAAATGTAGCTACCCCTTTAATCTCCCACAATGTTCCAAGGAGACACTAATGCATTATGGGAAATAGGAACAGTGGCTAGATCTCTTGATCTGGCACTGCAGGTGGGGCGGGGGGAGAGAAAGATGAGGGCCTAGGTCACCATCAGTAATGGGTCCTATTGGGCTCCTGGTGTTTCTCAAGGTTGCCAGGTGCTGATGCTATTTATTATTATTATTTATTAGATTTATATACCACCCTTAATCACAAAAACTCAGGGCGGTTCGCAATATGCCAGCCCTGCCCCGCTGCATTTTCTAAATGATGACACTGGCTTTCTCACAAAGAATTTCCAGCACTTTACCAAACTGCAGTTCCTAGGATTCTTTGGCCTGTTAGAGTGCTGCAGAATCAGTATAGGCCTATAGCAGGCATAGGCAAACTCCGGCCCTTCAGATGTTTGGGACTACAATTCCCATCATCCCTAGCTAACAGGACCAGTGGTCAGGGATGATGGGAATTGTAGTCCCAAAACATCTGGAGGGCCAGAGGTTGCCTATGCCTGGCTTATAGAGTACAAAGACTCAACATTTCCCTCCCTAGCATTAATCTCCGAAAATTGTTGCAATACATTTGTCCAGGTCAGGAACATGGGCTTTTCAAGTGATGCTCATCTGTTCAGATATTCTTCGCTTTTTAAATATCAGGAATAAGTCTAAAATGTCATTTGCATTTTATTTCCCAAGAAACTCATTTCCTCTCTGAAATGTTTCTTTAAAGAAGAAATATTATTCACACCTACATTATTTGTACGATCCTAATCTATTTATTTTTTTAAAAAAACTCTCTAAATCTTTAAACAAACTGCTAAAGAAATGAGAAAATAACCCTTTCAAACAAAAGTCCGCATTGAATTCCCAGTGGTGCATGTAGGAATTGATTGGCAATTTGATTATACCTTGACAGATAATGGGCTTTATTCAAAGCTAAGCATCCTTCAATTATCCATTATTCAGAGGCAAGCATCCTTCAATTATCTATTCAATCACCTCACCATTTTGATGATTTTTCGAACACACGTCCTCTGCAGTACAACTGGAACATACTGTGTGCATCTAGTCAGCTCAAGCTGATTGTGGTGTAGTTTGATCTTGTAATGGCATGACTAAGGCCTTGCACTTCTTGAGAAATGCCTCCTCTTTGAGTCATAAAATTCCAGTACATACTTCTTTCTTAGCCCTTGGGAATTGGATTTTCCTATGATCCTCAGTGGCATCATTTTGAGCCTGGAGATCATAAGAGGTGGAGGGGAATCACAGAAGTTGATTGTGTTAGAGAACCAGCAATGGCTCTCATTCCAGAGCAGGACTCTCAAAATGTCTCACACTGGTATAAACACACTAGAACCACAATTGTAAGAAGCATAATGAAGTATACAGCTAATGCACAGTCACGTGATGACTATACAGAACATTATCTTATCCCTGCTTGTTGAAATCATGCCTTGCTGAACACTGGCACCCCAAGTTTAGGAGAATCTTTTACAAAGTTGGAATTTTTTAAAAAATGTCCATGTTAGGTTTAGAGCCTCACTTTTTTCTTTAAAGATACAGAGACCTGGCTGTTGGTATCTGTTGGTCCTTCTTCAAATCACTGACTGAAAGCTTTGCACATGCAAGACCAGGTCTATTGCTTATCACTGTTTCATATTTAAAGTACACTTTGACTAGCTTTGCCATTGCTCAGGATGAGGAGACATTGCTAAGAATAATATCACCTTCAATGTGAAAACTGGCTTTTTAAATTTTAATTTATGCTCTTTCTGTGCTGTTTCCACCACAATGGTGATAGTTTTGTGCAAAAGAAAATCACCACATTTTCTACTTTGGCCTCAGCATGCATATTGTAATGTGAAAGGAAGGAGTTATTTAGAGTAAACTATCTGTGCAAAAATAAAATTGTGAATTAGGCCAACCCTCTCCCCAAAGACCTCAACTTTTAATTATGGATGTCCTTTTACCCTCTTAATAAGAGAGTTTCCATTAATGAGTAAAAGGCAACAGAGCCACTTTTTATGTTGCGAGTGTCTCCCACTTGCAATTCTATTAGAGCTGTAACATAAATTGTGCCCATGGAAGAGAATGTTAATTGGATTGCTCAACACCAAAGACATTAGCTGGTGTTTGGCATTCACCAGCTTGGCGGCTTTCATCCCACATAAATGCTACACATCTCAGTTATAAAATGACTAGTAAGGCAGTGCAATCAATATCCTGTCAGATCTATTTAGATGTAGCAGTTCCAAAATAACTTGATGTGCTCAAAGGGGAAAAACAGATATGAAAATCATCCAGGAAATAATGTAAAAGCCAAAATCCTGGCCCCCTGTTGGAACAAGGTGAACACCACCAGTTCACCTCAGTTTATCACCGTTTTAGCAATATTTCACTGATGATTCTGGCTGACAAATTTGAACAAATGTTGGGAGTGGAGGGAAGCAACAGAAATGGCAGGTGGATAAGAATCCAGAGGAATGTTTAGCTTACCTTTCAAGGCACAGCTCTCCAGATTAAAAGAGCATAAAACAACTGAGTATTTTCTAAAAGCTCCATCCCCAATTTAAAATCAGCAGCAGTTAAAAACTAATCAATGGCTACTAAACCTGATTACTATGTTTTACCTCCACTGTTAAAGACAGTATGCTTCTGAATTGTAGTTGCTGGGAACCTCAGAACAGGAGAGAGCTGTTGCCCTGAGCTCTTTCCCTTGCAGGCTTCCCTTGGGCTCCTGAACGGTCGCTGTGAGAACAGGGTGATGAATTAGATGGACCTCTGACCTGATCCAGCAGAGCCCTTCTTAGGTTCTTATTGGCAACACTTATGATTAAGTAGACTGTTACTGGAGTGAGAGGAAGCAAACTGCACAAGCCTACTGTTATATTGCAGGTGAAACCTTAATTCGTGACATATTTTTTTTAAAAAATTATTGCATGTTCATGTTAACCGCAAAGCAGACCTGAGTGGATACTTGCTGTCCAGATATTTCAATAAGTTCAGAAAGGTAAATTAATAGGAATAGTGGTGCAATTACAAGAAGGAATGCTGTTCTTCCATGGTCTTTACAAATCTGATCATGAAAATCTGGCACCATCATGATCATTCACATAGGCACAGTTAACGTGGGTGCTGAGCTTGTCATTTAACCCCCAGACTCTGATGGACCAGCCAACCATGCCCAAAGATTCCTACCAAGATTTCACTGTTAAAAACAGAAGATTAGTTGCCTAACTCACCAACAGTTGAGTCGGCAAGCTAAAGCAACCCTTCCTCTGCCTTCATTCACTCATTGGACATGACATTACAGGGAGATTTGCGAGGAAGGCAAAGGAATGATGAACTGGGATGTTCCAAGGATGCAGTTTGTGGAATATTTTTTAACGTTTGTGGGAGAGTGATGCACGCCCACTTTATTCAATGGTTGTAGACCTAGAAAGTTTAGTATGCTTTAATATACAAATAAAAGATTCCATCACAATTCATGAACTGCACTCATTCCTGTATGCAGATCAACATCCTACTTTGTTGTTGTTGTTGTTTAGTCGTTTAGTCGTGTCCGACTCTTCGTGACCCCATGGACCAGAGCACGCCAGGCACTTCTGTCCTCCACTGCCTCCCGCAGTTTGATCAGACTCATACTGGTAGCTTCAAGAACACCATCCAACCATCTCATTCTCTGTTGTCCCCTTCTCCTTGTGCCCTCCATCTTTCCCAACATCAGGGTCTTTTCCAGGGAGTCTTCTCTTCTCATGAGGTGGCCAAAGTATTGCAGCCTCAGCTTCACGATCTGTCCTTCCAGTGAGCGCTCAGGGCTGATTTCCTTCAGAATGGAGAGGTTTGATCTTCTTGCAGTCCATGGGACTCTCAAGAGTCTCCTCCAGCACCATAATTCAAAAGCATCAATTCTTCGGCGATCAGCCTTCTTTATGGTCCTACTACATTGGGCCAATTATTACTCATCTTGATTCAAAGAGCTCAGTATATTTTGATGCTGCTAATTCATCAGTCTACTGTGGTCATTGCTTCCTTTGCCTGTTCAACATGGTTGATCTGTTGTGGGTTTGTCCTTAACGTGTATCAGACCACCTACACTGGAATCAATTGTAACATGCAATTGAATGATAGCTTGCAAAATTGTTAACTGCAGCCACTTATGAAACAATATGGTATGCAATGAACATTTGGGGATTCAAGTGCAGCCATATACCGGCAGCTAGGCTAACTTATATCTAGAGTGACGTGGGTAAGCTAAACTGGTTTGTTGTTTGTTTCAACAAAGTTATGAGAAAATGCTGACAAACAATATTGCTTTAATACATCGTAAACTAATTTCATTTCATGTATGATTTCTGCATTTGCTATATGACAATTCAAGATTGTTTCTTTGAACTTGAAGCGTAGCTAGCCAATAACCTCTTTAGTATATTCAAAATATTCCACAATGAAACACTTACATAATGAAAGTCACTGGGCTTTCTAAGTATTGGGTTTCTTGGGGGGGGGGAGGGTTGGTGTGTGTGTGTGTGTGTGTGTGTGTGTGTGTGTGTTCGTATTGTCCACTGTTATGCTGTTATTTTGATACATGAACTATTCCAGACACATACTAAACATAGCTGTCAACTTACATATTTGAAAATAAGGGACCAGCAGCCTTGAAAATAAGGGACCAGCAGCCAAAATAAGGGACCTGCAGCCTCACCTGTTCCAGGCACTCCAGTCTTCCTGTCCTCCTGCAGTCTGGTCAAACTCATGCTGGTAGCTTCGAGAACACTGTCCAACCAACTTTGTAACCAGAAGTTCAACTGAATAGAATCTGAATCACATGCACCACAAGGCCTATGCAACCTCAACTTAAGATGGCTCCCTGGCCTGGCTTTGCACTGCAAAGTTTGCAGCAGCACGTGCAACAAAATGGCGTCCAGCATTCAAAAAACCCCTCAGCTTGCATTAACTAGCCACACACAAGGCATGCAAGCTCCACTCCCCAGTCGTTCATAGACTTCTTATTGGGTGAGCAACACAGCCAAGCAACACAGTTGGAGCCTCCCTCCTCCCTGGCCGGCAGGGAGGGAGGGAGAGAGAGGAGCTGCTTCCTTTGAAATTTAAGGGACATCATTTAAGGGACATTTAAGGGACATCTATCAATAAGGGACAGCAGTGGGACATGGCGCTGGAATAAGGGACTGTCCCTTCAAATAAGGGACACTTGACAGCTCTGATACTAAATTTTAAGTAAAAATCGAAAGGATTTAAAAATGGTGATGACACTTTTTTCAAACCCATTGTAGTGCTTCTTCAGTTGAACTTGTAATTTCAATTTAAACAAATAACTGGAGTTGAATTACATCTCATTCTACACTATTTAGGTGTAAATATTGACAGAAAATAATAGAAGTTGTTTCACATCCCTATGTCTGAAAAAGAAAATGGTAGTGTTATTTACCCTCTTTAAGAAAACACTTTCTGAACCTATGTTTTTTTATGACACCATTTTAACCTCTTCCTACTCCCCAATCACCAGAGGATTCAAATACTTTTTTCATTTCCATTTTGGTCATAGATTTACAGGAGAAGAACAATTCCAAACCATCAAATACTCGGATGCCATCAACTGTAAACATCAGTGCTGAACTAATACAAACCTGTATTTTCTTAAATCACGCAGTAGGGAGAGAAAAAAAATAAAGTAGATCAGATTTCATAGCTTGAAGCCCATGTTAGTGTTCTCCCTCATTTCTTTTTTATTTTATATTTGCTCACTTGCCTGGAAGTTATATTTGGGAATACAATCTCACACCTGCCTCATGCCAAAATACTGCACTGCAAGCGAGAAGGTAGTCACTAGTCCTGCCCTGCACACTTATCAAATCCTTTCCCCTGGCTGAAATGTGTCCTTGAACCCTGATAACTGTGGGATGTTAGCATCCAAAATGCATACATAAAGCGTTAATGTTTGAAAGCGCTGTAGAGCCCTGTGATGCCATATGCTCTGTGGCAGTTCCTTCATTTGGTTCAGTTATTAACAGTCTTCTGAGTCTTAACAGTTAGAGCAGCCAGTGTGTTGTTTTGTTGTACAGCAGTCTGCCTCAAGAATCAGTGTGCAGTCGTACCTTGGCTCCCAAACTCCTTGGGAGTCGGACGTTCCAGCTCCTGAATGATCGCAAACTGGAAGGAAGTGTTCCAGTTTCTGAACGTTTTTGGGGAGCCAAATGTCCGGTGCGGCTTCCACTATTGTTTCTGGTGCGCCTGCACAATCGGGAACCAATCGGAAGCCACACCTTGGTTTCTGAACTTTTCGGCAGTCGAACGGACTTCCGGAACAGATTCCTTTTGACTTCCGAGATATGTCTGTATCAGTCAGTCTATAAATGTTAGTTAGTCTGTAACAGTTAAATCTATGTAAGATGTTTTAGGAACTGAAAGAATTTTCCACCTGCATTGTGTGTGTGTGTGTGTGTGTGTGTGTGTGTGTGTGTAATATCTGCAACTGCAAATACACTGAGTAAAAATTATATGTTTTCTAAACTTTCAATTTACATAGTTTTTACTATGCAGTTGGGAACTAAAATCTAATTACCACAATAACTGCTTCCCTTGGTGGAATGTAGAGAACCCTCTGTGTAGCAGGGATGCCATATTTTAAAAAGTGGAAATCTGGCCATGAAAATCAAGTTTTTGAGCTACTTTTAAGAAAATTCGCCAAAATCTACACTTCCGGCATGGGTGAGTTGCCATATGTCTGGATTTCCCCAGACATTTCAGCAATTTCAGCCCAGACACTGTTTTCGACGGCTGAATCCTGGCTATTTCTGAGAAATTCCAGAAGTACGGGCAACCCCAGTGCTTTTTTTTTGTTTAAAAAAATGTTTGGGGGTGCTCTCATTTTCCTACTCATATTAAAATACTGCCCCTCAATGAGGCCAAACTTAGATCCACAAAATGTTTAGGGGTATGCGTACCCCTGAATCCCCCCAGAAAAAAGCACTGAGCAACCCTAATATGTAGAAACCTCAGCTTCTGTGGAAGTCAAATGTAGCCTGCTATACAAAAGGTCAGAGCTACACCTCTTGTTCCACACAGCTTTTGGCTGTAAGGGATAAATAATTGTACGAGACTAAGATCTGCAGTGACGGTAACATTTTAGCCTGTTGGAAGCAGTTGCAATAAGTCATATGATGTATCAGGCATACAAAGTCACCTTACTATTTAGCAGATCAGCAGAGAAGCCGGAATTGCATTCTTAGGAGCACAGCTAGAGAAAAATAATAATCCTCCCACACTGACCCTAAAGGGTGGCTCCTGCTGTCCATGGCATGACACTGTTGTGATATTTGTTTTGTGTTGCTGATTGTTTTATTTGTTGAGGTCTCTAAGGTTGTGTCGTGATTTTATATTTTATATTTGCTAGCTGCCTCATGAATCACAAGCATCAAGAGGCCAGGTATAAATTATCTGATCCAGGACAACCACCCTTGTGAATGTGCTAGCGTGAGAAATGTAATCTTGCTTAATTTCAGCAAATGATGACCAACAATAATAATAATATAATAATAACTTATTATTTATACCCTGCCCATCTGGCTGGGCTTCCCCAGCCACTCTGGGCAGCTTCCAACAAAATATTAAAATACAGTAATGCATCAAACATTAAAAGCTTCCCTAAACAGGGCTGCCTTCAGGTGTCTTCTAAAAGTCTGGTAGTTGTTGTTCTTCTCTGACATCTGGTGGGAGGGCGTTCCACAGGACGGGTGCCACTACCGAGAAGGCCCTCTGCCTGGTTCCCCGTAACTTGGCAAACCTTCAGTCTCTGTTCAAAGGCAACAGTGGGGACTAAAATGACTTTTGATGGGCTGAAAGCCCAGTTCCTATTAGAGTGCAGTTGTTTTGTGGGTCGAGATGATGGGAATAAGTTAGATTAGGCAAGGCTTCAAGCTTTTCGGAAATGCTCTCTCATGATGCATTGAATACCGTTATCTGCCTCTTTACATATGCATTTACAGATAGATAGCCGTGTTGGTCTACCATAGTCAAAATAAAAAAAATTCCTTCCAGTAGCACCTTAAAGACCAACTAAGTTAGTTCTTGGTATGAGCTTTCGTGTGCATGCACACAAAAGCTCATACCAAGAACTAACTTAGTTGGTCTTTAAGGTGCTACTGGAAGGATTTTTTTTATTTTTACATATGCATGTATCTGTGCCTTTAGATCAGGGATGAGAAACCTGTGGCCCTCCAGATGCTACTGGACTACAACACCCATCATTCCTGGCCATTGGCTATGCTAGTTGGGGCTGATGAGAAGTGGAGTCCAACACCATTTGGAGATCATCTACAGAGTCTCTCCTCTGAGTGTCCCTACATAGTGAAATATGGCTGCAAGAAAAAGTGCATCTTCAGTAGTGCCTCCGCTTGGTAGAATGTTCTCCCAAGAAGGACTTGCCTGGCTCAGCACCTACTTTAGTGTTTTTTCAGTGCAGGAAAAAGAGTTCCCTTCAATTCTCCCAGGCCTTTTAACACCATTTGATACCACATTCTCATTATTTAACATCATTTATTTTAGTCACAGCTAGTTAATGCTTTGCTTCTCGTAAGGGGGATTGAGCTCTGTTGCAGATCATGCATGTTATTTTTACTAATATATGTGCATACCAATTGTGCATACCAATATTTTACTAATATTGGTATGCAAAATTCCCCCCTAATATATGCATTTCGGTACATGGTATTGTTTGGAGAACTGGATTGCAGAACTGGGAGAAAGGCAAATTCAGAAGGCTCATTGTGTTTCATTTTGCTTATTGGTTTGAGAAGTGCAAATTAGGTGGTTCCTCGTTCAAATGCAAGCAGGATTGAATTTCTCCTCCAGCCCTAAAGGTAAAGGTAAAGGACCCCTGGCAGTTAAGTCCAGTCACAGACGACTCTAGGGTTGTGGTGCTCATCTCGCTTTACCTGTGGCCAGCATGACTAAGTCACTTCTGGTGAAACCAGAGCAGAGCACGGAAACAACGTTTACCTTCCTGCCGGAGCGGTACCTATTTCTCTACTTGCATTTTTGGCGTGCTTTCGAACTGCTAGGAGCTGGGACCGAGCAATGGGAGTTCACCTCATTGCAGGGATTCGAACCGCCAACCTTCTGATTGGCAAGCCCAAGAGGCTCAGTGGTTTAGACCACAGCGCCACCCACCTCCTATCTAAGTGCAACAGGTAATCAGAGGCTTACTGCCTCGACTAGTGAAGGCAGAATATAGAATTTAAGAGCATAGGAAATTGGTTGTCTTAAATATAATGAATTATGGGCATCTTTAAGCTTTCTTACTGTATCAGATGTGGGAGAGCAACACAGAGCATTCCTATTCTAGTCTGTTTGTGAAAAAGCACCTTGACCCGTAGCCATCAATAACTGCAACACTCTCTCACTTTCTACCTCTCCCTATGCTCTCACTTAAATCAATGGAGCAGACTGGGCTTGCTTTCAAAGGATTTCTTCGTGTCGGGTTCATTATTTTCTTTAATTGATACGTTCTGATATTGCTCCTGTCAAGCAACTGCGTGCTTGCCAGAGTAATTACTCATTACTGACAAATAGCAAAGCAACTCATTGTCAGTATATAAGTACATGCATCAGTGCTGTTTGTCGTGTTAAAATTACATTTAGAACTGAAAGAGGAGGGCTTGCACCTCAAGCGACTTGCAGTTTCCATTATTATTATTATTATTATTATTATTATTATTATTATTATTATCAAGCCATTATGATTTAGACAACACAAGTTGAGCTTTGTCTTCTCCATCAAGCAATAAGCAATTTCTTTGTATCCCAGGTAATGAGACCCAAGAGACTATGCTTGGATCCAGATTGAACCTTGCAAGCTACAGCAATGAACAATTAATTTAACAGTGTTGTGCTCCTTCAATAGAAGGCCTTTTATGGTCTGGGAACTGGGCATTGAGCTACAGTGCTATGCATTGTTGAAGAAGTGGAGCTCAGCTGGGCACTGAGAAATTATTTTAGCATTACCAGACATCTTTCATATGCTAAATGAAGCCCCATGGAAAAATAAGGATGGTGCAACTCACGTGTGGCTTGCAATTAGGCCGGCACATGATGACGGCTTGGTATTTTGTCTTTAGCCAGCTTGTACAATCAGCTTCTATATGATGAATACCACCCAGCCCAATCCAGATCCTTCAGGTAGCCAGTTCCATTTATAAACCTGGAGGCATCAATTCGGCTCAAAGTAAACACACTGTCAGGTCCTGTCCTTCAAGCCCATTTGTTTTCGCTATTTGAGGTGTGCCATCTATCTTCTAGTATCTCTCTGTTCCATTCCCTGAAGATGCTCCCTTACTACATAGAAGCGTATCCTCTTGCAATTAGGGATTCACGGCTATTTTTATTCTCTCCGAAGCCTTGAATCATGGGAATGCTTCAAGTTTGGACAAATCGATTTCCCATAACAAGTGGTAATAATTTGCTGGTTCTTTGATGTTAAACAGTACTGCCCATTCAGTTCCAAATATGTGATTTATAAATATATACAAATCCTTGACACTCAGGTGGCAGATCTGGCAGGGAACAAAACAAACCATTTATTTAAAGAAGCTAGATAAGCAGAGGGCATTTTATGCAACTGTCCTGTCGTTTTAGACTGAAAACAGATGTACTTAGGGGACTTGCTGCGAGGTGCAAGGGCATTGCATGGCACTGCAGGTTACATGTTAAAATTTTGTTGTAGGGATTAGAAAGGAATCACTAGGGGCATATATTTGTTTGGAAAGGAATGAGAAAAGACCCTTCATTCCTTTTACCACTTATCATGAGCCAAATACCACCAACAGAAATGCATCCCATAGAGTGCACTTGACAGCTTCATAGCACCTCCATTGTTCCAGTTTCAATTCCCCTAGACTAGGGGTGGTGGGCCAAATTGATTCAGTTCACATTTCATTCCAAGGCAAACCTACCAAATGCATCTTTTCAAAATGATACGTAAACTGAAACACAGCCACCCTTCAGAAATGTGCACTTCTCCAAATTTTAGCAATGCCATTATCCAGACAAGTAACGTGTACAAAAATGCAGGTATAAGTGAAAACAACAAACAATGAATAAAGTCAAGTTCTAAATGAATATAATATCTTTCTATCACTAAAGGTATACAGTCAGGTATTCTAGAACAACTTTATGCACTATTTCACACTGCATTTGTATTTTAATGTTGTAAAAGCACAATTCAGTACAGTCTAATGGCTATCAGCCATAGATCCCTTTTCTCCAAAAAGTTTCTAAATTTCTATATACCTATGTGATAGAAATATATTACATTCATTTAGACCTCAATTTTATTCATTGATTGCTCAGGGATCACATCCTCTACACTTATTAAAATAACATACAGCAGTGCATTGTATTTGGGAAAATTGCTTGCAAAATGTATATGAGTCAAAACTACATACAAAAATACGTTTGCTAGAAGAAATGCTGATGAATTTTCATAAGGATTTTTTTTTATAAAAATTGCAAATAGTTGCAGCAACATGAAAAACTGGATGCAGATCAAAAGACAACTGTCAATTTGACTATCCACTTGTATGAATTTTGCGATTTAGTTTTGTTTAAAAAAATTACACAGAAGAAAGTTTCTGGCGGAAATTCATATATCATCTATTTGAATGGACAAATGTGTATAAAATATGTACAAAATGCAAACCATTTGAACAATTTTTTGCTTTTTTAAAAAAAATGCACACAAAAATGGGACTAAGGGAATGCAAAACTGTCAAGGAATGAGAAAAGACTGATCTGTACAATCCTAGACTGTGTCCAACCTTAGTACACAGAAAGATTTTTCTTTTTGTATGGTACAGAATAAAAAGAAATCATCCTGAACTTCTGATACATTATTATTTCAGCTCTTTGCCATCTATTAGTTTTAAGGGAGCACAAACATCACATCATTTTTATTTGTGGCTTGCAATGAATAGGCTAGCCTAATATTTTTCTATTTTAATTCATATTCCAAGGCTGCTCTCCATACTTGAGCTCTTCTGTAGATTGCTTTATATCTATTTTACTGCAGTGTTTTCAAGGGTTTAACATATTTTAGAAATATGGATGTGAAGTACAACCAAAGCACCGCTAAAAATAATCTAAAATATTGATGTGCTTTTCACATGGCTTAACTTAACCATGCTCTCAGGATTCTTTGCAAATGTGGTCATGAATGAACTGTCACCTCTTTACCATCTCCATTCTTAGACTTACGGTCTGTCAGATGGGAAGCAGAATAAATGTTCTCTTATCTATTCTGTCTGAAGAATTATTAAGATGCTCAGAAAAGCCCAAAGCAACAACCAAGACCTTTAACCCTTCTAATAAGTCACATCCCAGAATCAGCTCTAGCAGCTGGTGTGAAAATGGGGGGGGGGTATTATTTGGAAAATGACTCATGCAAAGTAGAACTCTTTGCATTTTTCTATTTCTTTACAAATTTGAACCAACCAGTATTAAGCTCTTCAGTTCTGTTATATGTTCTCAGAAATACATTTGACTCCCAAGTAAGCATGCTAATGATCATAGCCTAGATGTTTAACTTTGAGTTCATTGTATCCATTCCCTTATAAATTCTGCATATCTTATTATAAATACAGGCAACGTCTGCCCACAAGACGGGGGAAAAGAAAATACAAAAAGGTACTTAACTCTCTAGTATTGTCCTAAAAATAAGCCACTGGGCTCAAAGAATGCCAAGCTATCGCTGGCAAACCTCTAAGCCAGTGATAGGGAGCCTTTGGACAGAAGCAGGCAAGCCAAAGAATCGCTTCCTTCCACCAGGTGATGATTCCTGATGTGATAGGCAGTGTAGCTACCATTTGCTAGCCTGCTTCACCCCCAGGTCTTCTTTCTTTCTTACTTTCAGAAAGACTAGAGAAGGCAAAAGTTGGGAAGAGAAAATTGCACCAATTCCAGGAGGAGCAGAACAGCCATGGCTGCCATCTCCTTCCCAACATGTTCATAAGTCACACACTGTTAGCAAGGTGCCACCATGAGACTAGAACAAGAGGCCTGCCTGCCTCTCGCTGAGAATGCAGTGCCCAACGAGGGACCAATTCTGCACATGCTCACAGACAGCATTGTGATTTGTCATGGGTGGCCATAGTCTCCGCCCTCCCTATCCTCTTCTTTAATTCAGCATGCTCCTCTAGGTAGACCATTGAGTAGTAGGTGGCTATTACAGAAAAAGGAAGTGGGGAAGACCAAGCTGTCAATTTGGAGGGACCAGCTACCCTAGAAAAATGCTAAAGTATCAGGTGCTGAATTTATGTGTTTACTTTGTTTCTTCCCTGAAGACATAAACTGGGGCACTGACCGTAGTGATAGCTTAGGAGTTTAAAATGGCAGATTGGCTGATTTAAGAAGACTGATAAAAACAAGTTGGAGATTAAAGACTGCACTCTCTGCAATTGAAAATAGAAGATGTATACCTGAAGGAGCGTCTCCACTCCCATTGTTCAGCCCGGACACTGAGGTCGAACACCAAGGGTCTTCTGGCAGTTCCCTCACTGTGAGAAGTGAAGCTACAGGGAACCACACAGAGAGCCTTCTCAGTAGAGGGATCTGCCCTGTGGAATGCCCTCCCATCAGATGCCAAGTAACTATGTAACTTTAGAAGACATCTGAAGGCAGCCCTATATAGGAAAGCTTTTAATGTGTAATGTTTTATTATGTTTTGTATATGTTGGAAGCTGCCCATAGTGGCTGGGGCAACCCAGTCCGATGGGAGGGATACAAATAATAAAATTATTATTATTTGTTATTAAGCATTGTGGAAGACAGAGATGACATAAAATTCTTCCAGGGTGGTGCTCCAGTTTCCCTCATTGAAAAACCTCCAGCTGTTGGACGTCCGGCTAGTGTTCAGGGATGATGGGAGTTGAGAGTCCAAAAACATCTGGAGGGCTGCAGATTTCACATCCAGGCAACTGGTGGTCCACAACAGGGATGGAGTGTTCCTCAGTATACCAAACTAGCCATTTAATTTTCTTCTACCATTAATTAGGTGTCCAAACCTTCATCAGTTGTTTTTTCAAAAAGGAAGAGAGAGTTCTATAGCAAGACTATAGTCTCTGCAAATACACACACACACACACACACACACACACACCACCATACTTACAAACACTATCTTGCAGTAGACAATACACCGGGTGTAAACTTGGAATTTCTGCTATTGATCTGCTTGTTAGACTTCATGAAGAGAAAAATCCGAAGCTGAAAAAAGACACTTGAGCTGAAGGATCATGCTCAAAAATGTGTCTCGGTGCATTTGTATTCCAGCCCTACTCTGATACAAAGAGGCAGCTGCTGGTGAAAGGTAAGTAGGTTGTCAAGTTTCTTCTTAAATCGATGCTTGTCAAAAAAGGAAATCCTTATTTAAAGTCCAGTCCACAATAATCCCTAAAGCAGTAGGTAAGGCTGGAGAACTTCAGGATCTCCTCAACCAAGGCAAGCCAAAGAAAATATTCCTAGCTTCCATAGTGGAGCAGGCGTGTGGCCTCCAACCTGGGTGGACCACGGAAGTGGCCAATGTTGGAGAAAGCAGATAGGATTAAATCTCCTATAAATATCTGCCTGTTCAAGACAAAACAGAATGGAACTGGGGCATTGAGGGATGGGAGATCTTTTTCACTAATGCCACCCAAAATTCAGGAGCACACACATACACAAATACAACTTAGCTGAGCCCCTGACAGGCAGCCAACCAATCCTGTAGCAGGGGTCAGCAAACCTTTTTAGCAGGGGGCTGGTCCACTGTCCCCCAGACCTTGGGGGGGGGCTGGACTATATTTTGGGGGGGGAAATATGAACGAATTTCTATGCCCCACAAATAACCCAGAAATGCATTTAAAATAAAAGCACATGTAAAAGCACGCTGATTCCCGGACAATCCGAAGGCCTGTGTTGACACGGGCTGCATCTACACAGCACATGTTTTTCTCTGCATGTTATAAAATTGTACATATCCTTACACTAAGTATCTAACATGTTATCAAGCAATAAATTTGTGTGTGTTTATTCAAAACCTTCCAAGGAGTCCAGTTTATTTTGTTGTCTTTTTAAATAACTTGTAAAAAGCTCCCATTTTTCCTTAAAGCCACAGTTGTCCTTGTCCTGCAATTTATATGTCAATTTAGCCAACTCTGCATAACTCGGCAATTTTTCTTGCCACTGTTCTTTCGTTGGGATTTCCTCATTCTTCCATCCATAAATAAGTTCTTTCTTTTTCTTGGCAGGTCTTGTCCTACAATCCCTAACAAAAATGCTTCCAGGTTTTTTTTACAAATGTCGTTTTAAACATTTTTTTTCAATTAATTATATATCATTTCCCCCCAAAAAATATTTTCTCTACATTCCCACGTTTTAAAACATTTTAAAACTCATAATGGAAAATTTCACAGTTCTGATTTCAGCTCTGCAGCTGGTGTCACAGCATTATAATACATTTATAACTTTTTTTTAAAAAAAACAACCCTAATGTAGCTGAGTCCATGGGCCGTAGCCTGCAGCAGAAGAGTGGGGGGAAGAGAATGAGCTGCCTAAATTTACTGCCACCATGTGAATGCCTTTATTCTCCTGCTTGGATGCACTAAAACAGTCCTTTGTGTTCTATGGCTTTCTTGTCACTTATAGAGTTCCTTAGTGTCCCAGCCAGCTCAAAATACTGGGTGGTGTGGTAAGGCAACTAGACATAGGATGAAAATCAAGGCATCAGAAAATTTATATTTTGCTGAATGATTTGAAAAGCTTACTGTGATTGCATTTGAGGCTGGAATATCAATTAGAAGATGAAAATAATGTGGATACACACAGAGAGTCCCCTGCAAACTCTCCACCCTGGTTTCCTTCCTCTGACTTCAGCTCTTTTCCTCCTGGTTGCCATGCTAAAGTTGTTCAGTGGAATCCCTGATTTGGATGAATTCTTTCCATCACAAGAATGAGTTTCAAAGCTTTACTGCAGAACAGTCTTAAACACTAGTTACAATAAAATCAACATTAAAAGCAGTGGGGTTCCCTCCTTTAGGCAGTTCAGTAAACTATCCTCTTTGTGGTCCCAGAGGGAGATTCCAAGTTTCTTCATCATTGTAGAACTTTTCTTCAACTTCTGCTGCTTCTGCTAGCCATCTCCAACCAAGCACACATAGGCTTCTAATGTCTTGGCTTCCTGCAGTGAGAGCTCTGCAGCTCATGTTTCCAGAGATGAGTCATCAGGTAGCTTATCTCACTTTAATGGAAAAAATACCAGCCTTCTCTGACACTTTTGCCAGAGTGGAACCTTTTTGCTTAAGCCAAACATCCCATTGCAACATTTAAAATACAGTGCATTCAAACACAGCATTTTAGGTACACTGAACTTATAATTTTAACACGCCAGCCCCAACTTCCCCTCCCAATTGTTGAGCCAACCAGAAGAGGGCAGAGTTTTGCCAAATTTCTGTTTCTCAAAATAACTAGGTTTCACGTTTCTGTTTCTTGGGCTGACCTTTTGAACCACCAGCATGTGTGTGTGTGTGTGTGTGTGTGTGTGTGTGTGACCTTTGAAAAACAATTTAACCTCTACAGCATTCAAGATTCACTATACCTATACTTAGTACAAGTAAATGATTTATCTGCGTTATAGTGGAGCGAGGCTGAGCTCATTAACATAGGTAATAGACTTAATGCTCCAAGGCAGAAGTGTCAAGAAAGTGTGGCCACTTATGCATCACCAAGGAAAGGACATTGGTTTGCATAAAATTTGCATACACAGATTTATGGGTGATACCCAGTGTTAATCAACAGACCTACTCTGAGCATAATTTAATTTGATATCCTCCTCTATGTATACATGTAAGATTAGAAGAAAATCATATACTTTATTTAAATGCATCTTGCCATGGTGCCAACAACCAGGTGACCCCAATAATATTAATAGTAACAGCAACAGCAGCAACAACAATTTTATTATTTGTACCCCACCCTGTCCAGATATTTATCCTGTCCAGATATTTATAACAGTTGACAGACAATTTCACAGCCCCTGCTCTCTCTTCTGATGATTATTTCTCTTTAAACCAAACTTGGATTAAACCAGAGGCTATGACAACCACAAATCTATATGGTTTTAAAAGAGGATTAGACAACTTCATTGAGGATAAGGTCCTCAATGGCTCCTAGTATTGAGGGGGATGCAGGTGGCAATGTGGTCTAAACCACTGAATCTCTTGGCCTTGTGGATTGGAAGGTCGTCAGTTCGAAACCACACAACGGGGTGAGCTCCCATTGCTTTGTCCCAGCTCCTACCAACCGAGCAGCTCAAGAGCACAACAGGGTGAGTAAATAGGTACCGTTGCAGTGGGGAGATAAACGGCATTTCTGTGCACTCTGGCACTCTTCACGGTCCTCCGTGCACCAGAAGCGGTTTAGTCATGCTGGCCACATGACCCAGAAAGCTGTTTGTTGACAAGTGCCAGCTTCCTTGGCCTGAAAGCAGAGATACGTGCTGCACCACAAAGTGAAATTTGATTGGACTTAACTGTCCATGGGTCCTTTACCTTTACCTTACTAGTATTGGCTATATTCTTCCTCCACTGTCAGAGACGATATACCTCAGCTGCTGAGAATCACAAATGGAGAAAGTCCTGTTGCACTCAGGTCCTGTTTGTGGGCTTCCTAAGGCACTGGGCTGCCCACTGTGAGAATGGGGTGCAAGACTAGATGAGCATTTAGCACAATACAGTAGCTTTCCCCTTGTGTTCTTAACTCTTCAGATAGAGCTCACCTTAGACAGCCCTTCTAATAGAAGCAGAACTTCCAAGTGTCCCTATTTTCCAGGGACTGCCCTGGATTTACAGAAGCCATCCCAGTTTCTGTTTTGATCCCGGAACATCCTGCTTTTCTTTAGGACATCCATATTTTCATTGGAGAAATGTTGGAGGGTATGGCTTTATGTGGCCCCTAAGCCAAGGAGGAAAGTAAAGACTCTCCTCCCCGAAGGGGAGGGGAGGGGTTGTGGTCGGGGCTCGAGCTCCGGCTAGCAGGGGGCGTGGCCCCCTGCTGCCCACTCACCTGGCTGGCGCTCACGCCCCCTCGGTGGCCATCCAACCGGGGGCCACGGTGGGGGCGTGTTCAGCAGCATTTTGCTGCAGCGCCAGCCTTCCCCCGGCCTCATTCTTCTTTCCTTCGCCCCTCGCGAGTCACCCACCCTCCACTCCCTTTAGTTAGGGCTCAGGTTTTTTGGCCTTGCTATGGACCTTAGGTTGGTCGCCCTGGTTGGCTGGGGGGCCTGGTAGGAGTTTTTCCATTTGGCACTAGGCTTTTTGGTTTTTTCGCCTACCTCGTAGCAATCGTCACAACTTTTGTGGTATTGGTGGGTAGGTTAGGCATTGGAATAATGTGATGCGCTGTGTGGAAGTGCTAGGTGTGGCCATCGCCTATACCTTCAATTTTTAGGGGTATTCCGTTAAAGGAATCTGGGGGTCGTGTATTCCGTCCGATGCCTGCTTGGCGGGAGGCCTTGGCACGACCCTCGGTGACAGCAGGGATGAGCCTATAGTCGGATTAGCATCGACAGGCTCCACCTACTGGTGAAGAACCCACTTGTTTCGATCCAATGCCTAAGCCAATACCTTTTCAAATGCTGTAACCAATAAAGTTGTGGCCTTTTTCTAGCCCATTAACCTTATATCACGTGTCCATGTGTCTTCATTTCACTTCACCGGGGTCGGGTCCTCGAACCACAACTATATAACCTTTAGAACACAACTGAAGACAGCCATGTATAGGGAAGGTTTTTAAAAAATATTTATCATTTTATTATGTTTTTATATATGGTATGTTGGAAGCCGCCCAGAGTGGCTGGGGCAACACAGTCAGATGTGCAGGGTATAAATACTAAAATTATTATTATTATTACTGAATAGGAATCCCTATTTTCATTGGAGAAATGTTGGTGGGCATGTGGAAGGCTATCCTTTGTAAAACAGGACACTTTCCATGTCCTTGTTCTTAATGCACAAATAAGCAAAATCCTCAAAAGTCCCTGAAGCTAAAGTATAATTTAGAAAGCCTGTGTTTGGCAGGGGCTGGGGGGGATGACTTGTCACCGAGGCCTTTTAGAGAGAGAATTGCCCCCACCCTACCCTTAAAGCCTTAATATTTGATTATAATGGCATGCTTAGCCTTGCGGGCACAATAGCAATAATTAAAACACATAGTGACAAACACTAAAACAAGGAGGCAGATTAGTCATGAAGTAACCACAAGGAGAAAAAGAAAAGAACATTAATGCTTAGTCCCTGAAGGCCTGGTTCAGTGAAGAAAAAGAAAAAGGAAAAAGACAGAGCTAGAGAAAGAATGAGATCAGGATAGTATGGTCATAATTGCAAAGCAACCTAGTTCTTTGGAAGTTACAAGACCCAATATGGGTTTTTCAACTGTGTCTGCATTTTGCACAGGCTTTTTATGGCACGAAAGGCTGGCCATTCCTTGTAAGAGAATTAACCTTAGGCAGAGAGAGAGAGAGAGAGAGAGAGAGAGAGAACACCATCCCTGGCAAGGCTATTTCTAGATGATCAGGCTTTTGTCAGAAAGTTCGGCTTTGAAAAACATCAAAGCAAATGGTAATATAATTTAAGGAGGAGGGAAGGATGATTAAATCTTACATAACTTACAAGAAAGATTCTGCTTTTTCATCAACATTATAATGAACACTTTTTGAAAAAAATAGTTGAACCTGGGAGTGCTAAGCTAGTTTCACACTGTACTACTTTGAGAACACTATCCTGCTGTTGCTTATGGCATGATAAAGAACTTGTGCATGAGTAATGTATGCAAGTGAGAGCTGGACTATAAAGAAGGCTGATTGCCGAAAAATTGATGCTTTTGAATTAAGGTGCTGGAGGAGACTCTTGAGAGTCCCATGGACTGCAAGAAGATCAAACCTATCCATTCTTAAGGAAATCGGCTCTGAGTGCTCACTGGAAGGACAGATCGTGAAGCTGAGGCTCCAATACTTTGGCCACCTCATGAGAAGAGAAGAC
Organism: Podarcis vaucheri; assembly: GCF_965113315.1. Lineage (NCBI taxonomy): Eukaryota > Metazoa > Chordata > Lepidosauria > Squamata > Lacertidae > Podarcis > Podarcis vaucheri. The sequence continues at coordinate 95,048,453 of NC_138761.1, forward strand.
TCCCTGGAAAAGACCCTGATGTTGGGAAAGATGGAGGGCACAAGGAGAAGGGGATGACAGAGGACGAGATGGCTGGATAGTGTTCTCGAAGCTACCAGCATGAGTTTGACCAAACTGCGGGAGGCAGTGGAAGACAGGAATGCCTGGCATGCTCTGGTCCGTGGGGTCACGAAGAGTCGGACATGACTAAATGACTAAACAACAACAAAATAACAAGGATGGCATCCTAAGGTTTATTTTTAATTCTAACCCCAATATCTGGGCAACACCCTGTCAACTATTCTTGCTTTCAGGCAAAAAAATGTGGCTATAGTTTTCAGACAGAAATCTTCAGACATGTGGTTAGTAGTAGATTCTCTATTACAATTCTAATAAAAAAAGAAACCTTATACCATGTGAAGAGAAAATGCAATGCACAGGCTGCTTACCCCACTGTTTTGGGCATTCACCATAGTGCTTATCTTAAATGCAGCCTGCTTTGGTTACTTTGTCTGGCCCTCTGTATTCTACTGGAGGTCAAAAGACTTTACTCCATATATCATAGGCAATAGGGATGGATGGAACAGCCTAAGACTTCAATGCCATTTCCAATGGGACTCAGTCATACATCCATGCCATCTCTTTGTTGAAGACTTCCTGAAGAAATGCATGGAAATTCTGCATGTACACTGCACACATTCCCTACGTTCATCTACATGTGTATTTTCCACTGCATTTCCCACACACACATTTTAAAAATATAAACTACATATTTTGTGTGTGTGTACACTTTTGGGGACTGAACCTGAATTATACCATCTAGAGATGGACCTAGTTCAGCTGATACATGTGTTCTGATTTGTGAGCAAGTTCAGATATGCAGGATTGGATTGGTCCACTGTAAAAGAAGGGGGGCCAAAATAACTCCTCCCTCATCACAGTAGCTACCAGAATGACATCCACATCCACAGCCCTCCCCCTTCCCCTATTCTACACCATGACAAGGAGCAGGGAAACCAAATCCTAATTGCTACCTCACTTGAGAAAGAGGAGCATTTCAGGGAGAGATTGATAACAAAGGGTTCCGCTGGTTATTTTCTTTTAAATACCCCACTTCTCTGGTAATAAAATTTATACCATGTTCTTTCCCCATGCCTCCTTTAAAGAAATAAATTGCCGTGGTTTGTCATAATGACAATGTAATGAAATTCTAACTTTGTCCAAGAGCCATAATCGCTTTGGGGAATTTGCTCATTAGCGCAGGTACCTCTATTTTGAGGACCGCAGGACTATGTTTCAATCTCAGCCATTTGAAAAAATGGGTTTTAATCCTTCTCAATTCTTTAAGTAGAGGTAGTTTCACATGCAGTGTGGGCACACTCAATCAATGCTATCAATGACCCCTCTTCATAATATTCAAACTTCACAAGCCGTCATATAAGAGTTCAATTTATGGAGATAAATGAAAAGCTGCTCCAGACACCATGAAGGCAAATGCAAGAGGATTGAAGGAACTCATTAAGCACTGGCTACGCTGTGGCAGAACATGATAGGAAGCTATGAAAAAAAGTACAGCAGTGGAAACTAATTCCAAGCCAATTTGGTTATTCTACTTCCACCTTCTTCCTAGCTTCCTGTTTCCAGAACTGTCATCTGGATTAGATTATGCACAATGAATATCATTTCACATATAGACCACAATGAGGGAAATCTCATTCCTCCTAGCTGAAATTGTGAAGTAATAAGCAGGAACTGAGAGTTACAAGTGCCTGAGGGACTTTGGTATAATTGTAAAAGTTTTCTTTCTCCGCACACTGAAAAACTCCCCACTTACTTAACTCTTTGAAGCACATTTCTCCCCATATTCCTAAAGTACTTTTCACTGTATTAACACAATAGCAAAAGAATAGCTTGCTGGATCAGGCCAATGGCCCATCGAGTCCAGCACTGTCCAGCTGACAGTGGCCAACCAGATGTCACAGAGTGAGCTGGTCATTAGATCACACAGTTGAAAAGTTGGTGGCAACTCTTCCTTAGCAAAAACATGGTCTTCACAGACTTGGATGAGTGTCAGGCCTAATGAGCACAGCAGCTCATACCCTGTAGGTCTTCCTCCATGAAACCAATTGCCAAGACTAAAGGTCCCCACCTTCCCACAGCCATCAATGTCTCCCCCTCTCCAGGGCTTTTTCCCAAGCAATTGGAGACTGCACCTGTGTGCAACCTGTATTTGCTCTGCCCGTTTCATGCCTCTCCTGGTTCTGGGAGTCAGGCAGGAAGCTTGTCACAGCAGGAGGCAGACACCCCCTTTGCTCTTCATTAGCCTGACTCATCTCTGCCTCTTGGTCTCCCTCCTCCCATTCATCTGCTTCAGCTTCTCTTTGCCACAGACTCTCCCAGCTCACTGACCCCTGTTATCTCTTCAGCTTCCAACACCTCCCCTTCCCCATCTTCCGTCTCTCACCACTCATCATTGTCCAACCACCATGTCCCGGACTCTAAGCCTTCTTCCCTTGGTGCTTCTCCAGATGGTTCCTCTCGCAATTCCTCTGTGTCCTACCAGTCCATGGCACTTCATTTCCTAGACAGGTAATGTCTGCTGCTCAAAGGAAGAGCACATGCTTTGCATGTGAGATAGCATGGCATCTCCTAAACAGGCTGGGAAAGACTGCTGCCTGACACTCTGGGAAACTGCTGTTGGTCAGTGTAGACCTTGGATGAAGAACCTGTGGTCATCCCTCTGCTGTTGGACTCCAGTTCCCACCAACCCCAGATATCAAGGCAAATATTCAGGGATGATGGGAGTTATTGTCTAACAATATCTTGAGGCTCCCCACTGTTGGTGTACTGAGCCAAATGCCTTAGTCTAACAATCTGCCTTAGTCTAAGGCAACTTCCTACATTTCAGTTGAATTTTACATGGCATTGTTCTGCCACATCATCTTCCTCTACCCAACCTACATAACTTGACTGACCAAACCATTCTGGCAGCTATACATTGTAGTATGCAAGGTGCTTGAAAACACACCTGTTTTTGCAGTCCCATGCAGGCAGCAAAAAAGGATGTTTATTGAGCACCTGGCAGGCTGCCTTGAATCATATGGTTTATATGGTATCATATGGTGAGCAGCATTCAGATGCCCTCCAGTTGTTACTGGGCTGCAATCCAAGGGCTTTTATGGTAACAGCAGTCTAGCTGCTACCTAGTAGTACAACCTCACAAGGAAATAGATTTCCAACATGCAGAGAAGATCAAAATTGAAGTTCTGTGCACACAGATGAGTGAGACATAGAAGACAAACACCCAAAAATTCACTGGCACTAAAAAATAAAACAAAACATAGATTCCATGTGAATATCTTTTTCTCCAATGCCAAAGACTTTGATCCAAATACTGTAAATGCAAACTAATTTATAGAAGCAGTTTCTAAAGCAGGATAGTGAAGCAATCGAGAACAGAACAGTCTTTGTAACCTGCCCAGGCTTTCACAACTTTGTTACATATCTCCAGTTTCTTTAGTACATTAACACTTGACCATTTTGGTACTGAGCATTCACAACACCTACATGTCAAGGTATTTGGCACTAGAAGGCAAAAAAAGAAATAAATAAAAAGGATGGAGTAGGGCAAGGCGATATATCAACATATCACCCATAGTGGTTTGAAGTTCACATCATGATAATTGTTTCATACCCTTTGAGCTGGCAACATATCACTACTGCCACCACCATAACAAGGCCTTGCAGGCCGTCACCACTTTCGCAAGACCTTGCAGGCCACCACTATTGCCGCCAACACGACAAGGTCTAACAGGCCACCGCCACCGCTTCTGCCACTGCCACCCACTGCAGTGGTGAGGCTTCACAGGCTGCTGATTATTGTGCCCCTGTTGCCAGCCTGCCACTGCTTCTGCACACACACACACCCGGCCACTACCATCGCCATTATTGATTCTGCTGCTGCCAGGCTGCTGCCACCTAGCAGGCCTGCTGGCAGTCCCAGATTATTTGTATTCACTATGACTCCTCACCATACTTTGGATTGTCCTGAATGCCACCATTTGGTAAAGGTAAAGGGTAAAGGGACCCCTGACCATTAGGTCCAGTCATGACCGACTCTGGGGTTGCAGCTCTCATCTCTTTATAGGTCAAGGGAGCCGGTGTACAGCTTCTGGGTTATGTGGCCAGCATGACTAAGCCGCTTCTGGCGAACCAGAGCAGCGCATGGAAACGCCATTTACCTTCCCGCCAGAGCGGTACCTATTTATCTACTTGCACTTTGATATGCTTTCGAACTGCTAGGTTGGCAGGAGCAGGGACCAAGCAATGGGAGCTCACCCCGTCACGGGGATTTTTGGACTTGGCTACCACCATTTGGTAGCCAAGTCCCAAACCAAAAGTCTGATATGGATGCATTTTGGCTCGCCTGCTGCTGAAAGTGACCATGAGTTGATTGATAATATCATCATTTATCAGTTTTAGGCCCCTAAATAGTAGCAGTTGCCAGGGCATTGTCCTTTTAGAATCTGCATAGTTCCTTATTTTGTATATCGTGGTATATCAACATATTGCGATGTTTAGCTGGTGATATATTGTGAAAACCAGCTATGCGATGTTTAGCTGGTGATATATTGTGAAAATCAGCTATCGCCCAGCCCTAGGATGAAGTATGTATGTTTTCAGTTCATACTCCTGAGTTTTATATTCCAAGGCCATATCAGCCCAAACCATGTAGGAAGGAAAATGAAGTAGTAAAAATTTCAGGACATCCTTGGTTAATCACAACAGTTTTAAAAATATTTGGGGAAACTGAGCTAAAAGTAACTCAAGATAGTGCCGTTCTACACATGCGAAGGGTATCTTCTTCCTCAGCCCCCCCAACCCATGGAAAAGGATTTCAGGGTGCTTCTGGAGAGAGGATGGATTAGGAAAAGCATCTTCTTACCATCTCCAAACATGGCTTTTCTCTGGATCCGACCAATAAATTTGTGATACATGTTCTAGATCAGGGGTTGTCAACCTAGTCCCTATCGCTCACTAGTGGGCGTTTCAGGATTTTAGGTGGGCAGTAGGGGGTTTTATGGCACAAGCTGTATCCTCCTTCCATCGAGCACTGGTGAGCAGTAAGGAAATTTTACCATCAAGAAAGATGCATTAGTGGACGGTGGGTATAAAAAGGTTGACTACTCCTGTTCTACATCAAAGATAACCCACTATATGTTTCACAACTTTCTTTTTTTTTTTTATAATAATTTTTTATTACATTTTTTACAGAAATAACAAAGAGATCAAAAAGTAAGAAGAAAAAAAAAGACCAGAAAAAAAAGGAAAAAGAAAAACACGACCATTTCGATAACTCATTTCAAATTTCCATTGGACTTCCCCCATCCCTCGCAGAATGCATTTCTTAACAATAAATTTATCAGCAAATTATATCCTTATTTCGTATGTTTCTTTCTATTTTCAATTACAGTTTAAATTTAAATCTCTTGATCAATATATACTCTGAACAATATACCATAATATCGTTTTTACCCATTTAAACCTTGATTCTTTCATAAATCTTGTCAAATTTCATAAATAATTAAGTTTTGTTACTGGGGCTAGATTCCCAATCACACGACATCTTATGTTTCATATAACTTATAATACTTTTGCAAATAGTCTTTAAATTTTTTCCAGTCCTCCTCCATTGCTTCTTCTCCCAAGTCTCGAATCCTTGCAGTCATCTCGGCTAATTCCATGTAGTTCATCAGTTGCGTGTGCCAGTCCTCCAGTGTGGGCAAATCTTGGGTCTTCCAATGCTTAGCGATAAGAATTCTTGCTGCTGTTGTAGCGTACATAAAAAAAGTTCTATCCTTTTTAGACACCTTCTGGCCGACAATGCCCAGAAGGAAGGCCTCTGGTTTCTTGGGAAAAGTGTACTTAAACACCTTTTTTAACTCATTATAGATCATTTCCCAGAAGGCCTTCAGTCTTGGGCAGGTCCACCAGAGGTGAAAGAATGTTCCCTCAGCTTCCTTGCATTTCCAACATTTGTTATCGGACAAATGGTAAATCTTAGCTAGCTTAACCGGGGTCATGTACCACCTGTATACCATTTTCATAATGTTTTCTTTCAAAGCATTACATGCAGTAAACTTCATACCGGTGGTCCATAACCTTTCCCAGTCATCAGACATAATATTATAACCAATGTCCTGAGCCCATTTTATCATTGCTGATTTAACTGTCTCATCTTGAGTGTTCCATTTAAGCAGCAAGTTATACATTCTCGATAATAACTTGGTCTTTGGTTCAAGCAACTCTGTCTCAAGTTTCGATTTTTCCACCTGGAAACCTGTTTTTTTGTCTAGCTTAAAAACCTCATTAATTTGGGCATAATGCAGCCAATTTTGCACCTTATCCTTTAGTTTTTCAAAGCTCTGCAATCTCCAGTTACCTTCAATATTTTCTATTATTTCCCAATATTTCGGCCAATAAGCCTCCATATTGGTTGTTTTCCGAGCTTTGGCCTCTATTGGTGAGATCCACCTCGGAGTTTTGCTTTCCAATAAGTCTTTGTATTTTTTCCAGACCATATATATTGCTTTTCTGACAATATGGTTTTTAAACATTCCATATGATTTACCCTTGTCATACCACAAATACGCATGCCAACCTAACGAATTGTTGAAGCCTTCCAGATCTAGGACATCAGTGTTTTCTAATAGAATCCAATCTTTCATCCAGCAGAAGGCTGCCGCTTCATAGTATAGCCTTAGGTCCGGCAGGGCAAACCCCCCTCTCTCTTTTGCATCAGTTAACATCTTAAACTTTATTCGGGGCTTTTTGCCCTGCCAGACAAACCTAGAAATGTCCCTCTGCCACTTTCCAAAGCATTCCACTCTGTCCACAATCTGCAAGGCTTGAAACAAAAACAACATCTTTGGCAAAACGTTCATCTTTATAGCTGCAATTCGGCCTAACAAGGATAATTTCAGTCTTGACCAAATTTCTAAATCTTTTTTAACTTCTAACCAACATTTCTCATAATTATCTTTAAATAGATTCAAATTCTTGGAAGACAGATTGACCCCCAGGTATTTCACTTTCTTAACAATATTTAGTTCTGTCTCTTTCTGAAACCCTTCTGTTTCCATGGCCGTCAAGTTTTTCCCTAAAACTTTAGTTTTTTGCTTGTTCAACTTAAAACCCGCCACCCGACCAAATTTCTGGATCAGTTCTAAAACTCTTTTTGTACTGGGTTCTGGCTCCTGTAGTGTTAAAACCAGGTCATCTGCAAATGCTTTCAGTTTATATTGTTTCGCTCCGACCCGTATTCCTTGTACCTGCCGATCCTCCCTTATCATGTTCAGCAAAACCTCCAGGACTGAAATAAACAATAAGGGGGATAGGGGGCACCCCTGTCGTGTTCCTTTTTCAATATGAAGTTCTTCTGTCACCACATTGTTCACTATCAACTTAGCTTTTTGTTCTGAATAGATTGCTTCTATTCCATTCTCAAACCCCCTTCCCACTCCCATCCCTTCCAAATTTTTCTTCATAAATTTCCAGGAAATGTTATCAAAGGCCTTCTCCGCATCAATAAAGATCAATACTGCTTTGGTGTTAATATTTGTTTGTAAAAGTTCCAAGATATCAATAATGTTCCTAGTATTGTCAAACAAATGTCTGCCTGGGAGAAAGCCGGCCTGGTCTTTATGGATTATCTCATTTAATACTTTTTTAAATCTGTTGGCCAGAATATCCGCAAATATTTTATAATCCACATTTAGGAGTGAGATGGGACGGTAGTTCTTGAGTTGAGTCTTTTCAGTTTCCACTTTAGGTATCAATGTGATGAATGCTTCTTTCCACGTATCTGGTGCCTTCCCTCCCCCCATAATCTGGTTACAAACCTCCTCTAGTGGTTGTATCAAATAGTCTTTTAACGTCCTATAATACTTGGAGGTAAGTCCATCAGGTCCTGGAGATTTGCCCAGCTGCATATTCTGAATGGCATCCTCGATTTCTTGTTGTGTTATTTTACAATTCAAGGTTGATCTCTTCTCTTGAGATATTTCTGGAAGACCATTTTCTTTCAAAAATTGTTCTATCTCGGTTACATCCTCGGGTCCTTGTGTATACAGCTTTTTAAAGTATTTCTGGAAACACTTTCTAATTTCTCCCGGTTTCTGAATGTTCTTTCCTTCAACTTCTAGATTGGTAACATAGTTTAATTTTTGTCTCTTTTTCAACTGCCAAGCTAGCAGTTTCCCACATTTATTCGCCGATTCAAATGATCTTTGTTTCATTTGTTTAATTCTCCATTCCACTTCTTGGTTAATCAGTTGCGCATATTGTGACTGGTGGAATTTAATTTCTCTTAAGGTCTCTTTGGATTTTGGGTTTTCACAACTTTCAGGTCAATGCTGTCTAGCTGCAATGACTTACTAGCTTTTAACCTCTATGTAGAGATATGGTTCAAAATCTTAGACACTTTCCCGAGCACTTTTGGAGGAAAATTCTTCTCAGTGGCTGTGCAAGTATTCAGGATGCAGAGGCAGCAACACACCCACCACAAGTTAAATGAGACCTGGGTGGGGGAGATTTATTAACACACACACACACAATTTCAAGGTGGGTTGTTGTTGTTTTTTAAGGCAATGGCTTGGGTTTGATTTCCTCTCCAGCCTTTGCATCTTTCTGACTCTCTGATTTCTCTGTCTCTTTTTCATCACTCTTTTATCAACAATGAGAAGGAACGGCTCCACTGCCCCCCCAGCTGGTTTTGGCTTATGATATATTCAGACACATTTTTAAGATTAATTCTTATGCCACAAGTAATTTACACCTTAGATTGCCTCAGGATGAGTTTGATTGTAGCTTCACTTTGATGTGTAAACAGTTGTGGTCTTTTTATCTTCCCCCATTCTGGCACACACACTTTTTTATTATTTTTAAGGAAGTCTTACCTTTCCTTTTTATTATTTTACCTTCCATGACTGACTGAACTCTGGCTGGCTTCTGTTGCGAGTTATTTGTGCCTTATCCCCCAATGTATGGCAGGCATTTTAGCGGAGCCCCACTCATAATGGCCTTATAATAACCTCGACTTTTCATTTGCTTCTCAACAGTGGGACTAATTACGTTCCCCAAGGCAACTACCCAGCACAGAGTTAAGCACACTTAATTCTGTGATGAATGAATGTTGGACAAAATGTCTGAATATACATCTAAGCATTTGAAAGAGAAAACCATCTGGAGCAAGATGTGCCATTCTGGCCTGAACCCAAGTGTCTTTCTTTCTTTCTTTCTTTCCTTCCTTCCTTCCTTCCTTCCTTCCTTCCTTCCTTCCTTCCTTCCTTCCTTCCTTCTTTCTTTCTTTTTACATGTTCACCAAATCATTTTATTGATTTTCCAAATTCTTACCAAATCAGGCACATTAAAACAAATTTAATGCACATTTTCCAAAAATTGGTCTCGCGCACTCCGTGTGTTCATAGAGGTCCTTCCCTGATTATTTCTAATTCACCTTCCGTTCCTTACAATTAACCTTACATGCCAATAGTTTTTTGTTGTTTTTAAACTTACTGTCCTTAACCATCAGCTATCCACCTGCCAATTCCGAACACAAAGGGCTTTATTTCTAAACAGGGTGGGGATAGGCAACAATATCTGCAATAAGACCTAAAAGCCAAACCATCCCATATTTGTTCTGTTTTTGAAAGAAAGAAAGAACCCAAAATGAAAGCTACAATGTAAACTACAAGAGCTGGAAACAGTAACTAGTAAAAGTTCAAAACCACCAGCCGTACCACAGGGACTAAAACATTATCATGAAAGGCATGGGAGAAGAGCTTAAGGGGTGGTTGTAATATTTGTCTCAGAAAGCTGTATTTGGGGCTGTTTGGAATGTGGCTCAGCTTTGTAGAGAGGGGTGTACCTGAGGAAGGCCAAGACCCCCCTCATATAAAAATAGGCACCCTGGAGAGCGAAGAGGAGAGATGTTGTAAGCTTTCCAGTGGCCCCGGGGTTTGTTCCTAGTAGCTGGCTCAAATCACATAGCGGACTGAAGTAGACTAGAGGAATCAGGAGGCAGAGAAGGGGATTACTCTGCAGGGGAGACTTCAGCAAGCTGACAATCGATTTTTGAAGCGCCAGCGGCAGAAGCTCAGGAAAGTCCCTCCAGAGGGAAGACAACAGGGGGCAAGAGAGCTCTGGTGAAACTGTTTCTTTGCTTGCAGAGGAGCGGGCAGGAATCCTGCAGCAGTTGGAAAGGCTGCATAAATCTAGGCTGTGCTGCCAAGTACATTTCAGATAGCCAGGTCTGCTACTCAGAGGGTGAGAGGCAGCTAAGGTACTGCCTGGATCACTGTAGCGGCTGCAAGAAAAACAGCTGACTCTGGAACGCTGGAAGGAGGGGAGGAAATGCTCTTGCTACAGTAAATGCTATTTTCTTTTGTTTCAGAATTTTTAAAAAATGTTGCATCCAATTTTGGCTTTCAGATTGCAGACAAGAGAGGAACCTATGTTTTGCTGGTTTTCCCTATTAACTGGAAACCTCATCTACTGCCACTCCAATAATATAGGACCAAGGGCTGCAGTATATGGTGTGTTTGTGTGCTGGAGATGCAACAGCAAGGATCATTTCATTTAGAACTTAAGAATTAATTCTGTTCATGTTAAAGTCAACTAGCTAAGAGGGGGATGAAGGGAGGTGTTGCTTAGCAGGAAGGGAAAGCAGCATGCTATCTACAGAGTTTGCATTCTGATTGGCTGTGCAGTTCTGAGGGAATTTTTCGCCTGTATGTTTGGTTGAATGTCTCTGTGCTATATATAAGGCCTGAAGCAAGAAAGACAAAAGCTCCCTTCTCCTCAAGCCACACATTGTTCAGTTTTGTTCAGTAAAGCAGGATTTAATTTCTCTCTGGACTCTGTCAACATTATTAAAGTGGCTTTGTTAAGAAGGTTCAGATGCCCAGCCTTACCAAAACTATTTTTGGGGTCACTGGGTCACTGCACCTAGGGGGTTGGTAAAACTGGTCCCTGACAGGGGTGCAAAAGTCACCTATTACACGATGGAGTATATGATGTGCATGTGTATCATGGCAGGGTTAATATTATGCACTCTTGGTTGGTGAGTAGAGTGGCAGGTTATCTATTCAAAACTGGTTCATTTTTTGCGTAGGGGCTCAGGCAAGGGAGGAAAACACTTCTCCAGTTTATGAACCCAATTCTCGGGTGAGCCAATGGTTCCATGCAATGCTCCCTTTTAATAATAAATACAACATCATTTTGTTGTTCTTCTGTTGTCAGAGGGCTATGCAGTGCATCACACTCTGAGATGTGATCATCTCCAAAGGTGAAGATAAATGCACAAAGGTTTTCATGAAGAAACATGCTGCTTCCCAGAAACTTGAGAAATTGGCAAGCAGAAAACATTGTTTTCGGGAAGGCATTGAGGAAGGAATTTCAATCAAGGATACTCATTTAAACCAGAACTTAGACACACTTGAATCTGACCTTTTGCTTTTCATAGGATTTTTAGGTTATGCCTACTTTGAAATCTAGTTTTTGAAGAAAAACAACAATCTCCCTCTTCTCATTGACTCTGCTTTGTAATTTATATGGCTTTCCTTTCTCATTTCACTCTTGATTTTATTTTGTGATGGCAAATTTTACTTCTAAATCATTCCCGAATATGGTCCACGGAAGAGATGCTACTCAAAAATAAATAAATAAAATAAATGGAATGTTTTATTCTACGCCAATCTATTACAGGACTCAAGGTATTTCTTCCCCAAATGCTGTTTTGATTATAGCGGCCCAGAACTGTAATCTCATTTCATTTCAAAGCTCAGAGGCACAGAATGCACTTGTCGTATACCATCCGTACTTCACAGCGGAGGGCTGCTTTTATGGGAAAGAAGAATTGTAACCATTTGCCATGGTGATATTGAAATTATTGAGACTTCCATTTATGTTATTCACATCTTATACCAGAGAAAATGGGTTTGTTTCTGTAATTCTCTGCTAGCCAATGCTTTGGTCTGGGAGATGGAACTTTATTTCCTCCTATATCCACCCCTTCCCTTTGTATCTCTCCTTTGCTTGTCTGTTGGGATTCCCATCCTTAAACCTGCCAAGATGGGCTTTGGCGACTTGCTTTGCAAGACTGAGGAAGTGTCCTCACTTCACCCTGAGTAGCTACAGTTGGTTCAGCTGCAGAGAGGTCCGGTTAGTCTGATTTCTGTACTTTGTCTTTCCTCATATATTGCTGTCTCTAAAAATGCAAAGAGGAGTTTCAGCTGTTGCAACACATTCTATTTTGCCTTTTGTTACACAGTTATGCTGCTTTGCCTGGGCCCAGAAAGTACAGCGGTACCTTGGTTCTCCAACGTAATCCACTCCGGGAGTCCGTTTGACTCCTGAAACCGTTTGAAAACCAAGGCACGGCTTCCGATTGGCTGCAGGAGCTTCCTGCACTCAAGCAGAAGCCGTGTCGGATGTTTGGCTTCCGAAAAACGTTCACAAACCAGAACACTTACCTCTGGGCTTGCAGCGTTTGGGAGCCGATTTGTTCGACAACTAAGCCGTTCAAGAACCAAATTACCACTGTACTGTGCTGGGATGGAAATGAAGGAAAGCCAGGTAGAACTGATACAAAGTCTCCTGGACTGGCATTTAGAACCAGAGTAGGCTCTGAAACCATAAACAGATGATGATGATGATGATGATGATGATGATGATGATGATATTTATACCCCGCCAATCTGGCTGGGTTTCCCCAGCCACTCTGGGCGGCTTAAAAAGGTAAAGTAAAGGGACCCCTGACCATTCAATCATGGCCGACTCTGGGGTTGCGGCGCTCATCTCACTTTATTGGCCAAGGACGCTGGCGTACAGCTTCCAGGTCATGTGGCCAGCATGACTAAGCCACTTCTGGTGAACCAGAGCAGCTCACGGAAACACCATTTATCTTCCCGCCGGAGTGGTACCTATTTATCTACTTGCACTTTGACGTGCTTCCGAACTGCTAGGTTGGCAGGAGCTGGGACCGAGCAACGGGAGCTCACCCCATTGCGGGGATTTGAACTGCCAACCTTCTGATCGGCAAGTCCTAGGCTCTGTGGTTTAACCCACAGCACCACCCACGTCCCTACCTGGGCGGCTTACAGCATATCTAAAAACTAGTTTCTGCTATTGGTTCAGATGCATGGCTCATATCCACGAAAGGCTATGCATTTAGCAATGTGAGTCCACTTTTATAGAACCCCCTCCCTGCTGAGTTCAGATAAGCCCTGATTATATATTTATTTTATAAAATCTATGCACCAGTTGATTGCAAAAGAATAACAAAACAAAAATAAACCGCCAGTACTTTTAGCAAGCATGTTAAGTAAGCTTTTCTGTTGTGTTTTGTTTTATCTTTATTGTATCTTTTGTAACCTTATTGTGCACCATTTACAGATGACAGTATTAACTGGCCTAAAATAAAAGAAAGCAATCTTACTTTCTGCACAATGCAACATGAGAGATTCATTATCCTAAAGATTATTCTTCCTTGTTGTTTCTCTACCTGAGAGCAGATGCTAGCTATTTATTCCTTGCAAAATTAATAAAGGATCTGCTTGATTCACAGTGTTCTGTTTGGCAGTGCTGTTGTGCCTTCAATTCTTGGCAGGGCACTCAGGGTAGAAAGGGTTCCACCATGAAGGCAGAGGATTTGAAAACCAGTTGCTTATTATATGGAAATATAAATGCCATAATTGCTAGTGCCTGGTGGCCCTATAAACACAACTTCAGTGCTACGGCATCGTGAGTTATTGATGCCTCTCCAATTCTACCACATTATGATTATTTTGCAAATAACATAGACCCAAATACTTGAAGATAAATGCCCCTCTCTTTGCTCAACCACTTTCCCCTGTTTTTGCAACAACAGTAAATGAGAAATGCTTTTTTCCAGATGCAATGGGATATTGCCTCATTACTGAAAATTGCCTCTTGTAGGTGACCATTTCGAAGCCCCTGGGAGGACTCATCATGCAAAGCTATGGGAGGCATAACTCTGAATTTGAATGAGAATGGCAGCCATTTTCAGGTCTCCGCTGAATTTTGCAGATACTCCCTCTGCCACATACACGCAAAAGCAATGCATCATTTATAGAAGTTCTTTGGCAAACTGAATTGCTAGGTCTAGCTTACGAATGTAACCATGATCAGACCGAGAACGCCGAAAAGGAACTGGAGCTGTGCTCAGCCAGCCTGTACTGTATAATCTTAATAGAGCCCAGTGCTTCAGCTGAAGTGATAAGCCATGACATTTGTTTACTTATTTACTTAGACTTTAAGTATGTCAGTCCCTTTGCTCTAAGTTATATATGTGAATAGCTGGAACTCTGCTCATCAGAGAACTATCAGCAAACAAGCCCCAAGAACAATAAGCTAGAGATCAATAATGCAAAACCGTAGTGTTTCTGGTGTTCTGGGCAAGTGAAGGTTATGCAGAGAAGTACAATGTATACTGAGAGAAGTATTCCTGAATTCAACACCCAGCAACCAGGGATGGGGGAGAAATTAAGTTCAGATTAAATTTAAATGGGCAAATTCCCAAAACAATACGCGAACCAAAATCCAGCTATCCATCAAAATGTGCACTTCTGCAACTTTTGCAATCGCATGTTAAAATATCTTTGGAACTGGTGTAGCAGAGCAACAGATATAATTCTGACCTTTGTACAGCAGTGCCAGATTTAGGGGTGTGTGATCTGTCCCCACACACACAGGGCATCTGGCCAAGGGGACGCAAAATTGAGAAGCTTCATAACTGAGAAGATCTATTTGGGGGCACCAAATTGTGACCTTACTCAGGGCACTATATTACCAAAGATAGGCATGAAGGAGTGCCATGGAGGGGTGTAGGCTGAGAAGGGGGTGTGGCCTGAGAGAGGGGAGTGGTCTGAGAGAGGGGAGTGGCCTGAGAAAGGGCCTGGCCTGGAGAGAGCACCACGGAACACATTCAGCAACTGAGCCTGAGGCTCCCCACTTCTGCCTGAGACCAATGGTTCAGAAGGTCTGCAATCAAACCTGGCATGCAGAAATATGCATGCCCTGCTTAGGGAAGCTTTTAATGTTTGACAGACTATTGTATTTTAATATTTTGTTGGAAGCTGCCCAGAGTGGCTGGGGAAACCCCAGCCAGATGGGTGGGGTATAAATAATAAATTATTATTATTATATTATTATGTCGCTGATGCCTTTGCAAGCACCCAGGATGCAAAAGGTCAATGCCTGGCCAGTCATTGCTCCCAGGAACACATATTCCATGCATGTTTAGAGAAAAACATCTCTTGGCTTCTAAAAATCAGGGTGCCTGCAGTAAACATGCCCATCCTATAAAGTCTGAAATGGTTTTGAGTGTGAAGTAAAGACTCCTGCATGGTTGAAGCCAGTCAAACGCAACTATGGGGTTGTGGTGCTCATCTCACTTCAGGCCGAGGGAGTTGGTGTTTGTCCACAGATAGCTTTCTGGGTCGTGTGGCCAGCATGACTAAGCCGCTTCTGGTGAACCAGAGCAGCGCATGGAAACGCCGTTTACCTCCCCGCCGCAGCGGTACCTATTTATCTACTTGCACAGGTATGCTTTCAAACTGCTAGGTTTGCAGAAGCTGGGACAGAGCAATGGGAGTTCACCCTGTTGCACAGACTCGAACTGCCAACCTTGTGATCAGCAAGCCCAAGAGGCTCAGTGGTTTAGACCACAGTGCCACTTACGTCCCCCCTAACTGAAGTAATGGTTCCTTGGGAGAGTTGGCAGAGAGGCTGTGTTATACACACATCCTTGAAAAAACAGGCCTGAGTACTATGCACTCAGCAGCCATGGGACTTTCTTTGAGTGACTATTGAAAGAGGAAAAAAGTTGAAAGTGCTGCTTGGAGGCAAAGGTTCACTGGAACCCTGAACAAGTGCTTCCTTTCAGAATGAAGGACATGCTGCAGCATTTTGACTGATCTCACTTGTAAGAGCTATTCACACTGCCATATATTTATATATTCTGTTTTAAGATCTTAAGTATTCATTATATTTTAAATCAATGTGCAATATTGCTCCAGAACTTACGTACATTGCTCCAGAACACACACACACACACACACACACACACACACATTTTCTTTCTTAAGATGTTAAGCATTCATTATGTTTTAAATTAATATGTAATTATTAATCAAGTCTACTGTAACTTTTTGGAATATGCATGTGTAATAACTAAAGATTTCTAAATGAAAACAGAACTGATTCACTGTGCAGGAGATTGCTTGTTGCTGCGTTACAGGGCATAGCTTCATAAGGCTGTCAGTGACTAGTAGCCACAATGGCTACAACTTCTGAATAGCAGCTGCTGAGAATCACAGGTTAGAGAGACTGCTGTTGTGGGCTTTCCATGGGGACCTGGCTGACCTGCTAGCAAAGTACTGCCCTAGATAAGCCATTTGCAAACTCTTCTTATGCTCTTATCTAATAACAATTGTACGATGATGAGGATAGCAATTCCCAGGCAGAAGGCATGGTCTCTATCTTGCTGCCAAGCCATGAAATATATGCCGCAAGTTGTCATTGTTTCCCACTCCAAAAGATAACTAGTATTAAATCGGGCGAAACCAATGCCGTATTTATGCCTCAGAAAGGCCAGTGCAGATGCCCATTAAAAGGAAAGAAAATCCCACTTCTACCCAAAGAGATTTAGCACATGCAGGAAGAATTATTTTTTTTATCTACATAGATAAAACGCTACAGGTTGCGTTTCTAACAATGCTTTGGAGAGTTCTCGATTTATCTGCTGTGCCATCTGTAACAATGCAGCAAACAATTTTATAGACGTGGCAATCCTTATCACAGGCTTTGGGTTTATTCATACACACACGTATTTTTCTCCTAAGCTTAGGCTGGGCTGATGCATTGCCCTAGAAATCCCTGACAAGATTGTTCCATTTTAACAGCCTCTTGGGGAGACATCATTGCTGCCCTATCCTCAACAGAACAATAAGAGGTCCACTAGCAAGACTGATCCTCTTTTCCTATGCAAGGATTCATCTGCAGCCAAACTCGGCTCCTTCACAGTGGTGCTCATACTGACATCCACTGGCAGATTGTGTTTCTGCTACAGGCTTCTGTGGTACAAAGTGCAGTTTTTCAGTACAGTCGTACCTTGGAAGTCGAACGGAATCTGTCCCAGAAGTCCATTCAACTTCCAAAACATTTGGAAACCAAAGCACGGCTTCTGATTGTCTGTAGGAAGCTCCTGCAACCAATCAGAAACCGCCGAAGCTCTGTTGGACGTTCGGCTTCCAAAAATAGTTCGCAAACCAGAACAGTCACCTCCGGGTTTGTGGTGTTCAGGAGCCAAAACATTTGAGAACTAAGCTGTTGAAAAACCAAGGTACGACTGTATTCTACTTTACAAATTTAAAACACACACACACACACAAATTTGTGGTTTTTATGGAATTTGTTGCCTGCCTTTCTAGATTTCTTAAGGATTCAAAGGTAGGATTTTTTAATAATAATAAGAAGAAGAAGAATGAAAATGCCCCCTGTGCTTTCTAAAGCAAGTTATTATTGCCCCTTCCCTTTGTGGGAATTAGACTTTGCAGAGTTGTGTGGAAGACAGCGCTGGGCCGTTTGACCCTTTAGTTCTCTTTTCCCTCCGATAAAAACTAAGCAAGACACTCTCATTTAAAGGTAAAGGTAAAGGTACCCCTGCCCGAACGGGCCAGTCTTGACAGACTCTGGGGTTTGTGCGCCCATCTCACATCTATTGGCCGGGGGCCAGCGCTGTCCGAAGACACTTCCGGGTCACGTGGCCAGCGTGACAAAGCTGCATCTGGCGAGCCAGCGCAGCACACGGAACGCCGTTTACCTTCCCGCTGGTAAGCGGTACCTATTTATCTACTTGCACCCGGGGGTGCTTTCGAACTGCTAGGTTGGCAGGCGCTGGGACCGAACGACGGGAGCGCACCCCGCCGCGGGGATTCGAACTGCCGACCTTTCGATCGGCACGCCCTAGGCGCTGAGGCTTTAACCTCATTTAAAGAGTGAATAACTTTTACTTGGTGCACTTGCAGTTGCAGATTAAATATATGCAATGCAGGTGGATGTTTCTTAAGTTGCTAATGCAATTTACATAGTTAAAACTGTGACAAACTAACTAACGTTTGCAGATCGACTGATATGCTGAGGCAGACAGCAGCACAATGCATCATACTTGCTGCTCCAACTGTACAATAAAACGTAACTCAGTCTCCGCTTTGAGATAGTTTGGATAAATGACAAAGCTACTCAGTATCACTATTCATTTGAGAGCTGAACCATTTTTAAAAATATGATTTGCTTCCACAATACTTTCCCCCACCGCCTTACCAAGATTAGAAAAACTGAGTAGATAAAGGGGCCATACGAACTGAAGAATGCAGGAGATGCTGTTAATTAATAAAGAGGCACATGCACACAAAAATAGGATTGGGTTACAATTCTCCATTGTCTAGACTAGTAGCTTTCAGACACTGTGGGTTGGACTTCTTCACCTAACAGTTGTTTTAGTGGGTGCTAGCGTAATTCCCCCTTCTCTCCTCCCACACCTGTAATTGGCTCACTCGGTGGGTTGGGAGAACATCTTGTGGGGAAGGAGAAGGGAGATCTTTCCATCAGTGCAAGCCTTTTTGTTTGCCAAATGGAACAATCCTAATCATGCGACAAGGTTGCAAGTTTGATCCTCATATGGGACACAGCTGCATATCCCTGCGCTGCAGGGGTTTGGACAAGATGATCCTCAGGGTCCCTTCCAACTCTACAATTCTATTATTCGCATCTTGAATCATAGGTCAGATAAAGTTTTTGTCTCCCCAAAATGGTTCTTCTAAATCAAACCCAGTAAATATTCTGTGCCGCCCTGAGATTGCACCCTATAAACAACCCCACGCTCTTCTGTGGCTACACAGTGCATGGTAAGAATAGCAACGAGGGTCTAGCTTCCCCCATCATTACAAATTTACTCCTTGAGGAACCCCTGAGAAGTCTCCAAGGAACCCCAGTGTACCCTGGAACACCATATGAAAACCATCAATATGAGCTGTCCATTAACAGTCAGTATCAGAAGGGTGCAGCTTTATTTGAGCAGGACTGGTTTCAGGACCCTGGACAGAGTACCCAATGATGGAGCTCCTCACGTATTTTTGGGCCTTGGTGGATCTATCTGACGGTGCTGGTAGAAAGTATACTGGACAATTAGGATTAGCCACCATTTTAATATCCCACAATGCCATCTTTCATTGGCAGCTACCTCCAGCACTGTACCAACAGGGCTGCAACAGGAATTACAGGTGTGTTTAAGGCAAGTGTCAGCAATGAGCCCTGCCAGGGCCCTCAGCAGCCACCTCAGGATGCCTGATGCCAACTGTGCCTCTTTTAATATGATGAAAACTCTCAGCCACCTGACCCATTAGACAAATGGGGGTTTCTACATATCACATTCAATGAGTGTATACTCTATGTGCTTGCCTACACAACTGAACTGTACATGTGTACAGTTATTCACATCTAGCATTCAACTGTAGAGTGTGTACACACACGCACAATACAACTTGAGCTATACACGTCAACAACAACAACAACAACAACAACAACAAAATTTTATTTATATCCCACCCTCCCCAGTCGAAGCTGGGCTCAGAGCGGCTAACAACAATAAAATGATAAAACTTTCTAAAATCATTCCACTATAAAATTAAATCAAATCAGATTAATGGCAACCATTGGGCTAGAGTTCTGTAAGGATTGCCAAAGGAGGGAGTCAGGCTGTGCCCTGGCCAAAGGCCTGGTGGAACAGCTCTGTCTTGCAGGCCCTGTGGAAAGATGTCAAGCCCCGCAGGGCCCTAGTCTCTTGTGACAGAGCGTTCCACCAGATCAGAGCCACAGCCGAAAAAGCCCTGGCTCTGGTTGAGACAAGTGCATTGCAGAGGGGTGGACTAGATGGGATGACTTCCAGCTCTACAATTCTCTGTTTCTAAGTGCACAGTCTTTCAAACAAGCAGTCCTACATGTGTAGAGACAGCTTCTGCCTGTGTAAAACGTGACAAGTCTACACGTCTATCCTCTTCAGTTATGACAAGTAGGGTATGAGAAAGATTTTGTTTTCAGCTAGCCAGCTTTCAGCATGTGACAAAATCTTGGTTGGGTGGGAACAAATCCAGGGAGAAAGGCAACAATTTAGATTCAACAGCATTGTTAACAAGCATAAATAGATGGAAACCTGCAAATTTCTCAAGCACATATTATTTAACAGGCTTCAGTGTATCACAGGAGTTAAATCTGGGCTTTCTATTCCTATCTAAATCACTTTTTAAACTGAAAAAACCAATCAGCTGGTTCAAATTTGGAATAGAGGAGCTTTAAGTCAGAAGCTCAACATCAAAAAAACTAAGATCATGGCCACTGGTCCCATCCCCTCTAGGCAAATAGAAGGGGAAGAAATGGAGGCAGTGAGAGATTTTTCTTTCTTGGGTTCCATGATCACTGCAGATGGTGACAGCAGTCGCAAAATTAAAAGACACCTGCTTCTTGGGAGAAAAGCAATGACAAACCTAGACAGCATCTTAAAAAGCAGAGACATCACCTTGCCAACAAAAGCCTGTATAGTTAAAGCTATGGTTTTCCCAGTAGTGATGTATGGAAGTGAGAGCTGGACCATAAAGAAGGCTGATTGCCAAAGAATGGATGCTTTTGAATTATGGTGCTGGAGGAGACTCTTGATAGTCCCATGGACTGCAAGAAGATCAAACCTATCCATTCTGAAGGAAATCAGC
Organism: Podarcis vaucheri; assembly: GCF_965113315.1. Taxonomy (NCBI): domain Eukaryota; kingdom Metazoa; phylum Chordata; class Lepidosauria; order Squamata; family Lacertidae; genus Podarcis; species Podarcis vaucheri. The sequence continues at coordinate 95,069,278 of NC_138761.1, forward strand.
CCTGAGTGCTCACTGGAAGAACAGATCCTGAAGCTGAGGCTCCAATACTTTGGCCACCTCATGAGAAGAGAAGACTCCCTGGAAAAGACTTTGGTGTTGGGAAAGATTGAGGGCACAAGGAGAAGGGGACGACAGAGGACGAGATGGTTGGACAGTGTTTGCAAAGCTACAAACATGAGTCTGACGAAATTGCGGGAGGCAGTGGAAGACAGAAGTGCCTGGCGTGCTCTGGTCCAGGGGGTCACGAAGAGTCGGACACAACTAAACAACAACAACAACAAGCTGCTCCTTAAGTGCTGACAGAAATACTCCTTTGCCAAAATGGTTAGTTGCACTGCACTTCAAACGGCTCACTTTGGCAAACAGTGCCATCTACTGAAGGAAAAAATATTTCTGTTTTGAAAGCTGCTATACAGAAGAGGAACAGCAGACTAACTCTAATCTTAGAAATGTTTTTACCAATAAAAAGATGAAACAACAGGGAAGGATGGATTTACCAGTTTCAGCTTCTCTCAGTATTTTTCCAATTTTCCCACTTTGCTGCACTTCTGCATCAATTTGCATTTTTTAAAAAAAGTCAGTACAAATATGTGTATACAGTTTTGTACAGATGTCAACTAACACATCCCTTTTGTTTGCAGTTTTACCTAATATACACATTTTTGTAAGCAATTTCCTCTGATATAACACATTTTTGCACAGTTGCTTTGCATTATGGCATGCATCCCACCCACCCCGCCATATGCATTATTATTATTATTATTATTATTATTATTATTATTATTATTATTATTTTGTTGGAGTGCTCATCACAAAACGTAGAGAAGTGTAATTTTCAAAGGATGGCCATGTTTCAATCTGCCCATTGTTTCGGGAATTGCGAATTAGGTAGATTTGCATTCAAGCTGAACACGTCTCCTTCATTCCTATGCTACAGATATTTCTCCTCCCTGGCCCTACCATTAGGCCAGTCTGACACTTGCCTCAGGCAGCAAATGCTGGAGGGTGGGGAAGAGTGGCGAGTTATTAGAGGAAGGAGATGTGTGGCCTGCCTTGTGTCCCACAAACTAACCTGCTCCAAGTTTGGCAGAAGGCTCTGTAGTACCACCAGAGTCATAGAATCATAGAATCATAGAATCATAGAATCATAGAGTTGGAAGAGACCACAAGGGCCATCGAGTCCAACCCCCTGCCAAGCAGGAAACACCATCAGAGCACTCCTGACATATGGTTGTCAAGCCTCTGCTTAAAGACCTCCAAAGTAGGAGACTCCACCACACTCCTTGGCAGCAAATTCCACTGTCGAACAGCTCTTACTGTCAGGAAGTTCTTCCTAATGTTTAGGTGGAATCTTCTTTCTTGTAGTTTGGATCCATTGCTCCATGTCCGCTTCTCCGGAGCAGCAGAAAACAACCTTTCTCCCTCCTCTATGTGACATCCTTTTATATATTTGAACATGGCTATCATATCACCCCTCAACCTCCTCTTCTCCAGGCTAAACATGCCCAGCTCCCTTAGCCGTTCCTCATAAGGCATCGTTTCCAGGCCTTTGACCATTTTGGTTGCCCTCCTCTGGACACGTTCCAGTTTGTCAGTGTCCTTCTTGAATTGTGGTGCCCAGAACTGGACACAGTACTCCAGGTGTGGTCTGACCAGAGCAGAATACAGTGGCACTATTACTTCCCTTGATCTAGATGCTATACTCCTATTGATGCAGCCCAGAATTGCATTGGCTTTTTTAGCTGCCGCGTCACACTGTTGGCTCATGTCAAGTTTGTGGTCAACAAAGACTCCTAGATCCTTTTCACATGTACTGCTCTCAAGCCAGGTGTCCCCCATCTTGTATTTGTGCCTCTCATTTTTTTTTTCCAAGTCCTTTGCCTCAGGCAGCAAGATGTATTGGGCTGACCCTACACCTCAGATACAAAGCTTTTCATGAAATCAGTTCACATATGCGGAGCTGTAAATCTTCCAAGTGTTGAGAAAACACATGGCCTAAGGGATACAAGAAGGCATCACTTTCTGTTCCACCCTGTTCTTGCTGCACGCAGCTCTGTTTCTCTTCCACTGCAGTTCATATACTACCCAAAAGTGCATTAATTGTCTTGCTGCTTGCCTGTGGCAAAATTGCATGATTAATTACATAAATTAGGTTACCATTATGCTATTCTACCCTATTCATTTCAATGCAAAGCGGGGTAGGGGGGAGAGTTAATCAATTATGTATTGCTTGTGGACTGAGAGCATCAACAATGGATCATAGTCCCCGGATTGATTTCTATTCCAGACGTGGGACAAATAAATGAACACTGACATTCCCTGCTCCTGTTTTCATCGGAATTCTCTGGCATCCCTGTGTGTTCTCCCTGGCTATATGACTCGCCTGCCTTTTGCTGCAAAAAAAGAGATTGGAAAAAATGTAACGCTCACAAGCAATAGACCTAATCCAAGACATTTGTATCATCAGAAAACTTTTTAAAATGGACACAGCAATTGAAGGGAGATTTTCCAATTTCTAAAAGGCACATGTAATAATTAAACCTAGTAAGAATAAAACTGTAAAGCCAAACAAAAAACAATAAAGGTGAGTATGGTTGTTTCTGGGTTGTTATTCCAGCTCTCCACCTTGAAACCTATGAGGTACAAATTTCGCCTCACAGCAGCTAACAGAACCCCTGCATTGAGCAAGCCAAGGGTGTGAAAACTCCAAATCAGCCTTCAATTGGGGGAGGAGGGATGTGTAATGGCAGCCAGGGATGGAAGTCGAAAAACAGAACAGGGCAAATGTGGGGAAGGACAGGATTTAGTCTAGACAAACAACACTGTCTCCATCTTCTGCTTTAATAATCATCAGGTTGGGAGGGAGAGGTTTCCAGAGGCAGCCAGGAACATATTGTTACTTGCAGAACATAAGCTACATTGATATGTACATAGAGTTGTAAGGCACCTCAAGGGTCATCCAGTCCACCCCCTGCAATGCAGGAATCTCACCTAAAGCATCCGTGACAGATGGCCATCCAACCTCTGCTTAAAAACCTCCAGGGAAGGAGAGTCCACCACCTCCCGAGGGAGACATATTCAACTGTAGCAGCCCATGAACATACCCCTGCTAGCAGGTGTTGGAGGAAACTCTTGAGAGTCCCATGGACTGCAAGAAAATCAAACCTCTCCATTCTGAAGGAAATCAGCCCTGAGTGCTCACTGGAAGGACAGGTCCTGAAGCTGAGACTCCCATACTTTGGCCACCTCATGAGAAGAGAAGACTCCCCGGAAAAGACCTTGGTGCTGGGAAAGATTGAGGGCACAAGGAGAAGGGGATGATAGAGGACGAGATGGTTGGACAGTGTACTCGAAGCTACAAACATGAGTCTGACCAAATGCAGGAGGCAGTGGAAGACAGGAATGCCTGGTGTGCTTTGGTCCATGCGGTCACGAAGAGTCAGACACGACTAAATGACTAAACTACAACAATTATACACACATTCAAGAGTGATAAAGAAATATACACTTGCAAGTCAAAGGCATGAGTCGAAGTAGGCAAGGGCATTTTTGCACTCATAACCTTGGTGTGAATTAAAATAATTAAATGCACCCCTTAAGGAATCCAGCCCTGTCTCCAAAATTGGAGGAATGGGAGACTGGCGATACCCGTGCAGAGATGTTATTACTGGCCCTCTTCACATTTTAAAAAATATCTGTATTGAATTAAGCTCTGAATATAATCGAGCGAGGCTAATATAGCCTTCTGCTGCAACCCATTAGGAAGCTGTCTTTCAATTGTGTGAAGCCGTTCCTCTAGAAGAATCAGCCCCCTCAGGTACCTTACACAGACGGTGTCGTGTGCAGTACAATAATAGCGGTGTAGGGATCACTGCACTCGCAGATGAAATATAGCTCCCTCTGGGTGGGAAGCCAGCACACTTTATGACAGCCAGGCGCACTACACAATATATGAGGATTGAAAGTGGTGGGTAACTTTATCCACTTGTAGCCAGAGTGGAATAAGGAAAGGTCACCATAGACTTTATTGTGCTGTAACTCACCTGCCAAGACTAATGCTTCCAGGAGAGAGAGAGAATCATTAATAGCAACTATCTTTCCCACCCACCCCTCTCTCTCCTCCAGAAATAGCCACTGTCTAAGCTACTGATCTTATTGCCAGAGGGTAGGAAGAAAGGCAGGCAGGCAAAACTTCACTCTCACTTTACTTTTAAAGGTATGCAAAGACCATTTGCACCTCCTCAACCCATCTTTTAATCAATGCCCTGGGTAGCAGAGCCCCTTCTGCTAGAGATGTGCAACTGAAGGAGCAGCCTGGCAAATACAGGCAGGTGAGGTGAGAAATGGGCCGCCTTTCCACCAGATAAACATGGAGAAGGAGGAAGGGATTGAGGAGAGGTCACATTTAAAGGGAATGGGAACTAATTCGCACTTTCTTTCCGTCTTTTTTAAATCAGTTTTTATTGGTTTTCATACATAAGGTAAAGGTAAAGGGACCCCTGACCATTAGGTCCAGTTGTGACCGACTCTGGGGTTGCGGCGCTCATCTTGCTTTATTGGCCGAGGGAGCTGGCATACAGCTTCTGGGTCATGTGGCCAGCATGACTAAGCCGCTTCTGGCGAACCAGAGTAGCAGGCGGAAACGCCGTTTACCTTCCCGCCGGAGCGGTACCTATTTATCTACATATACTTTGACGAGCTTTCAAACTGCTAGGTTGGCAGGAGCAGGGACTGAACAATGGGAGCTCACCCCGTCGCGGGGATTCAAACCGCCGACCTTCTGATCGGCAAGTCCTAGGCTCTGTGGTTTAACCCACAGCGCCACCCATGTCCCTTTTTCATACAAATATCATACATAATTCAACTTAACCAAACAATTGTTTTATAAATTCCCCTCTCCCCCTTGGCTTCCCTCCATTTCTGTTTCTGGTTTGTTAAACCACTTGTTGCATTCTGCTGCTTATATATAATAACATATCATCACATTGTTATCTTTCTTGTTCTCTCTAATTACATTATATATGTTTATTTAAACCCTGCCAAAGGGTTTCACTTTCTAAAACAATCCACAAAGCCAAAGACAGACATCTTTCAAAATTCGCGCTTCTCCAAATTTTGCAATGTAGTGAAAAGTTTGCAAAATTCATATCCCTGAGTAAAGCCTTCATTAAAAACACATGTAGTCATTAAAACAGCACAAAGGGGCATTATTTGTGGGAAAATATATATCTAGGAAGCATAACTGCAGGCAAAAATATTAGGAGAAATTTGCAATGAAAAGCTGATGGATTTTGTGAGGGGTTTTTTAAAAAACAACAACAACAAACTGATGTTGAAATGTGGAGAACTGAACTGAAAACCTGGAAGAACGAGAACCTGAGAGAAACCAAAACTTTCAGATTTGCCCATTGGTCAAATGTGGAGGGAAAGGGAAGGCATTTTCCTACTTCCTGTCTAATAAAAAACCCCAACTTCCACACCAGTGGTTCTCCTCACAGCTTCACACTGATCCTGCAGTTTATCCTTCCATCTGGGATCACTGAGGGGAAAGTTGGCTGCAACTCTTTTGCCCATAATCCTTGGGAGTTGTAGTTCAACTCCCGAGATTCCAGGCAGAAATAGATCCTGCAGCACTGAGCTGCTGGCAGAGACTTCTTTCGTGTTCAAAGGAACATGAGAAAGGAGGAGCAGTCTGGGAGAATCTCTCCAGTCACAAAGAAGTCACCACCTGATGCCTTGGTCTCAGCTCTAGGATAGGCTAATAGAGATTGTGAGAGAGAATCAGGCCCTTCTGAGCCACTTGAACAAGTTTTGAGGGTAGCAGTCTGTGACTCACCCATTCCTAATTGTTTCCATTTCAGGGCCTGGAACACGTTTTAAGATAAAAATACAGTGGTACCTTGGGTTAAGAACTTAATTCGTTCTGGAGGTCCGTTCTTAACCTGAAATTGTTCTTAACCTGAAGTACCACTTTAGCTAATGGGGCCTCCCACTGCCACCACATGATTTCTGTTCTCATCCAGAAGCAAAGTTCTTAACCGAAGGTACTATTTCTGGGTTAGCGGAGTCTGTAACCTGAAGTGTCTGTAACCCGAGGTACCACTGTATAAATAATATACTTTCCAGTCAATGGACTGCTTGATCAAGGACATTGGTAACATAGTTCATAGCAATGAATTCTAGTTTTGCCCTTGCTTTGCGTAATCCCCCATTTCTCCTGTTTTCTTAGACTATCTGGAATTGATTGTGTCCTGTTAGTTAGGTCAAATGTTTGCCTAGCACTTTGGCTTTGTTACCAATACCTGTGCCCTTCCTCTGCCCTGCTCTTCCAAGAGGCACAAATGACAAAATATACATTAACACTGCTGAGATCTGGCGACACTAAGCCTAAACGGTTACTTGCTGGCAACCGGCATAACATGGTTTTAGATTATTATTACTCATAAGCCTCAGGCAATAAATGCATCTGCCAAAGTTCGGACATCTGTTTGAAATCACCGTGGCAATCATGGTCTGAGATGAAACGTGATAACATCACTCCCCTTTTGCTGAAGCAGGTAGCTGCAATGCAGATGCGCTGGCACAAAAATGAACTTGGGGAGGGGGCTAGAACGGTTCCCTGCTAACAGGGGGAGCCCCCTCTCAAGGTTATGCGAGAACACTGTGTTCCAAATGTTAAAAAACACGGGGGGGGCTAAGGATAACCTGTGAGTTTGCACCACTCTCATGCTGCTTCCGGGACACGGGTGGCGCTGTGGGTTAAACCACAGAACCTAGGGCTTGCCGATCAGAAGGTCGGCTGTTCAAATCACCGCGGCGGGGTGAGCTCCCATTGCTCAGTCCCTGCTCCTGCCAACCTGGCAGTTCGAAAGCACGTAAAAGTGCAAGTAGATAAATAGGTACTGCTGCGGCGGGAAGGTAAATGGCGTTTCCGTGTGCTGCTCTGGTTCCCCAGAAGCAGCTTAGTCATGCTGGCCACATGACCCGAAAGCTGTACACCAGCTCCCTCGGCCAATAAAGCGAGATGAGCGCCACAACCCCAGAGTCGGCCACGACTGGACCTAATGGTCAGGGGTCCCTTTACCTTTACCTTAACCTTTACCTTTACATGCTGCTTCCAGTGGTGGCTCATGAAGAAGGGTGTGGGGGTAGTGATGTCATATTCGTGGTGGTGGAGCAGTCCTCATTGGCTTGGAAACAGGGTCAGGTAGAGGTGAGATAGCGCGAACTCCAGGTTCATGGTGGTAGCCCGAGGTTCCAGGCCGCCATTGCAGTAAAGCTGAGTCCAAACCAAAGGCCAGGCGGAACAGCTCTGTCTTGCAGGCCATGTGGAAAGATGTCAAGTCCCGCAGGGCCCTAGTCTCTTGTGACAGAGCATTCCACCAAGTCGGGGCCAGTACTGAAAAGGCCTTGGCCCTAGTTGAGACCAATCTAACCACTTTGCAACCTGGGACCTCCAAAATGTTGTCATTTGTGGACCTTAAGGTCCTCCACGGCGCATACCAGGAGAGGCAGTCCCATAGGTACATGGGTCCTAGGCCGCAGAGGGCTTTAAAGGTCAAAAACCAGCTCCAGGCTATTCTCCCTGCAGAAAGAGCTCTGTGAATCAAAACCACCAGCTGCCCTCCTCATCCTCCTTGAGGGGAAGCGAGGGCGAAGGGGAAAGACATGGCTCCTTCAACCCTCGCAGTGCTGCATCCAGACAATGCTCCTTCGTGAAGAGGAGACACATGAAGAGGAGCTGGGTCTCCCACTGTCTTCTTCCTTCCCCTTTCCACCAAAAGGGAGGGAGACCACCATCAGCCATCCATCACTGGAGAGAGTGGCGCACAGGAGGGTCCACCGACGTAAACAGCTTTGCAGAGCCCACGATCCTCCCTGCGTCCTTCCACCAGCTCGGAAGGAGGTTGAGCCCTACAGCTCTCAGTCCCTTTCCCTTTTGCAAAGATCTGCTTGGTGAAATGGAAGAGCACATGTTGCCAAACCACCAGTGGGGACAAAAACAGAAAACAAAAAAAAGCCAGACATTTTAGTAGGGTTGCCAAAGTGAAAATAATAATAACAATAATTTATTATTTATACCCCACCCATCTGGCTGGGCCTCCCCAGCTACTCTGGGCGGCTCCCAACAGAATATTAAAAATACAATAAAACATCAGACATTAAAAACTTCCCTAAACAGGGCTGCCTTCAGATGTCTTCTAAAAGTCAGATAGTTGCTTATTTCCTTCACATCTGATGGCAGGGCGTTCCACAGGGTGGGTGCCTCTACTAAGAAGGCCCTCTGCCTGGTTCCCTGTAACCTTGCTTCTCACAGTGAGGGAACTGCCAGAAGGCCCTCAGAGCTGGATCTCAGTGTCCGGGCTGAACAGTGGTGGAGGAGACACCCCTTCAGGTATACTGGGCCAAGGCTATTTAGGACTTTAAAGGTCAGCACCAACACTTTGAATTGTGCTCAGAAACATACTGGGAGCCAATGTACGTCTTTCAGGATCAGTGTCTGGCCTTGGCGGCCACTCCCTGTTAAGTTACTGAGCTATTTTCCTTTCTTTTCTTTTTAAAAATTTGAGGGTTGGGAACTTTCTGAAAGGAAATGCACTAAAAAAAAAACAACACTTCTGGGAAAGGCTGCCATACATTTGGGTTTTACTGGACATTTTAGCCCTTTCCAGAAATCCCACCAGGACACTATTTGCAACGGACACTATTTGCAACAGACAAATCTGTACATGTCCCGGAAAACCCAGATGTATGGCAGCTCTATCATCATCATTGTGATTAAAGATAGAGATGAATGAGGCTATAAGCCCATCCACCTTACACACCAAGGAGAAATATCTTGCCAGAGACAACACTGCAAATCTCTGTAAAAGGGCTAGATCAGCCCTCAAAGAAAGCTTGTGCCAGATGTTTATGGGGAATAAGCAGAATTCCTATTGCTCTCTAATCATTATCCCATTGGCTTTATTTTTTCAACATAGAAACATAGATTTGGATTTGCTCATATACTTTGTGTGAGGACAAGAAATGGGATGGCACAGCTGTCAGCCTTTTGCTGAACCATATATTGGTTATTTTCACTGCCGCCACCCCCCCAAAAAAAGCTGCAGTACAATGAATTATAAAAAGCAGGTTCTCTTGGGGGGGGGGGTAAATATAAAAACAATGAAGCACAGCCCCATAAGGCAGTGGGGGAGGGGGAGAGAGAGTGAAATCCAAGCTCTTGCCCAATAAACAAAGCAGTGGACGCCTGCTTTGTGGTGCCTGTTTGGGTCCTTAACTCCAGAGAGTTGGAAAGTGGAGTTGTTCCTAGAATGGGGCTCTAAAAATCATCACCCTCCAAGTTGAATCAGGACAGCTGGTTTGTAAGCTGCTGCCAATTCCACTGGCTCGTCAACTGGGCAATAGAGCTGTGACAAGAGAGAACTCAGAGTCCCAGGCTGACTTACTTATGCACCAAACTGCCTTTGTTCTCCCAACTCTGGTGTGATATTTAATTCATAAACGTTTGCTTTGAACATTGCCCTGGATTGGAGATGCTATATGTTCTCTGTGAACATTTAGCATGTTTCCACTAGGTGGTAGCAGTAAACCACTCTAGAGTGAACAAGCAATAGCAGATGTGATTCCCTCTGTTTTAACGTGTCCAAGTGCATATACAAGTTACTGCCTTGAAATAATAATAGTAGTAATAATGATGATAATAATAATAATAATACCACGCCCATCTGATTGGGTTTCCCCAGCCACTCTGGGCAGCTTCCAGCACATATAAAAATGTAATAAAACATCAAACATTGAAAAGTAGTTTGAGAACAGCAACTGCTGTAGTTTCCCCAGCACTCCAGAATGAAGTGAGGAGACACCATTTGGATTTAAGAAAGGACCACAACTATCAGCATGTTTAGGTAGTTGTCTGAACACACACATGCTGTATCTGTACCTGTGCATTTGTGCTTCCTGTGCAAATGTGCTACCTTCTTCAGTAAATGCAAGCCAGCAACCTCCCAGCTTTTCCTTGGCGAATACTGATTTTGTGCAATTGCCCCCGTATTCCATACACCTCCAACATAGATGATCATCGAATCATAGAGTTGAAAGGGGCCACGAAAGTCATCTAGACCCTACAACACAGGAATCTTTTGCCCAACATGGGGCTTGAACCCACAACCCTGAGATGGTCTCATGCCCTCCTGACTGATGTGATAGGGTCGCCATATTTCAAAAGTGAAAACCCAGACACAAGAGTTTTTGAGCTTTTCTGGGCAAACTTTTGGAGCTCCCCCCAAAAAAAAATATATCCCCCAAAAGTAAAGTTTTTGGAAATTCACCAGAAAATCAACACTTCCAAAATGCACTGCCATACACCCAGGTTTTCCCAAACATTTTTACCGATTTCAAAAAATCCAGCTCAGACACCAGGAAATTCTGGAACATATAGCAGCCCTAAGATGCAGCAAAATTGACTGGTTCTGGGGTCCTGAAACAGCCTGATAGTCTTTGAAAAAGATTATGTAATGAATGAGTGCATTTATGCAATAGACCCACGTCTCTGTGCTGTATTTGGATGGGGGGGGGGGACTGACTCTGGTCATTAACGAGAAGGCCAGGACATCAACTGGAAATGTGAATAGTATGGTTTGTGTCTGGATTGCTCCCTTGTTTCATAACTTGGTTGAGAGAGATCCTTCAAGCCAGCGTTTCTGGTGGCATGGGAAACTGTGGTTTAAAAGACTAATATAGCTTTGCTGAAGCTTGGTGCGCAAGAGAAAGAAGGAAAAGATTGGGGGAGGAAGGAGCCTGCAGGCACACCGCTCATCAGACCAGGCAAGTGTGTTAAATGTTGTGCTGACAGCCCTGCTCAGAGAGAGTTACTTATATTTGTCACACACTGCAACTTAGATCCCATTGATTGATCAGATTCCATCAAAGAAATGAAGGTGTCTTTCTGTGTGTGCTCATACCATAGCATGCCAAATGCAAATTGACTGAACAATCAGTCATATAGATTTGACAGCATGTTCTACAAATGTTCTCTGCTTACTCATTTCACCATGGTAAATTAGAGGAAAGGGCTAGCTTGAAGCTATGGCTTCAAAGCCTGATATCCTTTCAAGGTGAGCACTGCATAGGTGTTATTGATGAACTGGGAGTCAGGGACTAATTGTTCTCTAGCATGCATTGTGCTGACGGCGCGGGTGGGGTGGGGAGGAGGAAAAACCATCATTTTGCTTCTGCTCAGCTCTAATTGTGCTTCCAGGTGTGTAAGCATCTTCTGTTGAAAAGGGTCAGCCAAGTAACTATCCCCGCTGAACATACATAAAAAGAAGCTGAAAATCTTTAATGCAGATATTAATCCTAGGTACTCTTTGCAGAGAGGCTGAGATTGCTCTTGTGTGCTGCCTCTGGCTCCTTGATATGCTGCCAACTCCAACAAGCCAACCCATCTATTATCCTGCATTTTGCCTTGGACACAAAACCACACAGTGATTTCATCTCTTTGCATGGGTTCGACCTCTGCTTCGACATCGGAAGCGAGTGGAGTGTCAGGCTAACACACACCACCACTGTGTGTCGTGTGAACTGAAGCAAGGGATGAAACAGCGGGAGAACAGGAAAACAGCTTCTGCGGATCAAGAGTATTTCAGCTTTATGGATTCAAGTAAAACAAAAGCAAAGGAAACAGTAAATGAGCACTTTATTGAACTGCCAAGGAACTGATAAGGTTCTTTATTGAGTTGTCTGCTGTTCTACAGACAGCTCTTCCCAGGCTGAGAGGAAAACTGGTAGCAACAGGTTACAGTGGTACCTGGTTGTCAAATTTAATCTGTTCCAGGAGTCCGTTCAACTCCCAAAACCATTTGAAAACCAAGGCGCAGCTTCCGATTAGCTGCAGGAGCTTCTTGAACTCAATTGGAAGCCGTGGAAGCTGCGTCGGATGTTCGGCTTCCAAAAAACGTTCACAAACCGGAACACTCACTTCTGGGTTTGTGGCGTTCAGGAGCTGATTTGTTTGGGAGCCAAGCCATTCAAGAACCAAGGTACCACTGCATTTACTGGGACAGAGCGACTTTTGCAGCTGTTCTTAATAGTTGCAAAACAATGAAGCACAGGACAGACAGAGAAATTTCTGTAGGTCTCCCTACATCTGAAAGTTTAATAAAGTTGTGGCCAATTTTAATCCCATAACATGTTGTCATGAGTCATTATTCCTCATGGGGGTCACCTGGGGTCTCCGCCTGGCCATGCAATAGCAGCCCACCCTATGAAAACCAAGAAAGGAGGAAAGCAGAGTGTATCCAGCAAAATTTGATGGGCACCAAGTTTAACAGTAAGAATGGGCATATGCAATTAAAGCTTCTCAGAACACACACACACAAAATCTCTCTAGCTTGCATAGTACTTTTTGTGCTGAAGCACATAAATTATTTTGAGGAGCACAAGCTTTTTAAAAGTTTGCTTGCACTGCTGCACTGAAATGTTTTACCATTTATGTAACATGGAAGCATTTAAAACAAAAGCAAAATAACAACCCTGGAAGTTAGGGTGAAACCTGCCGATCCACCACAGCAGAAATATGCTCCCAAAATCAGGAGCAGAGAGACTTAGCAGAATCTTCAATTAATCTTTTATTACCTTCTTTCAGAGTATTCCCCCATTGCTCAGACAAGCGAAAAGTGGCAGAACCCGATTCTCTGAGACAAATGAAGTATACAAACACATTCAAGAGTAACTCCTGATTCAGACTTAAGACAACAAATCCAGTGAAATCAGCAGCAGGACTAAACAAAGGGACTGAGCATGAGAAAACACGAGAAACCTGATTAAGTGAAGATATGTTCATTACCAGAACTATAGCAAGAGGGATTGAAGGCCGTATAGATCTTCTGGCTCTGGGGCAGGAAACAAAATTCTCAGTGGAATGGCTCTGATGATAAGAATCTAAATTAGGAAATCTTTAATATTGATCTATCACTAGTGTAGCTTCTTTAGCCCTTAATATGCTCAATACCTTTCAGTTAAGTAAGCCGGTCCTGCTTTATTCTGTCTCTCTCTTTGTCTGTTTTGTGTGTGTGTGTGTGTGTGTGTGTGTGTGTGGCTGAACATAAATAGATCAGGATAAAACTATACGGTAAATCAGTCGAAACTGTGAAATGTTGATACAAAAAAACAGGGATTAAATATACATTTTCTCTGGGAAATAAGTTTTAAGTGCTTATACTTCCCATCACAACATGAAACATACTTTTAAAGCACATTAGACAAACATTACATCAGCAGGTCTATCCCACCACAAAATATTTCTAAGCCTGTTTTTATCTATGTATACGTCTGGCATATTCAGGTTCTTTTATTAGGTACTGCGCTACAAACAAGCGGACCGACTTCTGCAGTCAACTCCTTTGTGTCAAGCCTGAGAAATTGAAATCCATTCTTATGCCTGGAAATTACTTCTGTTATTATCTAATTTCCGCCTTTCATGCCATACAAGCCTAGGCTTGAGGATGACGTTATCCGCCGTGCATAAACAATCTCAAGTGGGAGTGCAATTCAGGGACATCTTAATCCTTCGTTATATATGTTTTTAGATCCTTCTACATTTCAAAAAAGCCAGGGCTTTGGAAACAATCACAGCAGGGAAAGGAGAACACAGTGTGCAATTAAGAAGTCAAGCGGCTGGATTGCAAACAAGGTGAAGAAAGACAAGCGCCCTTTTGGGGTGCTGTGATGTGGGCAGAGTGAATATGCACAGGGTGCAGGCTCTACCCATGACCTAGGCATATACATGAGATGCGGGTGGCGCTGGGGTCTAAACCACTCAGCCTCTTGTGCTTGCCAGTCAGAAGGTTGGTGGTTCAAATCCACACGACGGGGTGAGCTCTACAAGCTTCTGCCAAGCTAGTAGGTCAAAAGCACACCAGTGCAAGTAGATAAATAGGTACAGCTGTGGCAGGAAGGTAAACAGTGTTTCTGTGTGCTCTGGTTTCCATCACAGTGTCCCGTTGTGCCAGAAGTGGTTTAGTCATGTTGGCCAGTCAATTTGTTTGATCTGGCGCGACCCCCGCTAATTGATTTACGATCCTCAATTAGCTCTTTACTGCCCGGCACACTTCTCCTGCCGCACGCTCTGCTCCGATCTCTCAGTCACGCCGTAGCAGAGATTACACAGCGGTGTAAAACTGTCATGTAGCTTGGCTTCCAGACAAACACACACAGTCCAGGTTTGTCTATTTACAGCTTTTATTCCAACATTTCTCAGGAATTTCCAGGACTATTTGCAGCCATGACAAAACTGCATCCTTTCCCCACAAAGTACCGAGTGGGACTGGCATACTCTTCCCAAGCTCCTCCCAAGCTTCCAAAATTGACGTCAGAATGGTGTGGCATCATGGGAAGAACTTAACCCGTTAAGTTCCAACCTCAACACCCCCCCTTGCTGCACCTTCTGACAAGACCTTTTTGAGCTCAACACCTTACCCTTTGCCTTGTGCTCCTTCCCAGCATCTTTCCCAGGCACCTGTTGAACCCTTTCAACACTCCCAGAATCACACTGTGCGAATCTCGCCCACGCACATGTTGCCTGGTATCTTTCAGGTGGAATGCCCTTTGTTGTGCGACTAGACCTTCTGGGCATAAACTCAGATGTTACCTCTGACTCACTGCCACCAGGAAATGTGTCCTCAGCATCACGGGATTCCCCCTCTGACTTAAAACGTTTTCGAATCCTCTCCATTACACTCATAGGAGAACTAGGCTCGCTTTTGGCCTCCCTTTTTACAACTTGTGGAGAAACTACCGATACCTCCTCCTGTTCCTGACTTTGGTCAGTTACCTGATCGTCATCATCAGACTCAGCTTCTTCTTCCTCTCCCTCATAATCTTCCTGTTCTGAATCAGAGAGACACTCTGAAAGAACATCACGCTTGACAGCAGCTTGTGTCTTTTTATCCTGCTCATAGAACTCAGCGTGTTTACTGATCAGTAACTTACTCTGATCACCTGATGGAAATGCAAATCTCCATGCACTCGCTGTTGGCTCATACCCACAGAAGATCATTTTTCGGAACTTGGATCCGTCTGGCCCCTGCAAAGCAGCAGGTACCGGCACAGACGCACGTGACCCGAACATACGCAAAAAATGAATCTGGGGTTTCCTGCCATGCAACAACCCAAACGGTGTGTCCCTACCATGGAATTGTAGGTGCGATTCCAGGTGAAGCTTACATATTTGATTGCCTCCAGCCAAAACCTTGGAGGTAACCCAGAGTCTTCCAGCAACACCTGTGCAGTTTTAACCAGAGCCTGACACTTCCGCTCTGCCACCCCCCCCTGATTGGGTGAAGTCACTGTGTGACGTATCCCTTTCTTGCGAAAGTACTTCTGCAAAGCAGAACCTGTAAACTCAGCTCCTCTGTCACTTGTGACAGCTTGCACTTTGGTGGAAAACCTTTGTTCCACCCCCTCAATCCACCCTTTGATCAGCTGTGCTGCATCATCCTTGGATTTGAGGCCATGTATCCAGGAATTCTGAGTAAAATCCTCCTGCATCGAGAGCAGAAACCTTGACCCTCCCAGACTTGGTTCCTTCACAGGACCCCACAAATCTATGTGAATCAGTTCAAAAGGCCTAGTGGTTATCCGTTCAACCTTTGGATAACTGCATCCTTTTACCTTTGCCAGTTTGCAAGTTTCACAACTTACAGCATGTCCGCATTCTGAGATATTACAACCATTGGAAACTTCTGGCAGCACCTGTAGTTCTTCAAGAGAACTATGAGCTGTACGTGTATGCCAAGCATGTACGCATGAATCATGATTGGGAATTGTAGCACGCAGTGCTTGTGCTTTCTCAACCTTCCCACCACCCTCCAGAGACGTTTTAAGAATGAAGAGATCATTCTGCCCCTTTTTAACCTTGGCAAGCATCCTCCCTCCTTTGGAGATTGTGCACACATCACCCTGAAAACAAACCGTAAATCCCTTTTTCAGTAAATAAGGCACAGATAAAAGACAGTGTTGCATCCCAGGAACAGTACAACACTCCAACGTTTCCTGTAAAATACAAAAATGCAAATTTACAGCATTAGTCATATTTCTTTTCTGTCCATTTGCAAACAGTACAGTTTTCCCGGCAGGAATTGCCGTGCAGTTCCACCTCTCGACAGCAGGTGTCTCTGGAATCAAATTGCGATTAGCTGCAGAGTCAATAACAAAACTTAGCTCTTGGCTTGTCCCACGGCTGTCTTCAGCCAACGCCAGACTAGCCGTGATTTGATAAGTCTCCTGACGTTGTTTTCCTCGTCCTTCTCTTGCGTTCTCACGCTGACCTCCCCTTCCAGACTGGTTCCCATGGAAACCCGACTGATTTCCATGGAAGGTGTCCTTGAAGCCTTCCTGTGCAGCTGCTCTCTGTGGGCAGTCTCTTTTGAAATGACCGTGAGATCCACACACGTAGCACCGACGAAACCCAGTGGAAAAACACTGCCTGGTGCTCCTCCCAGTTGGCCTCCTTCTCCTTCTTCCGGAAAAGCACTCCTTGCCAGATCCGCCCCCCCTGAACTGCCGCTCCATTCCAGCAGGTTCAGTGGAAAACTTTTCAAACTTGCCTTTGGAACTTTCCGCCCCCCCGACTTGCTCACTAGCACTCCTTGAGGCTAAATCATCCGGAACAGGGGCTCCAGCCATCTCTAGGCTTTCAGCTTCCATCTGCTCTTGGCCTCCTGCTGAGCCTTCACACAGACGTTTCAGCACACTCCAGGCCTCACACGCAGATTCAATGCTTTCCAGATGATGTTGCAAATTAGCATGAACACCTGCTCTCAACATGCAGACCTCAGCTCTCATAGCTTTCTCCCTCTGCATTTTCTCCTCCAGAGAAACAGACTTCAGCTTTCCTGCATCTCTGTCCACCAGTTGCACTGGTTCCCTCTGGGAAATGTCCCAAACCTCCGTGGCTATGAACCACGCTCTCACCCATCTTGCCCAGGTATTCCACGCTTGGGCGGTGAGTTCCTCAAGCTGTTCAAACGGAGCTTGAATCACCTCCTGGCCATCTGCCATGTTTTCCCGTTCTCCCAAGTTGGCCCCAAGCTGTACTTACAAAAGCACCAGCTCTTCTGGCGTGGAGAAACGTTTCCTTGCTGCTCTCAGCTCACAGCATTCAGCAACAGCGTCTTTCAGCTTGCTTGCTTGCTTGCTCCCGTGCTCCTCTGCTAGACACCGCAGATTTCTCAGCTCCCGGCAGCTCTTCCGTGACAGTTTTACGATAGGTGATTTAGGTTACCCATAACCTGTGGAATTTGTTTGATCTGGCGCGACCCCCGCTAATTGATTTACGATCCTCAATTAGCTCTTTACTGCCCGGCACACTTCTCCTGCCGCACGCTCTGCTCCGATCTCTCAGTCACGCCGTAGCAGAGATTACACAGCGGTGTAAAACTGTCATGTAGCTTGGCTTCCAGACAAACACACACAGTCCAGGTTTGTCTATTTACAGCTTTTATTCCAACATTTCTCAGGAATTTCCAGGACTATTTGCAGCCATGACAAAACTGCATCCTTTCCCCACAAAGTACCGAGTGGGACTGGCATACTCTTCCCAAGCTCCTCCCAAGCTTCCAAAATTGACGTCAGAATGGTGTGGCATCATGGGAAGAACTTAACCCGTTAAGTTCCAACCTCAACAGTTTAGTCATGTTGGCCACATGCCCTGGAAAGCTGTCTATGGACAAATACCGGCTCCCTCGACCTGAAAGTCAGATGAGCGCTGCACCCCACAGTCACCTTCGACTGGACTTAACTGTCCAGGGGTCTTTTACCTTTTACCTTACTTAGGTGCATATATATATATATATATAGAGAGAGAGAGAGAGAGAGAGAATCTGAAAGAGAGATGGACAAACTGCTCCTCCTCTTGGATTAACTTGGAACTTACACAAATTCTGGGGCCACAGGTGGCAATTTGCACCCAACATTAGTGTGACGCGTGTGATGCGCATTGTGTGTGCATGGCATTATGCGTGTGACATCTGTCACATTTGGAGAGGCTGACCAGGCCTCCTCGCGATATGTCTCTGTGGCGTCTCCCGATGCTGCGTGGCCAGGGGTGGCATCCCGCCAGGCCTCATCTACCCCCCTCAAGATGGGGGGGGGAGCTGAGTCCCATCCCAGTGGACATTGGAGACAGCTGTAGAGACCTCAGCTCCATAGAGCTGGCATGCCTGTCTGGGGCAGGGAATGAAAGGCGCCCCAAATTCCTATGAAAGTCAGGAAAAGATGCTGCAGGATTAAACTGGAAGGTGCAAGAAGGGAATCTCAGTGATGTTGGTCCTTTCTGTTGGGAGTGGGCCCACTCTCACACCCTCTATTCAGAGGTGGATTTAGGGCAGAGGCACCGGGTGCAGAGCCTAAGGGGTGCCACAGTGCACCGCAATTATGACATTGGGAATTGAGCAGAAGAAAAGGCAAGATGGGGGGCTGCCAAATTTTGACCTTGCACAGGGTGCCGCTGAAATTTGAAAGACCAAAGTCCACCCATTCTCTGTTAGGGAAGGGCTATAGCTCAGTAGTATAGCATTTTCCTTGTTCAAGCCCCAGAATCTCCAGGTTGGACTGGGAATGACTCCCATCTGAAAATCTGGAGAGTTGCTGCCTGTCGGTGTAGACAATATGGAGGACTGATGGTCTGACTCAATAGAAGGCAGCTTCCCATGACCCTTGGTTCTCCCTACAGGGTTTCCCATCTCCCATGGAAGTTTATGCAAGAAGAAACCCTTCAGAAGGGAGTTGGAGTGGGGATTAAGAGGCTCAGCCCCCAACCAACTAATTCAGGGTTTTCCAAACTTGGGCGTCCATCTGTTTTTGGACTACAACTCCCATCATCCCTGGCCACTGGTCCTGCTAGCTAGGAATGATGGGTGTTGTAGTCCCAAAAGAAACCCTTCTCTAAATTTCACACTCACCAAGGGTTTTCTCCTACTTCAGTAGCAGCAAACGGAGCTGTTTGGATTGGAGTGGGGGAAATGACTGAACCAAGCACCGGCATGCACACTCAGAGGTCTCCGGCGGGTCACTGTGATCAGTGTGCATCAGTGCGCAGAGTCCCCTGCTGTGACGCAATGTTGCCCAACACCCACAGGCATGTTCCTTCAGCACAGCTGCGAGTACCCAGAAAGCAAATCAAAATATATCCCATTTAAAGTTCTTACGACTTAGCTAAGACCAGGATCCAGGGACGTTATATCCATGTGCAAGCAAGAGGTGTACCTGTGGCTTGGATTTTATGTATTGGTTTTGGTCTAGCTATCAAAGATACAAGCTGCTGTTTTTAGTCTGAAGGACTACCTCAGCTCTTTGGCAGCCAGCACAAAGCTCCTGCACAGCATATGCTATCACCATTTCTTTGCACAGTTGCAGAGAAAGGCATAATTGTTCAGAAATGCAATCCACTGAGAAAGTGGGGGGGGGGGTCCAATCCACATAACCAGTCAGCACAGAAGCTGATGCTTTTTCTTTGTGCCAGGACACAAAATATTTGTCATGTGCACAGATCCATGTTCCCAGATTCAGCTACTGAGACTTGTCAATGTAGCTTTGTTAGAAAAATCCTGCGAGCGTCAATCAGCTCTTTAGAAAGAGAAAGGGGGGGCTAGAATTAGATCTCCCTCTGCCACCCCCATGCAATTGCTGATTGTCAGGGCTATGTGTGGATAGTCCAGGCTGCAGCATGCACATGCAGTTGACTCAGGCTGGAAGAGTTCACCTGGAAAATGTATCTGAGAGAAGGGACTGTATATATCACAAGAGCTGTGCTGAAAATTTCATAGAATCCTAGAACTGGGGCAACTAGCCCAGCCCGCTGCAATGGAGGAATTGGAGGTAAAATTTCAAAAATTCATTTTTCAACCATTTGTCGAATGATAGGGCAGGCAGGATTCTTTGGCATTTTCTTTGAAAAAGCAAAGGAGGACAAGAAATTCACCTTGGCCACCTCATAAAGTTAAGTAAGGGCAGTGGCAACATTCTCCCCAAAATGCTAAACCACCTCTCCTGGTATGTCCCACGGAGGACCTTACAGTCTTCAAACAAAAACATCTTGGAGGTTAGGCTGGCCTCAAACCAGAGCCAGGGCTTTTTCGGCTGTGGCCCCGATCTGCTGAAACGCTCTGCCACAAGAGACTAGGGCCCTGCGGGACTTGACATCTTTCTGCAGGGCCTGCAAGACAGAGCTGTTCCACCAGGCCTTTGGCCAAGGCACCGTTTGACCTCCCCCTTTGGTAATCCTCACAGAACTCTAGCCCAATGGTTGCCATTAATTTGATTTTGAATTGATTTTAAAATGAATTGGTTTTAGAATGCTGTGTTGCTTTTATTGTTGTTAGCCGCTTTGAGCCTGGCTTTGGCTGGGGAGGGCGGGATATTATTATTATTATTATTATTATTATTATTATTATTATTATTATTATTATTTCAAAGAAAGCCCTAGGCCACTCTCTGTGGGGCAGCCGATCACATTGCTCCCAAGGCATTCCCTTGATGCTCTATCCCACCAGCTGCAGTACTTCTTGAGACCCAGTAAAGGAAGCAGTTACCTCCTCCTGGAAAACTGGGCAAAATTTATATGCTAGTTCTACTACACACACACAAACACAAGAACGAAGAAAAGCAGCTTGTAGGGAAATAATATTTTGGGGGAGCCTGTTGAGAGGAGGGCATGAATTTCAGCCCAGCATTATAACATCCATAAAATTTAGCCACTCACACCTAAAAGTATATTACGGCCTTTATGTATTTCTCAGAAATGGCAGAATGAGCAATAATCTAGGGAACAAAGCTAAGTAGGTTCTGTAAATGTCACAGAATCCGCCATTATTGGACTTGACATTTACGTTAGGCCTCTCTTTATATTTCTCAGCCTCATATCAGGGAAGTGAATAAGCTAAGCTAATCACCACAGAAGTTGGGAAATTTACGGGGAGGCACCTGCTGTTCAGAAGTGCTTCTACGAAGGTCAAACAGGGCATGGCACAAGGAATCCACCATTTTCTTCTCCGGTCGACCTATGGATCCTGGTTAGGGAACCTTTTTCTAGCTTAAAGGCCACATTCTCTTCCAAGCAACCTCCCAAAGGCCATGTTCCGGTGTTGGGCAGTGCCATAGGCACAAATGGGCAGAGCAACAAATATAAATTTTCATCATCATTTTTAATTTGTATACCGTCTTTCTATCTTACAATACAGTGGTACCTTGGGTTACAGATGCTTCAGGTTACAGACTCCGCTAACCCAGAAATAGTACCTCAGGTTAAGAACTTTGCTTCAGGATGAGAACAGAAATGGTGCAGCAGTGGCGCGGTAGCAGCCGGAGGCCCCATTAGCTAAAGTGGTGCTTCAGGTTAAGAACAGTTTCAGGTTAAGAACGGACCTCCAGAATGAATTAAGTTCTTAACCCGAGGTACCACTGTACTCAAGGCGGTTTACAAGCTGAAGAAACAAAAAATGTACATCTTATAACAATCTAATGCAATACAAAAATGTGATAATAAAACATAACTTTAAAATAGGCAACCTACATCGAAAAAGTAACAGCCAACAATCATCAGAATAGTATCAAAAAATAATAATAACATATAAAAGTTAAACAGTTACAATAAATAATTTCTAAACTACAATTAATAAAATGACAACAAGGCACAGTACATAAAATAACACAATACAAATTGAGAAGCAGAGACTAGAGGGTGGAGCAAAGCAGGTAGAAGGAGGCCTTGCCTGACGAAGTCTCTCCCCTCACAGTTCTTCCTTTAGGACCAGCTCCCTTATGAGGAATTTTAACTGTGTATAGTAGTGTCAGAGATGGGCTGGATGATGAAGAGTGGTAGAAGCCCCCCACCCACTGGTCCCTCAGGTAAGGCACAGAAGAAGACATAGTTTCTAGATCCTGGTTGTGGGATACCAGCCAGCAGGTAACAAACTGGGAAGTACTATTGTCAGGGAACTGCCATCAGAGGCGAGAGGAGAGGTAAGACGCTCCAATGATGCAGGTGAGGGAACTAGCAAGGAGAGAGAGAGAGCTTCCGCTGGGGAAGGAAATCCAGGGGACACCAGGGAGAAAGGAAAGGTGGAGAGTACTGCAGAGGGGAAGCTCCGAGACTCTTCCAGTGAAATCAGCGGAGAGAGCACAGGACCTCCGCTTGGCACACCCACGCTGCGCAGAAAGCTTCCGCGCAGAGAATCTAGGAGAAGACTTGGAGTCAAGGAATTTTTATGTTGGAGGAAATTTAGGAAACACCCACTGAAGGATTCTGCCAGTGACTGAGACAGTCGCGTTGTAAGGGCTGTCAAACCAGGGAAAGGTTTAGCTATACAACCAGCTTGGAGCATTTTGCAGTTTATGCACAAGCAACCCCAATTCCCATTACAGCTATCTTATCAATCTCTTCTCTCTTATCATTTTATTATCTCTTATCAATCTCTTATCAATCTCTTATCCAGTGCTTTTTTTCTGGGGGGACGCAGGGGTACGCATACCCCAAATCATTTTTTGAATCTTTGTACTTTTGTCCATCCACTGTATTTATTTTTCCCGATTTGAACTATAAAATTGTGGCTTTCTTGAGTAAAAACAAGAGTACCCCTAAACGTTTTTTAAAGAAAAAAAAGCACTGCTCTTATGTCTTAAGTTATAAAAGAACTGAAAATATAGAGGAGGATGAAACTCTCACTACTGGGTAGAATATCAGCCATAAATGTTTTACCTAAGATGGTGTATTTATTCCAAACAGTGCCAATACTTAATAAAATAACCATCGCGGCAGCTTCTCTGCTGACGGCTCTCCAGCCCCACTTACTCCTAGCACATGGAAGAATGTTACATGTTGCTGAGCAAAGGGCCAGGCAGGCACAGGGAGAGGCTCCTGAGACTTGCTGTAGCAGAGGAGGAGCCCTGACTGAGGCCTAGAGAGCAAAGGAGGGGTTGCACACCAGTTCGAGCAACTCCTTCATGAGGGGGGTTTGAACTTATGAGCCTCCTTGTATTTTTTTCCTTTCCTACATAAACTAACAGCACGTTAGCCTCGCGTCTCCTCCTCTGTCCTGTGAGTGGCCTGATCTTCTTGTCAGCCCTATGACAAGTAGGCTAGTTTCCACATTCACTCTCACACCCCTCTTTATTCTCCTTACAAGCAAGCAAGAGGCATCATCAGAATTCAGTTCCAGCTGAGGAAAATCACTCAAAGTGGGTGCAAAGAAGGGTTGGTGAGGGGTGTGGCCTGTGAAAAGAGGGTGTGGCCAGGGAAGGGATGTGATCTGATCTGCCTAGATTGCATTCTCAGTTAAAATGGCTATGATAAAGGCACCGGGTACCATTTTGATCTGAATGTGGGATGGGCATGAAAATGGTCATCTTTAGCTGGAGAAGCTGGTTTTAGCTGTTCCAAAGTCAAAAGCTGTGCTTTGCCCATAGCCCCTGACCTCCCTCTTTCCTTTGCCATGATTCAGTCAATTAAACATTCTGTCAAGATGCCTGGAGAGACACTATTCTCTCTGTTCTCTGGAAGTCACCCACAAGCCAGGGTAGGTTAGAGAAAATCAAATGGGATCACATGAACTCTCCAGCCCACCAAGGTTGCATTGCCCAGGCCTCCCTCTCCTCCTCCTGCCTCTTCATTTCTTTCTAAATCAATTAAGCCTTCTTGCTCAAGTGTCTCATGAATAGAAATGTGCCTACACTGTAATGCTATGGAGTTGCACAAGAGCACAGCTATGCCCCGGCTCCTGATTTCTCGCTGTGTGTGTCCTTCCAAAATGCTTACACTAAAATTAGTGATTGGTGGGATGTGCCCTCGTGAAATATTTCATTTATTTCCTCCACCAGCACCCTTTATTTACTTCTTCTTTTTAATTGTTGCACAAGATACACAGTTTCTTCTGGATTCAGTGTTAAAACTGCTGATCAAGCTCGTTGTTTTCTTTCAACAGGTACCATCATATGATCTGCTCCCTGAGTCCGTCTTTCAAATGCCTTTGGGGGGTTTTTTGCAGATAAATTTGTTGTAAACACTTCTCTCTCCAGTTATAGCAGTAAGTGCCATAGATATGGCTATAGTTCAAGCACCGGGGGTCACAATTCTGTTTGCCGCGCATGCGGCAATGAATACTCCACCAATCACTCACTCACTCACTCAATCAATTTTTATTGTGGTCAAAGACCAGACAGGAATACTCCACCACTCTCTGGTGAGTGTCATGAGGAGGGATGCTTGAAGGACTTGATATCAGCGAATGCTGTTATGAAACTGATCTGATCTGCACTTTCTGGATTAATATACAGATCTTCTTTACCCCAAAACCCTCAGAAGTGACTCCACACTAGAGGTTGCAAGTGTGGTGGTCTCAAGTTGTTCAACACCTGTCAGCCACAACCAGCATGGAGCTGTAGGTTCAACAACATCTAAAAAGCACCATCTTGGATATCCCTGCTGTACATGAAGCTGCAACATTGCTCTGCTTGGGATTTGGAAGGAGAGCAGAGAAATGGTGGGTGCTGGGGAAGTAAGAGGACAAAAGAGTGGAAGTAGTTTCCATCATATGAAGTAGGATTCGTATGCTAAATAAGGTGTTAAAGCAAAACATCTTCCACATCTGGAGCACAGAAGAAGGGATGGGTAAGAAATTCGATCCAGTATGCATTTAAAGCCGGATCTATCAGCGTCACACTTTTTGAAATACATGAATTCAACCAAAACACAGCTCTCCTTCATAATCTGCGCTTACCTACATTTTGCAATGAGAAAATACATAATTGAGGGGATAGTGTACATAAAAATGAAGGTATTTATGAAAATAGCACACAAAAATGCATTGAATTAGGGTGAAATTGTTTGCAAAAATGTGTATATTAGTTAAGACTGAATATAAAAATGTGTCTAATAGAAATTTACACTAAAATGGTGGTGAATTTTCATGCAGATTTTAAAAATAAATAAATCACAAATTGCTGCAGAAATCTAGAAAACTGAATTTAATATTGGACAAATGAGAAACTGAGAGAACCAAAATTGGCATATCCATCCATCCCACCAGAAGTAGGCACTTCTTCTCCAAGGCCACATCCCATCCCACAAAGTCTATCTGGACAATGTCCACTTTTAGATTTTTGCAGACCTTGGATAAATGTTCCATAGGCAGAAAAGAGGGGAAGGGCTATCAACATGCAAATATCAGCCCTAGAGAGAATAAGCTGGATCTCTTTGGTATAAAAGGACTGGTTGACACTATAACATCAGGAATAAGCCACTAAAACTAGGGAAGGGAGCGGAAAGCATTGTTTAATGTCTGGATAAGATATAAGGATCTACTGGAAAACAAAACCCCAAGGTGGCTGTCACCGATGGAAGCGAAAGCTCAGAAAAAGCTCAATATGGAGGCCAAATGGCCGAAATATTGGGAAATTTTGGAACAAGAGGGAGATAGACTGAAATTGCAGAGTTTTGAGAAATTAAAAAACAAAGTGCGAGACTGGCTTCATTATTATCAGATAATGGAGGCATACAATTTGGACAAGAAAATTGGCTTCCAGGTGGAAAAATCAAAATTAGAAACAGAACTGCTAGAACCCAAAACTAAGATTTTGTCAAAGATGTATAACTTGCTGTTGAAATGGAATACACAGGATGAAACGGTGAAATCTGCTATGATTAAATGGGCACAGGATGTTGGACATAACATAATGATGGCTGACTGGGAACAGTTATGGACCACAGGTATGAAGTTTACGGCATGTAATGCCTTAAGAGAGAATATTATGAAAATAATATACAGGTGGTACATGATACCAGTCAAGCTTGCAAAAATCTATCATTTGCCCGATAATAAATGTTGGAAATGTAAAGAGACTGAAGGTACATTCTTTCACCTTTGGTGGACGTGCCCAAGGATTAAGGCTTTCTGGGAGATGATTTATAATTAAATGAAAAGGGTATTTAAATATACCTTTCTGAAGAAACCAGAGGCATTTCTCCTGGGCATGGTCGGCCAAATGGTGCCAAAGAAGGACAGAACTTTCTTTATGTATGCCACAACAGCAGCAAGAATACTTATTGCAAAGTATTGGAAGACACAAGATTTACCCACTCTGGAAGAATGGCAGATGAAAGTGATGCACTACATGGAATTGGCGGAAATGACTGGCAGAATCCGAGACCAGGGAGAAGAGTCGGTGGAAGAAGATTGGAAGAAATTTAAAGATTATTTACAGAAATATTGCAAAATTAATGAATGTTAGAATGATGTCAGAATGAAGTTAAGTGGTTTAAGCAGCAATGTTATAAAGGTGTATGTAAAAATGGATTATTAACATGTGAGAATCCAAAGTTATAATATATTAAGTTAAAGGATTAAGATAAAAACAAAGAGGGAAAGAAATTGCTGAATTAACTAACTGAATTGGAATACAAAAAAGGGAGGTGTGAGGAGGTCAGGGAAGCAAGGAAATGAATGTAAGGTGGAAAGATTGATGTATTCTTTTAAGTGTTTTTTATCTTTTTTGTATTTTGTATTTTTCTTTTATTCTTATTTCTGTCTTTTTTTCTTTTCTTTTTATCTATGTAATTTTTTTCTTTGAAACCTTAAAAAAAAAAACTAGGGAAGGGAGCATGGGAGTTGGAAAGAGTGGCATCCACTATTCTTATATATGCTGAAGTTTCCCGATTCCTCGTTATCCATATTCATCGGCTGCCATTTATATGTTGCGCTCACAAAGGGAGACGACCTTTAAATGCTGACACGCTCAGCAAAATGCAGATCAAGCCTGATTTAAGCCATTCAGCTTTAGCAGGTAAAATGTTGACTGATGAACTCAAAAGTAGAAGCGAATTGTCTACCTGACCCATTTTGTATGCTGCCTGCTGGCCTCAAAAGACTCTGTTCATGATTCATGCCAGTAAATGATGCCACTGAAAAGAGAAAGTCAACAATTCAGTGAACGCCTGACAAATCGATGGGTTAACCTACTTTCAGCTTCCATGAAAGTTATGATAATGGAGGAAGGGTCATAGCACAAAGGAAGGAGAGATCACCATACGTCATTATATGATGTGGGTTAGCCCAAAGGTGACAACCTCCCCACCCATCTCAATTTAAAACAGAAACAAAAAAACTAACTTTCATCCTCTTTCAGACTGAAAACTAGTTGGTCAAGTTTTGCTTTTTTTACAGATTTATTATGTAAAATCAAAAAAGCAAAGAAACAGAGCCTTTGAACGTTTTAACACTTTTATTTGAGAAAATGTATGATTATTATTTTTTCTGTATTCAGGATTCAACACTTGTGATAGAAAGCCCATCATCATCAGGAAAGAATTTGGAGCTCCATCTTTCTGATTATTTGCAGTGGGAGGTAGGGAAATTCTGCTGCGATCAGATAAAGTGTAATACCGGCATTTGAACCGAGGCTGTATCA
This sequence comes from Podarcis vaucheri, assembly GCF_965113315.1. NCBI lineage: Eukaryota > Metazoa > Chordata > Lepidosauria > Squamata > Lacertidae > Podarcis > Podarcis vaucheri. Next base: position 95,096,737 of record NC_138761.1, read on the forward strand.
AAGCTGGGAACACACCCAGCTGAGGTATTCAGTCTGGAGCAGAAAGTGGCTGGGGGATTTGGAGACAGGTCGCGACTGAAGAGTGATCAAAAAGATTCTGAAATCAAGAGATTGCTTTTAATTGGGTTCTTACGGTGCTTAGCAAGATAATCCTTTTCAGAAAGTAGCTTCTATGAAATTACACGTGGGAAACTTTTAAGTGCCATAGATCACAAGAAAACTTTACCAGTGCGCAGGACAATTAAAATCAGACCACCACTGGTTAAATGCTCTGTAGGTGGTCTGCTTGTGACTCCTTTGTACTCCTCCCAAATAACACAACTTTCTCCTCTCTCCCTTTCCTTTCCCCCTTTTTTTTACTGTAAATTGTGCAGCCTGGAAAGAGCAATGTCAGTCTCCATTGTTAGGGAATAATGTGGATGTATGGGTTTTAAAGAGTGATGGTGGGCGGGATGGACGGACCGTGGAAGCTTCTGAATTTAAAGTAATTAAGCCTGTCTTCAGAAAGCGTGGGCAATGTGAGGCAACCACCTTGTATACTCAGCAAATCTACAGAAAAAGATTGCCATGCCTGTTACAGTCACATATCAATTGGCTGAAAGTACAGTCCCCATTGTCATGCAGATTCAATATTGTTGCCATCAAACCCAAAGTAGCACGTCAGATGCCACCCACGAAAAGTTTCCCCATTTAGTTTGTCTCAAACTGTCACAGAAGTTAACTCTAAATTATATTTTGACAGGATTTAATAAAATACAAATTAGTGGATCTTGCCAAGTTGGGCTCCAGATTTGTAGCAAGCAAACAGATGAACTGTTTTAGCCAGGATAAATTCCAGATTCGGTGCACTCCATTTGACTTTGATTTGAAGAAGTGTCACTAGGAATGTGATCATGCAATTCCCTTTCTTGTTTATGTGGCAAGCTTTTTTCCTCACAAAGTCCTTTATAATTGCAATGGCCAGATGATAAGCTGGTGACCCTGTATGTGAACATTGGATACAAAATTCTAAACCCCAAACCAAACTCTGCACAGTTTCAACCATGTGAAGAGCGAATTGGATCATAGAGCAGGAATGGGTAATCCTTGGCCCTCCAGATGTTGCTGAACTACAACTCCCATCAGGCCCAGCAAGTTCAGTCGATGGCCAGGGGTGATGGGAGTTGGTAGTTCAGCAACAACTGGAGAACCAAAGGTTCCCCATACCTGCCAAAAAGAGAGGGGGCAGGGCATTGTTGTGACCCACTCAGATCTTAACACAATTGCTGCGTCTCTAAGGGTGCTGACCTAAATGTCTGTGAGGAATGCAGATCTCACCATGTAGATGATAGGAAATGGGGAATTGTGTAGCAGATGGGAAAGCAAATAGAATGCTCTTCTTCTTCTTCTTCTTCTTCTTCTTCTTCTTCTTCTTCTTCTTCTTCTGTGATCACTCATAGCCGAGTAAGATTGCCTTCCATAAACACGCTTTTAACAGTGAGTCCATAAGTTACTGTGGAGGCCAATTCTGGATCCACACATCCTTCCACAGTGGGGACACAGGTTTCCAGGCGGGAGTTGATCATGGTGAGGGTTTGCCAAGCCTGCCTTCCTCATAGCACGTTTCTCCCTTTCATCCTGAGTTCAATCGTCTTCAAAGTCCATGACACCTTCGGTAAAGGCTGTTCTCCAATTGGAGCACTCGCAGGCCAGTGTTTCCCAGTTGTCGGTATATATACTACATTTTTAAAGATTTGCCTTGAGAGAATCTTTAAACCTCTTTTGTTGAATGCCTGGGAAATGTTCAGTGCCAATGTTGATTTTAGGTTGCTTTCGATCCCACATCAGCCTCTTTTTCGTGATTATCGTATATATGTCTGTGCTTTGATTGAAATGTTTAATTTCAAGGTCCCTTACCAGTGGGAAACTGCTTTAGGTGAACTGGAATCATTCCCCAAGAATGATCCCACCATTGATTACATTTCAAGAACATATTTGTATACAGCGGTACCTCGGGTTACATACGCTTCAGGTTACAGACTCCGCTAACCCAGAAATAGTGCTTCAGGTTAAGAACTTTGCTTCAGGATGAGAACATAAATCATGCTCCATTGGCGCGGCAGCAGCAGGAGGCCCCATTAGCTAAAGTGGTGCTTCAGGTTAAGAACAGTTTCAGATTAAGAACGGACCTCCGGAACAAATTAAGTACTTAACCTGAGGTACCACTGTATTGCTTTCCCTTTGTTGGGATTCTAGATCAAGGATACTCCGGGGATGGGGGAGATCCAGATTGGGTTGGAGAGTATAGGAAAATGACTTTGAACTCAATATTTGGCATAAGGCTTTTATTTTTTAAAAAATGGATTCACGCACAAAGGTTTTCCCACAACAGAAGAAATCTTGTATGTTAGCCAAGGAGTCTTGTTACAGCAGTGACAGGAAACACACTACAAAGGTGAAGGATATTTTTTTCTGGTAAAAATAAATGATATTTCCTTCAGATGCCTCTGTACACTGAACAACTTTGATTTAAAAATGTTGCCTATACAGTGGCGTAGCGTGGGTTGTCAGCACCCGGGGCAAGGCAAGTAATTTGTGCCCCCTAACCCGTGGATTTGCGCCCCCTAACCCGTGGATTTGCACCCCCTAACCCTAACCCCCAGATGTTGCGCCCGGTGCGGCCGGCCCCCCCTGCACCCCCCCCCCGCTACGCCACTGTGCCTATATCTTCCCTTCTGGGGAAAATAGGGATAAAATTCTTGCTCATGGGGGAGACTTGAATATCAAATCCCTTAAATATTTGAGAAAAAGTAATAGAGGAGGCTTTGTTGAGGATACGTTAAACGTTAAATACTAAAAAAAAAAATGTGTGTAGCAGAATACTGGGGTGATTTACTTTACAATAACAAAGGATATCAGTCCTATTACTGAATATATAGGCTTCAGTCTTCAAAGATATTACACCAGCTCACACAAGGCTTTGTGCGCATGATTTTAATACGCAAATTTAATTTAATACGCAATTTTTTAAAGTCAACTTGAATAATTAAGCCTGCAATCCTAGCCCCACTTACCTGGGAGTGAGCCCCATTGACTTCAATAGGGCTTGCTTCTGAGTAGACATGATTGCACTATTAGACTGCAATCCTATGCATGGTTCCTTGGGAGTGACTCGCTAACTCAATTCAGCGAAGCTTACTTCTGAGAAAACTTGCACAGGATTGTGCTGCGAAGTAGTCAGCGGTTACAGAATTGGAGCAACAATCCATCTAGCTGACCATTCCTCATTCATCTTGAGTCCCAGTCAGAGTGTTATTAGTTCTTTCTATTTTACTTATATTCCACTCTTCCATCAAAGAGCTCAGAACAGCTTACATATGGCTCTCATCTGATCTTCAATGATACTTGACAGATGAATCTACTTAGAACTGAATCTTACACTTTCTTCAGTCCATTCACTGGGCAGAAGTCTTCACAGTTCGTGCAATCAAATTCACTGGAGAAGACTAATTCGGAGGTCTCCTGAATTAGAACATGCTCTAACACTATCTGTAGCTTTTTTCTGCCACTGTTAATACTGTTGGTAATAATGGGTGATCATACAGGGTTAAATACGTTATGACTACAGGAAGCAATTTTTTTAAAAAATTAAAAAATTGCCCTTTTCTCCCAGTTCACCAGTTTGGTCTTTCTTTCCCTTCAAATTCTTCTTCAGAACTCACTGTTTTTCAATTTTCGGTCCTCTTCCCAGCTACCTTTGCTATGATGCATTTTTGTGGTCATGTAAACAGACAGAAAGTGACGCGGGTGGCACTGTGGGTTAAACCACAGAGCCTAGAACTTGCCGATCAGAAGGTCAGTGGTTTGAATCCCCGCGACGGGGGGAGCTCCCATTGCTCGGTCCCTGCTCCTGCCAACCTAGCAGTTTGAAAGCACGTCAAGTTCAAGTAGATAAACAGGTAACGTTCTGGTGGGAAGGTAAACACCGTTTCCGTGCACTGCTCTGGTTCGCCAGAAGCGGCTTAGTCATGCTGGCCACATGACCCGGAAGTTGTACACCAGCTCCCTCGGCCAATAAAGCGAGATGAGCGCCGCAACCCCAGAGTTGGTGTCCCTTTACCTTTTTAAACAGACAGAAATAGACACCCCCAAGGTACAGGCAGATTAGCATTTGATGGTGGAGTTCACCTACAAAACTAGGGATGAGCAGAACAGAGCAATTCTGTTTCCACAAGTGTTCCAGAATGTGTTCCCAAATGCTAGGTTAGTTCTGTCCCCCTTTAATTTTACATGTTCCAGATTGGCTCATTCGTGAAATTGTGCAAATATATATCTGCCTGTCATTTTGGCTTTTACAACATATTTGGGGGGGGGGCATGAGCAGGATTGGAAGTCTTCCTTCAGTGAATTTGGCTCCATAGATAACTCTGAAAGTGCATCTTTCATTTTTTCATTTCCCTTTATTTGCAAAATGGTGCAATGTTGAAATGATGGTATTGTTCCATCTCACATTCTTACCCATTATGCAGCTTTGCAAATTAACACATCAACACATTAACAAACTAACAAAAAAACTGTTCCAAAATCCAAAGCACTTCATTTGAATCCAGCCAGAGGTCTGACCTGGAAACCATCCAAGAATTGCAAAAGCCAGAATGGAATCTGGCTGAGACAGATTCTGTCACCATCCCTGACCAGGGAGAAATGGCAGTCACATGGAAAACCAGTAGCCTGTGGCAGGTACTTCCGAAGGCAGATTTCGGGACAGATCCAGATAAACCTCTTGTTTGTGACTGAAGCCACTGGAATACATACAGACCTGGTCAGAAATTACTTCCAGAGTTTGACAGGCAAGTCACAAAGAAGAACGTGCTTTTAGCCCATCATCAGAACTAGGACAGCACACTCTGGAATCCAGAGCCAAGATTAAGCTGTTAACCTGAAGTGTAACTTCAGTGCTGGCCCATTCTGTCTATATCAGATGGTGAAGAAACTTTAACAGACTGAGGGCCACATTTGCTTCTGGGTAACTTTTGTTAAACTAATTTAACAATCCTCCCCCCCCCAAAAAAAAAAACACAATTGGCTTCCCACTCTCTCAGTTATTTCCATTTCTTCCCCTGTTACATGCTGCTTATATTACAAATTTATCTCTAATTATCATCCTCTTTAAAAATAAATATCCTTATCCCTCAGCTGTCCTTTTACCGACTCCTGCATATAGATTTTTTTAAAAAATAACAATAATATGTCAGATAACAACAAGTGAGGTTTTACTAAGTCTTTCGTTCTTCTTTTCAACTTGCTTGTAGCTGCTTCCCCTTATCCATGGTAGTTTTCACCTTCTGTCTGCTTGAGCATTCCAGTGTTTGATTTTTGCGCTTTAATAAGCAAAAATAAGCGATAATGGAACTTATGAGAGTTCCATAGGTTATATATAGAAATGAGCGAACCAGTGATATTTTAGGGAAAAGGCTAGCAGGTGGAGCCCATTACTTGCATCATAGGAGCCTATACAACACAAAACACTCCAACCTCTGCATTAAATAGTGCAAGACGCGTACAGAAGCAACCTCTGGACTTAATTTTCTGAAACTGCAGCGTCTTGCACTATTTAATGCAGAGGTTGGGGTCCCAACTCGCATCATCCTCAGTCAGCAGGCCCGATAGTCAGGGATGATGGGAGTTATAGCCCAGCGGTATTTGAAGAGTCACATGTTCCCCATCCCCAGTTCAAAGACAAACCAAAACACAGAATGATAGAGGAAATTGCAGAAGGGACAGTCTCTGGAGAAAGTGAAGCAAACCTTTAGGGGCAATGGAAAGTGGGTGATAGGCAGCCTTTTATACTGATCTGAATGTGGTGTATCCTATAGAGGGGTAAAATGCTCGTTTTCTTTATGCAGAATGAGGTGCTCTTGATATATTATCTCAGCTACAGCTTGTAAGCAATTGACTGGACATACATCTTTTTTCTGACTCATACTATGTAAACACAATCTATCAGAACTGTTTCCAAGGGAACGAGGCCTCTTGCTTGCAAAGGCCAATTCACATGACCATTTTAGGTAGAAGGATCGGAGTTGAATGAACACAGCGTGGTGTTTTTCCTCCTTTTCGGTGTGGTGCAGTAGTTATACATTGGCTTTACTAAATCCTTAGGGCCTAATTTTCCCAAGCTTTTTTTGACACATTTTAACTTAAGCAGATGGTGGGGGGGGAATGAAATTGCCAGATGGGATATTACATCTGGGCATTTTGCAAAGCAATCATCATTTACATTAAAGGTGTGCACTGGCTCAAATGATTTGGTTCAGTTCCTAATCCAGAACTTCAGAAAACAACCGGAACAACTTTGGAGGCTGCTCATCAGCTTGCAGTCTGAAGCCAACAGTTCATTTCCCCTCATTCATAGAATCATAGAATCATAGAGTTGGAAGAGACCACAAGGGCCACTGAGTCCAACCCCCTGCCAAGCAGGAAACACCATCAGAGCACTCCTGACATATGGTTGTCAAGCCTCTGCTTAAAGACCTCCAAAGAGGTCTATCATTAAATTTAAAAAATTGCTATAACTCCTGCCCCTCCACTTTTGGCAGAAGAGGGTGGAATTTGCAGGCATAGTAGCCCTTCCAGAGTGTAAAAATTGCAGTCATGTGGGTCCGTGGGATTTTCTGCTAAGCAACTTTCAAAGTTTGGTGTGGATAGGTGGGTGTGTTTTAAAGAAAACTTTGACTTGAATGAAATGTTCATGCATGCTTGCCCCTTCTGAGGAGATGAATTTTGCCAAATGTTAGAAGGATAACTGCAGTGATTCTTCTGCAAGTGGCAGACTATATAATCTTGGGATTGCTTTTTTAAAAATAATAATAATAATAATGAAGCATTCATATACCCTCCTGTTTTGTGGGAACAATTTTTAGGACAGAGTCATTCATATGCCACTTTTACCTGCGTGATCTATATCTGTTTGGAGGACCAAACTAAAATAGCATCAACTGTGCAGAATAAATTGTTCATGAACCTAAAGATCCACTCATGGGGAAAGTAATGTCAATTGACTTTCCCTTGTCTTTCCTGGACGCACCCACACAAAACACTTTGTGCTAAGCGGTGTGTGTATGTGTGTAATTGTGCAACATGCTCAACTTAACCACTTCACACAAGGGAGAAATTGGGAGCAGAGGGAGAGACACAAATAAAAAAAACCCAGCTTATTGTTCGCTTGGAATGCTACAAAAGGGTTGGGAAACTTCATTTGCTGCACTGAAGTGAGAGAGAAAGAGTGAGCAAGCAAGCAAGCAGGCAATCACTGAAATGAGAAAGCACTGCTGGGATAAAAGCAAAGGGCCACAGGGGCAATCAGAGCAGGCATCGTAGCCTGTCATCAAATCAATATGAATCATTGAGGCAGTGTGAAGGCAGAGTTTATTACTGTACACTTCAGTGCTCCTGACAGGCTTGCAGGTAGTTTGCAAATTAATTGAGAGACAAAAGAAAATCAACTGGTGGGATCAGATTGATTGATCAGATGCCTATTTTTTTTTCTTACTATATAATAAAATTGTATGGCTGTTGTCATGCAGCATGCAGAGCAGTCTGGTCCATTGATAGGCAGCAGGGAAGGGCAAACCAGGCTGCTATGGTCAGAGATGGGGGCTCCCTTGCCAGCCCTTCCCTGAATCCTGGGCAGGGAGGCTAGAAGAGGAGAGAGAGAGAGAGTTGTGTGAAAACAGAAAGAGGATTAATAGTGTTGTTGTGGGGAGTGAAAGATTACAGCCAGAAATTATTGGGTGCTGTTTAAAGATAGTGGGTGTATCAAAGAAAAGGACCAGACTTGGCATGCTTTGGCACCTTGCTTTTCATTCCCACTAATTACTAGTGGGGTAGGAAAAGCCTGGAAGGCAGAAGCAAGGTGTGTAAGACAGGTTTAGACCTCTGGTGTTGCCAGGAGGGAAAAGATGAAGTACGGTATATGGAGTTTAGGGGACATTTGCAGTGCAGGGTAGAAACAACAATAAATATAGAATGGGAGAAGACAGGTTGGTTATTGGGGAAGATTGTGCCTGTGTAGCTCTCTATGTCAAATGTGGGAAACCTTTGGGCCTTCACATGTTGTTGACCTACCAATCCCATCATTGCTGACCATTGGCTATGATTGCTAGGGTTGATGGGAGTTGTAGTTCAGCAACATCTGGAGGGTCAAAGCTTCCCCAAACGACTTAAGGCATCATTGTTTTGAGAGCTTGACATGTGGGGTTGAGTGTCGTCTCCATTAAAATTTCATCAAGCACTAGTTTAATTTTTCGACATACATCTTTCACTTGGAGGGCCAAAAGTTTTCCCACACCTGCAGTAAATGGTCATAAGACTCAATAAAATCTGGTACACAATAAGGTAACTTTAAATGTCACTATACACAAGACAACAAATTTGAAGCAGAGAGTTATTCCATGAAGTATTGAAGTGCATTGCTCATTGTGTAAGTAACTGTTCTGTGATTCCTTTCACTGGTGAAAATGGAATAAAAATACAAAATGCAACACAGTAACTGTTCACAAGTCTCAATAAATTTGGAAAAAGAGTTATTCGGTACTGTAATAAAAAAAATACTGGAGTTCAACAAATTTATACACAAAACTATGAAATAAGTCTCCACTACCAAGAAAGAGGTAAAGGAAAAGGACCCCTGGATGGTTATGTACACTCAGTGAGGATGCAGAGTGTGCAGATTCATCAGTTACATCAGTGAAAATGTGTTTGGTGAGTGTCAGGGAACTGACATCGGAGCTAGAGGCAGAGGGAAGGCTCTCAAATGATGCTGGAGAAGGGCCCAGCAGGGAGAGAGGCAGCTCAGCAGAAGGGGAAGCAAATCAGCGCAACGCCAGGGATATAGAGGGGCTGATGGGGGAATCGGCGAGAGGGCTCCAGGACTCTTCATCAGACACCAGCGGGGAGAGCACGGGTCCTCCGCTACCCACGCCCTCCCTGCGCAGAAGACTTCCACACAGGGAGATCAGGAGGAGACTTGGCGTCAAACAACTTTTATGTTGGAAAAGGTTTAAGAAACGCCCACTGACGGATTCTGCTAGCGACTGAGGCAGCCACGAAGTGAAGGGCTGTCCAGACAGAAAGGTTTAACCAGGCAACATAGCCAGGAGAGGCGGCAACTTACGCACAAGCAACCCATACTCATTACAGTGAGGCACAAACTTTCAATATCAGTAGTTTAGTGAACCAGTGGATTCCCATTGCAAAGCACCAGCTTTTGCTACAGAGAGACAACACACGGTACATAACTGCTGTCATATAGGATGTGTCAAATTAATACCTCTTTTATCATATGCAGAACTGTTAGAAACCCTATTGTTGGACCGTGGTGAAAATGGAAAACTTTTCCGAGAACACATTTGGAAGGACAATAATGTGCTCACCTTTACATCTTTCAACACTCAGTATGCTTCCCCTGATAAGATCATATCACTAGTTTGTGTAATAAGTGATGTCACCACACATGCTACCACAAGCATTAAACCACAAAATGGACAAATCTATATACAGGTATGCAATAGAGACAAATCAGTGGAACACAGGTTATTGATGAACAGTTGCAACAATATTCTAAAAATAATTGTGACTAACAACCAAATGCAGGAGATATAATCTATAGAACGTTATATGTAGTGTATAAAGAAATGAATTTGGATGAGGTACATTTAATATTCTTGACATTTCCATCTAATGACAACAGTGGCAAATATTGCGGCTGGAATATTACGAGACTAGAACATGAAGTGCCTTAAGCACCTTGATTTCACATAAATACAAAAGCACCACTATGTAGAAAGGATCACCACATCTCAAACCAATGATATTACCACTGTTTTTCCCATCGGGTAGCCATGGATATTCCTTTGAGTTCACCTATCCAAAGAATCCACACACAAAAATCTTGGCAGTTCACTATTATGGCTACGGGTTAGCAATTAGGGGAGATATTTTTAACCCACTAATAGGTGGAAAATTAGCACAACAGTATGTGACTAATGCAGATATTGCAGTGGAATGGAATCATTTTAATTATGTCAGACAAAGGCAAAGTCTATTCAGAGCAGAGACATTCCACAGACCGGCAGATCATGTGCCTCATGGCATAGCAGATCCATCAGGAAAAAAACAACTCAGAAACATGTGCTTGCTAATACCTTCATTCAGAGGAACACCATTGGCCATGCATTTCCTGTATTGAGATGGAAGAGCTGTCACCAGTGCTTTTCTTCAGGGAGTACTCAAGGGTATGTAGTCCTGGCACCTCATTTTTGTTCGCACTTACTGTAACAACTTCATGGTGAGTTCCGGCACCTATTTTTCTAGAGAGAGAGAAAGCACTGGCTACCACACATGAAAAAGGGAGACCAGATTTATTTGCGTGGACAGGCGGAGTCCCCAGATCCTGCATGGTCCCCCCGTCATGTGGAATAACGACTCAAGACAACGTGCTATGGGATTAAATTGGCCACAACTTTATTAAATTTCAAATGTGGGTAGACCTTGGCTCAGGCATTGGGCGTTCTCTCTCCCCGGTCCCCAGCCGGGGACCTAGGGAGCATCAGGGTTATCCAGTGGGGGGGGATGGGCCGGCTCTGGAGAACATATGTTCAAGCAGAGATGGCCGCCCCCGTAATGCCGCCGCCGCAGGGGAGAGCAATGACGACCTTTCGGTGTACAGCCAAAGCCTCCCTTCAGAAAACCCCTTTAACGGGGAACCCTGGTATCGCCGCCGCAAGAGGAAGATGGACAAAAGGATTCCGCCCAAGGCCTGATACCGCCAAAGTTGTGACGTTTTGCTACGGGAAAGGCGAAACCTGACAATGCAGGGAAATTCCTTTCCGGCCCTTTAACAGCGACCTTAACGTAGCAGCGCCCGCATACCTGTGAAGAAAAGTTAACCTGCAAAACCTGTGAAGACAAGTTAACCTGCAAAATAAGACATTAACTGAGGGTGGGTAGGGTGGGAGAAGCTCTGGAGCCAAGTGAGGATTCCTAGGTAAGATCCTCCCTCTATTGTGTGGGCAGGTAATCCCTCCCCTACCTGGCCTGGTCTCCTTGGCAATGCTTCCCCCAGGTGGGATTGGACAACTGACTGAGGTAGGCGGAGACCTCCAGGTATCCCACCTGAGGGAAGGCAAAGCCAAGCCTATGCTGTTGGGGCCACTCCAGATCTAGGGGCTGCACACGTCCACGCAAAGGGCGCCCCCCATTTTAAGCGGGGAGCGGTCATTGTAACTCTGGCTGCAAACCCAAATTGACCTGAAATAAAATAATATTTGGCAATCCTACCAAAAGGATCAGAGTCAGATTCAGGGGAGCGTGACCAGTTCAGTTGCACTGGGTGCAGAGTCTCAGGTGCGCTGCAGGGGGTGCCACAACTATGATGTAGAATGGAAAGTGGGAGGCTGGGGGCACCAAATTTGAGGGTTGCACAGGGCACAGCTAAAATATGAGGCCCCAAAGTCCACCAACGAAAGGATACACCACTTTTTGATAAGGGGTTGATCTCCTATGAAACTAATGAAACTTAAACTTCAGGGCCCCAGAGGGGCCCCAGAAGAAACTTTGGTTCACATTATTATTATTATTATTATTATTATTATTATTATTATTATTACTATTATTGTTGTTGTTGTTGTTAGATTTTATTTTTTAAAATGGGTCCAGTAGACCTGATTTGGGTCAAATTGCTATTTTATTTTATTTTATTTATTTTAACAATCCCAAAGTCTGAAGGTCAGTAGCACAGATGTTGTAACAGTGTGGTGATCTGTCGTGGAACAACCTCACTGAAGAAGATAACCGTGGTTAACCAGATCTTGCTGTGAAGGGGCTCCCATGACACTTTGAGCTTCAGGGTTTTGTTTCAGCATGAAACAACGTGAAGAGCAGAAGGGGCAGTGGCTGGGGATGAAGAAGACCCCCAGGAGTAACAGGCCAGAGAGTGTCAGGATGTGGAACCACAACGGCATAAGGTGGAAAGTGGAAAATCTAATAGGTTACCGTGTAAGGATGGGGGAGAGTGGAGGGGCTTGGTGAGTGGAGCGAACGGGGGCACAGCACCCATGCCTTATATAAAAATGTTAATGTGCTTGCTTCTGACTAACAGAGCTATTGTAGCTAAAGGAGAGAGAAAACTCTTTGTCTGACAGCAGATTAAATACGATGCACTTCAGGCCTTCCTGGAATTGCCTCGATATGACAATTTCCATTGCACAAACTTCCAAACACCCAAGTGCTGCTGTCAGGCTTTTGCTTCAAGAAATCACACAGATCAGTACAGATGATTCATCACACCACACACACACACACAAAAGTAGCCCCTTGAGCAAAATCGCACCTGCACAATACCCAAACACAATGAGTCTCTCTTTTTTTTTGCGGTGGGGGGTAGAGACTGTCAAGAACTGTAAAGCCTATAGCCAGTTTGCTAAATCTCTTACTTGAGTCACAGAGACTGCATTATACAACTCTTGACTGCTTGCAGCACCCCAAGTATCTCTTATGTAAAGACAGCGTTCTCATTATTCTTAATATATGGAATGTGATGGGGAAAGCATTCACTGCTTGGAGATTCCTAATAGTGCCCACAGCATATTTAGGTCACACCCACAACATACATTTAAAACACTCTTATACCAGTTTGGCAGCCATGAAGATTCCTGGGAACTGTAGTTTGTAGCTCTGTGAACAAAACACCTTTAATGAACCACAGTTAGCGGGGTTCTTTGGGAGAAGTTATGAAGAGTGATTTTAACACATGGCATGGATGTAACCAAGAGGGGAGATATGTTGGAACACCTCTGAATTTTTGCAAAATATTGTTCACTGTGTAATATTATATTAACTCCTGTATAATACCCTAGGGATGAGGATTCTAAAGAGATTCTCCCAACCAATTCCTAACTGTTTGTTTATTTATTGAATTTAAATCCCACTCTTGTCTCCAAGAAGCTCAAGGTTGTACAGTGGTACCTCGAGTTACAAACGCTTCAGGTTACAAACACTTCAGGTTACAGACTCTGCTAACCCGGAAGTAGTACCTCGGGTTAAGAACTTTACCTCAGGATGAGAACAGAAATTGCGAGCCAGCAGTGCGGCGGCAGCGGGAGGCCCCATTAGCTAAAGTGGTACCTCAGGTTAAGAACAGTTTCAGGTTAAGAACGGACCTCCAGAACAAATTACGTATGTAACCAGAGGTACCACTGTACAAGCCCAAGGTTCTCCCCCTCCTTATGTAATCCCTACAATAACTCTGTGAGGTTGGTTAAGATGAGAGGCAGTGACTGGCCCAAGTTCACTCAGTAAGCTTCATGGCCCAGAGGGAATTTGAACCCTGGTCTCAGTTCGAAACTCTAACAACTACCAACATGGGCTCTCTCTTTTTAAACAGTAGGGGAAAACCAGTTGAGAGATAGATGATAGATGATAGATAGATGATAGATAGATAGATAGATGATGATAGATAGATAGATGATAGATAGATAGATGATAGATAGATGATAGATAGATAGATAGAGATAGATGATAGATAGATGATAGATGATAGATAGATGATAGATGATAGATAGATAGATAGATAGATAGATAGATAGATAGATAGATAGATGATAGATATAGATAGATAGATAGATAGATAGATAGATAGATAGATAGATAGATAGATAGATATAGATAGATAGATGATAGATAGATAGATAGATAATAGATAGATAGATGATAGATAGATAGATAGATAGATAGATAGATAGATAGATGATAGATAGATAGATGATAGATAGATAGATGATAGATAGATAGATATAGATAGATAGATAGATAGATAGATGATAGATAGATAGATGATAGATAGATAGATGATAGATAGATATAGATAGATAGATGATAGATAGATAGATAGATAGATAGATAGATAGATAGATAGATAGATGATAGATAGATAGATAGAGATAGATGATAGATAGATAGATAGATAGATAGATAGATAGATAGATGATAGATAGATAGATAGATAGATGATAGATAGATAGATAGATGATAGATAGATAGATAGATAGATAGATAGATGATAGATAGATGATAGATAGATGATAGATACAGATAGATAGATAGATGATAGATAGATGATAGATAGATAGATAGATAGATAGATAGATAGATAGATAGATAGATGATAGATAGATAGATGATAGATAGATAGATGATAGATAGATAGATATAGATAGATGATAGATAGATAGATAGATAGATAGATAGATAGATAGATAGATGCTAGATAGATAGATAGATAGATAGATAGATAGATAGATAGATAGAGATAGATAGATAATATGTTATGTCTAAAGTTTCCATGTTTGCTCTAACAGACCAATAACACTGGTCAACAACAAATTTGTTGTCTGTGTTTTTTCAGTTGATTTAGGACGAATCTGATGCGCTGAATGCAAAAATCACATTGGTTTTGCTCAATCAGATCAAGTTTTTGAGCTATGGCCACATGTCATTTTTTTACATTTTTGTTCACATTTACACTTGTGTGGAGCATTTTAGAAGAAGTTGGTGAGGGTAAAATGCCTTGTCGAATAATTGTTTTGATTGGAAATGATTATTTTAATGACAAGAAGTATTCAGGTCCGATAGTTCTGGGTGATTATGTCGAAAAGGGATCAGTTTGAAGTCATAAAACCTCGAAATCTTCCATAAATTGGTGCGGCAAAGCATAAAGTTGGGGGATCAAAACTAAGTTAATGGGGCATCCGCCCCACGAAGTATCCTGATCTTCAATCAGCATGTCGTCCTGTAGCTCATTGTGATGAAATTCCAGTGCCTATCTTCGGAGAACTTCCTGACATTAGTGATGAAGATGCCTCCAGTGCTGAAGGACATGAAGAAGAAGAAGTGGTTCTTGAAGATGATGCTCCACATCCATTTTCCCCAAAGGAGTTGAATGATCTAGTTCGCGACCTCAGCTTGTCAAAGGACTCTGCCGAACTGCTGGCATCCAGATTGAAGGAAAAAACCTCCTCTCTGACAGTGCTCGCATCAGCTTCTTCCGCAACAGGCATCAAGAGTACCTCCGTTTTTTCTTGGAAGAGAAGGACTTGGTGTACTGTGCAGATATTGCGCAGCTTCTGCTCAAGCTTGGAGTGCCACAGTACGAACCCAAAGATTGGAGACTGTTCATTGACAGCAGCAAGCGATCCCTGAAATGTGTTCTGCTACACAACGGCAACCAGTTTGCCTCTATACCCCTGGCTCACTCGAGTACACTGAAGGAGAACTATGAAGCGGTGAAGTATGTGCTAGAGAAAATTGGTTATGATCAGCATAAGTGGTTTATTTGTGTTGACCTGAAGATGGTGAACTTTTTGTTGGGACAACAGTCTGGCTTCACCAAGTACCCACGTTTTCTGTGCATGTGGGATAGTAGGGACCGTGCTCAGCATTACACGAAGAAGGACTGGCCTGTGCAGGAGGAATTAGTGCCTTGCAAAGAAAGGAACATCATCAACAACCCTCTGGCGGACAGAGACAGAATACTCTTCCCACCGCTGCACATCAAGCTCAGCTTAATCAAGCAGTTCACCAAGGCTCTGGACAAGGATGGTGACTGCTTCACTTGTGTCAGGCTCTTCCAGGATTGACCATGGAGAAGTTGAAAGCTGGCATCTTTGATGGTCCTGAGATCCGTCAGCTCATCAGAGATCCAGAGTTCAGAAAGTCAATGAACGAAGTGGAACTGGAAGCGTGGAAGGCATTTGTTCTGGTAGTGAAGAACTTTCTTGGCAACAATAAGGCCAGAAACTACGCAGAACTTGTCAACAACATGCTGACTGCTTTCAGAAACCTGGGCTGCAACATGAGCGTCAAGATGCACTACCTATTTTCACATATGGACCAGTTTCCTGAGAACCTGGGTTCAATGAGTGATGAGCAGGGGGAGAGATTCCATCAGGACATGAAAGAGATGGAGACAAGGTATCAATTCGGCACACAGCTGCGAGGCATTTGCGAGCTCTTTTGCGGAGAAGGTCCTGTTGCTCCGCCATGACCTCCCTGCCAATTTGGATACAATGAAGGAACTGGAGGCCCCTCGACTGTCCTCGGGTCCAGTATTGGACCACTTTGACCGGATATCCCCAGCTGATGTGGACAGACTCCTCCAAGCTGGAAAGCCCACCACTTGTCCTCTCGACCCGTGCCCGTCCTGGCTGATTAGAGCGTGTCCAGACGAGGTGCGGGCCCCCCTGGGTGATATCATCAATTTGTCCCTTGGCACTGGGATATTCCCAGGGGAACTGAAGGAGGCAGTGGTGCGTCCGCTCTTAAAGAAAACATCATTAGATCCTAATCTATCCAATTACCGCCCGGTTTCGAATCTTCCATTCCTGGGTAAGGTGATTGAGAGAGCGGTTGCTGAACAGCTTGGTAGGTTTCTGGATGAAACATCTGCTCTCGACCCATTCCAGTCCGGCTTCCGCGCTGGTCATGGGACCGAGACGGCTCTGGTCGCCCTAACAGATGATCTCCGCAGGCAGCTGGATCGAGGCGGGTCGGGGCTGCTGATTCTTCTAGACCTGTCAGCAGCCTTTGACATGGTCGATCACGAACTCCTGGACCGCCGCCTTGCCGACGTGGGGATCCAGGGCACAGTCCTTCAATGGCTGCGCTCGTTTCTCTCCGGTCGGGGACAGAGGGTGGCGCTTGGGGGGGAATTGTCATCGCGCCACTCCTTGGTGTGTGGAGTGCCTCAGGGTGCGATTCTCTCCCCGATGCTTTTTAACATCTTTATGCGCCCCCTCGCCCAGCTTGTCCGGAGTTTTGGGCTGGGTTGCCATCAGTATGCCGATGACACCCAACTCTATCTGTTGATGGATGGCCATCCTGACTCGGCCCCAGATACACTGACCAGATGTCTGGAAGCTGTGGCTGGATGGTTACGTGGGAGCCGGTTGAAGTTAAATCCTTCGAAGACAGAGGTCCTCTGGCTGGGACGGAGCGATATGGGATTGAGGGGGCAACTCCCGTCTCTTGCGGGGGTGCAATTAGTGCCAGCATCATCCGTGAAGAGCTTGGGTGTAATCTTCGATACCTCCCTCTCTATGGAGGCGCAGATTACAGCTATAACAAAGGCGGCATTTTTTCATCTCCGCCAGGCTAAGCAGTTGGCTCCTTATCTCTCTCGCCCTGACCTAGCCACTGTGATCCATGCGACGGTCACCTCCAGACTGGATTATTGTAACTCGCTCTACGTGGGGCTGCCCTTGAGACTGACCCAGAAACTCCAGCGGGTGCAGAATGCCGCAGCGAGACTCCTTACGGGGTCTTCGCTGCGAGATCATATCCATCCGGTGCTGTACCAGCTGCACTGGCTCCCGGTGGAGTACAGGATCAGGTTTAAGGTGCTGGTTTTAACCTTTAAAGCCCTATACGGCCTAGGACCCTCGTACCTACGGGACCGCCTCTCCTGGTATGTCCCACAGAGAAATTTACGGTCTGCAAATAAAAACACCCTAAAGATCCCAGGCCTCAGAGAGGTTAGGCTGGCCTCAACTAGAGCCAGGGCCTTCTCGGCCGCGGCTCCAAGCTGGTGGAACGCTCTGTCACAAGAGACTAGAGCCCTGCAGGACCTGGCATCCTTCTGCAGGGCCTGCAAGACAGAGCTGTTCCACCAGGCCTTTTGTCAGGGCGCAGCCTGACCCCCTCCTCTGGCAATCTGCACAAAAATTTGCTTGATGGTTGCCATTAATTTGATTTTAATTTGATTTAATTAATGTTATAATGAATGTTTTAGAATGTTGAACTATTTTTATTGTTGTTAGCCGCCCTGAGCCCGGCTTCGGCTGGGGAGGGCGGGATATAAATAAAATTTATTATTATTATTATTATTATTATTATCAGGGTCGCTGGGACGCAGTCATGATGGCTGACTACTGTTGGACTCTGAAGAGAGACCTCCCTGCCGCTGAGCATTCCAGGAGTTCCAAGAAACGGAAGTTCAAGCCCTGAAGTTTGAAAAATGGTGAAGCAACATTCAATTTACGTGTACTTACCTTTATCAATGCCCATCATTCAGTTTACAGTAAACCTGACCTGATGGAGAGAAACGGATGCCATTTCCTGATTCAGCAGTGCAAAAATACCCTAAATCAGTTGTAGAAATCTAGACAACATTCAAAAAGTAAAAAATTGTTGCCCAGTGTAATTATTGCAAAAATGGGGTCCAATATGCTGGAGACATCCTGTGTTCTCAGCTTGAGTCTTTGTAGCTTTTGTGATGACCAATGTTGGTTTTTTTAGCAAACAAATTTGACACTCCATCTTAGTCCAGAAAGCCATCCATCCAGCATATTCAATTGGAAACAAATTTTACTGAACTCAGGGATGGTTATTCCCAAGTAAGCATACATACAACTGCATGCAAAATGAATGCAAAATTTGTTTTGTGTTATTTTCATCACTTGGTGGTGCTACAAGATTATTTATCGTGCAGTTTTTTTCAATGGCAATCCCTCACTTTTGTCCAAGCAGAAGGAAGGAAACTCAAATCCTTTTTTGGATCAGTTTTTTCCCATTAGTGCCATATTATTTATTATTGTATGTTCGGGGGGGGAGGTGAAGGCACTGGGTGCTCTGCATATTCTCTGTCCTAAAAATATGTGAGTGTAGTATGAAAGAGAGTAAGGAAATGAAATGAAACAAGGCTCAGTAAGGAAAGTTATGCATTGACATTTCCTGAAATGATATGTTGTAAGTAGTGATGGGAGGCCCCAGCATTTTCCTCATACCAGTTCAGAATGTTCTGAAATGTTTTCCCCAGAAAATAGGAACTACTTTGGCTCATTCCCCACCTATGCCCCATGAACCTCCAACTTTCTCCCACCCAACTGAAAGCCTGCCCTTAATACTCACCAGCGAAGCACTTAGAGGGCAGGGGAAATTCCTCACTTCATATTTGGGATATGAATTACTGTATAGGTAATGTAAGTTCATATTGCAAGACAAGGTGCTATGACATTTCGTAATATGACTAGATGTAAACATCTTACTGACCCTTTGTACAATAGTCATTGCTCTTCCGGCTTTTCGTACAGCCAAAAATGCTCTCTTACAGTACACTTCTATACAAGTAATCAGTTTCTCTCATTATTATTTTTCATTTTCTACTTTTAAATTCAGTTCTCCACATTTCCATACCAGTTTGAAATTCCCCCCCCCCAAGTCCTTATGAAAACTCATCAGCATTTTCGAGCATATTTCTCCTAATATAAGCGTTTTGCCTAATATCCACCTTTTCGCAAAACACTTTCCCCTAATATAATGCATTCGCTAGTAATAATTTATAATTTCTGTGCTGCCCATTTGACTGTGTTGTATATTCTTTTCACTAATATAGCTCAGTCGGTAGAGCATGAGACTCTTAATCCCAGGGTTGTGGGTTCAAGCCCCACATTGGGTAAAAGATTCTTGCATTGCAGGGGGTTGGATTAGATGATCTCCGTGGTCCCTTCCAACTGTACAGTTCTATGGATGTTTTATTCTAGCATGTGTATTTTGTACACATTACTTGACTGCAGAACTGCTTTCCGAAACCTGGAGACGTGCAATTTTTGAAAAATAGCTATGTTTCAGAAAGTGTGAATTAGGTAGGCTTGCCTTTAAATGTGAACGGAATTGAATCTCTCCTCCATCCCTATGTAGAAGTCTACTCATATGTAAAGGTAAAGGGACCCCTGACCATTAGGTCCAGTCTTGGCCGACTCTGGGGTTGCGGCACTCATCTCGCTTTATTGGCCAAGGGAGCTGGCGTACAGCATGACTAAGCCGCTTCTGGCGAACCAGAGCAACGCACGGAAACACCGTTTATCTTCCCGCTGGAGCGGTACCTATTTATCTACTTGCACTTTGACGTGCTAGGTGGGCAGAAGCAGGGACCGAACAACAGGAGCTCACCCCGTCGTGGGGATGCGAACCGCCAACCTTCTGATCGGCAAGTCCTAGGCTCTGTGGTCTCATCAAAATCAATGGGGCTCACCCTCTTTGGGGTAAGTGGATATGTTATTGCAGCCTTAACAACCTTAGGTGGTGGGTGGCTACTGCAAGCCACAGAAAGTTTTTGTCGTGCATGGATTCTGAGAGAAAGCTTGGCAGTTTAAGACTGATCAGGGAAAGAAGTCTTTCATTTTGTATCTGGTTGTCAAGAAACAGTCTTGGGCGATGCTATTGCTTTTAGGGACTGGCACTATTTTTGGCACTGAGCAAGGCCTCCGTGTGAGCATGTTTACTCCCCCTCTGCTCAACCTGCACATTTATAAATAGTTAGTTACAAAAGGCATGCTAACTCTTATGCAGAACTCTGTCCTCAAAAGGAAATGGTTCCCGCTGTTCTGAGAACTTCCTACAGCTCAGGGGAGCGTGGAGCATGAAAACAGAATGAAAGAGCTCTCAGTTATGTTCCAAGAATTTGATCTCACCACTTGAGAATTTTGCCACCTCCGTTCACACAGAGTGAGCACATTGTCATATTAAGCTTGGGCCCACCTATAATAGATGCTTTGCTTGTTAGCCATTGCATCACATGCTGAGAAGCCTAAAAGCTGTGATGAGACAGTTGGAGTCCATACCCTCTAACATTTCCACAGTGAAAATGGGGACATCCTCTATAACAACAACAACAACAACAACAACAACCATTTTATTATTTACTCTTGGGAGCCTTCCAATATATAACAACATAAGAAAACATTAATAACCTTCCCTACATGGGGCTGCCTTCAGATGTCTTTTAAAGGTTCTGTAGTTGTTTATCTCCTTGGCTCAAGGGTCACATAACTCCATACCCTCCAACATTTCTCCAGTGAAAATATGGACGTCCTAAGGAAAAGCGGGACATTTTAGGATCAAATCAGAAACCAATATGGCTTCTGTAAATCTAGGGCTGTCCCTGGAAAATAGAGATACTTAGAGGGTCTGGGACTTACAGTAGCAGACCTTTCAGGCTGCTGTGCACATAAGAACTTAAATTGCATTTGCAGCCAAAGTGGACATTTGGGTGAGTGCCATCCCCTTGGGAGGAAGGTCCCTATTTATTTTCCCAGAGTGCAATGCACCAGATTGCTGGTGGACCTATTATTGTGGCAGCAGACTTCCACCCACACACCATTTACGGGAAGCAGAACTTCCGGCACATTGCAAACTGAAGATGGTGTCTGCAACTGTGATTCAAGCATCAAGGTCCGCCTCCGTGGACCTCACCAGCAGCGTGGGCTGTGGCCTTCACCTCAGCATTTGCTCAACAATGCTGCAACACTGAAATTAGAGAATGATCTCTGAGATAGAATTCAGTGAGAGAATCCCCCTGGCCATCTGGAGGAACCCCCCCCCCCACTCCCGACATAGAGCATCCTTTTCCAGAAGCAGAGGGATTCAGCTGCAGCATCCCCCTGGAACTCTTCCAGCTCTGATCTTTCTATGACTCCATCTCCTGCTTCCCATTCACTTCCTGACTCTGTCAATATCGCTGGATCAGGCTGCTTTGAAGACTGTTCGCTGGCTAAAAATACTCCAGCTAAACTCTCTTTACAAGCCCTTCAAGCATGTCCTCCAGTTACCTACGTACCATACAGGAGTTTTGTAAGCATTAATTAGTTGATGCCTGAAAACTGCCTGTGTGTGGGCTTAAGTGTCACTCTTCTAGCTCATTTCAGCAGTAACAGGCTTCATCTTCTTAATTACTGAGTTTATTCACTGGCTGTAAGAATTGTATATTATTATGGGTGGTTGTGCATTACCTCTTTTTATCCTTGTTTATGGGGAAAGCCAGGGGAAGTGGTGCCACTGGGTTCCCGTTGGGCGGAATTATGGACAACCAGCATAGGAAATGTTCTTGTAACGCACAAAAGATTAGCATTTGCTATGTTTCAGCTATTATATTATTTCCAAACCCAGTTGTGTGCCACTTTATGAGCCTAATTGAATAGATTCAATCGGTATTTAGAAACTTAAGTGTGGGCTGTGGGGCGTCGCCGGGAGTACATACTTTAAAACATTGGTACTCCGGGAGTTACTTTTTAACTGTAACACAACAAGATCTTACTAAGGCTGAAGCATGCAGTAGGTGTGGCAGTTCGTGTCTAAATTGAAGAAAAATCTAAGGATTTACTAATCTATTGCTAGGAATTGCTCACTTCAGGGATTCAACAGTTCATTGTAATGCCACTACTGGGACTTGCTTTCACTTGCTGTGTGTATTCCATGACCCCACATAGGAAGAATATGGTAGAATATGGCACAGCATTCTATGAGAAAATCATTTTTTTAAAATACAGTGGTACCTCGGGTTACATACGCTTCAGATTACAGACTCCGCTCACCCAGAAATAATACCTCAGGTTATGAACTTTGCTTCAGGATGAGAACAGAAATTGCATGGCGGCAGCGCGGCGGCAGCAGGAGGCCCCATTAGCTAAAGTGGTGCTTCAGGTTAAGAACAGTTTCAGGTTAAGAACGGACCTCCGGAACGAATTAAGTTCTTAACCCGAGGTACCACTGTAATAGAACTGCACGTGAATAGCACTTGTATGTAGGTGCAAAGATAGAAGAGCTCTGAACATGCGACTCTACTAGGCCAATACTGAGACTATGTCTGAGACTGGGCAGAGGAGGAATAGTGGAGACAGCCTCCCCAGTCTGACTCTTCCAGAGAAGAAGAAGACAGTTCAGAATTGCAACAGGGGTTTGAGGGAGATCACAGCTCAGAGGCAGATGAGGGGGGGAAGCTGGGAAATAGTGGGAGAGGAGGAGGAGGAAGAAAAAGAAGCACCAGGGGGGCAACAGCTGGCAGATACAGTGTCTTTAGAAAGCATTCCAGACCCCCTCTCTCCCAGAACCCGGCAAGCATTGAAAGTAGGAGAGCAAAGAGCTCAAAGGCGGAGGGCACTTCTCAGCACCTGTAGTGATGATTCATGAGGAAGTGGGAGAGATGGAGGGGGCAGAGACTCAATCGGGACAATGCCATTATTCCAAGAGGCTGCATTCCCAAGCCTCTCTGTGTGAATACTGAATAAAAAGCAGATGGTAAGGACTTTTCCTTGTTTTGTCCGTTCTTGGCAACCTGCAGTGGGGGCTGGTTCCTCAGACTGCTAGTCAGCCCTCCCAACAACAGATGGACTAGGAGACTTCCCAGCAGGGGCTGGAGAAGGGGCCACTCCCCCTGCAATTTAAATGTCTGCCACATGACTTTTTTCTGCCCAGTGGCACATGGGAGGGACCTCTTTGCCATAGCTAGGGACGCGGGTGGCGCTGTGGTCTAAACCAATGAGTCTCTTGGGCTTGCCGATCAGAAGGTCGGCAATTTGAATACGCGCAACAGGGTGAGCTTTTGTTGCTCGGTCCCAGCTCCTGCCAACCTAGCAGTTTGAAAGCATGCCAAAAAATGTGTACCACTCTGGCGGGAAGGTAAATGGTGTTTCCGTGCGCTGCTCTGGTTTCGGTGTTCCATTGCGCCAGAAGCGGCTTAGTCATGCTGGCCACATGACCTGGAAAAACTGTTTGTGGACAAACGCCTTGGCATGTAAAGTGAGATGAGCACCGCAACCCCAGAGTCATCTGTGACTGGACTTAACTGTCAGGGGTCCTTTACCTTTACCTTTACACTTTTGGATTAGGATTAGCTGAGCAGTATAGAAACCTGACTGGCCGGAGAACAGTAGATTGACTTTAGAGGAGCTCTGCAAATATTTTTGTCAAATAGAAGTATAACATGTGGGAGGGAAGGGGGACAGGAAAGAGTGTATGGCTTTGATATTTTTGGCGTTGACAACAATGGCTTGACATTCTCCTCGGGAGGGCTGTGCCCCAATAGCCCTAACTGGACCAGCCTCCGCTGTCTGGACCATGTGAGACTGCCACCGCCAACTCAGAACTCTCCTGACTTCATCACTGCCTTGCCCTGCTACATTCCTGCCTTGGTAAACAACAGCCGCTGTGTACAATCCTCCCTCTTTCCTTTTCGGATGCAACGTCAAATAAACAGGAGAATCCCTCTCCCGCAATAAATCGTTATAATATAGAAATCTATTGATATCCTACTTCTTGGATACATGCACACATTTGCGCTATCAATAATTAGAGCAACAACTAGTCTACATATATGCTTCCTGCAAAAAAGAAAAGACAGAATAACTTTGTGTACATAGAATATGATAGTACTTGTATGATCTCGGCTAAATTGTGTGCCTTGCTTCTTTTGGATATGCAATTAATAGCTGCTGGTATTCAACCAAGTTTGGTTCATTGAAATTCAATGCACCCAACTCAGTAACGTTCATTCAATTCAATGTGTCTACTCTGAGTAAAACTTGGGTGAATACCACCCATGACTTCTAAGTGGTGGTGACTTAATTAACATTGCAATGGGCAGGAGGCATGCAGTAGACCACAGTCATTGTTATACAATTGATTGGATGGATGGATGGATTTGCACACTGCCCTTCAAAAGGTATTGTAAGAGTGGTTCATAAAAAAAAAAAAACAGCAAGCAGTTCACCAGCAGAAAGCCAGAAGTATTGCATATGGTTTCTTATTTATTGGTGCTGAAATGATTGCTTCACAGTGCTGAATTTGAAACTGATGTGCATGAAGCAGCCATTAAAGGATACGTTCAAAAACAGATGCCTTACTGAGGTAGGAAGTCATCCTTGAAGTAAAATCATTAGCAAAGAGATAAAAACAAAACATATTTTAAGCCAATATGTTCAGGCTTGGATTCATAGTCATAGAATGGGCATGATATAAGCACAATGAAGCAATATGGAACACCACTGATTTCAAGAGAAGGGTTGGGCTGTTTAGACCTTCTGTGTGTGCTTATTTGGAAGTAAATCTCACAGACTAGCCTAACGCCCATAGATATCAATAGGTGTGCTCTAGGCATGACTGATTTGATGGTGCGCTCTCAGGTAAGCATGCTTGGGATTACTGCCTTCTCTGTTGAGTTAGCTCTCCCAATGAAATCAAATGGCCGTCATGCTCTCGTGCAAAAAAAAACCATATGTGTGGGGTATGTGAGTGGTGGTTTTTTTAAATGTATGGTTCTTACTGTACCTTCCTGTTACATTAATGTATCTCATTTCCTTGTGAGCTGTACTGTGAACACAAAGTGACCATCTAACTTTGCTTTATGGTACATTTCATTGCATGACTTCATTTTCATTCAATCAGTGGAGAAAGTTCAGTGATATTTATGTGTGCAATTTATTAATGTATATCTTGCTTAAACACACATCTCAAGCGGAGGGGTGTTGCTGTCAGGAGCTCATCCTAAATTCGAGTAGGACCCTGGCAGAGACACACGCCCAACTGGCATGTTCTCTCCCTCCTGGTTGATTGTTCGGGAGCTTCATTAGCTTTCTTCAGCCCGAACATCAACAGCGACCGATGCCAACAGACATCAGCAGACTTAGGGATCCGCAGAGTCTTCGCAGTTCACGTAACAGACCTCAGCAACTCAGCATTTTGGCAAATCTACTTTATTTACATAGAAACACACACGGAGCACTGCAACATGGCTCCCTCTCTCTAGCATCAGGCAGCAAAGAGAAAAAACAAAGGACAAAAGTCCCACTTCATGGAACACAGTAACACAAACATCCTTTCTCCAACATTTCCCACTCTGTGGAGTCAAAACATATACCGTCATGTGATAGGCAACAATCCCATGACTGCAGTCATGGAGCAGGAATTCTAACAGTTGCATCTATCTCCCGTCAATACTTTTCAATTTGAGCGTTCTTCTCTATATTTAGATCAACAGAAAGTACAAACGCCCATCTATGTGTCCCACTCTCATGCCCCCCATACTCTTACAATGGAGAGACCATGAGTCACTGTCATAGATAGCACATCTGAGTTTACATCTCTTGCCTCTCTAGCTAAAGAAGTTCATTATGCTGGTCGTTAGGGAATTTCCAGGACTCCAGACCCCCAGCAGAGTATACTCCACTGCTGGTGAGCCAGAAAATGAGATACACCTGTGAGCAAGCAGCTGACTTCAAGAGAGCACCACACAATTGGATCGCAGGATAATCATGCCCAAAGCGTTTTTGCACAAACTGCTACTTTCATGTTGGTAACCTACTTTTAGGGGGGGGGAATGGGTGTTTTTTGTGTATGTGTGTTTAAATTGCATGATGCTAGGAATGCCTGCATAACCAAGCAAAGCATAGCAATGCATCAGCCATAATGATGCCCCCACCAGAGGCTTAATAGGTGTGTGTGCTTGTGTGTGTTCCCTCTGGGTCTATAAAGGCCAAGGGCTTAACAAGCAATTGGCATTCCAAAGCATGTGGCTAGTGGGTTGCATGTGACTTGTCAGGTCACAGGTTACACACCGGCCTGGTCCAAAGTCTGACAGGCAATTGCTGCAAACAGGGTGTCAGCAACTCACTTGAGCTTTGACTCTTTCCCATGTTCCCTCCTAGCAATTTGCTTTTTCTTTCTATTTGTACATTCCAAGGAGAGAGACTTGGCGATTCTGTGACTCATCCGTTGGTTGTTGGGAGGGGGGGGTGGAGAACCCATTTCTGACTCACTATTTTGTAGAAAGTCTTAAAAAGTCATTTTAGTGCACCCTTTAGAAAGAGAGAGAGGGGAAATGTGTTGGATGTATATCAAATATGCTAGAATAATTGGATTACAATTAAAATGTTCCAAAGCAAAAGAAAGAGAAAGGTTAGTCATCCATGCTGGTTGTCTTTCACTGAGATACCACATTAAGCAGGCTTAACATGCTGCCTTTTCTTTTGAAGTCATCAAAGCATTAAAAGCCTGGCTAGAAATAGCATGGTGCGAACAGGATTGTTGTCAAGGTTTTTTTCTTTTTCGGTGAGATTTCTTTTCTTTTTTTCTGAGAAAATGGCATAACTTTTTTTAAAAAAAAAACCCACAGGATTTATTGGGCAAAATTATTCCTAGCATTTTCCAAGGGAAAACTCTAAAGCGGGAAAGTGATAGCAATAGAATAGGACAAGTAATTGAAATTTGAAGTAATATATGTCGTTTTAGCAGCAAACAAACCCTTTCGTCAGAAAAGAAATGTGCAAAATTATGCCAGTGGCTCCCGGTGAAAACTGTTGTCTTCTGACTGAGTCGTTTGAAAATGTGGCATGTTATTGTGATATATTAGGGTAAGGGGAGAGGGGTGAAACAACTGTCTTTGACATGTAACTCTTATCATACCAGTAACTCAGGCCAACTCAGCCCTCTAGAAGTTCTCAGACCACAGTTCCCATCATTCCTGACCACTGGCCCTACCAACTGTGTCTGAGGGGAATTGTCTCCTGGCAACACCTGGAAGATCACAGGTTCTCCACCTTTGACTGAGGTGATGTTCACATTTGTGACAACCCAATGTAGATCACAGCTGGCCCTCACAACTCACTCCTCTTGGAGTCTCTATATCTTGAGTACAGTTCCTGAAGTACATACCGTCCAACATTCCTCTGAGGACAATAGGGACACTTCTCAGTCCCCCCCCCACAACTGACCCTCCTCAAACCCCCCCCCCCTTTCGCCCCAGCCCCTCACAGAGCATTTCTTATCAGAAGAAGGGCGAGTGCCACCACCATCACAATGGGACACAGCCAGTCACTGTCCTGAGAATACCTCTTAATCCCAATTCTATTCTATTATTTGGTAAGGTAAAGGTAAAGGGACCCCTGACCATTAGGTCCAGTCGTGGCCGACTCTGGGGTTGCAGCGTTCATCTCGCTTTACTGGCCGAGGGAGCTGGCATACAGCTTCCGGGTCATGTGGCCAGCATGACTAAGCCGCTTCTGGTGAACCAGAGCAGCGCACAGAAACGCGGTTTACCTTCCAGCCTATTTATCTACTTTTCTACCTATTTATCTACTTGCACTTTGACGTGCTTTCGAACTGCTAGGTTGGCAGGAGCAGGGACCAAGCAACGGGAGCTCACCCTGTCACGGGGATTCGAACCTCCGACCTTCTGATTGGCAAGTCCTAGGCTCTGTGGTTTAACCCACAGCGCCACCCACATGGTTGCGTTTTTTTTTACACAAAGAAAAACAAGCACCAAAAATTACATTTAGAAAGACGTGGAAACACAAACACTTCTTTTTTAAAAAATAATAAATCTGCTCCACTCTGCTCCCCGTTCCTTCCTTCCCCGAGTGGCCCTGTCCCCTGCCTGTCCCTCAGAGCCAGTGTGTCATGCAGAGCTAAGATTCAGTGGCAGAAGCATCTCCTCCTCCTTGCTCATCAGCCACTATGAGCTGTTCAAGGGAGGAGGCCACCAGCAGCGGCCATGGAAAGGCCATGGACAAGCACTGGGGTGCCCCCTCACAGCTGCCACTGCTGCTGCCACTCGGGACAAGCACAGCTCATGCTCCTCCCTGAACACTGGCAGCACTGGTGGAGGAAAGAGGGACATTCCGGGAACAAATCAGAAGCCAGATTGGCTTCCATAATTTCAGGACTGTCTGTAGAAAATAGGAACACTTGGAGGGTATGGAAGTACACCAAAGTAATTGCAACAGTCCCCCCCCCTCCAAATGTTACTAACCTGCCAGCACATACATGCCAATGTTAGTTGTCCATGACTTGAAAGAAAGGTTTTACAGTTTACCCATGAGACAAACTCAAGGTCAGGCCTATCGTTAGGCAGGGTGAAGCAAACACCTCAAGCAGCTGATCTGAAAGAGACAGGTGTCCATTGTTTAAATTAGTATTGTGTTTTTACTGGTAGGGAGAGGCACTTCTGTACATTTCCGAGCACAATTCAAAGTGTTGGTGCTGACCTTTAAAGCCCTAAATGGCCTCGGCCCAGTATATCTGAAGGAGCATCTCCACCCCCATCATTCTGCCCGGACACTGAGGTCCAGCACCGAGGGCCTTCTGGCAGTTCTCTCACTGTGAGAAGTGAGGTTACAGGGAACCAGGCAGAGGGCCTTCTCAGTAGTGGCGCCTGCCCTGTGGAACGCCCTCCCAGCAGATGTCAAAGCAATAAACAACTATTTTACTTTCAAAAGACAACTGAAGGTGGCCCTGTTTAGGGAAGTTTTTAATGTCTGACGCTGTATTGTTTTTAATATTCTGTTGGAAGCTGCCCAGAGTGGCTGGGGAAACCCAGGCAGATGGGTGGGATATAAATAATAAATAAATAAATAAATTCTTCTTCTTCTTCTTCTTCTTCTTCTTATTATTATTATTATTATTATTATTATTATTATTATTAATTCTGCTTCAGGCATCAAATAACTTTGACCAGCCTTGGGTTCTACATGAGGCTATCTGCTCCTATGACTCAGTGGGAACAGAAATGGAACTTAGCAATAACTGAAGACCACCTGGCTAACAGGGGAAAAAAAGTGTGCATGCACACGAAAGCTCATACCAAGAGCTAACTTAGTTGGTCTTTAAGGTGCTACTGGAAGGAATTTTTTTATTTTGACTATGGCAGACCAACACGGCTACCTATCTGTAAGGGAAAAAGATCGTTACAGGTATCTTACAATGAACTGAATCATTCTCTATATACACATACCTTTTCTTCTTATATCCAAATCTAATACAATATTTTCTCTTCTCAAGTTATTCTATCTCATCGAGTCACTATGAGACTTTTTCTTTGTATAATAAATGTGAATAATAATAGTAGCTGTAGTAAAAATAATTTTTAAGATTCCTAGTCAAAGCACAGACATTGCAAGAGAGCTAGTCACTAGGCAATATTTTATCATGCTGTGGGTTGGGGGGGGGAATCAGTCTCTACAGAGACAAGCATGCCAGAAATTATGCCATTTTAACCACAGTCATCTTAGTCTGTTAATGCTTTTCTGACAGGCACAAAGATGACTGAAGATAGCTCTGGGAGCATCTCATTGCTGGCAACACAAATAACAATAATCTGTGGATAATAACTCTGGAAAAGTGGGGGGTTCTTCATGAAAGTTGCTATGATGTAATGGAGCGAGGGAGTCCTGTGCTTGAAGCTAGACTCACTAGGTGGCCTTGGGAAAGACTCTGGTAGGCTAATTGGGAACACATTCCCTTGGATATAAATCCTACATCTTTCAGACAAAGGCATTCCTTAATTATATTTGATACATTTATGCCTTGTCCTTCCTCCAAGGGGTTCACAGATGCATGTCATACTTACAACAGCCTTGTTAGGTAGCTTGAACTGAGACATGCCAAGGTGACCACATGTATGTATGTATGTATGTATGTACATAAAAGAAAATGTGTCACAACCCAAGAAATCATCCTTGTTTTCATACTGTAATGTTTTTGCCAATTGCATACAGCCATACCTCGGGTTACAGCCACTTCAGGTTGCGTTTTTTCAGGTTATGCACCCACCAAAACAGGAAGTACTGGAACGGGTTACTTCCGGATTTCGGCAGTTGCGCATGCGCAGAAGTGCCGAATCGCAACCCGTGCGTGTGCAGACGTGCCGCTGCAGGTTGCAAACGCAGCAGGTTGCAAATGTGCATCCCACACGGATCACGTTCGCAACCCGTGTGTCCACTGTACTGTGTTGTTTGAACACCTCATTCAGTTCCCCTATGCCTGGTTTTCAACCAGTGTGCCATGGGGGTGCCTTAAATGATGCCGTGGGCAACAGTGGTCTCTTTTCCTCTTTTCTTTCCCTCCCTCACTCTTCTGATGCCCTCTTGCACCTCTGCCTCCCAAAGGCTTGCACGACTGTTTGTTGCAGCAACCCTGGCAACAAGCTCTCCAGGTGAATGGTGCCTCTGGGGCTGGCCAGGGGGTGCTGGTTGCCATGAACTGAGGTGGTCCTGGAGTAAGCAAGCAAGCCGGTGAGGGAGCTCAGCCAGCCAGTCCACCAACCCTTACTGTTGGGAATAGACAAACAAATGGGAGGTCAGGCAAGCAACCAAACACTGTGCTGGCCTTTCTTGTGCTTACTGGGTATAAGACCTGCCTGGGAGCTGAGTGCCTGGTGCTGAAGGGGAGCCTTTCTGCTATACAGGCTCATCGGTGCCTGCTGGTGCCATTCTTGCCTCCCAAGGTGAGAAAATTGCTTGCCTTACGCTCACCTTTGGCCAGTCTCCATTGGGCCACTAAGGTTGGAGGTATTCTCTTCCCAGGCCCCTGTGGGGCAGTGTGAGAAGACACCTCTCTTGGGGGTGGAGGCAGCTCAGAGATCGGGGCAGCAGCAGGAACTGCCTCGAGGACTCCCAAGGAGAGAAAAGAGGAGGCTGAGGGAACACTGCACAAGTGAGTGTGTTCGAAAAAGGGCGAGAGGCTGCCAGCTCTGCAGGTAAGGGTTGACATAACTGGGCTCCTGAGCTCCACAAGGAAGCCACAGAAAGAATGTGGTCAGTCAAGGGAGCCGTGTACTTGAAAAGGTTGAAAACTTCTGCCCTATGCAGTTGGCATGATAAGGCACTTATTAACATGAGTTAATAATAACATAAGCCTCTTCAGACACTCTCAGAGAGTAAACATGGGAGGGAGGGATGTGGACATGAGCCTGCTAACACTGATCCCCTCCCTATTATAGTTCTCATCACCATGGGGCCGATGGGGGGGGACATTGTTGCTCACCTGGCTTCTCAATGCCATCGTTCCTGCTGACTATCAAGAGGGAGAGGGACGAGGCAGTGGGGAGCTCAGCCTGGTGTGTGTGCAGCGGAAGGAGCATCAGACTGGTTCTGCTGCTGTACCCACACTGCGCTGATCTCTCTGCTACCTTGCTCCTCTCAGTAACTGGCAGCAATGCATGTTGTTGGGAAGGCAGGTGCCCAACATTGTCCTGCTGGCCACTACTGTTCATCACCCTTTGTGAGCTTGAAGGTGACTGAAGCAGGGAGCCTCCGGTGCTCATTGAAGCTGCCTGTGTCTGTGTTAGAATTCTGACTTTCCAGAGTTTCTAAAATGTGCAGTGAGGCTTCAGAAATACAGGTTCAACTTATTTTCTTCTGGATGCAACTCAATATTTCCAAATACCTTATATCAGAAGATGTACCTTTCCCAAGTAGCGCCTGCAGAGGGCTATAGTTGCTGTGTTATCTGAAAGTTCCATATTCACTGATTTGCAGAAAAATTACACCAGGGCAGAATCAATACTTAGATTTAATAAATACCTCCTTTCCCCCCAGTTTAAGTTAACATTTCTACAAGAAGTATGGGGAAGGCAGTATATCAGATTTTCCTACCTTTTCTGAGCACTTATCTGACTTTCTGGATGAAACATGCACTTTATCAATACTGACAAATATTGGCCGTGTATAGGAGTTCAGTGTCTATAATGATTTCAATCTGCTCTCTTTTCATTGCCTAAAGATGCCACAAATGAAGCCATTGAGACAAGGAGAGCAGAGTTGTTATGAAAACTGAATGTTCAGTTCATGTAGGATTGTAATGGGAAGAGCATTTCTTCCTCTAATAATCTGTAGTGTGGAACAGGTAAGTGTGCCACTTGATGGTACCCAGGAAGGTAGACATGACCACACTCATGCCTAGATTCTATTCCTCCTTTCCATTCTCATCAGTCTTCCCTTTACAACAGGAATGGGGGGGGGGGCTGGTGGCCTTCCCAGATGTTGCTAGACAACTCTCACCATCCCTGACCCACGACCTCATTGGCTGGTTGGGCACTGATGGAAATTGACATCTAGAGAACCAGAGGCTGCTATATAGAGCACTTGAACTCCATCCCTGATGACAGAACCATAAAGGAGATCTTGGATGTTTAAAATGATCCCCATGTATAACTATCAACCCCTTATTTGTGGGTTCCACAACATCATGGGAGTAGCAGACAACATCTGTTACAATAGTCCTCTGTTTGAGCGAGAGCTCCTTTTGAGATATTTGAACTCTGTCTAGGATGGTTCAGCTTTCCCACTGGTGATGCACATGTCTCAAATTCCTCCACCTTCACTGTGGTCTAATCGCCTTTCTACCCAAGGGGAGCCAGTCGCTGCTGCCCTTCCAAAGGTTGGGGGTGTCTTTGACCATCAATCACAAAGAGGGTTTGCAACAGCCAAACATACAAAACATGGTCTGGATTCAGACAAAGTTCATAGAACTTGGTTTCCATTAAAATCAAGGAGACTTTTTTTAGTCATAACTAAACTGCCACGCTGATTTCAATGGGCCTACGTTCAACTTACTCTGCATGGAACTCCATGTCTCCAAGCATCAGAAAATTTCCCAGGTAATAAGACTTCTTTATGATGAATGACTATGACACAGAGCCTTAGTCTTGGTGCCTTCATGTATGAACAGGAACAGAAAGTGACTTCACAGGGTTTTGTTAAGGCAGTGGAAACTATAATGCACTCCGCTCATCCAATTTTGAGTAGCTAATAGTTCACAGACAAATTCATAGATGCAGAAAGATTATTGATGTTTCCCCATTTTATACTGCAGCTATTTCATCTTATGATAAATAAGAAATTTCCCCTCTAAACCTCTGAGTCTTAACAACAAAACTGTTCCAAAAACATACAATACAGTGGAAATCCCCTAATGCTTCTAATGACATATTTGATCCAAGTTAGATCATTTTGCACATTACAGAGTTTTGGCCTCTTCCTGGTTTCGACAGCTGCTTATAGGGCATCTAAGACTTAATTGATATAAAAAGAATGGGCGTGCTGGAACGTGCAGAATGAATCACAGCATTTCATCAGTGAGTCTGGTAGAATTGGTTGTGCTGAAGTGAAAGCTTTTCTTACATCAGAATGACTTCCAGGCCCTTGGGGGGAGGGAAACGCTTCCATGTAGGAGGAAGAGACATGGTTTCCCAATTATCCCCCTCCCCCCACAACTCCTTATCATGCATTTCTGTGACTCTTTTTACAGCAGCTTTCATTTCTCATGTGTCTCAGGATTCAGGCAA
The DNA here is from genome assembly GCF_965113315.1 of Podarcis vaucheri. Lineage (NCBI taxonomy): Eukaryota > Metazoa > Chordata > Lepidosauria > Squamata > Lacertidae > Podarcis > Podarcis vaucheri. Next base: position 95,130,662 of record NC_138761.1, read on the forward strand.
GCGTTCATACTGAAGGGCTGGGCAACTTTTCGGGCCCCAGGGCCACATAAAGGGGTGAGTGCATGGTTGGGAACAACATGTCAGAGAGCATGTTTTCAGCCAGCCAAGTTCACTCACATACTTATTCATATGCACACTGAGGTAGACAGGGGAGCAGGGATGCATTCTTCGCTAACTCAGTTGTTCCCCTGTAACAGATTTATGATCCATGGGGCCTGTGCACAGCCCTTTGGGGAGGACCTATTTATTCACCTTAATAAACATGTGGGGGGGGGGGGAATTGACACAGCTAAATGCATAAGAATGAGATAGTTAACAGCAGCATCTTTCCACTAGTATATTATTAAACAGTATTTTGTTTGTTTGTTTCTGATTAATGATATACGCATATGTAGAAGCAAAAGGAAAAGACTTCTCTTCCTCTAAAAATGAACCTTATTTAAAGGAACAAAATGAATGAAAGTTTGTTAAATATTCATAAAATGTATACGTGTTTTCTTTCACATTCCCTTCACAGAAGGTTGTTACTTGTCACGATTTACCTCTTGTAGTGAAGAACCTTCATTCGCTAACGTTGCTGAACTCCTTAAATGCTCTTGAGATATAGTAGAAAGTAAGTAGATTTTGGCACTTAAATGATCTTTCCCCAGTTGCTTCCGATGGTGGAAGGTAGCTTGGGCGTCCAGTGGCCCACAGACTGGTTAGTGTGAGAAGTTGATATGTACAGCAAGAAGTTGACATGTACAGTTGATAAGTAGTAGAAGGGCATGGGCAGAGGTGATGGAGGTGATGGAGCTAGTGGTGGTGGAGTGCACTAGCTGGAAGCTCAAACCATCGTCTTGAAAGTCATTTAGTGCAGATCATGGTCCATTTAGAGGAAGCGTGGCAGTTTTAGAATGGAGGTATCACTAAGTCCCATATAAGTCTAGAACTGAAATCTGAAGCTTTAGGGAAAACGAGGGCCTTCCTTAAAGATGCCCATGTAGTCATCTGAAGATATAAATCAGACAGGATTTGTCACAATGAAGAGTTTGGAAATTTGGACATAAATAAGGGGTTGGCAGAAGGGGTTAGTGAGGTTGATGGAGCTGGGGCTGGGATGCAATGGGAAACCACTTTGAGAGGGATATACCACCTTGAAAAGAGCTTTAGCCGTTAGTCCCCTCCCCTCCCTTCCTCCTGAAATTGTCTTCCTGAATTGAACAGCTCTAGCCTAGAAGTCATTCCTTGGCTACATGCAACAAGGAAAATCTCCCAATGTATCCATCCAATCCCATCTAATGCAGATAGGCTTATATGGGTCTGAGATTCATATTGTATTTTTCTTTCAACATTGTACACTCTGTCATACACTGACAACAATGCTACCAGTATCAAGTGTTTAAAAGCAGCGACAACTCAAAAGAAAGGATCTCAACCCTTGATCTATATTCAGCAACACAATGCTAAAAAAAAAAACAACTTCTGAAAATGTGTATGTGCCTGCATGTTCCGAAGCATTCGTGCAACCACATGCTAAGCTCAGTCTGCATTTACAGTTTTAGTTATATAAATGGTCTTTATTTACAAGGGAAAATATGTTTAGCCTTAGTTTGTCAGTCTGATGGGGCACAAGAAACTAAATTAATGGCAGAGAGGGGGAGGGGGAGAGAAAATCATGCCTGAGTAGCTTAAAACAGCAGACAAGCTGTTGATCAGAATGCTGGAAGACATGACAAAGATCAAATGTTATCAGGGGGAGGGAACCCCACAAACCGAAGATTTCTTTCCTTTGAGTCATGTCTGTGGCTCTCCTGCATAGGATGATTCAATTAGAGGAACAACTCTATTATTATTCAACCACATAATCACATTATGAGTTGATTACTGGACTATGATCTTGAACACACACATACAGAGCCTTGCTTCCTTCAGTGGTGTTCTCCTAATGTCTGTATTTATAGGGTTGTGTTTTGTCCTTTAGCCACTGCAAAGATATTAGAGCAGTGAGTTAGGAAACTTTAGTCTATCACGGGTCAATGCTTTGAAATATCTGGATCCATTAAAGATCAGAAACAGGCCAGTTTCTTGTCCAAAAGTGTGAGAGAGAGGAGAGGAAACACCCTCCAGACTTGTTCTTGCTAAAGAAGTTGTTTGTATAAACCTATGAGCCCCAGACAAACATCATTACTGAGATATCAATTCTGCAGGGAATGCTATAGACAACTTATGTTTAACCATTGGATTTATAGATCTATAGACTCCGTAGCTGAGCTTCCTGGGACCACTACTTGCATTGATTGCCCATGATTCCACCCCACGCTACTCTGATTATTTAAGAGTGGGAGAAACTATAACAAGAGTGATTACTAAAGCCCAGAGGTTACACCTACACTTCTCACATTAGATGGAGACAGTTCCCATTCAGAGGTTGTGATCTAAAGGAAGTGAATGGTGCTTCATGCCTCCCACATTAATGGGAGTTAAGTTACTCACAAGTGTAACTTATGTGGGATTTAAGCCCAGTTAACTGTTCCATTCCAAGTGACTTCCTCAACAGTCTGAGGGTTCTGAACCTACTTCCAAAGGTACCCTGGACAGCTCCTTTCAGGCTGGAAACTCTGCAAGAGCAGAGCTCAAATGTTGTTTCAGCACAAGTTTACCTCAGCCTTAAATAGGAGCTGCAGCTCTATCATACTTTGCCTTCAGTCAAAGAAGCCTCTTCCTTTATAGGGACTCAACCTGGTTTAAGAGTCATTGGCTCCAATAGATTGTGGGTCAGCAAGGACTTCTGCAGACAGACGACTCAAATCCCAAGCATCCGGTCATCAAGGCTGCTTACTCAGTCATGCCTGCCTGACATCAAGAGATGTACTGCATTATGTTCCTTCAGAGCTTTCTCTGGGCCTTTGGGGACAATTTAATGGCAGCTACTTAAGTGTGTGAGGAGAGGGAATGAAGTACCACAATAATTCAGACAAAGAGAAGAGGAGCTCCATTGTTTACTGAAGAAAAATGTTCATTGCTGTCACTCTGCTGTTTCAGAGTTCAAAATGTCTTCTTGAGGATCTGTGAATGCTTATGGATTTCATAGACTCCAAAACCTTGTTCTGAAAAACTGAACTCAGAAAACAGCTTCAAACAGCAACTTGACTTCGACATCTTATGAATTGCTGGCATGTAGGTGAATAAGTAAACTGCCTCCACTGAAAATGCATTGCAGATGAAAGTGCTCTCTGCACTTTTGATCAGTGATTACTCATTCACATGTACAAAACATCACCCAATGTTACAGACATTGTCCAATGAGCATGTACATCTGAAGCTCATTAAGTAGGAAAGGGGATGCAAGAAGGGTGGTAAGAGCTTTTTATTATTTGTATCTGATAAGATACTTCAATGCTAAATATTGTGATCGGGATCTAACCTGAAAGTGGTGTACACAGTTAGAATTGAGAATGATGGTCAGGAAAAGGATTCAAGCACCTGTTGAACTAAGTGGAAAATAATGCATTTGGAGAAAGGATGGGTGAATCTTCCAATTCCAGTGTTTCTCATTTTCTAGTCTTAAATTTAGCACTCCACATTTCCACACCAGTTTGCAATAATAATAAAAAAATTAAGAATTTTGGTGCGAATTTCTCTTAATATACACACTTGTGTGCAATTTTGCATGATATATACAATTTTACATAGAAATGTTCCCATAGCAATGTTTCTTCAAGGCAATTTCCCCCAATATATGCATTTTTTATGCACACTTTATCCTAGTGTGTGTGTTTTTGTACACATTATTTTTCTGGAGAACTGCATTGCAAAATTCAGGGAAGTGCAAATTCTGAAGGTTGACTACACTGGGATTCTTGTGTTGTTTCAGAAACTGCAAGTTAGATAGATTTCCCTTTAAATCTGAACTGAATCAATTTTTTCCCATCCCTAATAAGGAGTGGAGAAGGCTTCATATGTTCCATATAAAGCAGCCTTATTCTGAGTTGGACCACACAGTTGCACTGATTTCCATCTGCTTTCTTTATTAGACATATGGATATGGATGATATAAGGCCACCTCAGCTCAATTTCAAGATGTGCATATTTATGAAATAAACAAATAAATATTGCCAGGAGGTGAATTTTTCTCTCACGGAAACCTAAATCAGATATCACAGCTTGCCTGTTAACAGTGCATTTCAGAAACACCCATTCCCACAAAACTGCAGCAGTTTTGTGTTGGTTTGATCCAAGGCCAATTGCATGACCCATGAATGAATGGACTGAGAAAATCTCAGAAGGTTTATGAAACACAAGAGGCCTAAAGCAGTCAACACCCAGTGAATTCAAATGCCTTCATTCATGAATGTTCAGACGCTCATGATGTTTCCCAGTAAATTACCAGCTACAATCCCCCTAGCTAAGGGAAAGAAGAGGAAAAGGAATTTAATGTGTTTGACATCCAACAGACAATATTATTTCAAAATATGGAGAAGGTCTCCTTTTCTGGAAGGCTAAAAAGCAAAGAGGAGAAAGGACACATCTGCAGTTCCCTTTTCTTTGTTGTTTTTTAATGCATGGCCATTGCCAAATATAATGCATTTAAAGCATTGCCAGATATCCTGTCTTTAAAGACCACCATGGTTCCATGGAAAGGAACACCCCTCTTCTTCTTCTGTGTTGCCTCGTTAAAAGGCAGGATGCGGATCTGGAAACTGAAGAAACCACAGGGTTTATCTTCGCTTCCCTTATGCAGGTTTACTCAGAACAAATCTTACTAAATTTGATGGAACTTTTCCCCTCCCCACCACCATCCTCAAAAATGTGTGTAGAATTTCAGACTTAGTCACCGAAATTGAGTTCAGAAGCATTATCCAACATGGCGCTATGGTGGAGAACAGGAAGTGCAAGCGATTGACATTTTCTGCTCCCTGCATTGCTTGGAACATTCAGAGTTCAACTTTGTTATCTATCCCCCCTCAACCACCAAATAAAAAAGAATTTCAGATGGACAAGCTTCCGCTGTGCTTTCTCACCAAAACAAACAGGAAATATAATCTGTCAGCATGTTTGGCCCAATCCCAAATCTCAGTGTCTCAAGGAACAATCCCAGTCAGCCCAAGGCATAATCCCACCCCACCCGCACCCCCACCACTGCATGTCTGCTTTCCTGTTCACATGACCATCATCTGAAAAATCACAAGACATTCTTCCAAAGAATGAACGCAAAGCAAAAACAAAACACCCTATTTCCATTTCCTGGTCTTTGAAGCATCAGCCCTGTCCTCAGACCACTACAAACCCAGCAGGCGCAGTGGAAGTACATAATTAGAGATCACTGCAGATCCTTTTGAGCACCGCAAGGCAGATACAATGTCCCTTTGGAAACTGTGTCAAATAGTAACCATAGACAGCCAAGAGCACTTTGGAAAATGTGCTAGAGAAACTGCAGCACAAGTGAATAGGAGTAAATGAGTTAAAACTTATTGACTTGCTTATTTACTTCAGTATACCTGAAGGAGCGTCTCCACCCCCATCATTCAGCCTGGACACTGAGGTCCAGCGCCGAGGGCTTTCTGGCAGTTCCCTGACTGTGAGAACTTTACAGGGAACCAAGCAGAGGGCCTTCTTGGTACCCACCCTGTGGAATGCCCTCCCATCAGATGTCAAGGAAATAAACAACTATCTGACTTTTATTTTTTAAAAAAAAAAATATTTCTATTGCTTTTTTTTTCCAGATAAAGATTATTCAGTGAGTTATACAAAAAATTTATACATTTACAAAAAGAAAAGAAGAAAAGAAGAAAAAGAAAAAAAAAAGAAAAAAGTTGATTATTTCCAGGCTTAGTTCCAATCTACTGTCGAACTTCCCCACGTCTCCCCCGCGTTGCATTCTTAACAAATAAAATTTCAACAAATTATATCCTTGTTTCATACGTTTCTTTCTTTTACCTTAAAGCTTACATTTTAGTTTAAATTACTTATTGTCATGTTACTTTAATCAGCCAATATAATAACCTTTCCAACCTTTAAACATTTATTCCTTTCATTAATTCATTATTTAAATTCAATGTCCTTCACTCTCATTGCTGGAGCTATTTTCTCCAAATCGTGCGAAGTCTTATAATTCATATAATTTGTAAAACTTTTGCAAATAGTCCTTAAATTTTTTCCACTCCTCCTCCATTGCATCTTCTCCCAAGTCTCGGATCCTGGCAGTCATCTCAGCCAATTCCATATAGCCCATCAGCTGCGTTTGCCATTCTTCCAGTGTGGGCAAATCTTGAGTCTTCCAGTATTTTGCGATAAGAATCCTTGCTGCTGTAGTTGCGTACATAAAAAACGTTCTATCCTTCTTTGACACCTTTTGGCCGACAATGCCCAAGAGGAAGGCCTCTGGTTTCTTAGGGAAGGTGTACTTAAACACCTTTTTTAACTCATTATATATCATTTCCCAGAAGGCCTTCACCCTAGGGCATGTCCACCACAGGTGAAAGAATGTCCCTTCGGCCTCTTTACACTTCCAACATCTATTGTCAGTCAAATGGTATATCTTTGCTAGTTTACAACTATCTGACTTTTAGAAGACATCTGAAGGCAGCCCTGTTTAGGGAATTTTTTAATGTTTGATGTTTTATCGCTTTTTTATTATTATTACTAATATTCTGTTGGGAGCCGCCCAGAGTGGCTGGGGAAACCTAGCCAGATGGGTGGTGTATAAATATTATTATTATTATTATTATTATTATTATTATTATTATTATGCCACTTACTTCCACCCATCCACTGCCCGCCTGACATACACATGAAATTAAAGGGGAAGCAATAAAATCAAAATTGTACCAGTCATTAGAAGCCCTGTCTGAACATTATCTAAGCAGTGCACTGAGGGGAATGGCATTGCGTGCATCGAACTGGTGTGTGGGCTCATTCCACATGGTCCTTGAAAAAGCAGGAGTTCTGACCACATGTTCAGGTAACACTTATTCTAATAAGATCTGGACACGGCTCAAGTAATAAACATCCATGCATGACCCGGCTGAGGTGGTGTGGGTCTTCTGTTCTTCCCTCTTCCTCACACTAGAAAGGCAGGCATTCAAAACAAAACTTGAGCAGTTTGGAAAAACAACAACACTGTTTTGATCTGCCAACTTCAAGAAGTCTTCATGTGCCTCCTCTACGAGAGGTCCAGAGGATAACAATACAAGAACAGACCTTTTCTGCAGGGCCTCCTCATTTGTGGGATGTGCTCCCCAGGGAGGTTCAGCTGGCACCTTCATTATACACCTTTAGGTGCCAGGTGATGTCAGGGACTAGACAGAGGAAGAAAGTTGGAGACCGCCTATGCTACAGCAGCAGCAAGAATTCTCATCGCAAAGCATTGGAAGACACAAGATCTACCCACCTTGGAAGAATGGCAGATGCAACTAATAGACTATATGGAGATGGCGGAAATCTCTGGCAGAATCCGAGACCAGGGAGAAGAGCTGGTGGAAGAAGATTGGAGGAAATTTAAAACTTATTTGCAGAAATATTGTAAAATTTTTGAATGCTGATGACATTGAAATGAAATGAAGGGGTTCTAGCAACAAGGTAAAATGTAAGATGGGATTAATAATGGATAAACTAATAGGACATGAATTTGCTGAACCAATTTTTAAAAGGGATACAAAAAAGGGAGACGTGAGGAAGTCAGGAAAATAAGTTAACTAAAGATGAGAAATTAAGAAAGAGGGAGTTTTTGTTTTCTTTTATATGTGTTTTTTCTTTTTCTTTCTTTGTGTTTAATGTCTGTATTTTTGTATTTTGTAATTTTGTATTTTTTTGTTTTTGTATTTTTCTAAACTTTTCTATTGATAAAACCTAATAAAATATTATAAAAAAGAAAGAAAGTTGGAGACCGCCTTCCCAGCCTGACCCTTCCAGAGAAGAGGAAGACAGGTCAGAATTACAACAGGGGTTTGAAGGAGGTCACAGCTCAGAGGAAGATGAGGGGGGAAAGCTGGGAAATAATGGGAGAAGAGCAGCTGGCCAACACATTATCACTAAAAAGCATTCCAGACCCACCATCTCCCAGAACCCAGCAAGCCTTAAAAGAAGGAGAACAAAGAGCTTGAAGACAGAGGGCATTTAGTGGTACCCGTAGAGGTGATGATGATGACGAATAAGGAAGGTGGACAACACCATTATCCAAGAGGCTATATTCTAAGGCTCTCACTGTAAATATTGAATAAAAAGCAGGTGGTAAGGACTTTTCCTTGCATTTGTACATTCCTGGCAACCGGCCATGGGAATTGATTACAGCCACCAGACAGGCAAAAACATTCCTCTTTAACTAGGCCTTTGGCTCACTGACATCCGATGCCCTTTTAAAATGTGTTGTGTATGTTCTTAATATGTTGTGATTTTACGTTGTGAACCGCCTTGAGATCTACAGCTATAGGGTGGTATACAAATTTAATAAACAATAAATAATAAATAAAGAGGTATCCAAAGTGTGTGTCTTAAATGAAGCTATGCTAAAGACAGCCCTGCATCTAAACTGAATTCAGCCACCTGTCTATTCAATCCTATACGTATGTGTCTACCCAGAATGCAGGTCCTATGTAGTTCAGTGGGACTTATTTGCCCATGCGTATAAGATTGCAGCCTGCGTGCCATTTCGAAAGGGAAGGCTCCCTGCTTATTCTCTGCCCTTAAAGTTATTCTCTGAAAACAAATGTCCATTGCCTCCAGCAAAGAAAGGGAACGCTGCACATCCACAGATACACGCTGCCTGACATGCCAGGATTTTTAAAAACAGAAACCAGCAACTCCCTACTTGGCTGGCTTTCTTCTTATCTTGTACGCTTTAACATACTCCAGGAGCCTGCTACAGACAGCACTGAGCGAAAGCAGCCTCAAATTAGTCTAGCAAAGAGAAAAGGGGGTGTGATGGGAGGAGGAGACGATTGCTCACTTTCGGCATCTATTCCTGCCAGCTGTCCACTCTGGCATATAGCTGGCCAAAGCAACTCTCTCGCAAGCATTACAGAAAGTGGGAGGAGGCTAGGCTGGAGGAAATAGCGAAAGAGCAGAACCCAATAGCAGGAGAACAAAACACCGGAGAAGCTTGAATTGCTGGCTTTCTGCTATAAGAGGATGCACACACACAACGCCTCTCATTCTAAACTGGAATGTCAATGTTTGAACATAAAATTCCCCATAATAGTACTCTAATACGACGGGGTTTTTAAAAGCATTCGAGGAAACATCTGTTTATGGAGTGTTCTGGAGGAAAACATGAAATGAGGTGGCTTCATTAACATTTTCAAAAAATAAATAAATCCCCCCCTCCCCCAAATACCAAGCTTTCCGTTAATGGTATGAGCAAGACCACTTTGCTAATAGCATCTGTCAATTTCATTAAAAACACACACACACATACACATTTGCTTATGGGCCCCAATATGCACCTAAACAATGCTATTACATTAGATTGCTTTGTGACATAAGTTTAATAGATTTTTTTGAATAAGGGCGGGCTACTTCAAGAGGCCCCAAACATGTTTCCTAGAATCTTTATCAAAGTATATCAGGCAGAAATTAAGTTTATAATAGTATCCCTAAATTATTACAATGGTGGGAAATAGTTTGAAAACGAATAACTCTTCCCAGGGGTGGAGGATGGGGAGGTGGCAGAAATTGAAAATGGGTCATTGGTACAGCTCAATTTCAAGTTATGACACTAGAAGTGTAACCCCAAATATTTGAAAGATGTTCCAGGGTCAGAAAACTGAAATCTCTTTCCAAAACTAGTCAATCGCTTGGGTTGATATCATACCCAGAGCAGATCCAGTGAAATTTAATGAGATGAAAATTCTTCCCTTTATTTCAATGGGTCTGAGTATGGATAATATTGGCTATCATCAATGCTAATTATTTATAGGGTGTTATTTTGGCCTTTGGATGATTAATATTCTATGGGCTTTTAAATGTATTTGAGAAAGGGAGGTATTATTTTGCTCTGTTGTGTTTTGGTTCTAAATTATTTATTTGTGCTTTTACCTTGTATTTTTATCTTGCGAACCGCACTGAGACCTTCGGATGAAGGGCAGTATATTAATACAGTCATAAAGGTAAAGGTACCCCTGCCCGTACGGGCCAGTCGTGACTGACTCTAGGGTTGCGTGCTCATCTCGCTCTAGAGGCCGGGAGCCGGCGCTGTCCAAAGACACTTCCGGGTCACGTGGCCAGCGTGACGAAGCTGTGTCTGGCGAGCCAGCACCAGCGCCGCACACGGAAACGCCGTTACCTTCCCGCTATAAAGCAGTCCCTATTTATCTACTTGCACTTAGGGATGCTTTCGAACTGCTAGGTTGGCAGGAGCCGGAACCGAATGACGGGAGCTCACCCCGCTGCGGGGATTCGAACCGCCGACCTTACGATCGGCAAGTCCTAGGCACTGAGGTTTTACCCACAGCGCCACCCGCGTCCCCAATACAGTCATACCTCGGGATAAATACGCTTCAGGATAAGTATTTTCAGGTTGTGCTCCATGGCGACTTGTAAGTAACGGAGCGCATTACTTCCGGGTTTCGCTGCTCACGCCTGTGCAGACAGTCAAAATGGCGTCATGTGCATGCGTGGAAGCGGTGAAATGCAACCCGCGCATGCGCAATGGAGCCCAGGGGTGCAAACTTGAATAAATTATTGTGGGGGCCCAGGTAGGGCCTACTCTGCATAATCAATCGCATGATACAGTGTGCAAACTTGATTTGAATAAGAATGCCCATCAACTTTGTGGGGGCCCAGCCCCCTCAAATATTTTATTATGTGGGCCGAAGCCCCCATGGCCCATAGGAATTGGCTCCTATGATGGAGCCTTATGTGACAGCTGCAAAGAAAGAAAAGAAAAGAGCTGGACCCATTTTTATTCAAGGGGGAAAGTACAGGTTGATAGCCAAAGGTCCAGCTGTGTTTGCTTGAAGCACAGTCAGGCAACAAAGGTGCGCTCCCTGCTAGCTGACTATGGCAACCACTCTGTAGACAATCTTCTGCACACATCCATGAGAAATAGTTTCACTCACTGTGGGAAACAGGAAATTGCAGAAGAACATTCCTTTAAACAGTTTCTGGGGAATTACTGCTTTGAGATTACCATTATTTTTTCATGAACAGGACTGTAAATATGTAATGGAACATAAATATTTTGTATTTAGACTAGTAAAAAATTCAACCACATAAAAGATGCATGTTCACTAAAAAAAATAATTGGCTTCTGTCACATCATGTAAAAGGCAACAGCGTACAAGCCAACTGCCCATACAAGAAGTCAAATATTTATAGAGCTGGACAAATACCATCAGTTGGTATGGATAGGGGAAATTTCAAGCTGTATTTACAACCATTTCTTTAAAAAGAACCAACATGTCTTACTTATGGAACGTAACATCCAAGTACCACTATTTGAATTGCAAGAAATATACTATTTCTGAGTGGGTGGGTGTTAAAAAAAGAAGTAATGTTTGGGTGCAAACTTGCCTCAGAGGTAATGTTCTTCAAGACTGGTATTACTCCCTCCCTTCCCACCATCACTGTGCAAAGGGGGTATCTCACTAGTAATTTAAACTGAAAGGGTCCTTGCATTGCTTCCTGCTACAAACGTTTGGAAGTAGCCAGAGAGGGCTCCTAAAATGGGGAGTGGGGGGCAGCGGCATTCCCCCAGCAGCAACAGTTTAATTATTGCAACGTGTTATATGCAGGGCTGCCTCTGAAAATGGTTCAGAAACTTCAGCTAGGGCAGAATTCGTCAGCCAGGTTACTCACCAGGGCAAGACGGTTTGAGCATATTACACCAATCCTGGCCCAACTGCTCTGGCTGCCCATTTGTTTCTGAACTGAATTCAAAGTGCTGGTTTTTTTTTACCTATAGAGCCTTAAATGGCTCAGGACCACAATACCTCAAGGGCCACCTCTGTCTATATGAACTGATCTGGACCCCGTGATCATCATATGAGGCCTCTCTTCATGTACCTCCTCCACGAGAGGTCCAGAGGGTGGCAACATGAGAACGGGCCTTTTCGGTAGTGGCTCCTGGTTTGTGGAATGCTCTCTCCAGGGGGGCTCATCCAGCGCCTTTGTTGTGCAACTTCAGGCGCCAGGCAAAGACATTGACATCCAAAGCCCTTTTAAATGTGTTGTGGAAGGGCAGGTTATTGGGGAGGGGGGTTCGTTCTCATCTTTAGTATGCAATTTGTGTTTTTTTTATATACAGCAGTACCTTGGTTCTCAAACTTAATCAGTTTCAGAGGTCTGTTCTAAAACCAAAGTGTTCCAAAACCAAGGGGCGCTTTCCCATAGAAAGTAATGCAAAATGGATTAATCCATTCCAGACTTTTAAAAACAACCCCTAAAACAGCCATTTAACATGAATTTTACTCTCTAATGAGACCATTGAGCCATAAGATGAAAACAATCAACAATGTACTGCAGTCACACAATCAATCCATCAGTAGCTGAACTGGGTTCCACACAGTCACACACACACACAAAAAGAGCCACAAAAACGAAAACACAAAATAAATAGCAAAACCAGACAGACCTCAGCGTACCACTCAAAAGGGAGCATGTTCGGCTTCCGAAAAACGTTCACAAACTGGAACACTTCCTTCCAAGTTTGCAGTGTTTGGGTTCCAAGATGTTTGAGTACCAAGGCATTTGAGAACCAAGGTGCCACTGTATTGTGATTTTATACTGTAAACCACCCTGAGATCTACTGGTATAGGGTGGTATGCAAATTTTAATAACAGCAGCAGCAACAGTGTGCTCATTGTGCTGGAAATGGAATGAGGTAGTAAGATCAGCAGAGCTTTACTGCAATGGTGGCCTGGAACCTCGGGCTACCACCATGAACCTGGAGTTCCCGCTATCTCACCTCCACCTGACCCTGTTTCCAACCCAATGAGGACTGCTCCACCACCACGAATATGACATCACTACCCCCACACCCTTCTTCATGAGCCACCACTGGAAGCAGCATGTAAAGGTAAAAGTTAAGGTAAAGGTAAAGGTAAAGGGACCCCTGACCATGAGGCCCAGTCGTGACCGACTCTGGGGTTGCAGCGCTCATCTCGCTTTATTGGCCGAGGGAGCCGGCGTACAGCTTTTGGGTCATGTGGCCAGCATGACTAAGCCACTTCTGGCGAACCAGAGCAGCGCACAGAAACGCCGTTTACCTTCCCACTGGAGCGGTACATATTTATCTACTTGCACTTTTACGTGCTTTCGAACTGCCAGGTTGGCAGGAGCAGGGACCAAGCAATGGGAGCTCACCCCGCCGCGGTGATTTGAACAGCCAGCCTTCTGATCGGCAAGCCCTAGGTTCTGTGGTTTAACCCATAGCGCCACCCGCATCCCGGAAGCAGCATGAGAGTGGTGCAAACACACAGGTTATCCTTACACCCCCCCCTGTGTTTTTTAACATTTGGAACACCTTGAGAGGGGGCTCCCCCTGTTAGCAGGGAACCGTTCTAGCCTCCTCCCCAAGTTCATTTTTGTGCCAGCACATCTGCATTGCAGCTACCTGCTTCAGCAAAAGGGGAGTGATGTTATCACGTTTCATCTCAGACCATGATTGCCACGGTGATTTCAAACAGATGTCCGAACTTTGGCAGATGCATTTATTGCCTGAGGCTTATGGGTAATAATAATCTAAAACCATGTTATGCCGGTTGCCAGCAAGTAACCGTTTAGGCTTAGTGTCGCCAGATCTCAGCAGTGTTAATGTATATTTTGTCATTTGTGCCTCTTGGAAGAGCAGGGCAGAGGAAGGGCACAGGTATTGGTAACAAAGCCAAAGTGCTAGGCAAACATTTGACCTAACTAACAAGACACAATCAATTCCAGATAGTCTAAGAAAACAGGAGAAATGGGGGATTACGCAAAGCAAGGGCAAAACTAGAATTCATTGCTATGAACTATGTTACCAATGTCCTTGATCAAGCAGTCCATTGACTGGAGAGTATATTATTTATACAGTGGTACCTCGGGTTACAGACACTTCAGGTTACAGACTCTGCTAACCCAGAAATAGTACCTTGGGTTAAGAACTTTGCTTCTGGATGAGAACAGAAATCATGTGGTGGCAGTGGGAGGCCCCATTAGCTAAAGTGGTACCTCAGGTTAAGAACAGTTTCAGGTTAAGAACGGACCTCCAGAACGAATTAAGTTCTTAACCCGAGGTACCACTGTATGGCTCAATTCCCTTTATGCTTTCTTGCAGACATTTATATGGGTGGTGTCCCCATACAAATCTAGAGAACCTAATTTTATTTCAGGAGCATTTGTTTGGGGACAAAGGGATAGTGGATTTCTTAGTCATTTCCAGTGCTATGCGATAATTGTCAGGCAGGTGAAACCAAATTATAACACCTGGAAGACAATTCAATATTGCACATGCATATGGCACCTTTAGCACAGATGCGGCAATATCATGCACTGGAAAACAGATGAGTTTGCCCATCGCAACAATATGCTGGCGAAATCCTGCTGCTCTAACAGCTATTAAGGGCTAGAAACATTCTTAAAGAAAGCTGAGATTTTTAAAATTGTAACAAACCAATCCTGGTAAATTAAGCCAGGGTAAAGTATGCCAGATCCAACCTCCATTCTGGAGCATGGCTACTATTGGCTGGGCTGGACTAACTAGCAAAGGGGAAACAAGCCTTTAAATGGTGTTATGCCACCCTTTTTGTTGGCTTAATTTGCATAGGGTTCCCAGGTCATGAGACTGAGCTGAACAGGCTTAGAATCCAGCCTGAGTCACCCCCTCTCTGGTCCTGCGCCAAACATACCTCTTCTTCAGGGCTTACACCATCTTAAGATCCACCAGGCTGAGTCCCAGTTGAGCCGAGATGTTGGAGATATGCCGGCATATCTCCAGCTGTACCGAAAATGATATCCACTCATCCCATTCCTCCCTAAATCTTGTATATATACATTTTTAAAAAATTGTGTGCCCTAGGTAAATAAGCAAAATACACAACCATTAGTGATTCACAATCTGCTAAACCCATAAATCTAATCTTAGATGATGACAGATTAGAAAAATCCACAGATGTTCCATTTGCTTTTATTTGGCCATTAAAATTATTATGTTTTTGTATCAGAATTATCCATCACATTTTTGTGGTTGCCTGTATTAAAACAAAATTGATGCAATACGGAAATATTTGGCAGGGCTTCCCCAAATGATGAGCCAACCAGAGCCGTATATCAGCATCCCACCCTGCATGATTTTATGACACTCATGTCTGTGTGGAGGACCACCAGTGGTCTGCATCTATGATTAAATCATTTAAACACATACACACACACAACTGGGCCTTGTTCCAGCAAGCTATGTAATCTTCCAACAGATGATCATATTTGCATTCAGAGGTTCCACTGGATGATTCTTCCACACCCTCTTGCCCTGATGCAGCAATGTTTTTCAATACTTAGCAGTGTGACAATTGCAATGGAACTGTACATGAACCACCGGACTCATGCACATACTGTATTGCCGTGATGGATCACAGTCACATATGCTAATACTGTAACATCAAATTACTGCTCAGCTTCATGGAACGTAAAGGACAAGCATATTTGTGCATTATTACTTTAAAACAATATTTTATCTAGAAATAGGCTGTTGTTGCAGTCTCCTCAAAGTGTGGACAGCAACATATCACTTGACTAACTCACCAGAAGATTGATTTCCTGCCTTTCTAAGCTGCCCTGTCAACACAGTCATTTAATGTGCTTCCAGAAGAAAAGGATTTCATCAGGGAAATGTAATGAAATGTAGAAAGCAAAGTGCAATAAACAATTAGCACTTGTTGAATTCTTGATAACTTGGGAAGAGCAATGTGCATTACTGTTGTTCAAATATGTGACATCGGCACTAAATTATATTCATGGATCTGTTGTTTGGTTCAAACAGATCCAAGAATTTCCTTCGATGCGCCAACCACCAGGATCATAAGCAAACTCATCAGCTTCAGTGTTGCAGCTGTCCAGCACATGTTCTTTAATGTGGTTTCTGAAAAAAGAGGCAGTTGGATCCTCATAACAGCAAGACTCTGTATCTAAAGATGGCACAGTTATGTATAAGATACAGAGTCTTGCTGTTATGAGGATTCTAATTTGGTCTGTTTGTTTGCTGTCGTCTCTCTCTTTCTCTCTCTCTCTCTCTCTCTCTCTCTCACACACACACACACAAGCACACACACACAGTGAATCTGTACCATGTGGGGAACCTGGCCAACCCTCAACAAAATTTAGGGATGCGCATATGATATGAGTCCCGATATGGTGCTAATCTGACCTGCATCTGGGTCCCAAATTGGATTGCTGGTGGGGTGGTGGTGGTCTTGCACAGTTTAATTAGAGTTTTAAACATGTAGTCAGGAGGGGGTAGAAGCAGTCATGGTTGGCAGCGCAGCACAGCATTGCAACTCTGGCTTTCCAGTGCCGCATGTTGCTGCTACTTACCAATAGGAAGAGGAGGGAAAGAAGGAGAGCTCAGTGTGGTGTGGGCACAGTGGCAGGAGCATTGGATTGGGTCCACCAGGCACCCTCACCAAGCTCGCCACTGCCTTAAACCTCCTCTCAGCAACTGGTAGTAATGTGCGGCATTGGGAAACCTGCTTAGCAACACCCTGCTACCCACTTTCAGCCTCTACTGGTAGGGTAGAGTGGGGGGTCCCAATGCTCTCTTCCAGGCTTCCATTTATGGAATAGAAATCATGGCAAAGATGTAGTGGGAGACAGCCAAGAAGTGAAATAGTTTATTCAGCCCAATAATAAGAGTGTATGAAATTCTACTCCAATAAAGCGACTGGGGGAAAATGTGATTTAATATCAATGATATATGTTTTACTGTGCAATGCTGTGTTCTGATTTGTACCAGTATTTGCTAACATATGGGCTATGAACCTTCTAGCCATTGTGGCCTCCCAGAGGCTTGAAAGTCTCTCATTTTTGCAGCATACCTGGGTGGGGGACTGAGGATGTCAAGTACTTGGTCAGACACAATACATGGCTGGCAGGCTGTATTTGGTTCAACGTCTCACAAGATTTCACCAGTCACACTTCACTTTAGATATAACCTCAAGGGTGATAGGTCATAGGTGTGTGCATCAACCACAATATTCATCTGAGTCAGCACTTCAGAAAACAGTCTCTATTGGTATGAGGCACTTTGTAGGTTGGCTCATTAGATGCAGGGTCCATTTGAAACACAACACACTTCATTAGGACAGTTGTTTTTTTTAAAAGCATGGCTGTAATATTTTCCTCATTTTGACAGAAGTGGATGGAATTTGCAGGCATGCAACATATTAGCCCCTCCGCAGAGGACAAAGCCTGCCTATTTCATTTTAATTTATTTATGTGTTTATTTCAAAAAGTATTTCGATGAAATTTGCAGAAAAGGTCACCCCTTCTGAGGATATGATACCTGTCAAATTTCAGAAGAGAATTCCTATATTTTTTTGTGGGAAATTGATCAGAAAATTACAGACACAAGGGGAGACTACTGGGTAAGAAACCTGCCAAATTGCAGAGAAATAAGCCCAACGGTTTTTTATATTAAGGAATATTTAAATTTGATGGTGGGAAGAACTGAATTTTGGTTGTTTCATTTTTATAGAAAGCCAGATGGGTCTCCACCTGCCTAGATCCCAAAGTAAGCTTTTGCCCTTGTAGGTGAGACTGACTAGGAGCGGAACCATCTTAGGATTCTCCTCAAGGAAATTGAGTTTAAATTTTTTGAGCACCCTTCTCAATTCCTCAAAGGCCCATATAGTAGACAGTCTTTAGGACAGTTGGTTCCCAAACCATAGAGCATGAGCATTTCTTTTTAAGACAGCAAAGGGGGTTAATTCACTGAGGGCACTAAATAAAGTAAGTGATCCGATAGTGATGTTCAATAAATGCTGCACAATAAGCGGTGCTTGAATGTGAGGTTTCAGGTTAAAGGGAGTTCCCTAGCAAGAGGGATTGGTTGCTAAACCACTCTGGGAACTATAGCTCTGCATGGGGCATAATTGTCTCAAAGCAACTTTCAACACACTTAAACTGCATTTCCCAGGATTATTTGTGGGAAGCCATGACAGTTAAAGTGATGCTGTAAAGTGCTTTAAATATATGCTGCAGTTGTGGCCGAAAATTGGCAGCAAAAACAATAGCACCAACAGCACCAACAGCACCAACCAGGTCCATAAAGGTGCCCGTGGTTCAGCGATCCACCACTATATGCAACCATGCCGAAAATGGATTATCCATCCTCCTCCTTCCTTGTTGAGGCTCAACATTCACCTCCTTAATGTTGCTGTAACAATGAATACAGTTCCCAGCTCTTTGGCTTGCAGCACAGCATCCCTCCCATTGCCCCTCCTCCAAAACGCCATTCCTAACCTTCATTCTTTTCATTTGCACTGCTTACTCTTACTGCATTTACCAGCTTGATTTTACTTTGGGGAGTGAACCGCCCAGTTTCTGATTACTTTGTTTTCTAACCACTGAGCTCTGCAAAGGAAATAATAGTAGTTTTCCATTCTGGTTATAAAAGGGCAGAGTAACCCCCCAGATAAAACAAATAGCAATTCCGAAACTCTTCTGAGACTTGCATCATATCCTTACATGAGTTCAAGGGACTGAACAGAAGGTGAACTTTGATCCATGTCTGCTTCTTTGCATGCTTGGTTACAGCGTTGTTTTGAGTTACAGAAAAGGAAGTGCGGGAAGAAAACACTGCAGCAATAGCCGTCCACAAAATAAAAGGTGTGAGAATTTTGTAGGGAGCTGCAGCATTTTTGTACGACTTGTAGCTACCCTTTTGCAGATTGAAGGCAGCTCGCTCTGTCAACCAGCCAGGCATTTGCAGAGGCTGATAGCGATTAAGATATTTTACAAGGGATGATACATTTTAAGAAATAATTAATCTGGCTCCCCAGCTGGTCGCCATCTGCGGTACGTTTGATGTGAAATAATCTACATCGTTGCTGTATGGGCTCACACAGATGACACAGGCTCCTACTGGCTACAAGGGGAGATGACATCACAGGAATGTCATAAAAGCCCTGTGCTGTGTCCAGAGGTGAAGAAAAGCTCTGCTGTCTCAACAGTAAAAGCCCTTTTCACTTCAGCGTTCTTGTTGGCAGCACAGTGGCCACGGCCAGAACTTTGAAGTCCATCAACTGTGGGATACATCTCTAAAAATTCAGCTGCGACGGCAAAGGCTGCAGGGAAGCCAGCCAGCTAACTTAAGCCCAGTCAAGAGTTGATATGGTGGGTATTGGTTGAGGGCTCACACTCCACCAAGGAGCCCACTGACAAAAGCAGGCATCCCTGCTGGTTTGCTTCTACTACACTGACCTCCCCCCCCCCACTGCTTCCCCCCTCTCTCTCCTGGTAAGCAACATTGACCCCGCCTGCCATGAAACTAGTGCAGCAGCGGAGATGGAGACAATTTTGGGCTGGAACCTCCCAGAGACCTACTCCTCAATGAGAAAGGAAAGAAATTAAGAAAGAGACCAACAAAAGACAAGGGAAAGTGCAGGTATAAACAACAAGAAGAAGATCTGCAGAAGGGACATGGAAGAGATTTAAGAGCCTCGGACATAAGATTACCAGGTTGATGGACTAGATGGAATGGACAGTAAGGACTGACATGACCCGAGACCAGGAAGAAGAGACGTTGGATGAAGATTGGAAGAAAATTTATAAAGAAAAATTTTTATTTAGGGAATTAGCCTAAAATTAATGAATATTAGGGAAAATGTTGGAATGAAACTATATGGCTTTAGTAGAAATGATATTAGGAGTCATGTATAAATGAGTATTAAGTTTCAAGCTCCAAGGTATTTTACAGTAAGATAAGGTTAAATAAATCAAGGCAATTTGAATAACAGAATATGTGGAAAGATGGAAAGGATTTGCTGAGTTAATTAATAGGTTAAATTGTTAAGATAAATTATTCAATAAAAATTGAGAAAGATGGAAAGAATTTGCTGAAATAACTAATTAAACTAGAATACAAAAAGGGAGGTGTGAGGAGGTCAATGAAACAAGCAAATGGAAGTTAAAGATATGTAATATGGGATTTGTGGGGTTTTTTTTCTTTTTGTGGTATTGTATTGGTTTTTATGGTTTGTTTTGTTTTTCTTCTTTTTTATGTATTGTAGTGTTGTTTCCTATTTTTTCTTCTTTTCTGTAATCCTGAAACTCTTAATAAATATTATTTTTTTTAAAAAGAAACTAGTGCAGCAGCTCTGCCCCATCCAGTGAGCTGCATCTGCAAACTACTAGAAAGGATGCTATTGGAAAGGCATACTGTATAAGCTAAACTCTTTCCATTTTGAAGATGCCTATTGCAAGATGCCTCTTGGGAGTCCCATGGACTGCAAGAAGATCAAACCTATCCATTCTGAAGGAAATCAGCCCTAAGTGCTCACTGGAAGGACAGATCCTGAAGCTGAGGCTCCAATACTTGGGCCACCTCATGAGAAGAGAAGACTCCCTGGAAAAGGCCCTGATGTTGGGAAAGATGGAGGGCACAAGAAGAAGAGGACGACAGAGGACGAGATGGTTGGACAGTGCTCTCGAAGCTACCAGCATGAGTTTGACCAAACTGCGGGAGGCAGTGGAAGACAGGAGTGCCTGGCGTGCTCTGGTCCATGGGGTCACGAAGAGTTGGACATGACTAAACGACTAAACAACAAATTGCAATGTACCTGAAGGCTACTGGTCTAATTCAGTAGACATACCAGGGGTGCCAACTTGAATAAAATATTGGGGGGGTAATCCCCCCACATAATTGATCACGAAACATGGCACATGAATACCATTTGCTCATCAACTGGGGGGTGGGGCTCAGCCCCCTAAAATATTATATGGGGACACGAAGGGACTTCGCCCCCTAGAAGTTGGTTCCTATGACCCATACCAAAATGCCAACCAATCCCTGTCTGCGCTGCATTACTATTAGAGAGGCTAGCCGTGCATGTAATATATTCCAAGATCACCTTTTTCTGCAAGCATAGCATACCAGCCAAGAATGCTGCCGTATTAAATATTTACATATAGAAATTCCATAGATGTGCCTCTGTAGACCACATGGCTAATTCAGTCAGCGTTTGCTCTCCCTTATCTGCACTGCATCTCACAGTGCTGCACCCTTCTATGTAAAGCCAACACAAGAGAAATCACAGTTCTTCAATCAAATATAAAAACTACAGAAGATAAAGTGGGGGAGGGGCCTCACAATTATGAGATGAAGAGATCACTGTCTCATTTATTTGCTGATGAAATAACATACTTCAACTTGGAACATATTTTCTAAGATATTAGCAATATTAAAGCCAAATATTTAATATATAACCTACTCATATTACTCATTATTTCTTTACATGATCCCACTCATCTTGAATCTATTAAAAGCTGTTAGCATTTTAACATCCAACTTCATCAGCTACAGGGCTGGGAGAGCTTTCAAGCAAAACATGGAAATGTTGAAACGATTGCCTTCCGATCTTATCTAACTTTTGCACTGATTAACCCTGAATTAGGAGATGGAGTGGGATTATCAGAGATCACTGCCTAAAAGTCTGCTTTGGCATAGGATGTTGCAGGAAGAAATTGCTTATTTTGAATTGTTTTTCATCAACAGCTTCTCTCCCTCTTTTTAAATCCAATCCTCCTTCTAAGGAACATTGGGTTTTCTCCCCCATTTTATTTTCACAACATCCGTTTGAGGTCGTTTGGGATAATAAGGTCTCACTGACTCATACTAGCTACTACTTTCCTCAAGAGTTCATCTGTAAAACCTGTTAATCAAATGATTTAAAAGTCCGCTTAACTTCAATGGTCAGGTGAGGTTGCCCACGTCCAAGATCTGGCAGCCGACCTGAGAAAGACTGCCTGCCTACCTGTGGAATGGCCAATGCATTCACCGTGGACACGATGGCTTGATGTATATTTTATAATTCCTCATGGTAATCCCATCTGATCCCTACAGTCCATGAGCAGCCTGTGATCCCTGCAACTTCTGAGGAATGTGTGGGGCAGGGCTCTTTTGCGTTCTTTTTTATTCAAGGACCACAGTGTGGGTGCCAAGTGGACCTCTCTGTTTTTGGGGGTTTTTTTTGAAAATAATATTTATTACTTTTCCAACAATTTAAACACAACACTACAAAAAAAGAACAATACAATACAATACAAAAACACTACATAACACTGACACATTAAACTAACATAACCAAACAAAAACAGTTTAAAACACATCAAACAATTTCAGTATCTTATCTTTCATTCACTTATTTCCACGACCTCCTCACACCTCCCTTTTTGTATTCCACTTCTGTTAGTTGTTTCAGCAATTCCTTTCCATCTTCCTCTGTTTTCTATCCTATAATTATCTTAACACATTCTAACCTTATTTTTTTCCTTCAATATTCTATTAATCTATTTATACTTAATTCCTTATAACATTTCTACTAAAGCCATATAACTTCATTCCAACATTCTTCTAACAAGCGCACCTCTCTGGAGAAGGCAAATATACAATTGGGTAGGTGCCATAAACAAGACCCTCTCCTTAGTAGGCATCAACATCACCAAAGTTGGGTTCTGGAGATTATCATAGGGTCCAGCCAGGTATATATGGAAGGAGAAGAATCTTTCCATAAACCAATTAGGGCTTTGAAGATTAACAGTAGAGATAATAATCCAGCAGAGATGTTACAGCAAAGAAGGAAATTGACTAGGACCAAACTACTGGCTACACAAAATCGAAGAGCCAGTGTGTTGTAGTAGTTAGAGGGTTGGACTAAGAGGTTTTGAACCAGGGTTCAAATCCCCCTCAACCACAGCTACCTCACAGGGTTGTTGTGAGGATTAAATACAGAGGAGAACCATGTAAACCACTTTGAGCTCCTTGGAGAAAAAGGTGGGATATAAATGTACAGTGGTACCTCGGGTTACATATGCTTCAGGTTACATACACTTCAGGTTACAGACTCCGCTAACCCAAAAATAGTGCTTCAGGTTAAGAACTTTGCTTCAGGATGAGAACAGAAATGGTGCTCCGGCGGCGCAGCAGCAGCAGGAGGCCCCATTAGCTAAAGTGGTGCTTCAGGTTAAGAACAGTTTCAGGTTAAGTACGGACCTCCAGAACGAATTAAGTACTTAACCCGAGGTACCACTGTAATGCATAAATTAATTAATTCAAAGCGCATTTGCAGTATCCCCTTCCAGCTTATAGGAAGATTATTCATTAATTTGTTTATTTCTTTGTATCCTATCCATCTTAGCTCAGTTGTCTAGAGCATGGTGCTGATGATGCCACGGTTGCAGGTTCTGTCCCCGCATGGGTCAGCTGCATACTGCTTCATTGCAGGGGGTTGATCCAGATAATCCTCAGGGTCCCTTCTGACTCTACAATCCGGTGATGCTACAATTCCCAAAAGCTCAGAAGAGCAGTTATATACAATGTTCTTCTCAAGCTTCTTTGTGAGGTGGGATTTGCTCAAGGGCACAGACAATGCTGCAAGGCTGAGAAAGGCTTTCATTGCCCATCTCCCTGGCCCAGTTCCGAAATTCAGACAAGCCTTAGTTGAGGCAAACAGTGTAAAATCAAAGTGAACCTTCCCTCCCCCCCTCCAGGGAAAGCTGACTGACGTGCATCGCAGGCAACGGAAGTGTAATCCTGCCTAGTGAGAAGCACATGTGGGGCCACAGGGGACTGCGGGCGAAGGCTAATGCCGAGAGATCTCTGTTTGCCGTAAGCATTTCTTTAACATATACTATGATAATTCAGAGGAAAAGCTTATCCCAGAACATTCTACCAAGGGTGCACAGTATGTTCAATAAATGTTGATGTATGTACATTAGTTATAACATAGCTCAAGGCAATGTATTCTTAAATGAGGTGTCTCTATCAATCTTGTATCCCCACCCCCCACCCCAGCACACTGAACGCAAGCTGCTGCAAAGGCTGTTCTGCTCCAATAAATGCTGGAGCCATTTGCACAGGAGCAAAGCAATGCATTTATTAACCAAGATTAACATCGTCCAAGTTTCCAGGGTTAGGAATTCAATTGAAAAATAAATGCCTCTTTGCATTACATTAGCACATTTTGCGATGAGCATCATGAACCAGTCGAAGCCCCCACCCCATCCCCAATGCTCCAGGTCACTGGGTTGTGTCCCTCTTAAACAATAGGCAATTGACTTTTGAGAGCAAATGACTTGTAAGTTCCATTTTCAAAACTGCCAGGGAGATTTCCTGAGAGTGTTGTGTTTAGAGTGTTTAGAGTGAGTGTGCTTTAGCATGAGACCCAATCTTGACAGACGCATCAGCGGTCCGAAATTTCAATCAGATGATTTCATAGGCAGAACCAGAACCTAGGGAACCTAGGGAACTCTGGGTTCTGGAGAAAAACAGCAGCCACAATTCAGCATTGTGTACAGCATAGATAAGCCCCTTGTATCTATAGCTTTAAACTCATTGCATTCAAGCAGACATAAGTGTGCCTATGCTGGATTCAGCCAGTAAAACATCATATACCTACATTGGCTCACAGTACATTTCCAAGCACAATTGTTGGTGCTGACCTTTAAAGCCCCAAATGGCCTTGGCCCTGTACACCTGAAGGAGCTCCACACCCATCACCTGGACACTGAGGTCTACCTCCAAGGGCCTTCTGGCAGTTTCTTCACTGC
Source organism: Podarcis vaucheri (assembly GCF_965113315.1). Taxonomy (NCBI): domain Eukaryota; kingdom Metazoa; phylum Chordata; class Lepidosauria; order Squamata; family Lacertidae; genus Podarcis; species Podarcis vaucheri. Next base: position 95,155,376 of record NC_138761.1, read on the forward strand.
GAGACATTGAAGATACAGAGAACCAGCCAGAGGGCCTCCTCAGTAGTGGTGCCCACACTGTGGAATGCCCTCCCATCAGATCTCAAAGAGATACAACTTTTAGAAGACATCTGAAGGCAGCCCCATAGAGGGAAGTTTTTTAATGTTTAATGTTTTTGTTTTTGTTTTTGTATATGCTGGAAGCAACCTAGTCAGATTGGCCGGGTACAAGTAATATTTTTTATTGATTATTATTATATCCAATGTCATTTCTGGTCAAGAGGTCTTTAGATACTCCAAACTAACTGAAGCTTCTTTCAAGCATGAACCAAGAAGCAAAGCAGTGGCTGGATAGATCCACTTGAATCTCAGGACAACACAGTCAGACTTGAACAAACATTATTTCCTTCAGAAAAAATACATATATTAACATAGAAAATAACTGTTTGGGCTACAATCCTATGATCAGTCCTATGATACATTTCTATGATCTGGAAGCAAGCCCTGTTGAACATAAGGGGCTGACTTCAGAGTAAACAAGCATAGGATTGCGCTGTGAAAAGAACACAAACTCTCAAATTGTGACAAATTAAGTCTGTAGCCTTTTAGCCTGCAGAGCCGAATTGTGTGCATTTGTATAGTGGAACCACAGATACCCCCTCTTTTGGGGGGAGAGATTATTATTATTATTATTATTATTATTATTATTATTATTATTATTATTATACTGCCCTATACTCGGAGGTCTCAGGTTCACAGAGTGGGACAGGCTTTGACCCACAATGCACATTTCACACCCACCCATCCCTCTCCCCAAATTAGAAGCTAGGGGAGGCACAGATAAATTGTGAGTTGTAAACTCCCTCAGCCGATCTGGAAGTTACAGAAAAGGCAACAGACCCATCCTTCTTCACCGGACCAGGAGACTCACAGGCCAGGAAGTCATAATTATACAAAATTGGGGTGAATGAACAGATATTAATTATAACATAGGAAGTTTCCCAGACAGGAAAAGGCAATTAGAGTCAGGAGCCTAGACATATTGGCAATTGCTCCCTAGATAGCCAGGCAGTGGCTCCTACAGACAGAACAGCCTAGAGCAGTGTTTCTCAAACTTGGTTCTCCAGCTATTGTTGGACTACAACTCCCATCATCCCTAGCTGGCAGGTCCAGTGGTCAGGGATGATGGGAACTGTAGTTCAACAACAGATGGCAACCCACGTTTGAGAAATAATGGCCTAGAGGCTTGCCTTGGAGAGGCATGACTTTAGAGTTGCTGTGTCCCTTCATGAGGCTCAGGACCTGAGATCTGATATCCACCAGCCAAACGATTTCTCCTTCCCGTTGCCTCAGTGTTTTGCCTTTTCACTTCATGTAGTTCTTTGAAGACTGTGATATAGTTACCCACTCACAGGGCTAGTGTGCATGTTGACCCAGAGATTGTTTGTATTTCAGAGACTAGTGTGCAAACCAAGGGGCAAACGATGTTGACCGTAGAAAGGTTAGTCCCTCCATCCATTAAATGTAGATGGGATACTGCTTTTCATGGGAATGTGCAGGACCAATACACAAAGACTAAACTGCAGTGTGGGACTACATCATTCACCAGTGATGTAGACCAGTGTGCACCATTATTGTTATTAATATTATTAATATTAATAAAGTTTCCAACATTGTGTAAGTCCCAGAGCAAACTTTAAATCAAGTCTCCCATCAAGGACTTGGAACACAACCAAGCAAGCCACAGAAGGGCTTGAGAGTAGGAACGGAAATGAAGAATTAGACTTCAGACTAATTCCATTCATGCAAAAGGAAATTGTAAATATAATTCACCACAATATGTTTCATTCCTCCTCAGTTCAGGTCTCCTAATTTACAGAGGACACTCCTCTGACTGAAGGAGTCCTCTGTTTGAAGGGCTGTGTGGCCGAAATCCAATGTAAAGATAAAGAGCTTTGTAAATGGTTGTGGCGATTTAGCATTTGGTAGGAGGAAAAGAGACTTAAGGAACAGGCACAAGCCTCATTATGAAGAATTCCCTCCCCAGTTCCCCTGGAACGATTCACAATCTGGGCAGAAAATGGTGACTGATAGCTGATGGCCACTGAGTGGATCTCAGCTACCTCATGAGGCACCAGAATTAAGTTTTAAAACGTTAAGGATAGAAAGACTACCACTATAGCTGCTGCCGCCACTACCACCTCTATGGTAGGCCCCATCCCTACTAATGTTTGAGGAATTTCTTTCCAGAAAGGACACTCCCCTGGTTTCAGAAACCCTGCATTTCACTCCACCAGCTTCCAATTCCAACTTTCGGCTCAGCTCGGCAGACACAAAAACTTGCCCTGTTTTCCTCGGTGAAATGTTGGTGGCTATGTGCTCCTTCTCAGCCTCACTTGCCTCACAGTGTTGTCTTGAGGATAAAGCAAGGGAAAACCCAGTGCATACCAACCTCAGCAACTTGGATACAAATGCGATGAAAAATACTTCCATTCACAGCCAGTGGGTGCCTTCTCCCTTATCCTGTGATTATAAAGCCACACAGTATACTTGAACTATAACATGCAAACATGCAAACATGGCCCTCGGTTCTTAGGATTCTTCCGCCACAAAAGCTCCACTATTTGGAAAATGAACGACTCCATTGTGAGCTGCTGTATAATGAGGTGGCCAGCAGCTGCTTCCACCCATGTGAAAAATGACTCAGCTGAGTTTCACTGATGTATATAAATGTCTGGGGTGGGACAACGAGACTCAGTTAAAGATCATTCTCACTTTCATGAACTCTCTCTCTCTCTCTCTCTCTCTCTCTCTCTCTCTCTCTCTCTCTCACACACACACACACACACACACACGCACACACACATCACTGATAGCCTGCTGCCTCTCTCCAGCTGCCCCAAAATAGTATGTCCTGAAAATATTTCCTATGGCCCATGTTCTGGAAAATGCTAAGAAGTATAGTCAAAGGACACTATGGCAAGAGAAGTCAGTGCTGGAAATTGGGGCCCTCTGTGTAGTTTTGTGGGATTCTTTTCCAGATATGTGAAGAGAGGCCTGCTTAAACTCCTCTGCGGTGCTTGTTTTAAAAAGGAACTAGGTGTCAATCAATTTCAACATACCCCCAAAATGAACCTGTTCCAATTCATGCTCCTCCCTTTACAAAATGAACCAGTTTTGTTCCTGTTCAGTTTACAGTTCGTTCAGACCACCTTCGGCAAATTTTCTCAGCATTCAGAATGTTACAAGCCGCTGTGCTAAAGTGCAAAGCATATTTAAGAAAGGAAACATTTGGGGGGGGGGACCACAGTGAAATGCAAATTGTTTATTTCCCCCCAGCAACTATCTTTAAGTTTAAAGAGTGAAAAATACATGAAGGGGAAAGAACTTGAAGATGAAAGTTCTACCCCAAAATGAACTTAATTCACATTCCGTACACCTGGCAATTATGGGAACTACTTTCAGGAGTAGGTAAGATATTTCAGTGAACTTTGTTGAACCAAAATAGTTTCTTCCAAAGCTTTGTCTTGTTCTCAGTCCACATGTTCTCAATCCAAAGGGTTGTCCAGTACAAATCCAGTTTAAACGTAAAGAACGCTAAGAAGGTAAGGTTTCAGAAGTTAAGTACCTGGACAGATGAATGAGTAGCAGTCACCTGGTCACAGTTTACCCTACTTTGGAGAGATACATTGCATTTCTATTTAAATTAAAGTACAGTGGTACCTCGGGTTACATACGCTTCAGGTTACAGACTCCACTAACCCAGAAATAGTACCTCAGGTTAAGAACTTTGCTTCAGGGTGAGAACAGAAATCGTGCTCCGGCGGCGCAGCAGCAGCAGGAGACCCCATTAGCTAAAGTGGTGCTTCAGGTTAAGAACGGACCTCCGGAACAAATTAAGTACTTAACCCGAGGTACCACTGTAGTTATTTCTAAATCTGCATCCATATTTAAATCTCAGATGTCTCTGGCTCACCATTGAGCTCATTGGTGGGGGGAGGGGACTATAAGTATATTATAAACACATTAGACATCAGGCAGGTACCATCCCTGCTCAGATTTGGCCTATTGAAATCAATGAAGTTAACCATATACACTAACATTACCAGTGGGTCTGCACAGAGCATGCCCAGCTCTAAAGATTTTTAAATATATAATAAATTTATGATTTTTAAAAGGTTTTTTGTTGTTAAAAATAACTGAATGGTATTTCTTCTCCTTTATGGTATTTGCATGCTCTTTGTGATGTTTTCTTTCTGGGCTGTTTTCTGAAGAGAAATAACCAAATGTAAAAGCATCAATCAATCTCTCCCCCCCCCCCCTTTCCCTGTGCCCATTTCTTAAAATGGGAAATTTTGGAAATGGAAGTTCCCAAATCTGGTTCTTTTTTGCTTGCTGTGTGGGCTTTGTGGGTTTTTGGCTCAGAGCCACATTTCTGAAATTCTTTGAATGGTAAGGCAAGTTCAAAAAAATATACATGTGACATGGTCTCATACAATCAACAAAAACTGGCCACCAAGTACATTGGAAAAGAAATTACCAAGAAATACTAAAAAGATTTGTTGACTGGGCAGGTGACCTGTGTACACTGAGATTACAGAAAAAAAGAGAAAAGCCTTTTCATTTACTCTTAATATAGCATCCTCATCCTGTTGCTTTGGCACTGACATAGATTAATACTTTGTTTTCCTCTCAGGAGCTGGGTTAAATCCTGCTTAGTCTTTGTGAGAAACAGACTTTGTGATTTTTTTAATATACCATTCTCGCTTACCAGTTTGATGCATATATATGTGTGTGTGTGTGTGTGTGTGTGTGTATTCCAAAAGTGCAGCAGGAGTTCTAAAGCCGTCATACAATATTTTTTGAATATTCTTTGGTATGCGAACAATGTGTTTCAAAGGCCTTATTCGCTTTCCCGAGGGAATGATGTAGGCCATGTCTATTTCCTTCTTTATGGATGCTTTTAGAAACAACAACCACAATTTGAATGAGGATGACTAAATGCAAAAGATGACATGTCTTTTGTACTTTCATAGTAGCATTGGAAGAAAAACAATAAGTGGAAGCAATCACTCCTTCTCGTCTGTTTCTCGTCTGAAGGCTGGGGCCAGGCGATCCTTGGTTTTCAACATTGTGATATATCACCAGCTAAACATTGCGACTTACCAATATATCACCATGTCTGAAATAAGGATGGAGCTATGCAGAGGCATCGGCTTGCTTCACTGTGTTCCCCACATTGTGATTTTTGCATAGCACACGGACATCATGATTCGTGATATATCGCCAAGTCAAAAATTATGAAACCAATATTACAATATGGACTTCAAACCAGTTTTGGACAATATTGCAATACATCTCCTAGCCCTACTGGAGCCATATATGACACAGCATGTGTCTGAGTAGTGTGTAATCCCCCCCCCCCCAAAAAAATGCTTCATTCTTTGGCCATTTAATGGATATGGTGATGGACTTTAGGGTATAACCGAATCACTTTTTGGAGTGATCTGTCCTGCATGGCTTCAGAGTTTTCTTCCATGGACTTGCTGGCAGTCATTCAAGCAAGAAATTCCCAGCCACCCAGGCTGTAATCTGAAATGGAAAAGTGATGGAAGGAGAGGGGTTTCTTAACTGTCACTCCTCCCCCAAGTTGGTTTTACCCCTAGGAGGGGGGAAGAAATGTGGATGATGTGTCATCAAGGGATACACAACATGGTATTGTTGGTCTACAGCTCCTATGATCACTGTCCATTTGCTATGCTGGCTGGGGCTCGATGGAAAATGGAGTGAAACAACATCAAGAAGCTTTTAGGAAAGTTTTTAATGTTTAACAGACCACTGTTATTTTAATACTTTGTTGGAAGCCGCCCAGAGTGGCTGGGGAAACCCAACCAGATGGGTGGGGTATAAGTAATAAATTATTATTATTATTATTATTATTATTATTATTATTATTATTATTATTATGCTCATCACCCATCCAAGCTGATGGGCTCCGCCCCAATGGACGTAAGGTTTTTCTCTGCTCAGAACTGGCAGTCCTCTATGCAGGGACTGTGGGGGCACTCTCTGTGCATGTATTTTGAGTGCAATGTGCATTGGTGCACTTGGCTAACTGGAAGTACTTCTTACTTATCACAGGCAACCAGGCAAGTGCCTCATTAAAGGTGTCACACAGACGAGAGGCAGATTTAGGGCAGTGTGACCAGTTCCCCCGCAGGAGGGTGCAGGAGCCAACGAGGCACCTTCCTGTCTCCTTCCCAAAGTCTAGTAAGTTCTGGGTTTGGGGAAGAAGGCATGAGGGCTATGACAGGGTCCTAGGGTCTTCCTTCCTCCTGCTCAAAAGCCTAGCTTTTGGAAGGAGATGGGAGGGCACTAGGAGCCTACCACAGCCTCATGCCTCCTTCCCAAAGCCCGGCACCTCGCTTAGCTGGCTTTGGGAAGGCAGTGCAAGGGCTGAGTGGGCGTTTGTCAAATTTTGGCCTTGTACAGAGGACCATATTACAAGGTCCACCCTGGCTCAAACCCGGAGTAACAATCTTCATGCATGAAATGTTTCTATCGACTTCAGTTACACAGGGGTGTAAGCAGAACAATCCATCCATATTTGTGGTATTAATTCAAACCCCCAAGAAGTCCATGAGAGACAGAAGACCAAAAAAAAAAAAAAAGAGTTCAACATAAGCTCCACAAGCACAGATATTGCAAAGTTCCCAAAAGTGAGTCCTGATTCAGATATTTAAATGTGGTATATGCACCCTAAGAATTACCATTATTCATTTGAGGAACTCAAATGTCAAGTGGCTTCAATCAGAACAGCCTACTTACATTCATGTGCCCTCGACGCAGAAACCATTAATCCAAAAATGTATCTAAGTTTGTGTTTGTTCAGGAAGAACGAAAAAGGCTTTGAGGCACATACAGAGATATATTTCACAACTATTCTGCACAGGCATACGCGCACGATACACCGTGAGTAGTGGTACCAAAACATCAGAAAGCTCACAGATATTTATTTTGGCTTTTTTATTATTTAAAAAGTGATTAGATTCAGCCAGGCCCAGGGTGGGAGTCTTGCCCGTGAGAGGCAGCTCTGTGTCATCGCTGCCCGATCCGATCTGACGCTACATACTAGTATGCATTAAAGCAGGTCCAGATTTTACTATCAAAGGCTTGCACTAAGTCCCTGATTGGCTGGGAGGCAAAGGGCATTATTTCAATGACAACATAAGTCCAGTAGACCCCAGTGGAGCCCCCCTGCCAGCTTAGCTCTCTAAGGCCCAGGGCAAGTGTTCCCAGTTGCCCCCACTCTCATACCCTCCAACATGTTCAGTCCCAAAATCAGGACATGCATCTTCCCAGCCATGCTCCCATGTGAGTCACATGACCTGCGCAAGATCCCAGAGCTTTTCGGGATCATACTCTCACAACACCCAAAAACACACGTCTTTGGCTAATTTAACAATCTATGGCCTTTTAAATTGGACAATGGTATTGTTATTGTTTGTTACTATGTTATGTATAGGGATGCGGGTGGCGCTGTGGGTAAAACCTCAGCGCCTAGGACTTGCCGATCGCATGGTCGGCGGTTCGAATCCCCGCGGCGGGGTGCGCTCCCATCGTTCGGTCCCAGCGCCTGCCAACCTAGCAGTTCAAAAGCACCCCCGGGTGCAAGTAGATAAATAGGGACCGCTTACCAGCGGGAAGGTAAACGGCGTTCCGTGTGCTGCGCTGGCTCGCCAGATGCAGCTTGTCATGCTGGTCACGTGACCCGGAAGTGTCTGCGGACAGCGCTGGCTCCCGGCCTATAGAGTGAGATGAGCACACAACCCTAGAGTCTGGCAAGACTGGCCCGTACGGGCAGGGGTACCTTTACCTTTACCTATGTTATGTATGTATTTTTTGTATTTTTATATTGTAAACTGCCCTCTGATCCTCGGGTGAAGAGTGGCATAGAAATTTAATAAATAATAGTAACACACTAAAACAAATTAAAATTGCCTCAACTTTCTAAGCACCTGGGTAGGCTTGTATACAGTACAGATGGGTTCTCTAACTAAAATAGAGTGGGTGGTTAACATTTTTGCTTTCCTCTCAAAACTTGCCTTTTGCTCCTTACAATTGCAATTTTTGGGGGGTGGGGTAAAGAAAATTAAATGCCCAAACTACTTTCCAATCAAATTCCCAAAGTTAATTTAAAAAAAAACAACCAACAAACTGTCAAAAACATTACACAAAAACAAAAAATATTTTATTGTACCTTATTGTTGGTTGTTTTAATATTATTGTCTTCTGCCCAGGGATTTTAATGAAGAGTGAGAAATACATACATACAGTGCTTTTTTTCTTTAAAAAAATGTTTAGTGGTATTCTCATTTCGACTCAAGAAAATCACCATTTTATAGTTCAAATCGGAAAAATAAATACAGTAAATGGACAAAAGTACAAAGATTCACAAAATGTTTAGGGGTATGCGTACCCCTGCGTCCCCCCAGAAGAAAAGCTCTACACACATACATACATATCATTCCTAAAAGAAGGGGCTCCTTAAAAATGGATTTATGTCCAAAAGCTCGATGAAAAGAAAAATAAATATATCTTGCCTTTGGAAAGACAATAAGAATGGTTTCATGGTCCTTCTAAGGGAAGCGTCATTTTTGTGATTCTCTATCATTGGGATGGCATCCCCCACCCCTCTCATAGCTTGTACAGGTACATATTTCCCTCGTAGGCTCCATCTATTCACAATTGGACAGTCTGATCAGTCTCTCTGAGATGCATTTGAGCACTTAGTGATGGGGAAATGCTTTTTAAAAATTCTTATAGTGGAAAGGCATTTCCCACCCACGTTCCGTTTTGAGTCCAAACGAATGAGGAAGAAGAGGATCAGCATAATATTCACGATGTGCAGTGCCAGGGATTTCCACCCACACGCTACTTTTGCTGATGACGCAGGCAAAATTGGCACTGTTCCTGCCTGGCACAAATTTCAAAACTACAACTGCATATAGGGTTTGCGCCTGCAGCAGTTCCTGCATGGTGGCATAAAGGAGGCACAGGTCAGATGGTGGTCAGGATGTACAATTATTAAAATCAAGTTCCAGTCAGCACTGGCCTAGGACAGTGGTTTTCAACCAGTGTGCCATGGCACCCTGGGGTGCCTGGAATGGTGGGCAGGGGTGTCGTGGGCAACACTGGCCTCTGTCCCTCTTTCCTTCCCTCCTTCCTCTGATGCCTTCTAACGTCTCTGCCTCCCAAAGACTTGTGTGGCTGTTTGTTGCAACAGCCCTTGCTCCTAGCTCCCCAGGCGAATGGTGCCTCTGGGGCTGGTCAAGGGGTGCTGGTTGCCAGAAGCTGAGGCGGCCTCAGAGTAAGCAAGGAAGTGGGTGAGGGAGCCCAGCCAGCCAGCCAGCCCTCCAGCCCTCCAGCCCTTACTTTTGGGAATGGACAGACTAGTGTCCTGGCCTTTCCTGAGCTTGCTGTGAGCAAGGCTTGCCTGGGAGCTGAGTGCCTCATGCTGAAGGAGAATCTTTCCCCTGTGCAGGCCTCATGTCCACCTTTGGCCAGTCTTCATCGGGTCACTAAGACTGGGGGCATCCTCTTCCCAGGCCCCTGTGGGGCAGTATGAAGCAGCACCTCTCTTTGGGGCAATGGGGTGTGGCGCAGAAAGAATGTAGTTGGTCAAGGGCGGCATGGACTCAAAAAGGTTGGAAACCTCTGGCCTAGGATAAACTTGTGGTACCAGCATGCTCTACTAACAGTTACAGAACTTGAACTTGATACACGTTTTTTCCAACAACTGAAGCCTTAGTGATTGGTCTGAGATGTAGAAACTGTAGCTGACAGCTGAGGCTCCATTCTTTCCATTTTTCAAGTATATATTGCTTTTCCTAAGAGCACGGGCTCATCATCATCCAGTAGATTGACTGAAGTTGAGCAATTAATGAGTTGCATTCACTGCCAGTTTATACAGCTGGGTTCCTGTTATACATTTGCTCAAGTGCTCAAGTTAATGGTTTTTAGCTAATGCACCCTTGGAGAAGGAAAAATGGGGATTTGGGGGCCTGTTTCAGACTGACTGCACAGTCAGGTTTTAGATATGGGAAACCCATTCCTTCACCATAAGGATGGACAAATCAATTTTGGTTTCTCTTGGTTACTCATTTTTCTAATCAAGTTCAGTCGACCACATTTCTGCATCAGTTTGTGATTTTAAAAATAAATAAATGCCTTCATGAAAATGCACAAGTTTTTTACTGCACATTTCCCCTAATGTACACATTTTGAATCTGATTCTCCCCAATATACAAATTGTTTCAAGATTTCCCCCTAATATAATCACTTTTTTCAGCAACAGATGCATTTATTTATTTAATTGCATACATCCCTTTAATAAATACACTTCTGTACTAAGCTGCAAATTTCAGATAAGTGCAGATTTCAGAGGATAGCTGTGTTTCAGGTCATGGATCATTTCAAGAAGTGTGAATTAGTTACCTGAAGCAACCTGAAGCAATTTTCTCCTTCAGGCTTAGTCACTAACGCACCGCCGTCATCTGTTGCATGACGTCTATAGGGGTTCCAATTAGCTGGTTCTATCCGTTCTGGAGGTGATGTGCTGAGAAACATAGCCTACTGTTGATGGGAAGAAGGAGAAACAACAACAACCTGAAGATTTAAAACAAACATAGTATTGTGTTATAGCAAGATACAACCACTTAATGCCATCACCAACTGCCACATTCAGGTTGAATGAACAATACAAGACAACACCCAAAACCCAGTGAGTTCAGTTGACTCTTAGCTTTGCAGTTTTTAATGACTGATTCCACCACCAGAATCACCCCTCCTTATCCAATGTTCCCATAGACTGTGTGCTTTAAAAAGAAATAAACTAAGACACAAACATTTAATTCATATATATTTTCATCTTTCCCTAAAGATCTGGAGAGTAGACTTGCAAAGTTGTTGTATTTCACGGGTGCATATCATTCAACATATGAGCCACTTTATTTAAATCCACGAAGGTTGCAGTCCTAAGGCTCAAAGGGCCGTTGACAGTGCTTTGCTCATTGCCCTGTTGGACTGCCCTAGAGGAGCACCAGTTTTTTCTTTCTCCAGAGGCTCCTCTTCCCCACATTTCTTTTGCACACAATTTCCTTCCTATTCAAACTAATAAACAGGACTGAATCACCTCAGCTCCTGGTCAAGTGTGATTTCCTCCCTGGTTTGTGGGAACTAAGAAGGTGTTGGAGCCTTCAGATCCATCTGACTTCTGGTCCTCCTCTGACACAAACACACCCCTTTTAGACCCTACCAGTATCAGAGCTCTGTGGTAGTTGCCACAGGGGTGGGAGGAACCTGACATAAGATCTACCTCTCTGAGGTCAGAGCTCTCTTTCTGGTCTCAGAGCATTCCTGGAGATGCGCTCCCAGGAATTGGAGGCTCACAGAGACTTTGGACAACTCTTTCTAAGTATTGTTTTCATCATGTGCATTCTGTACTTCAGTGCTGGAATTTTGCTCAGGAGAAAACAAATAGCACTCTTCTAAAAAGAATACAGAAAGCCATGGGTTATAGAAGATCAGAATAATATCATCAGGGGGAAAGTATTAATGAGTCATCTGTTTCCGTGAATTACCCAAGCGTTCGCTGAAAGTGGAACACTTTCAACAACAAAAATCCACATAAGGCAGACTTCAGAAATAAATGAGGGTTATGCAAGACTGGCAGGAAATAAGCTGATGAATCCTCTAAAATAATATTGCAACATATTTTGGCTCTCACTTATTGGTTGCTGTAGGATTTTCTCCTGAGTGAGCAACTGCTGAACCTCGGGCAGCTCCACACCATGGCTGACTTTTTAAAAGGGGTGTGTGTGTGTGTGCTGGGGTGTCTTATGAACATATTTGTCAGGAAGGAGAGCTGTTGGCTAAAGGCTAGCAGTGAAAACACACACACACACACACACACACACACACACACACCACTATTCCCCTGTTGCTTCAAACCAAACATACTTGCAACTGGGATGTGAATTCTGCATGCCTGAATCTGAATCCCCACCACCACCTCTCTCTCTTCTGAGCATTTAAATTTCACTCTAAAATAAAGAGTTACTTGTCATGCAAGAAACAGAAGTCCAAGGGAACTAGTTAAAGTGCAATGAAATGTGTAGAAAAACTCCTAATGCATTTTTAATTAGATCCTCCCTCCCATTCCCAGTGTGGCTTCATCCATGCCCTTCAACATTTCTTTGAGGAAAATAGAGATATACCCTCCAGCATTCCTCCGATGAAAGTAGGAAGGTCCAATGCTATTTTTCTTGATGAAGAGGTGCCAGAACTCACCATGAACACCTCCCTTGTTCTCCTATAATGGCAATGGTGCCCACCTGAGAGGTACCGAAGGTGAGTTCCAGTGAGTTCTGGCTGGGGGTGAGGAGCCGTGGGGATGTCCTATTCCATGCGCTCCAACATTTCTCCAATGAAACTTCGGGACATCCTAAGGAAAAGCAGGACATTCCAGGATCAAATTAGAAACCAGGAGCTTCTGTAAATCCAGGACAGTCCCTGGAAAATAGGGACACTTAGAGAGTCTGGCTTCATTACTTGCATATAGAATTAATCATTCCCAAAATAGCAGGTTACAAAATAGCACACAAGCTTTTCAGTTCTCCAGAACTCTTCATCAGGCTAGATAGGTTGGGGGAGGGGAAAAGGTGGCTGATGCTGCAGCCATAGAGTCGACATTTAGTCACAGTCTTGCAATGGAATGTGGCACGAGGTAGCAAACATTCAACTTATTTATTACATATTATTTAAATTTACAGGCTACCCTGTACCATAAAGCAATAGATTAAAGCTTAATTAAAACATCAGGCTAAACCAAGAAAATAATTGCGATTCCACAGCAGGTTTCCTTTGTATAAACAGTACATCTTAAAGCTGAGTTGGCCTATTAAATTGAAAAGGAAATCCAAGCTAGGGCTTTGGGTGAGGCCAACTCAAATGTTACAAAATAGTGTGCGAGCTTTTGAGTTCTACAGAACTCTGCTTCAGGAGAATAGAGGAAAATAGTTGACTGGTGCTGAAGCCACGGAGCTGGTCACATTTCTTGAGAGGAAACGTGTAACTATGAGGTCGAAAAACGAAACAAAGGAAATGGAAAGATTTATGGGAACTTGTGTCCATTTGATGATATAACAGTGGACGATGGGTTTGGGGCGAATTGTAGCTGAATCTTATTAGTAACAGTACCACCAACCGAGCTTCCATTGGAATTTGCTAAATCAATCATTCCATTATGTCTGATGTTGTTTTTTGAGTTCCAGGAAGAACACTGCAAATCATTTGAATACCCCCAGTGCTGCCCAGTTATATTGGTTGCTCATATTCACTATTAATCATACTGTTCTGCACAGCTGGAGCCAGAGTTTATGATCTGCTGAACTGCAAATCCACTTAATTACTAGCTTCTGAGGGGGGGGAGGGGGGTAGCACAAACCTTTCACTATATTGTAAAAGGGCACTAAGAATGGCTAATGGCTGAGGACCTGATTGCAGTTAATGGTGCTGCGTTTGAAGTTTGCAATTTCCTCTGTGAGAGTTTATTCAGGCAGCCATCCTGAAGTCATGGTGGACATGGCGGGGTGGCCAATCCTAATCCTAGTCTGAGTAGACCCATTGAAATTCATAGACTTGACTAATTTAGATGCATTAACTTCAGTGGATCTACTCTGAGTAGGCTAACATCAGAGGCGACCAGTGCTATTTTTCTAGAAAAAGAGGTGCCAGAACTCACCATGAACACCTCCCTTGTTCTCTTAGAATAGCAATGGCACTCACCTGAGATGTGCCGGAACTGAGGTCCGGTGAGTTTGGGCTGGGGGGAAAAGCACTGGATACGGCCCACTGTTGAATACACCACAAAGTGAGGATTTTGCATTTGTATGAGTGCTTTCTTTGACATTGGCATCAATTGGAACACACACACGCACGCGCGCGCACACACACACACACACATACATATATATATATATATATATATATATATATATATATATATATATATATAATCACCCCCACCATTGCAATTTTCAGTGTCAGGAATGGGGAAGGGATAAATCTCCCTTCCCTGTGTGCTGTGATCCTGATAACAATTGTCCGCCTCCCAGCTGTAAATAAATAAATAAAAACAAAGCCATGGAGAAATTGCCAAGACTTTTAGTTCATTTTCCAGGTTGTGAACACATCCTTTCTGCACGACACTGAAATGGTTGGTGACTACCTGGGCCGGCTCTGCCATTTGGCAGAGTGAGGCAGCCCCCCCATTTGCCAGGTGCTGTGGGGCAGGGAGTGGGGGGGGTAGCATCCCCCTGACTTGTCATACCTGCTTCCCTCAGGTATGGTGGGGAAGGGTTCTAGCCTTGCACACAGAAGGTCCTTGGGGTTGTTGTTTTTTGTATTTAGTTAGCCTTATTAAATATCTTCCAAGATGACACTGCACACATATATGACAAGGAACTCATATGTCACTTTAAGCAGCAATAAACATGATAACTAGACCCTGGAAGGACCTGTCAGGAGTGAACGTAGACCACGAGTACCAAAATGTATGGAAAACCGCCCTACTAGAAAAGCTAACCAAGAAACCTTGGTTTAATCTAGGTAGAGCTGGCGGGAATGTCTCCAGTCTGGAGAGCCACTGTCCATCCATGTAGACAATCAAAGCATTGTAGACTTGGAAGGGACCACAAAGGTCATTCAGTCCAATCCCCTGCAATGCAGGAATCTTTTGCCCAACATGGAGCTTGAACCCACAACCCTAAGATTAAGCGTCTCATGCTCTGCCAGCTGAGCTATCCCATGTATATGTAGTAATGGCATGAGTCTATATAAGGCAACTTCCTATCTTGCTGTGCAGGCATTGTCCTGTCAGTGTTTTGTGAAGAACAAAAAAGGTTCTGACCTCCCTTTGTCACCTCAGCCTGGTCCTCGGACCCTTGTCGGCATAAAAGAGTCCATGAGAAGAGCATCCCTGCAGAGTACTTTCTGCTTTTATTCTTAAAAGTCTTTTTGCAAAAGCGACTGACCAACTGTACACACATCAACACTACCAGCTTTCACTAACCAACCAACCAACCAACCAACCCAACAACAAACTAACATTTCTCACTGTATATATACAACTCATGCTGACCCAGCTTTTTAAGCATTAAAGAAACAGCGGCCAATTTTTAGCCATGACATGTCCCATCACCAGTGCTGAAGGAAGACTCCACCAACATTTTGGTCAGCTTTTGCACATAAAATGGAGGTACACCGTCTTCACCTTCACCTCAGGCAACGACATGTCTTCTGCCTGGTCGTTATGCAATTATTGCTCTTTTTAAAAAAATGATTTTTGTGGTAGTTTCAATATATTAGTTGTCTGCTCAGAATGGTTCAGAGAGGGCTGACTCATATAGGTGTGTTTTAGCCACTAAATGGTTCATTCCACAATGAGATATGAGTGATTTGCTGAATGAGTGAAGTGGTTTCATTGAGGAGCCTTTTAAATACTGTCTCAGTCACATGAAAGCAGCTTTTCCATTAGAGGCCTCTTTTAAAATGATCCAGTCATTTGGGTGGGAAGAAGCTCGCAAGTTTGGTTCCCCCATTTTCTCATCTTTCCAATCTCAGATGCAGCTCTCCATATCTCCGCAGCAATCTGGAACTTTAAAAAAAAAATCAACTTCAGCATTTTATTGGTAATCTTGCCTAATATACACATTTTTGCATGCAGCTTTGATTAGTTGCACACTTTTGCAATCTTTTCCCCCTAATACAATGCATTTTCTCATGTTTTCCCACTAATGTGTTAATTTTTATGCACATTTTCCCCTAATATGCACATTTATGCAAACATTATTTAGTTGAAGAACTTCATTGCAAAATTCAGATAAGTGTGAATTTCAAAGGATGGTTGTGTTTTGGTTCTCATGTTGTTTTAGGAAGTTGGGGCTGTTTTGAGGGGGGTTAGAGGAAAACTGTATTTGATTGCTTGTATTTGATTATGTGTTGTTCTTATATTCAACAAATAAAATATTCAGAAAAAGAAAAAAAAGAAAGAGTGTGTTTGATCAACTCACCTTTAAATGTGAACCAAATCAAATTTCTCACTCATACCAGTTGGGAAGCAATTGCACAAATAACCATGAACTCACAGCACTACCAGGAATGGCTGAATGCATAAAAAAACACACATGCAATTGACCCCCTCCTGAATCATTTAATCAGCAGCTCCTTCCCACTTAAGTTTGAAATGAAACATTATACAAGTTCTGTCTTTGTCCTGTGTTGGTTGTTTTAGCACATGCAAATCATACTCAGTGTTGTAGTCATAAAAAGGTAAGGTTGCATGTGTGAATCAGTCCTCTGAAGTGGTTTGTGTTTTTTTAACCAATTGAAATGTATGAAAGAAGGACTAGACTAATGAGGAAAGAAGAGTATTTTAATTCCTAGCTTCCTTCAAGTTTCAAGCTCTGTGCTAATTCCTAGCTATTAATGCTGTTACAAAAGTTGGGTGCCTCTTCCAAGTGGCGGCAAGAGCTCATGGGGTTCCAGGGTCTGTGGTCCTTTAGAGAACTGAGACACAGCGGAGACTGTCGTAGCTTTAAGAAATATGGTTTATACACCTATTTACACCCTCAGTCTGCATGGAGGGAGCCCACATCTTACAGCATGGTCATTTCAAGAGGGGCTTGTCCCCCACGGCAGTGCCGCCATGGAGTCCAAGACATCTCTCCCACTCAGTTCTGCAGCCAGCCTGCCCAGAGATGGATCCCAGTCTCTCTACCTCAATAACCCTGTATTGTTCCTTAATGGTTCTGGCTTGGCAAAGTCGTTTTGCATAGGCTAGTCTAGGAATTCCTCTGCAGCTTGTATTTCTCCCTTCACACCCCAAATAATCAAAAACCTGTTGTTGTTTAGTCGTTTAGTCGTGTCCGACTCTTCGTGACCCCATGGACCAGAGCACGCCAGGCACTTCTGTCCTCCACTGCCTCCCGCAGTTTGATCAAACTCATGCTAGTAGCTTCAAGAACACCATCCAACCATCTCATTCTCTGTCGTCCCCTTCTCCTTGTGCCCTCCATCTTTCCCAACATCAGGGTCTTTTCCAGGGAGTCCTCTCTTCTCATGAGGTGGCCAAAGTATTGGAGCCTCAGCTTCACGATCTGTCCTTCCAGTGAGCACTCAGGGCTGATTCCCTTCAGAATGGAGAGGTTTGATCTTCTTGCAGTCCATGGGACTCTCAAGAGTCTCCTCCAGCACCATAATTCAAAAGCATCAATTCTTCGGCGATCAGCCTTCTTTATGGTCCAGCTCTCACTTCCATACATCACTACTGGGAAAACCATGGCTTTTACTATACGGACCTTTGTTGGCAAGGTGATGTCTCTGCTTTTTAAGATGTTGTCTAGGTTTGCCATCGCCTTTCTCCCAAGGAGCAGGCGTCTTTTAATTTCGTGACTGCTGTCACCATCTGCACTGATCATGGAGCCCAAGAAAGTAAAATCTCTCACTGCCTCCATTTCTTCCCCATCTATTTGCCAGGAGCTGATGGGCCCAGTGGCCATGATCTTCGTTTTTTTGATGTTGAGCTTCAGACCATATTTTGCGCTCTCCTCTTTCACCCTCATTAAAAGGTTCTTTAATTCCTCTTCACTTTCTGCCATCAAGGTTGTGTCATCTGCATATCTGAGGTTGTTGATATTTCTTCCGGCAATCTTAATTCCGGCTTGGGATTCATCCAGCCCAGCCTTTCGCATGATGAATTCTGCATATAAGTTAAATAAGCAGGGAGACAATATACAGCCTTGCCGTACTCCTTTCCCAATTTGGAACCAATCAGTTGTTCCATATCCAGTTCTAACTGTAGCTTCTTGTCCCACATAGAGATTTCGCAGGAGACAGATGAGGTGATCAGGCACTCCCATTTCTTTAAGAACTTGCCATAGTTTGCTGTGGTCAACACAGTCAAAGGCTTTTGCATAGTCAATGAAGCAGAAGTAGATGTCTTTCTGGAACTCTCTGGCTTTCTCCATAATCCAGCGCATGTTTGCAATTTGGTCTCTGGTTCCTCTGCCTCTTCTAAATCCAGCTTGCACTTCTGGGAGTTCTCGGTCCACATACTGCTTGAGCCTTCCTTGTAGAATTTTAAGCATAACCTTGCTAGCATGTGAAATGAGTGAAATTGTGCGGTAGTTGGAGCATTCTTTGGCACTGCCTTTCTTTGGGATTGGGATGTAGACTGATCTTCTCCAATCCTCTGGCCACTGCTGAGTTTTCCAAACTTGCTGGCATATTGAGTGTAGCACCTTAACAGCATCATCTTTTAAAATTTTAAACAGTTCAGCTGGAATACCATCACTTCCACTGGCCTTGTTATTTGCAGTGCTTTCTAAGGCCCATTTGACTTCACTCTCCAGGATGTCTGGCTCAAGGTCAGCAACCACACTACCTGGGGTGTATGAGACATCCATATCTTTCTGGTATAATTCCTCTGTGTATTCTTGCCACCTCTTCTTGATGTCTTCTGCTTCAGTTAGATCTTTACCACTTTTGTCCTTTATTATGGTAATCTTTGTACGAAATGTTCCTTTCATATTTCCAATTTTCTTGAACAGATCTCTGGTTCTTCCCATTCTGTTGCTTTCCTCTATTTCTTTGCATTGCTCGTTTAAGAAGGCCTTCTTGTCTCTCCTTGCTGTTCTTTGGAAATCTGCATTCAATTTCCTGTATCTTTCACTATCTCCCTCGCATTTTGCTTGCCTTCTCTCCTCCGCTATTTGTAAGGCCTCGTTGGACAGCCACTTTGCTTTCTTGCATTTCTTTTTCATTGGGATGGTTTTAGTTGCTGCCTCCTGTATAATGTTGCGAGCCTCCATCCATAGTTCTTCAGGCACTCTGTCCAGCAAATCTAAATCCTTAAACCTGTTCCTCACTTCCACTGTGTATTCATAAGGGATTTGGTTTAGATTGTATCTTACCTGTCCAGTGGTTTTTCCTACTTTCTTCAGTTTAAGCTTGAATTTTGCTATAAGGAGCTGATGATCTGAGCCACAGTCAGCTCCAGGTCTTGTTTTTGCTGACTGTATAGAGCTTCTCCATCTTTGGCTGCAGAGAATATAATCAATCTGATTTCGATGTTGCCCATCTGGGGATGTCCATGTGTAGAGTCGTCTCTTGTGTTGTTGGAAAAGCGTGTTTGTGATGACCAGCTTGTTCTCTTGACAGAACTCTATTAGCCTTTGCCCTGCTTCGTTTTGATCTCCAAGGCCAAACTTGCCAGTTGTTCCTTTTATCTCTTGATTCCCTACTTTAGCATTCCAATCCCCTATAATGAGCAGAACATCCTTCTTTGGTGTCACTTCGATAAGGTTTTGTAAGTCTTCATAGAACTGGTCAATTTCAGTTTCTTCAGCACCAGTAGTTGGTGCATAAACTTGGATTACTGTGATGTTAAAAGGTCTGCCTTGGATTCGTATCGAGATCATTCTATCATTTTTGAGACTGCATCCCAGTACAGCTTTCGCCACTCTTTTGTTGACTATGAGGGCCACTCCATTTCTCTTACGGGTTTCTTGCCCACAGTAGTAGATATGGTAGTCATCCGAACTGAATTCGCCCATTCCCGTCCATTTTAGCTCACTGATGCCCAGGATGTCAATATTTATTCTTGCCATCTCATTTTTGACCACATCCAACTTACCCAGGCTCATGGTTCTTACATTCCAGGTTCCTATGCAATATTTTTCTTTACAGCATTGGACTTTCCTTTCGCTTCCATACATATCCACAACTGAGCGTCCTTTCGGCTTTGGCCCAGCCGCTTCATCAGCTCTGGATCTACTTGTACTTGTCCTCCGCTCTTCCCCAGTAGCATGTTGGACACCTTCCGACCTGAGGGGCTCATCTTCCAGTGTCATAACTTTTATATGCCTGTTGTCTTTGTCCATGGAGTTTTCTTGGCAGGGATACTGGAGTGGCTTGCCGATTCCTACTCCAGGTGGATCACGTTTGGTCAAAACTCTCCACTATGACCTGTTCATCTTGTGTGCCCTGCTCGGCGTAGTTCATAGCTTCCCTGAGTTCTTCAAGCCCCTTCGCCACGGCAAGGCAGTGATCCATGAAGGGGAATCAAAAACCTACTATTTATTAAATTTTTGATTGGGGGGTGTCCCCCTCCCAAATCTGTAACAATATTCAGTCGGGATTCTTCTGAGCTCCAAGAAGCTCATGGTGCCAATCCTACATTTTCAGGCTATTAAATATCAAACCTGTCCTTTATTAAAACTATTGGAGAGTCGAAATAATATCCCAGATGCAGTCTATGCTGAGTACGCACCATGGATCTGTTCTTTGATTAAAATCACTTAATGCATGTTTTAACACATCTGACAAACCAGACACCTGAGTAACTCTCACCTCTCAGACATGTTGAGTCACGGGCCTCCAAGTTATCAAAGCAATAGGCATCCACACAGTGAAGTCATTTATTTAGGTAGATGGCAATCTGTACAGCGTAGAACGTGGTTTTCCTTCTTGCTAAGTACGGTTTCGGTGATGCCCAAACCTTCCACCTCCATCATTTCATTTGAATTATCTGTTGTGGAAGTCTGGAGAATCTGTCATGAAGCCCCAGGGCAACATTGCAGAGTTGGCGACACGTCATAGGGCAGGGATGCACAGGCCTTGTGGGATTTCCTTTGCTTTTTTTAGGCCCCACCAACCAGACCCAGGTACAAAAGACTTGGATGTTAAATAATTCCGGACCCTGGAATTTGTTTTCAGTACCACAACTGATTTGGGTCCAAAGTACATCCATGCAGAAATGAAACCCAAACTCTCACTCCCAGTCCTCCAACAGTCCTCCATGCTATTTTTCTAGAAAAAGAGGTGCCAGAACTCAACATGAACGCCTCCCTTGTCCTCTTATAATGGCAATGGTGCCCACCTGAGAGGTGCCAAAACTGAGTTCCAGAAAGTTCCAGCTGAAAAAAAGCCCTGCCTCCCCACTTTCTTCAGTTCAGCAGTATAATTTAGTAAGGGGAGGAGGTGGTTCACTCTGTTGCTGTCATTAAAGTCTCAGCATGGTTTAACTGTCAATCCCTCTTCACAGGGATCTCTGGGAATTGCGGTTCTGTGAAGGATAGAGGGGTCTCCCAGCCACTCTCAGCATCCTTTATGAACTACATTTCCCAGGGTTCTTTGGAGGAAGCCATGACAAGTGGTATGATGCAGCTTTAAAAGCTACTCTGAGCCATTTTTCGTTGGCTACAACCCATTATAGTGGTACCTCGGGTTACAGACGCTTCAGGTTACAGACTCCACTAACCCAGAAATAGTACCTCGGGTTAAGAACTTTGCTTCAGGATGAGAACAGAAATCGTGCTCTGGCGGTGCGGCGGCAGCAGGAGGCCCCATTAGCTAAAGTGGTGCTTCAGGTTAAGAACAGTTTCAGATTAAGAACAGACCTCTGGAACGAATTAAGTTCTTAACCCGAGGAGCACTGTATTCTGGATTTCCGGATATGTTTGGTCATGTTCCCTATCTGAAATGCTGGAGAGTCAATGCCAGTCTCTTTGGACAATTCTGAGCTATATGGACTTATGACCTGACTCTCTATAAGGGAACTTTCTATGTTCCTGTGTAAGTCCCATTGAGCTGAGTGAAGCGTACTCTGAAGTAAGGGAATAGGATTGCGGACTTAACTCCTAGAGATGCCTGGGCTGAAACCTAAAAGAACCTCAACTTTCGCAACTCATGAATCCTTTCTGTCATGTAACATTAAGCTTTTCCCATGTTGCTTTATATAGTGATGATGTGTGACATGTTCTAGCAAGAGGCCATACAGTGGTACCTTGGGTTAAGAACTTAATTCGTTCTGGAGGTCCATTCTTAACCTGAAACTGTTCTTAACCCGAGGTAGCACTTTAGCTAATGGGGCCTCCTGCTGCTGCTGCGCCACCAGAGCACGATTTCTGTTCTCATCCTGCAGCAAAGTTCTTAACCCGAGGTACTATTTCTGGGTTAGTGGAGTCTATAACCTGAAGCGTCTGTAACCTGAAGCGTCTGTAACCCAAGGTACCACTGTACTCTGTTTGTTTGCTTGTTTAATTTATATACCACCTTTCATCAAGAGATCCCAGGGCGGTTCACGGAATAAAATACAAGATAAAACACAAGTAAATATTTAAACCAAAACAGCAAAACAATACCCCACCCCACCCCTTCCACAGATACAATTTAAAAGACTGTAGGATATCAATCAGCCCAAGGCCTGGTTGAAGGGGAACATGTTCACCTAACATATATATACTGAAGGAGCCAGGCAAACCTCCCAGGGGAGAGCATTCCACAAACTTTTAATGTTTAATAGATTATTGTATTTTAATATTCTGTTGGAAGTTGCCCAGAGTGGCTGGGGTATAAATAATTTATTATTATTATTATTATTATTATTATTATTATTATTATTATTAACAGAGAGCCACTATAGAAAAGGCCCGTTCTCGTGTTGCCATGGTCCCATGGAAGAGGCACATGAAGAAGTTTGTGCAGGGCATGTGAACAATTTTTTTTTTTTAAGCTCCTTCCCAAATCTCTTCAAAAGAGAAAATACTGGGGTTTGGAACAACCGACACGTATTAGCCCGAAAACCACTGTATGAACTGAGGTAGTTATATTCCATGTTCTTAGGGGTTGGATCCAGGATTTTTTGGAAAAGAAACATTGCTCCTTCATCATTATAAAATTTAAGAAAACCAAGTCAGCAAACTTGTGAGAGGAAGGAAGAGTGTGGTTTTCTTACTGAAACCGTAACCTTTTTGTTTTCCACAGAGGTTCAGCAGGCAATGAGCTGAGCCAAAGCCCTTTGAAAGCTTCCTGTTCATTGTGGAAGAGCAAAATCATTAATTCCTCTCATTCGACAACAATACTTTTCAGTCAATACCCTCCTTAGCGGGAGAATTCTGACCTGCGAAATATATAAGAGCTTGGAGTGTGTTTTGAAGTCTCTTCTGGACAAACGATGAAGAGGTAGTCAGCTAGAGGTGACCTTTTCAAAATGCTTTTATTCCAGGCAGTAGACCTCTTCATATGAAGCACTCACTCTCACACACAGTGCCCACCTTTATATGTCTCCATAAAAAGCGGCTGATGGCTTAGCATGGTTTATGATGCACGAGCAGTGTGCTGGCGCACTCCAATTTGCTCCAAGTGGGAGCAACAAGCCAGGAAGTCACCAATAAACTTGGCTTTCTGTTGTGTCCAAATCCCAGGACACGGCTTGTTGCTGCCTAACAAGACAGGATTTGTAAGCAAACAGCAAGCCATTGTTTAAAGCTGGCTAGCGACCCTCGCTTAATGTGATGTGTGAAAATGGCCATTCTGAGAACGCATGACTGGGATCATGCTGCCTAGCCACACCTCGAACATCAGCATGTACAGCTGCACACACATCACTGGTTCTACACAATCAGACACCTTGTGTGACATAGCTTCCCAATAGTGTAGATGCTCCATCAGGTGTACAGTGGTATGTGCGTACAAGCCCCTTTCATGTGTTTTGCTGGATGTGCATGCATTGGGATCATGGCTTGAAGGATGTACCATTAGGATCATAGCTGACTGTCATGGATCCACTTCCTGCTCACATGTTCTCTGAAGGGGTCATGTCATGCAAGAAAAAGTTCATTGAAGGAGCACTTGCCTCCTTCCATTCCTGGCTATGTGCTCCCTTCAGACTAGTCACAAAGAGAACAATATTTCTAAAGAGATTTGATAAACTAGTGCAGGGGTCGGCAAGGCTTACCAGGCATGGGCCGGATCACTCCCGCGGAGATCCTCCGTGGGCCGGGCTGGCGCAGCGCAACACCAGAAATTGTGTCTGCGCATGTCTGCGGCACCGGAAATCGCTCCGCACAGAAGCATGCACAAAAGTGATTTCCGACGCCGTGGACATGTGCAGACACGATTTCCAGCATCTGGACATGTGCAGAAGTGATTTCCGGAGCCGCGGAAGAGAGTCCCTGTGCTGCACTGCGCCGGTTTAGCGCAGTGCATGGGAACTCGCTGAGCGGGCTGTTCCGTTCGGGGGCGGCTCATGGGCCAGTTAAGCGACCCTCATGGGCCGCTTCTGGCCCATGGGCCTTAGGTTGCCGACCTCTGAACTAGTGTGATGCCATCTTTGTTTCCATTCCTTGTTTCTTTCTCACCTGTGTATGAGTTTATGGAACAAAAAGCATCCTTTATTGCACCACTTAGATTGTACCAAACTCAATGAGATTTTAAAAAACCAAAGAGAAAACTTCATTTGCACTAATATGAGAGAAAACCTTTTAAAAAAACCACTTTTTCTCCTGTGTTACAAAAGCACATCCAAGCTACATGACTGAGTTTGGTTCTTGCTCCAAATATGAAACCTGCCACGTAATGAGAGGTGATTTCCATATTTTAATTTTCACACATTAGAACGTTTTGGCAGATTGCTCCCAGCGCAAAAATAATAAAATGGGAAGTGTTGACATGTAAGTCAGAAAAATAATAAAATGGAAAGTGCCTACCTGTGAGTCAGAAACAGTTATACTTAAACCGCTACCAGATTCTTGGCCTAGCATCTGTAAGGCTGTTTCATACCTTGTATTTTTAGCTGAGTCATAAAAAGGTCTCAAGTTTAAATGGTAAAATCCATGCACAATGGTAAGAACTGTGAACTGCACATCAGTGTTTTACAGTCATGTTTCCCTGCAATGAATATGGAAATTGTGAAACTATGTAGGGCACTCTGCTCATTGCAAGGAAATGTAATAATTTGAATGCATGCACATCCTTTACAGTTGGGGTCAGCATTTACACATGTGCTTTGCCACTGAAATATGAATGCATTTGGTACCCAAGTTCAACGTGCCAAGTTTAAACTTAGGACCAAGGGCAAAGTGAACTGAGTGAACTAGGTCTGGCTCATGAGTTGGACGAAGCAGGGAGAGACTTGCAAAATACCGGGGAATCTTCTTTAAGCAACTCACCTCTGTCTCAGCCCCAAATCAGAAAAAAAGTAGGACTGGCTTCAGAAGATGAATAAAACCAGAACCACAGAGCAGTGCAATATAAGTGATATATTGCAACATTAATTCTAACAATTTGGAAAACTGCTATAAATGCATGCGTGTCAAGCGACCCACTGGTACACTAAAAGTAAATTATAATTCAAAGGTTAGGATGTAAAAGTACTATTTCATGCTGTTGCGTTGTTTGTTTTTCAAAAAACTAACACACAGTAGCAATATCCAGACTGTTAGCCTCACAAAAAGCATCTGATCTGCTTAACTCAGGGGCGTAGGAAGGGGGGCGTGGGGCGGTCCACCCCGGTTGTCATCCCTGAGGGTGGGTGACAAAATCCCCCCCTGGGGGGATAATAATAATATTATAATAATTTATTATTTATACCGCACCCATCTGGCTGAATTTCCCCAGCCACTCTGGGCGGCTTCCAACAGAATATTAAAATACAATAGTCTATTAAACATTAAAAACTTCCCTAAACAGGGCTGCCTTCAGATGCCTTCTAAAAGTCTGGTAGTTGTTTTTCTCTTTGACATCTGATGGGAGGGTGTTCCACAGGGCGGGTGCCACTAGCGAGAAGGCCCTCTGCCTGGTTCCCTGTAACTTGGCTTTTCACAGTGAGGGAACCACCAGCTCAGTATCCAGGCAGAACGATGGAGGTGGAGACGCTCCTTCAGGTATACTGGACCGAGGCCGTTTAGGACTTTAAAGGTCAGCACCAACACTTTGAATTGTGCTCAGAAATGTACTGGGAGCCAATGTAGGTCTTTCAAGACCGGTGTTATGTGGTCTCGGCAGCTGCTCCCAGTCACCAGTCTAGCTGCCGCATTCTGGATTAGTTGTAGTTTCCGGGTCACTTTCAAAGGTATTTCCGGATCACCAAACTACCCCCCTGGATGCCAATCACTGTGCCAATCGCCCCCCTGGGCGGCTTGCCCTGCCCCCCGGGGGCATGGCATGTGTGCCGCTCCGAGTGCTCGAGCTGCTAGCTCCTCCGCTGGCTGAACTCCCAAACATTAAGCAACGAGAATATTGTGCTTTCTTCAGGGCACTTCTACAAGCAGTGAAGAGTTTCATAGTTATGTTTTTGAGGGGGGATGGCAGCACTTTTCCAGTTTTCCTTTCCTTTGAAAGGAGGTTGTTGTTGGAGGTTTATTGGTGCTTTGTAATATTTGCAGGAGTTGTTGCTGTTGTTGTTTACAGGTTGGGTGGCACAGCATAAACACGCAAACAGACAGCCAAAGTCCTTCCTGGATCCAGAGGTTTTAGACTCTAATGAGACTCTATCCAGACTCTAATGAGAAATTCTGGCTCAGTGGCAACCCGATATGGAATCCAGTGTCAACTCTGCACCGGGTTGGAGGTGAAATAGGCTTTATGTGGTATACTCACATTCTACCTGCCAAAAACCTGGGGTCTCATATGAGGTGTGGAATTTTAACTTACAACTTGGGCTTTGCTTTCTTGAAGAAATGGGTGGAGCAGCCATTCTTTATCCCATAATCCTAAGTGCGGGGCATTTTCTAGGTCCTGGGCATTTTCTAGGTTCACCTTCGCCTGTAATCTCCATTTTAGGCAGATGTGTAAACAGACTGCAATCTCTGCCTTGTTTAATCTGTAAGCAGACATCATGGCTGTTAACATCCAGTCTTACTAGTTTTCCTTTTCCATCCCCACTCGAACTTGTGAAACGTCATCCCTGATGAAGACTCCTAGAGATCTCAGAAGCTTGTCACATTTTTGTGACATTTTGGTTGTTTCTAATAAAGGTCTTACCCAGCTGTGGACTCTGGAATTAATATTTGTGTCCAGTACAGATCATCAGGGTGTAGGGCTGGGTTTCATTAGATCAACATACAATCCATCTTGTAGCTGCTAATCACATATATCTGCCTCTAATTTTCCTGGCCTTCTCTAAGGATGTGGATTTAACAACATCCCCTCACAGCTGCTGCAATGGGGGACAAGGAAAGCACAGATGAGTCAAGAGCTGCTGGAATACTTGAGTTTGCTAGAACGTTTCATAGACTTCAACAAAAGGTTAAGAAAAACACTGATGTCCAGTAACTTCTTTGGTATTTGCTGTTAGTCATGGGGTTTCACTCAGGCGTTTTAGAGTTTGTGCAGAATCATTTCAAGATTTTGAAGATTATTTTGCTTCCTTGCCCAATACTTTCCCCTTTCTGCCATCTGCCTGGAAAATATGGGGTTTGGGTTTGGAAGTAGCCCATCGTTTCTTTCAGTTTATTTAGTGGCACGTATCTCTATGTATAAAGTCAACTCAGCTGTGTCCTGATGTTTTTTAAATGGCCGTCATGCTGAATGGATTACTGTAAGTCATCTGCAACCTGCCATGAGCCAGCAGAGCAGAAGCAATATTGACTGAAACATACAAGAAATGAGAAACCCCAATGAAAGAACTGCGGGAAGAAAAATTAATGAGTTATGCGGAGTTGGCAAAGTTGACATATAAATTACGTGAGGACAATCGTGACTTCAAGGAAGAATGGGATCTTTTTACAAACTATCTAAAAAACAACAAAATGATTTGGACTCCTTCGCAGGTTTTGAATAAGCACCCACAAATTTATTAGTAGAATATATGGTAGATAAGGTAATGATATGTACCATTTTAAACATTAAGAGAATAATATGTGCAAACAAATCAAGAGAGGGGAGCTGAGGGAAGTCCTTTGTGGGTGGGAGAGGGAGGGAAGGGGGGGATAAAAAGGGGCAAAAAATGTAATTGGTTATTTTGATTGATAATTTGTTAAAATTGTGTGTGTGTGTACGTATGTATGTCTCTCTCTCTCTCTCTCTCTCTCTGTGTGTGTGTGTGTGTGTGTGTATGAAACATACAAAAAATGGTTGCAGGTTTAAATAGTGTGTTATGTCTGTATACACATATATGCAGAAGGTGCTTTTGTGATGGTACTCAATGGTACACAATTTCATCACCTCTCTCTTTTTTTGTTGCCCATCATGCTCTGACAGCACTTTTATGAAGATGAGTACCAAAACCTCATCTGTTCTTAAAAAAACAGCAACACTGAGGTCCTTGGTCTCTGATAAAGTCTCTTGCTTGCCTGTGGCAAAACTCATGCCATTGCGGTACTGAGAAGGGCACCTTAACCTATGCTTTTTTCAAGATTCTTGAGCCCTACCAAATCTTCTCTTCTGCTTCGATTTCCAGTGCTGAGGACTAGGGCAGGTATGGATCCATTAACTTGCAGTTGAAGACACTTATTGCATCAGGCTCCTGTAAACTTTACTGTTCGCCTGTGAATGTGGCAGGTTGGGAAGTGGAACTCATTCCTTTACACCAGTATTTCCCAAACTTAGGCCTTCAGCTGTTTTCAGACCATAATTCCCATCATTCCTGACCACTGGTCTTGCTAGCTATGGATGATGGGAGTTGTAGTCCAAAAACAGCTGGAGACCCAAGTTTGGGAAACACTGCCTTACACCTAGTGGTGATGAGAATTTCGGGAAAAATCATGGAGGAAAATCAGCATTAGTTATGTATGTCCTCACAGGACCTTTGAAAATTAAAAGAGGTGGCAACTCAGATCTCAGTACTGTGTAACGTAGGAAAGTTCAGGCCTACGTAAGGCCAAGGCATTTATAAACCTGCCTCTTATTTGGAAACTGGCTCCTTTAGCCAAAAGGTTTCCCTCACACCAGCACGAAGCAGGCCTCCGTGTTTAATATAATTCCCTGCAAATGAGCAACCATTAGTCAGCCACATTTTTATATAATTATTGGCAGTGCAAAGGAAACAGGCACACTTCTAACTATTTCCACCCAAACAGAACAGAAGCTGCTCACAGAGGCTCCAAAGGGAGGTGGGCTGAAGTAAGAGAAGTTGGAAAGAGGTGGTGGTGAAATTCAACTCCTCTTGCCCAAGCAGCCTTTTTTGTTAAAAGGAAGGAATCGCGGCCTGCTTTTTTCTAAGGGCTTTTTCTAAAGCACATTTATTGTAGGAGTTTAATTGGAAAGAGTTTCTGGTAATTTAAACTCTGGCTGCATTTAAAAACCAATTTCTCTCCAAGTTTACATATTAATGATTTCCCCCCCGTTGCCGTTCTGAGGAACAATACGAAACTGCAAGACGGCCGCTGCAGAGGCAGCAATAATTGTGCCAAAAGCCACAAGGAAACACTCTGGGAGGAATCTCATCTCGTCAGATTCTCTTGGATGCAGAATGCACCTCTGAAAGTGAGACTTTATATGCCTTTTTTTTTTAATTAAAAAGTCATTACCTGAGGAATGGTAGCTATTGTGTGCTTACAACAACCTGTCCTCAGAGTGAAGGGGGGAAAGTGATGACATTTGAGAAAATTTTAAACTTATTTATCAGTTGCCTAGGGATTACCCTATACAAAGTGACTAATAAATTAAATGAATGAATGAATCTCTGTATCAACAGTTGGTGCCAAAATATTCAGCACACTTTGACAAGTGTCCTGAGCCTCCCAACTACAGTGGTACCTCAGGTTACAGACGCTTCAGGTTAAAGACTCGGCTAACCCAGAAATAGTGCTTCAGGTTAAGAACTTTGCTTCACGGTGAGAACAGAAATCGTGCTCCGGAGGCGCGGCGGCAGCAGGAGGCTCCATTAGCTAAAGTGGTGCTTCAGGTTAAGTACAGTTTTAGGTTAAGTACAGACCTCCGGAACGAATTAAGTACTTAACCTGAGGTACCACTGTACAATGCGTCTGGCTAATTTTAACCTAATAGCCATCTCATGAGGAAAGGTCTGTGTGTGTAATTCTAAACTGCACCTTTCATAAACAGGACTGTGTTGTTTTGAAATGCAGTGAATATGCTCTAAAATAAAAGGAAAGCATTTTAAAATCAGCATCTCTAAGCAAATCAAGCTTGTATGTAGCAGAGTTAAAATCAAATGTTTTTAATTCAGACTCTAATGCAGATTCAGTCAAATATCCCAAGTCTTTATGTCTAGTATTCAAGTCTGACTTCAGAACTAACACTGTTTTTTTGAAAGAAAAATTCACAGGAAGCTGCATTATACAGAATCAGATTATCCATTGTCTACATTGGCAGGCAGTGACGCTTCAGGCAAGGAGTCCTTGTAAGATTCCAGGGGTTATATCTTGGTCTTCCTGCATGCAAAACATGTGCCCTACTCCTATGGGCCTTCCCCCTTTATATTTTCAGAATCTTGTGCTTGCATGCCTCTAGCCATGGGTTAAGAAGGGACGCGGGTGACGCTGTGGTCTAAACCACTGAGGCTTTTGGGCTTGCCGATCGGGAGGTCAGCGGTTCAAATCCCTGTGACGGAGTGAGCTCCCATTGCTCTGTCCCAGCTCCTGCCAACCTAGCAATTCAAAAGCACACCAGTGCAAGTAGATAAATAGGTACTGCTGTGGCGGGAAGGTAAACAGTATTTCCGTGTGCTCTGGTTTCCATCACGGTGTTTCGTTGCACCAGAAGTGGTTTAGTCATGCTGGCCACATGACCCGGAAAGCTGTCTGTGGACAAACACCGGCTCCCTCGGCCTGAAAGTGAGGTGAACGCTGCAACCCCATAGTCACCTTTGAATGGACTCAGTCACCTACATGGCTTAATAATGAGACCCATGTGTATAGGGCAGTAAACTAATAATAATAATAATAATAATAATAATAATAATAATAATAATAATAATAAAGCCTTCACAAGTTGAATTTAGTTAAATATGCACAATTTTGTTTATTGAAGAGATTAGGACAAAAAACATTAAACCAAATACAAGACAAAGCACCAGAGGCAGTAAAATCCCACCATGCACATCACCAATCTTTCCTCCTACAAGTTTATAAAATAATAAACATTGTTGTTTTGTTTGTTTTTAAAAAAGAAGAAATCCCTCAACACAGCACCATCTTCAGAGTGTAAAAACATTACTCCTTTATATTCTTAAGATACCAAAATAGAACCAAGGCAGGTCAGCTGCAGCTTTGTCTCTTGATAAGGAACTGTGGAACTATCAACTTGAGAGTGGGATCGAAACCTTCCCTGCCAGAGCAGGTGTATAGCATCCATACGTCAAATGCCAAGTACGCACATGCCACATAACTATAATTAAGCACGAAATTCAAGTAACATTTACATACTACAGAGTCCACGTGTACCTATCCAAAAAACATGACCACTTCACAAAAAACGCATACAGGCAGTAACATCAGAACAACTGAGGTACCGGAAACACAAATATTTATGCCAAGAGATCTCTGTTTTGTTTGTTTTCTTGTGTCCCCA
Source organism: Podarcis vaucheri (assembly GCF_965113315.1). NCBI lineage: Eukaryota > Metazoa > Chordata > Lepidosauria > Squamata > Lacertidae > Podarcis > Podarcis vaucheri. The sequence goes on from NC_138761.1 coordinate 95,186,729, forward strand.
CCCACCCCAACACCCCCTCAATATCATACAGCAATATAAAAAGCAGTAATAAAAATCATTTGCCAGTCTAAATCAAAATGAAAGCTCTCTAAGGAAGGTGGTGGCGTTGGGTGGGCGGGCTAAAATAATAGTAAAAAATAAAGTATTATCATTTAGGGACAGGAATACCTGAAGAGCAAAACAGAAGTGTGTTAACTACAGCATGTAACATGTCACCCCCAAGTCAACCCGTAATTAAGTACTGGCTTAATTCATCACAACTGTGACAGTTTAATCAATAAATAAGTCTTGACAATACAAAAAGGTGCATATTACCGTGTACTTTTTAGAAGACAGATCTGTGTCGTGGTAATATTCAGCTTATTAATAGATCAATGAGAAGAAAATTAAAAACAGTATCCTGTTTAGAAAACGAAAACAAGAAAACCCAAGTCATTGCCTTTCCACAAAGTAAGTGTAGGGGTGCCTTTTCCCCTTCAAATATAAAGAGCTCTTCTGATCATGTTCAGGGGTGTCAGAGGAAAATTTGTTTACAGGGTTAGGGCTTTCCCCCTTTTTCTTCTTTAGGTGATGCAAAGGTGGCCTTCCCCAAATATTGTGGTCAAAATTTATGTGCAGTATAGTGGAAGCCAGCGTTTTCAATCCCGGTTTAGAAGAAAAACACATAACCCCAAATATGGACAATTATTCTTTTTCGCTGTTGTCGGTTTTGCTAATAAAAAAGTCAAATACATCTGAATGTCTGAATTGTAACTGCTTCCTGCCACAAAGCCATTTGACCAATAATAATAACAATAATCAAACTAACCCTGAACAGCTTTTGAGTTTTCATCCCTTCAAGGGATGTGGAAAAGAACATTTTAAATGTTAATTCCTCCTGGCCCAAAATAAAATAAGGAATCTAGGAGAAACGTGAACTTTAGAACAACCTATCAAAAGGCATGGTTTAGCACCCACTTCTCGTGTGTTCCTTTTTGTGCGCTACCCCCCGCCCCGCCCGACGAAAATGAATCCCACTTGTAACTATTAAACATCGGATTTTTTATTTTTTTTGGGGGGGGGGGAGAATAATCCAGGAAAACAAAGAATAAAATAATAGCTAGTTGTACCTTCCCTGAATAATGGCTGAAGTTAAATATCTAACAGTGCGATGCCAAGATGCAAGTTGAGGCAAAAGTTTCTATTTACTGGGAACTGTAAATACATGAAACAAAACGGAATCAGGAGTGGATTAGTGGCTGCACTGGAACTTGGGATGCGTAGTGTCCTTGGCTCCACAAAGATGAGAAGCTACAGTCTCTCTGTGTGCTGCCGCCTCCGTTATTTTCTATGTCAATCTAACTGAATAGCAACGATTCCTCCCATCTAAACCATCCACATGCTACATCTGTGGTTTTAGCTCACTTATTGGGCGTTCCTTCTCCAACCAGGAAAAAAAAGAACTCCAGGTTGTCTCTCTCTCTCTCTCTCTCTTGCTATCAAGCCAGGCTGAGACACAGATATAATTCTGCACGGCCAGAAAGGACTCCCTTCATGTTGTCCCTTCCTGGCTATGCAGAACCCAAAACACTAGTCCCCGACGCTCAGTTGAAGAACGGGTCCGAGTCCTCTTCCATGTTGACGTCAGGCACCAGCTGATCCGTTGCTTCCTTAGCACCATATCCTGAATTAGACACATTAAAATCTGTAGAAAACCAAGGGTGGTCCAGAATTTCCTGCGAAGTCAGCCTTTCTGAGGGCTCCCGGCGCAGAATGCTACGTATAAGGCATTTCGCCTTGGGGGATAGAGTCTCTGGAATGCTGAACTGCCCGCGGCGGATCTTGCTGAAGAGAGAGCTAGGCTCAATGTCATGAAAGGGATAGCGTCCAACGAGCATGGTGTACAGCATGACTCCTAGACTCCACACGTCGGCCGCCTTGCCAGAGTAGCTGCCGTTTGTGTTCAAGATCTCTGGGCTCACGTAGGCGGGGCATCCATGCTTATCGGAAAGGGAGTCATCATTCCCTCGCAAAATGTAAGCGTCTTCGAGGCTCTCCAATTTTACTCGAGTCCTGTGGGGCAAGAAGAGACAGGCCACAGTTAGACTCACTGACAAATACCCACGCAGTTGCCTTGTTGCGCCAAGACAAAGGACATTCAAGAATGATCACAATCTTTTTTTCAATTCTTGGCCCATCAAGGGAGATAATGTGTACATGGACATCAGCGTCTGAAATTCTCCAGGCACTGGGAAATGGCCCAGGTATTTCCCAAAATGCCAGAAGCTGGTCCGGCAAATGAATATCCAGGGAGTTAAGATAGGCACTGACTATTTCAGAAGTTTCCTTTCACACATATCATTGGACTTGTTGGAAAGCAAAACCCCAGTGGTTTTTAGTTTAGAAAACCGTTGGCTTGCAGAGAACTACATAAGCCAAATCAAAGCCTATCATGTCCATTACTTTTTTACACTTTTTTTTAAAAAAAGAACAACACTTGAGGTGCTTTATAAACACAGCTAAAGACTACACTGAAAAGATACCAATGTAACTCATAACCCAATACGTTTTCCCTCCAAGGCATGGTTTTACCATTAGACACAATCCCCATTTCTCAAGTTTAAGGTATTTGTTTCCTTTTGCTTAAGGTATTTGTTTACAAATTGACATAAAGTGATTTTTTTTATTATTATTAACTCAAACAGTTATAAGACTACCCCTAAAATAAAAAGAAGAAAACAGTAACAAGGGCAAAAAAACCCAGTAACTTCAGATCATGTTGACTCACAGGAGAATTTTTACTTGTGCAAGAAAAAAAGTATTTAGACATGCCTTAGAAGTCAACCAGACTCTCACACTTAAGTACAGAAAATGAACACAAGTGATGCAAAGTCATGTGTTTGTTTAGTATAGCAACTGGCCTCTGCAGTAGCCTCGTAAGCTCTGGAAGTTTCCCAGAAATCTAGCACCCCAAAAGGGTTCATTTATTCACTAAATCTTCCTTTCCTCTAGTTTTCACCCACACCCACTCATATCCACAGACAACCGAGCACTTAGCTCAGTATTCTACCACCAGCTAGTTAGGTTCTAGTTTAGAAAACAGATAGCCAATAAAAAAACTAAAAGCATCCAGCCATATTTACCAGCAAGTCCTTTTGACAAAGACCCTTTGGACAAGGAAGTCATAAATTGCTTTAATTCACTAGTTCTTACCTAACAGGACAGAAGCTAGCATTTCACCATGGCTAAAAAGCTATTGTTGATTTCTCCCTCAGTGCATCCCCTACATTCCAAAACCTTCTCAAAAGCAGCAATCGCATGCCACTGGAAGTCAACCTCCAGTTCTCAGTGTCAATAAGGAAGTAGTAAAACTTGATTTGATAATGTCCCAGCTAGTCCATAATAATAAAATGTGGGAAACGCCAGTGCTAAGGGATGCTACTCACCAGCTTTCAAAAGCCCTAGCAATGTATTATATGCTTTTTATCCTATCAAATCACAAAGAGGATCTTTTATAATTTAAGAAAGCAGTGTGGGAATGCGACAAAACAGTATTTGGGAAAGCTTGCATTGCTGATGTTGTCCAAGGCCTAACTGAGGTGATAAACCTGTGTCTTCTGGACTATACCACTTCAGATGGGGCTTGTGTGATTGAATTCTTATTCATTAAACAAAACTTATTCTACATAGAAAAGTAATATATGCCACTGAGTCAACTAGACTAGAAACTTTCTCCCTAACCTGGTACAGTGGTGCCTCGCAAGACGAAATTAATTCGTTCCGCAAGTCTCTTCGTCTTGCGGTTTTTTCGTCTTGCGATGCACGGTTTCCCATAGGAATACATTGAAAATCAATTAATGCGTTCCTAGGGAAACCGCCTTCAGACCAGACTGTCCCCGGACCTCTTCTGAAGGCTGGGGGGGGGGACAAGGGCTTTTCTTTCCACCCCCAGCATTTAAAAAAACCCCGGGACAGCGGAGGACTTCTCCGCTGTCCAGGCGATCTTAAAATGCTGGCGGGCGGCATTTTAAAATCGCCCCGGACAGCGGAGGACTTCTCCGCTGTCCGGGGCGATTTAAAAGCCCCTGGGAAGGCAGGCAGGGGGGACAAAGACTTTTGCCCCCCGCCAGCCTTCAGAAGAGGTCCTGGACCTCTTCTGAAGGCGGGTGGGGGGCCAAAGTCTTTGCTCCCCCCCCGCCTGCCTTCAAAAGGTGTCCCCGCTGCGGCGGGAGGTGTCCCCTGCCCCCCCGCCCGGCTTCGGAGCACCGGGAGAAGCCATCTCCCCGCAGCCCCTTGCTGCAAAAGACGTCGGGGGAAGCGGGGAAGCGAAGCGCTTCGCTTCCCGCTTCCCCCGGACCTCTTTTGCAGCAAGGGGCTGCAGGGAGATTGCTATCTCCCCGCAGCCCCTTGCTTCAAAAGAGAAGACCCGCTGTCCCCGGGGCAAGCTTCGTTTTGCGAAGCAAGCCCATAGGGAAATTCGTCTTGCGAGGCAACTCGAAAACGAAAAAACCTTTCGTTTTGCGAGTTTTTCGTCTCGCGAGGCGTTCGTCTTGCGGGGTACCACTGTAGTTGCCCATGTAGAAGGATATGAAAAATAATTAATGAAGGAGCATTGTCCCATGAGGAGCGTTCTGTCCACCAAACAATCTGAAGTGGTACATACAGCCCAAACAAAAATTATGCCACATCATTGAGAACTAAATCCCAGGTGCCATGTTGAGCATAAAGTAGGGCTGGATGATATATTGACTCAAACTGATTTGGAGTCCATATTATGATATCGGTTTCATAATTTTTGACCTGGCAATATATCGTGAATCATGATACAGTGGTACCTCTGGTTGCGAACGGGATCCGTTTCGGAGGCCTGTTCGCAACCTGAAAAGAACACAACCCGCCTCTGCGCATGACGTCATTTTGCACGTCTGCGCATGCGGCAAAACCCGGAAGTAACCCTTTCCGGTACTTCCGGGTCACCGCAGGACACAACCTGAAAATGCAAAACCTGAAGCAAACGTAACATGAGGTATGACTGTATGTGTGTGTGTACGGGGGAAACCGTGAAGCTAGACAATGCCTCTGCGTAGTTCCATCCTTATTTCAGACATCATGATATATTGGTATATCATTAACCCTGGATCCAGAAGCGCCTTTATTACATTTGCAACCCTGGACTCCTTTCATAAATAATCATAATCATTACATTGGTACCTTGGGTTACAAACACTTTGGGTTACAGACTCCACTAACCCAGATGTAGTACCTCAGGTTGAGAACTTTACCTCAGGATGAGAACAGAAACAGTGTGGCGGCGGCGCAGCAGGCCCCATTAGCTTAAGAACAGTTTCAGGTTAAGAACGGACACCCGGAACGAATTATGTTCGTAACCAAAGATGCCACTGTACTTTGCTTTCATTTCCATGCCATTCTTATATAACTTGACTACTTCCAGAAACAACTGTTTGCTTTTTAAAAAAGCACCAGCAAAAGCTGCCCTTGATTGCTTTGTCTCTCTTGGAGGGCCGATTCACGTTTACGATCTAGAAATACTATGTGCACAACAGACACCTAACCTATGTGTGTGTGTTACCCAGCAACACACAATGTGAGATATATGGCCTATTTCCACTGTTTGTCCGCTTCCAAAAATAGGTGGAAGGTTTGCAGAAATCCAGGCCAACGTAAGCGCAGCTGTAGCTGCACGTTGAGTCGCACATTTTGCCTGATGTACAACGGAGGTGCTGCCAGAGTGCTGCACATGCACCCATTTCCAAAGGGGCAACACACGGACCAGCTTTAAGTGAAACCCAGGAACAAACATAGAAATGAACTATTACGGGGCACAGCCACTATCTCTTTAGCTGCAGTCAGACACAGCTTGCTCGAAGGATGAACAACCGGAGGCAAGCAAGATCTGAAGCATATCGCCTTGACCCTTCCAATTCTTAATCAAGGCTTACTTAAAAACTTGCTTGCAGCTTCTCTTTTAAGTCTGCCCCCCTCACTGATTGTTTTGCAGATAACAGCTTAGGACACATCTGCTTACAGAGGCATTTGGGAATGAATATGACCATTTCAGATGCTGCAGCTGAATTGTTCCGGATAGTTTTTATTGATCTAATGTGATTTTAACGATGCTTAAATTAATTGCTTTATGCTTTTTATTATGTATGCTCTCCTCCCTGAGATCTTCCTTGATATGGGGAGGTTTACAGATGCAAATAACAAGCAAACAAATAAGAGCTAGAAACTCAGATATACAAGCTAGGCGCCAAATGGCTCCTTAAACCAGGGTTACAGTTGCCAAAAAGGAACACCTGTTTGCCATTTTGGGGCCAGACAGCTTGAAAGTTGTATTTTTCAACACAACCTTTCATTTCCTGAAATTATTTCTGATTGTGCTAATTAAATACAATGGATAGAATACTACAGGATATGTTGCTGATGTGTGAAAACATGCACTTCCAGATGGTGGGAGACATCAGGCGCCATCTTGGCGCTTGGTCACAAAATGGTTGATAACCAGGTGCAGAATGCTCCTGGCGAATTTCGAATGCTGAATACAAAACAATGACACTTGAGGTGATTTTCTCAGAAGCACATACCATTTATATCTCACTTACAATCTGAGGGAGCAGGGGGAAAGGTCATGTGCTGTATCACTGAACTATACTTCTTCTCCATGCCCAAGACCTGTGGAAGCCTATTTGTTTCCCAGTCCCCACAAATGATGTTCCCATATAGTTCTAGCACAAGTTCAGCGTATGTGAAATCCCTACCACCAAGTGTTGCCAGCTTTATCATAGACAGATCCACCCCAGCAACAGATCTTTTATCAACGTAGGAGGGTTGGTTAGTTTGGGTCTCCGGAATGAAATATAGAAAACACAGAAACTCTGAAGAATATAGAAGCTGCCTTTCCTTTGTACACCCTGTTAACTTAAGCATGTGTCATGCTGAATATGCATACAGGGTATTTGCTTTATTCTGTTCATCTCCTGGCAATTTATGTAATCATCATCCCCACCCTTTTGCCAACCCTGTTTTCCCTCAATTATCTAGCTGCTGCTGTTTCAGTCAACATGCAATGCCCATAACTGCCACAGATAAGAAACCAGAAAGCAGCGTGCTTTTTGTCCTTGCCTTGGTTACCTTTCCAAAAGATTTATGCACTTCCCATGTCTCTCTCTCTGTTCTTCTGTTTATTCTTTAGCAGAAAATCTGACATTGGAGGGTCAGGAATCCTCCCCACCTCAACTCTCGTCTCCCTTCCTGAGATATCTGTTGCTTAATGGACTCCGGGTTTTTTCTGAACAAAAGGGTGTCCTTTTGTTACATGTCTGACTCCTGCCACAAAGACTGGAATACCAATCTTGGCTTCGTTTGATTCTCAGCACACACGCACACACCAACCTTTTCTATACTGTACTGAAGAATCAAGACCTGCAGTCACAGCAAAGCAGATTTTGTTTAAACCAGGCCACTGAACAACAGCTGGCCTTTATCTGCATGTTCCACTATAATCTCTCGCAGGATAAAGAAAAAAGGAGGAGGAGGAGGAGCCATGCTTTCATCCTGCTGAATGGATTGGACCAGAGCAAATACACCGTGGATCGAAGTCTGGGTAGCTTTTTACTCACACACGGAGGGAGAGAGAGAGAGAGAGAGAGAGAGAGGGAGAGAGAGAGAGAGAGAGAGAGGCTTCATTTGTTCATAAAACTGATTACGGGGAAAGTACAAGAACCCTAAAATTATTTAGCATAGACAATTGCTACCCTAGTGCATTCGAAGAGTAAGAGAAACAAAAGCATGACACATTATGATTAGGAACTGCGGTATTGTCCATAATTTTGGTTGTCTTGGCATCACAATCTCAAATGCAGGGAAAGAGAGACTGCCTGCAAGACAGTAGGAAAGCCCAGGACAATGAATTGTCACCTCTCTCCCAAGTCTGTAGAAGTGAATGCCAGAGGGTGATTCTTTGCATCTAGCACATGGCAGAAAATGGGGGGGGGGGGAGGGAGAGAGAAACATGTCATTTCCAAATTATCTGCAATGTATAAAGAGTAAGCCACATTGTGTCATGAATCCAGGGTAGGCGCAGACAGCAGTGACCAGGGTTGCATTTATGACCAGGGTTATATTTATGGCATCGCCTGCGATGCTCTTTTTTCAACCCAGCTGCTAAACAAAGTGCCACAGGCAGAACGGACACAAAACTCCAATGGATATTTCAAGCAGCAAGTTGCCAGCATCACATTTTAGGTTAGAATCTAGATTTAGAGTCGGAATGAAGAAAAAAAATATATTCTCCTAACCCGAGCTTCCATTTTTAAAGACACCCTGTGAACCAATCGTTTTCCTGTTCCTCTTAGCCATGGGAATGGTTGCACTGAAATTAGTTAGATAAATAGGGGCTTCCACACAGCTAGATAAGATCCGCTTTATAAAACTTACTATATAATGCAAAGCCTTCTGTCAGAGCCAGTGTAATTAGAGTATATCATTTCAGTTCGGAAGAGGAGATAGAAGAGGCACTTGGGCAGACAGCATTATGCAGCTCTCAGATCACTGACAGAACCCTGCATTAGTCTAATGCTTAAAAAAAAAAAAAGCAAGCTTGAATCATTGCTATTTAAAAAGGGGAAGCTATTCTGCCTGTGAATGCTTTCCCATTACTGGTGAATGAAACCACAGAAGTGCAATCAGAGGGCAGCAAATAGCACTCAGACGGGAAATGCGTCTTTGTCCCCATAGAAACCGTCAGGGAAGCCCATGAAAAACAATACCATTCTGAATTTCTTATCAATATGCCATTCATTACTCGAGTACATTCAGACTTGGCCCTTTTGCAATGTAACAAAACCTGATCAATTAAGCCTTTTCCAGAAGGACCTTCAAAGTAAACTCCTGAGTTAGCATCCGTTTCTGGCAAACAATCAGCCTGTCCTACACATTTCCCCCCTCTACAGCGGTTCACATTATTCTTCCCTGATGAATCCGAGGGTTACAAAAGAGATTCTGATGCACAGGGAAATCCTATCCTTGAAATGAAACCCACTGAGCACAATGTCATTGCTCCACTTGCCCAGGATGCTGGCAGAGCACTATGCAACACTAGTAGTGGGTAACTGTGCAAGCAGAACAATACACTTGATCTGGAAAGAGCCTACGCCTTGAGTCTCTGCCAGGGCTAAGAAGACAACATGGTGACCCTGCTGGCACGACAAGGAAGGAACAGGATGGGTTGAGAACTTGCAGCTCTTTAGATGTTATTGGATTCCACCTCCCATTAACCCCCGTCAGCATGGTCAAGGATGAGGGGAACTGGTCCAACAACACATTTGGAGAACCACAGGCCCCTTCAACCCTGGAGCTGTAGTCCGGATCTGATGGTGCTTTATGACTGGGACCCCACCAGGGATGGTGGAATGTTATGTTTTCAGAATGAAGCAACATGACTTTACAAACCCCTAAGCAAGTCAGTGGGGATCATCACAATGGGAGGGCAGGATTCAAACAAAGGAGTCAATCGGAGCATGTCACAAGGGGTATATGGAATCACATTGAGTTCCAGAGCATGGAACTACAACATCCTTGCCACTATGTGCATTCACAGTCCTGTAGACCTGCTGGGTCTTTGGCGATGTGGCACTTTGGAAAGAGGGAGTAAAAATTAAGGAGCAGGTGCAAGACTTGATTTCTCAAACCCTTACATGTACCATGTCTTGAGATTCCAGGGACCAACATTCATCAGGACGATCAACTCCACTGCTGCATCTTTTGTTATACAATATAAACGAATAATAATGATCCATGATGTTGAAATCCAAAAAGAGTAGTCTAAACTCTGATGCCAAAGGAAGTTGCATAACTATTCCCTTTCTGTTATTTGATAAATGAGAGTTATTGCCCAAAGAGGACGAAAATACAAACAAAAAACCCCTCCCACAGTCTTTCTACACATGGACAAGTTCAAAAATCATGAGAAAAAAGCGGGGTGCTTCTGGGATGAAAAGTGATCTCTTCTTTCACCTGCCACAGCAAAGATGACCCTCCATTTGACCTTGTGACTTTCTTCTCGGTTCTGAGTTAATGAGGACTATCATCCTCCATAGTTACATAAACATGGCTTCTCAGCATGTGTGCACCTCAAGGGGGGAGAGTTACACAAGACAGCAAGAGGGAATGGCACAGATATCAAAGTGGATAAAGGAAAGAATCCGGAATACAAAGGAAAATGGAACACCACTCAATTTTTACCGGCGAGATCTGCAGTACCATAAAACCAACTGACGTCGTCTTGCAGAGGATGGGTCGCATATGACATAGCCGTAAAAGGATGCAATTCAATTTAATACTAAATGCAGATCTTTATTTTCCCCTCCTCCAACATTCTATCCAAGCTCTAAGCATGCTTTTGGCTGGTCTTCCAAATGGTGAATTTCCTTTCCTACGCTGAGTCAGCCAGACCCACAAACCAGGCAAAGAGTGCTGGTACAAACAGCGGATCAGGGAGCAGCAAAATCGGGTGCAGGCGGCAAAGCCTATTGGGGGGAAATTCAGCAAAATACCATTCTAATTGATACCCCACATACACACAATTCCAGCTCAAAACCAACCACAGACGTACTGCAATCTGGGCTGTCAGAGACTCCGATAAACTTCTTCTCCTGCTGTGATCCCACGAAATATTCCCATCCCCATTTGCACTTGCAATTACCGTATTTTTTGCACCATAACACTCACTTTTTTCCTCCTAGAAAGTAAGGGGAAATGTCTGTGCGTGTTATGGAGCGAATGCCTACGGGTGGCGGGTGGGATCTGCTGCAGTCATGAGCAGATGATCCATGGTTCCCCTTCCTTTCCTCCTCCGTGGTTACAAAGCATGGATCCACATGGATCCTCAGGATTTTTGCATTGGGCTACTCCAAACTCACTGCCAGATCACATGTCTGTGGCCACAGCATGAACCACAAAAATCATATATCCACTATTTCATTTAGAATATTTTTTTTCTTGTTTTCCTCCTCTAAAAACTACGTGTGTGTTATGGTCGGGTGCGTGTTATAGAGCGAAAAATACGGTAACTAAAATTAAAAATGGGCGACATCCTGGCACACTATACATTAAGTGCAATGTGTAGCTTGGCGCACGGATCCCTGGAAATTTCATATTGGCATCTAAGGCAGGGATACCCAACGCGGTGGATCTCAGATATTGTCAGACCACATCGGGCGAAGCTAGCAAGGTCCAATGGTCAACAATGATGGAAATTTTAGTCCAACAACCTCTGGAGGAGCACATCTGCTACCCTGATCTAAGGATCTGGAATATATACTCAGTCCTGTCTGTGTTGGGCCGATGCTTAACAGATCAGTGCTGCCACCTGATGTTGACAACTAGGACAAATTCAGTGTGGAAAAAAGTATGGGACTCCCACCGCCGAACCTCTGCAACCAGGAGTCTGTCAAATCCCAAACTCTACAGCCTCAGTTTCTCAAGTGGAAAAAGCAACAGGCTACCACACAGGGTTTATGAGATGAAGCACGCTACGAAAGCTGCAAAGCATTTTGTGACCTAGCATGACTGCAGAAACCCATCACCAATGTCGTGATCGTTCCGGAACCAATAAATTCATAAGCTCAGCCTTAAGAGGCATCTTAAAACAGGGGCATCCCATAATTCCTCCATGGCTCTCCCCCCCCCCCTTTACCCAAAGCATTGCTCAAAAGGGTTACTAGCTCCAACTGTAAATCACTGTAAATCAGCCGGCTGCAATAAAGGGTGACAGGCGGTTAAAAAACCAGAGTCATTCATTGCTCTGAGAAATCTTACTACTTGGCAACCGGTAAGGAATGTAACAGCTTGTGTCTCTGGTCACATTTTTGTGGGCTGAGTTTCCTTTCGCTGAATTGTTAAATAAAACAAAACAGAGCACAGCAAAAACCTGAAATGATCTGCCCAAGCATCATCTAATGGAAGGTATAACTAGAAAGCAATGCAGTAGGACTGTGCATGCCCCATTAGAAATAAATTATTATTATTATTATTATTATTATTATTATTATTATTATTATTATTATTAATATCCCACCCATCTGGCTGGGTTTCCCCAGCCACTCTGGATGGCTTCCAACGAAATATTAAAATACAATAGTCTATTAAACATTAAAAGGTTCCCCAAACAGGGTTGCTTTCAGATGTCTTCTAAAAGTCTGGTAGTTGTTTTTCTCTTTGACATCTGGTGGGAGGGCGTTCCACAGAGCTAAGCCTTAGGTCCAGCTCCTAAGGAGTAGGCCAGTGCGAGAGCATCCCAGGTTCAGTCCCCAGCATCCCCAAGGAGGTGGGACTGTCCCCTGCCGGGAATCCTGCCTGGAAACTTGCTACGAGTCCAGTGCAGACAATGCTCTGTTAGATGGACCAATTGTATGACTTGTTACAAGGTCACTTCCTATGTGCCACAGTGGCACAATACCTACTTTCCTGCAAGCCAGTTGTGTCTGGCTGCTGTCTTCCCTGGAGGTCCAGGTACCAGGGGCATAGGAAGGAATCATACCTACATCTAGGCATGACTGTGCCATGAGGAAGCAACTCCTACACTGCTGCTACAGTGATATGCTAATTGATCAATTTAGGTCTTTCTAGGACTGACTCTGGCCTTTGTAGATTTTGGTTGTAATGCAAATCCTAGCTAAACAAGGTGAGCAGGTGGGATTAGATAACCAAAGCATATAGACCAACATAACTACATACAGACATAGTAGGCATTCATGTACCACACTGGCTTTTTAAACTATTGGGACTGATGTTTATATTAGCACAAAGCGCAAAGGCAAGTCAGGTTCTTTCTCAACTCTCAACTAGAGACAAATCTCTTTTTATGAAAGGAAATTCAGAAGTAAACAGAACGCCTGAAGTCTCAATATTTTAAAAATGATCCCAACCTTGTTAACAAGACTGATTAACGAGCACAAACTTTTTCAGTGTCAAATATTGTGACAGCTAATATTTGAATATAATTGAAGATTTAATACCCCCCAAACATTAATAATTTGCTGGCAAGAAAAATTAATCTATCACTCAAAGCAAGCTCTGTACCTAGGCAGTGTTTTAGCTCTAGACTCTTATCATTTAAAAGAGCATGAAAGTTATTTTATGCAAGACCCACAGATCGATCCTTCTCAACAGACTTGAAAGATAGATGGAACCATGCCTTTGTGCTTTGGCCCCGACATCAAATTATTTGCATCCATTTTCCTCAGACAACTCCATCCACACAAGAGATCTAGGTGTTGCCCTTTCAATCACACAATATCGTAGGCAAAGTTGTATGCACTGCCCATTGGCTTCTCGGCCAGTTCCCAACAAACAACGGAATGACTAAAAGCATCTAGGACATATTTGCTGCATAGCAGCCTATTGAAGCTTCCATTCAGGTAATAAAGAAACCTTAATTCTTGCATCATAAAGTACTCAAAGTCTTACCCACAGAGCAGAAAATGTAAAGCTGGGGAACTGCACCTCCAAGCATTAAGGATCACAATTTACAGTATACACTTGTACAAGGAGAGTCTATGAGCATCCTGTTCGATAAGGTTGGGACTCACCTAAGCACCTGCACAAGGCTCCATTTGCAAGGTAACTAATGAAGAATAAGAAGAGTTTTGATTTGATAACCCGCTTTATCACTACCCTAAGACGTCTCAAAGCTGCTAACAATCTCCTTTCCCTTCCTCCCCCACAACAAACACTCTGAGGTGAGTGAGGCTGAGAGACTTCAGAGAAGTGTGACTAGCCCAAGGTCGCCCAGCAGCTGCATGTGGAGGAGCGGGGAAGCGAACCCAGTTCACCAGATTACGAGTCCACTGCTCTTAACCACTATACCACACTGGCATCAGAGTCAAGGACACACATAACTGCAATGTCAGAATAGAGCATCTGTACTGAGGTGGGCAGAAGCAGTTGATAACAGTGTCCCTGAGCCACACAACAGCTAAGAACTAGGGAGAATCAAGGGAGACAAAATACAGCCAACAAGCAACCATGAGAGTACAAGATCACAGGAGTATATAGTAAGGAAATAAGGAATGTGCAAACCAAATGCCAGTCACAAAAGGGAGCATGCTCTCTACACACACTGACCTAAAAGATTCATTGGACAAAAATGGGTGTGTGTGTTTAAATGGAAGGGGGTTTTTTTGTTTCCACGTAAGTATTCCAGTTCAGGCTTTTGGGCACATGCCCCAACTAGGCTTCCCAAATTCATAGTTGTGACAAGGTGTGCAAGGAAAAAGACCCCAAAGCCGTTGCATGAAAGTAGCTGCAAATCAACTGATCTTAGCCACCTCAGTTAAATTAAGTTCCACTACAGGGGAACATAGGGATCTGCATTCAAAATCCTTCTCATTCCAACCAAGACCCCAGTTACTCTATTGTAGGCCCAGGGGTGGGGGTGGGGGGAGAAACCAACACATTACAAGCAATTGGGGGGGGGGACGACGCAGGTGGTGCTGTGGTCTAAACCACCAAGCCTCTTGGGCTCTGTGTGACGGGGAGAGCTCCCATTGCTCTGTCCCAGCTCCTGCCAGCCTAGCAGTTCAAAATCACACCAGTGCAAGTAGATAAATAGATACCGCTGTGGTGGGAAGGTAAACGGAGTTTCCGTGTGCTCTGGCTTCCGTCATGGTGTCCCGTTGCGCCAGAAGCACAGCTGTCAACTTTTCCCTTTTCTTGCGAGGAATTCTATTCAGAATAAGGGAATTTCCCTTTTAAAAGGGGGAAAGTTGACAGCTATGGCCAGAAGCGGTTTAGTCATGCTGACCACATGAACTGGAAAAGTCATCTGGGGAGAAACGCCAGCTCCCTTGGCCTGAAAGCTATATGAGCACCTCAACCTCATAGTCAAATTTGACCGGACTTAACTGTCCAGGGGTCCTTTACCTTTACCAAGCAATATCCTTTCCCTTCCTCTCTAACAACACTCCATTCAAGCTGCATCAATTTACAGAACCCAACAACAAATACTGTTGCCTGACAGCAGAAACACAAAATATCCCCCCTCCAAATCTTTATAGATGTTTGAGTTCTAAATCAATAGTACTTTGAATACAATCAAAAGTTCCTTCCATGTCACCCAGGAATTATGCTAAGAAAGTTTGAACATCACAGCTTGAGAAGGCACTCCAACTAATCAAGTTTGCAGTTAACATTTCCTATCACCAACCACCACCAATTTTATTCTGCCGAATCCATATTGCCAGCTAGGAATTGGGCATTTTGTCAGTATTTGGAAAATGGGAAGCAAAGGAGAAAGACTTCCCTGTGTGAGCACACGTGTGTGCATAGTGTGTGTGTGTGTGTAACACAACAGGCAAATGTTCTGTCTACTCTTAAAAGCTTTCCTGGTTTCCTTGGTAGACGGGGAAACAGTCAAAAATTGTGAGAGCATTTTTAACATTCATCCAGAGATGGCAAAGGAAAGGAAAGCTGAACACTCTCACCAGCCAGTCAAACTCACTGGCCAGTTTTTTCTTTGTAGATACAGTGGTGCCTCGCAAGACGAAAAGAATTCGTTCCGCGAGTCTTTTCGTCTTGCGATGTTTTTCGTCTTGCGAAGCACGGTCCATCGCAACTGCGCCTCTTCAAGCGGCTTTTAAAAAAAGCGCAAGACGTTTTCGTCTTGCGAAGCAAGCCCATAGGGGAATTCGTCTAGCGAAGCAACGCAGAAACGGAAAACCCTTTCGTCTAGCGAGTTTTTCGTCTTGCGAGGCATTCGTCTTGTGGGGCACCACTGTACCAATTATTGTGGTTTCAGGAATGTACCGTTTCACACTTCGCATTTGAAGAAGACTTTATGAAACATGCTAAGGAGGTTTCAAGTAATGCAGAAAAATTTCTAACTCTTTTTTAAAAAGTGTTTTGCAGGTCACCCTGAAGACTGAGCAACTTTTTGTTTCTGGTCCTCATTGTTCTAGCACCATTCCCTGTTGTGCCTGTCATCTCCAGCCGAGGCATTTACCTTATGTGATGTAAGTACCCTAGAAAACTGATAAGCACAGGAATGGAATTCTAATCATCAGCAGCCCCAAACGCACTGATTAGGAGACACTCACTCTTGCTTGCTTGCTTATGCTGCCAAGATGGAAAGGTAAAACACCCCTTTGCCTTATCTAGTCATCCCAAACATCTAAGAATCCTGCTGTATTTACAGGACATCACACAGGCAACATGTCTTTTTTCCCTTCCACTGCCTCCTCCAGTCTCCTTACCTTCTTGGATATTATTAGCAAGCTTAAGAAACCAGCTTAACATGTGTTAATTCATTACATTAACAAAGAATTACAAAAGGTCCCTTCAAGTCAAGCTTAATGCATTGCAAACGTGTGTGTGTGTGTGTGTGTTTTAGAACCTCTGCTCCAAAAGTGACATCTCCACAAAATGCTTAAAAAAGAGAGAAAACAACAAACATCACACAGGAAACTCACATCTTATGCTTCTTTTACGTACACAATCACAGCTTTCTGCAGGTGAGGAGGAAATAAATGAATGGAAAGAGGAGGAAACCCTCTCTTGATTTATTTATTTCCACCCACCCTTACACAGCTATTATTGCAGCCTTACTCAGCTTTGGGGAGGAAGCAGGTAAGCAGCCCAAAGGCAGGTAAGCAGCTCCCCACACCTTGCACAGGGGTGGGCGGCAGTTCCGAGGGTTCCTGGCTTTGCACGTTTTTGGGTTTTATGAGTGGACCCCCGGAACCAAACACTCGTGTAAGAGGAGAGTTTTCTGTACTAAAACAACCCAGACGTCCCCATGCTTTCCCCGCTTAGTAAAGAAGCAGTGACACCTGTCCTAGCTTTACAGACCAGTAAGAGGTCTATTAAGTGATTCACACATTTTTACCTGAATGAGAAGGCACACTCTTTGCCTCTAGTCTCCATGTTCCCACCTATAACCAACAGAGGCAGCCCTTTGGGCCGCTTGGTGCAAGATCTCCATAAGGCAGAAGTGAGTCCCGGCCAAACTTTTGAGTGGGTAGGGTAGGTTGGGGCTTATGTCACCGTGGCAACAAGGGCTTAATGCTCCAAAAAGAAGAATATAGATCAAGCAGTCACCAAACCGGGGGGGTTGGGGTGGTACACACTTTATTCACCCCTTCTTTTTATTTATCTTATAAACCCATCCATTGCTTTTCTACCACAAAGCAATCTCTCACAGTAACTGCCAAAAAACAACTACCCACTTTTTCCCAGGAATCAAAATAGAAATCCACAGTTCAAAAGATATGTTTGTGAGTGTAGATTGTGATTGTGACTCTGTGTGTGTGTGTGCAGAAGGAGTATTAACTTTGGTTTTAAGAGGAAAATCACAAGGTATCTTGTACAGATTCTAGTTTATGAGGAACACTGTGGGGGGGTATGTATGCATGCGTGTAATTTCATTACATCATAATCCCATGTTTCTCTCATGTTAACTCATCGCCATACAGATTCTCACGCGTTCTCCCGTCCAGGCACTCACCCCACCTAGACCTGCTTAGCTTCAGCTACATGGTGGCGGCGGCTTCACCCCAGGGACCAGAAGGAAACAAGGTGGAATGACCACCACCTGCTCTCCTAGATCTTCCATCAAAACTGGCAGGAATGTTTCCTCTACTTCCAACATGGGGATAACAGTACGAGCCTTCAGAAAACAACCCCTTTCAAAACTGCATCCCTGACACACTCCTTGGTGGATTCCAAAGGGCTGGGAGGAAGGGAGAGAAATCCCTTACCTTTCCTCATCCTTGAAGATGAATTTCCGCAGCTTGAGATCTCGCAGCACCAGCCCGCCGTCGTGACAGTGCGCCACAGCAGACGCTATCTGATAGAACAGCTTGGCTGCTTCCTCCTCCTTCAGCTTCTTGCAGGTACGAACAAAGGAATGCATGTCCCCATAGCTCCTCTCAAAGAACACATAGGCTTTCGTCTCCCCGAGAATGATTTCAGTGATTTGGTTGATGTTGTCGTGAGGGGGCAGGCAGAAGCAGGGCGCGAGCAACTCTTGGTAGCAGCCGATATCAAACACCTAGAGATGCAATGGGCAATCAAAAATGAAAGGGTTAGAAATAGAAAGGAAACAGGCTGTAGCAAAGGCACACCGATTTAAAAACTAATAAAAACCCCTCTGCATATTACAAAAGCGAAGATGTCCAAACTGCAAACTGGCGCTTGTGTTTCAGCACACTATGCCCTGGAAGTGCTTTCTTCCTTAACGAAAACTAAATGAGGGTTTCCACCCCAACACACACTCCAACCGGCCTACGTAAATTATATCAGCGAGAGAAAGGAAAGTGAATGGCCTAATTTCCTGGCTGATAAGAGGGAAGAAGCATAAATAGGCTTGTTTTAAAAAGGAACATCCGGTTCTTTGCAAACAAAAGCATCAAAAAAATTCGACGGCAGCTCAGAATCTATGAAAATTCTGATTCTGGATGGCCAATAGTTACAGCAAAGGGGAGGGGAGGGAAGTACAGTCATACCTCGGGTTGGGAACGCTGCGGGTTGCACGTTTTCAGGTTACGGACTGCGCCGAACCTGGAAGTACCGGAATGGGTTATTTCTGGGTTTTGGCGCTCGCGCAGAACCACTAAATTGCACTTTACGCATGCGCAGAAGCGCCGAATCGCATCACACGAGTGTGCAGATGTGGCGCTGCAGGTTGCAAACGTGCCTCCTGCACAGATCACGTTCGCAATCCGAGGTTCCACTGTATCATGCTTCAAAACATTTAGGGTACCCCCACTCGTTCTGCTTTTATGCATTGCTTCTGAGGGGCTGTCCAAGCTGTCCGTCCACCCATACCACCAATGAATCCAGCACCCAGACACTCATTTAGCTGTGATTCCTGCACTGCAGGGGGTTGGACTAGATGACCCTCGGGATCCCTTCCAACTCCTCAATTCTATGGTTCTATGCATTTACATTTTCTTTTTTCCTCCCAAGGAGCTCAAGGTGGCAAACATAGTTCTCCCGCTCCTCATTTAATCCCAAGGTAGGTTAGGCTGAGAGGCAGTGACCAGTCCAAGGTTGCCCAGTGAGCTTTCAAGGCCAGGAGAGGATTTGAACCCTTGCCTCCCAGGCCCTAGTCCAACAATCTCGCCACTATACCACACTGGCTCTGTATCTGAATGAAAACTCTGCCATGGGTTTTAGAGAGTAAGCAGAGCATGCTACATTTCTTTAAAAGGACCATAGTCTCTGGTAAACCAGGGCTGTTGTTGTTTTGTTTAAAAAAAAAATAAACTTTTATTAATATTTTTATCATTCACACAAATTGGTTACTGACATAATTCACCTTTCTCTTCTTATATGTGATAATTGCACTCTCGGTTGTCTCCCAGTTTCCCCTTTCCCTCTGTATTCCCATTTTATTTTTAAAAAAACCAGGGTTGAGGCACCAGATATTGTTGGACTCCAACTCCCATCAGCCCCAGCCACCATGGGCTAAATGGTCAAAAATTATGGGAATTGTAATCTAGCAACACCTGGAGGACCACAGGTTCCCCCTTACCCACCCATCTTGCAAACCAAGATGTGCTACTATAACAGCCTTCTGGTTATCAGAGGGGTAAGTCAACATGGTGCCTTTCAGACTTCAATTCCCATCATGCCTGACCACTGGCCATGCTGCCTGGGGTTGGCGAAAGTTGTAGTTCTGGAGGGCACAGCCTTGTTTGCCATTTCTACACACCACCTTCTTTTTCCACAGCCTGGATAGGCGCTGTAGTCCAACAACAGCAAGGCACCCAAGGTTGAAGACCGCTAGACCACCACATAGGAATTTGGAGCGGAGATACAGAAAAGACCTCCCTTGCTGTTTCACAAAAGGAAGGAGTTAAAGAGGCCTTTGGTGATGTCTCAGAGTTGTGTCTGAAATGCTAAAAAAACGAGGGAAGGACTCTGCTGTGTTTCCGTTGCTGAGCAACAGAAAACACAAGGTTTCGGTTGCTGTTCACACGGTGACAGAGCAGGCAGTTGTAAGATGAGGCAAAATGGATAACCCTTCGCTTGTGATGGCTTGCATAGGAGAAACTCCTGGGAGATGTGTAACAGGGAAGCTTAGGTGCAAATGCAATGATGGCGAACATATGAGACATCACTTTGGGGGGGGGGGGCTGAGCCCCCTGGGCTGCGAGTTCCCTACCCATAAGACTAGGGAAATGTTCTAATAGACTTGCAAACTTGTATTTGCCTTTTAATATTTATGGAGATTTTCAGTGCATTTTTTTTAGCAGAACGAGTGCCTCTCTAACCTTGCAGACACATCCACCTTGCGTTCTCGTGAATGAAATGGTAAGGAATCGCCAAGCATGCTGGGTAACTCAAATATATTTTTTTAAAAAAATGTTCCACTAATCCAGCGATTATGAATGAATCAGTGCTTGAGACATTTGGATTCCAGGCAATGGGAACATTTCATTGAGAATAACGGGGGCACTGCAGTAAGAAGGCATAACCAGTGCGTGACACAAAGGCTTTCATTATTCGCGAGATTCTGATGCATTTGTCCCTTGGTAATGAAGGTCAGGAAGTTACAAAGTCAGATTAATGCTGAAGAACGCAGGCCAACCATATTGCGCAACGTAAGGATAAATGACTGTGGCTCACCGCTTGCTCTTTCTATAGCTTGTAGCTTAGCAATTCAGAAATTAATTTAAGGCACGCAAAACCTGTCTTGAAGCCATTATCTTGATGTCATGCTCTGAAGCGGAACAGCATTTGCCTTTGAGGTACCTGCTAGCAGCATCCCGTGCATGTCCATTCAGAACTAAGTCTCCCCCAATTCAATGGGTCTTGCTCCTGGGTAAACATGCAGAGGACTGCAGCAGGTTGAGAAACTCTCTAGCAAGTTTCTATAAATAAGTGCACACTTTGGCATTCCATGAACTGCATTCGCCACAGCTCTTCCTGTTATTCCTGACGTGTGGAAAGAGAAAAGCTCTTTTACTCGGGCTTGTTGACCGGTTAACTACATATCTGTAAAAGGGAAGACCATTGCAAGTGGTGTTTGTTTTTGTCCGTTCCAGATGTCTTTCTTTCAGGGGAACCCATCCATGATACCAGAAGCTGTGGGAACAGATATACATTCCCACCACCACTGCAGCCTCCTTGTGAAATCTTGCAGCACATCATCTGCAAGATATTATTTGTCTACTCTGAAGTCCTGCTGAATCCAATGAGGCTGACTCCTAGGTAACCAGGATCAGGATTGCGGCCATGACCAACTTCTACATACTATAAAAACGTGTGGCCCTCATGCAAGCAAAACGTTTCCCCTTAACAGCCAGATTTCTCCCTAAGAGCCATTTAAATAAATAAAAAAAAGTCATTTTGACTGGCTCTCCAAAAGCTTATCTTTGTTGTTTTTTTATAATGAGAAGTCAGGACATGTGACTTTATAGGTAGTCCAGTTTAGCTCTTTCCAGCAGCGAGAGTAAAAAAAAAGAGCTCATTTGGATTCTAGAATGGCATTTTGCATACTCAGGGGTTCCAGCCAAATTAAATTAAGCCTCATCAGCCCCCCTTTGTTATCTGGCTCTTAATGGGGGTGGGGCAGGGGGGGAATCCACAAGCCTGTTTTTACTTAGACGAGAGTCGGTTGATTATTATTATTATTATTAGCTGTATATGCAAGGGCACTATTTTTTCAGGAACAGCCAAAGAGGCCGGTTTTGTTTTGTTTTTTAAAGGCAAACATAAACGGTTACAATTTTACAAGCGAGGGGAACTGAAATGTTTTTGTTTTGTTTTTAGGGAGGTGTTCAGTTATGAAAAAAGGTTGCCAGTGTCCTCAAAACATGAAAATTCCTAATACTTTCCCATCCTGAAGCTCAAAATTATAATGGACAAAGATGCTCTTTCATATAGGAGTTCTGCTTCTGTAGCACAGTAGTTTCCCATACCTTTAGAACATAATCGCAGGTGGTTTTGGATCGAATTTAACTACTAGATGTGTAAAAAGAAGTTACTAGCTCCTGAAAATCTTCAAGCAGATAAGGCAGCCTTGTGAGATTTGTGCATCTTCATAAAGATGTCATTCTTTGCATTTCAGCTGCTCGTTCTTTGGCTTTCATCTGCTCCTCCCACAAAAGGAGGCTGATAATATTTTGATCTGCATCTATTTTGGACAAACTAATGCATGTATTTTAAATGATCTGCACCATCGCTCCACTTTCTGGTTCCTTGTGCAATGGAAGTCCTTGCAAGGTCAGAGAGGCTCTACTTTCCATAATCAGGTATAAACTGTGCAGAACTAAATCTTTATTAAGATTTAGGGCCCATGACTCACGGGTGGCCAGTACATTTTATACTGACCTGAACAGAGAGCCCTTTGCGGCGAACCAGGGGCTGCAATTTAATTTTGTCACCACATATGAATCTAAATAAAAACATCCACCTGGTCTACAGTGACCAAAAAGCTTGGCTTGTTTAAAGGGTGGTCCATGTGTCTATATCACAGCCTGCCGATTCAACACTAGGATTGCAGCTTGTTTTGGTTTTGTTCTCAAGCCCATAAAAATACACATTTTGGGGGAAATATTCTGTAATTACAAAGGTGGTGTAGTGTGGCAATCTTCCCACGCAGCCTTTCCAGGGGCTGCTCCAGGAGCAGAGCTCCAAGAGGGCACCAGGGAGAGTGAAAGAAAGAGTAACCACAGCAGTTTAGGAACAAAGGAAATAGTATCGCCTTTGAGTGAATGGACGCCACTTCCCTCCATAGGAGAAGCATGTGGACTTCCTTTCTCCACAGTTTACCTTCACTGGGGAGCTGAGGAGACCGAGAAGCCAGCAACCTACCAAGTCTGAGCCCTGTTGTTGTTTTCTGCATGCCCTTCTAACAAAATAAGCATGCAAGTGTGCAAGGATTTATTATTATTATTGTTGTTGTTGTTGTTTCCTGCTGAAACGTGGGCGATTGTGTTTGCAAACAATCCACAGCAAGGAGGCTTGGTGCTCGTGTGCATTTTTTTAAAAAAATAACTCGGATCCACATCCCAACCCCACACATGTCTCCTCGCAAGTAAAACTCCCTCTCTGTGGAATCAGGCTTCCTCCCAAGTAAGCCTACACAGGACTGCAGTCTTACACAGAGGCAAAGCTGCCAACTTGCCAAGTTTGCATCCAGCACCACCCAAGGGAAGTGAAATATCCTCGGAGGACCGGTTGAAAATTAGCAAGGGATTCCCTTTTGGGAAGTCAGAAAGGAAAGAGAGGAGGGAAATTAGATTATACGTACTTCCACCTATGTGGCCTTCAGAGCCTAACTCCCCTCCTCCTCCCCTCCCCAAGTCTTTGGCTCCAGGCCACCGTTATAACGTGGCCATTGTCTGGAAAGTTGCTGAGAGCCGTTTAAATTATGCAAGGGGTTTTTTTCTCCCTGTTTGTTTTAATTAAACTTCTCCCAGTGCTTAAATCAATGGCTCGCCGCCGCCCCCAGCACACACAGCCCCCACTCCGGAGTACTTTCTAAAAATAAACTCGCTAGACAGAGAAAGGCTTAAAAAAAAAAAAAAATCCCAGGGGGTGGGAGAAGAGAAGAGAGGCAGGAAAGTTGTTACCTTGCAAACCAGCTCCTCTTCGCTGTGCAGATGCACGGCTCGAAAAATGTGATCTCCTTCCAGAGGCTCCAGCAGTAAGTATTTCCCGATGCAAGAAACGCAATGCGGCAAGTTGGGAGTCTCTGGCGGGCTGGGTGAGCCGAGGTTGGGGCTGAAACTCTGGCTGGACTCGGTGGGCCTTACAGAAGAGAGCTCTTCAAAATCCTGGGTTTTATTCCGAGGTCTTCCATAGCGTGCGATTGTGATTGGGGTTGACCTTTGTATGTTCATGGGGATGGAGAGAGCAAGCCCTCCAAAAAAAGGTCCGTCCCCCCCAAAATCACACAACACGCACAGATGCAGGCGGGAGCGAGCAGCAGCAGCGCGCGCGCACGCACACACAACCGTTTTGGAGAGGGGGGGTTTATTGTGAAGATCAGGCCGGCCGCAACGATGCCTTTGTGCTGTCGTCGGAAGAAAAGGGGGGGGGATTTCGGAGGGCAGGTTTCCGTGGGGTTAGTGTCCAGTTTATGTCTCCGAGAGAGGAAACCGGAGGTAGGGGGCGCGGAGACTGGAGAGCCGGTGGCCAAGCCGAAGGGTTCCCCTCTCCTAGAGAAGCCCGGCACGTCGGGGAGCTTTTGCGCAAGAGAACAAAGTGACACAAACAAAGCCAAAGCGTGAGTCTTTGCAAAAACGTGGCCTCTCAGGAAATGCAACTGTGGTGTTGCTGTTTTTTAAAGAAATAACAATGGAATGAACAAGTCGAGAACGGAGAGAGGTGAGAATCGTTATTAGTATTTGGCTTCCTCTGCGCTCCTGCAAAATCCTCGCACGACTGGAAAAGTGTTAAGTTCAGGTAACGTGCAGCAACCAGCCAGACGACTGCCCCCCCCTTCTCTTTCTCCCCCCCAATCAATTTTTTTCCCTACGTTTTAACTGTAGATGGCGTCTGAAGCTTTTTCCCTGATAGCAAGGACTATCCAGATATGCAAAAAAAACCCAAAACCACGACGAGGGAGCATTTAACTTCAGAGGGTCAGCAAGGAGCTCCAACAACAACAAAAGGATGAAAAATATAATATATATAGATATAAATATATATGTATATACAAATACACACAGAGAAAAATAGAAAGACGCTATTTGGTCATCGATTTCTTTACTCCTCTCTCTCTCTCTTTTTTTTTTTCTTTTGCGGAAGGGAAAATGTTCCTAAATTGAAAGGCACCGTCACCACCGGGAAAGAGAGAGGTGCGCGAAGATCCACGCGCCCGAGACGACGGCTCTCGTGTGCGCGCGCCCTCGCGTGTGTTTCCTTTGATCAGACAAAAAGTGCAATCAAGGACAAGCGCGGATCAATGCTCTTCCATTTCGCGTGGGGCTGATTTGCTTATTTATCTCCAACAAGAGTGGGGGGAGAAAATCCCTTCGCTTTTCAGCAAATCCTGGAGCGCGACGCGCCTGCAGCGGCGATGATGATGATGATGGTGGTGATGATGCAAAAGAAGCAGCAGCATGAAAGGCGAATACTTAACAATAGTAGCTCTGCAAGAGAGGAGACCTCCTTTCGCCGGTTTCCTCTTTGTCCCTCCTTTTGAGAGTCCTGAGATGCGGAGGAGATGCTGCTACTTTAAAGATGCACGTTGAATATGTGCGTGTGTGTAGAATATATATATATGTATATATACTCAGTTATTTCAGGCGTCGATCTCTCTTAATTCCTGGAGGTAGGAGGAGGAGGTAGGGAGGGAAAGGGATGGCCGAGCCAATCCCTTTCAGCAAGGCATCATCTCCCCACCATGTATTAATAGCTACTTACGTGCGCTGGGAATTCTCTCGCTGCGTCTCTACTTACTGGGTGTCACAAACGGCGGCGGCTGCAGCAGCTCCAGCGCATTTACGCCGACCCGGAGCGCACAGGCAGGCGAGCAGGCTGGCTGGCTGGCTAAGAGACTGACTGCCTGCCCAGTCCCCGCCGCTGCAGAGCCGACTGGCTCCACAGAGAGGGCCCGCCCCGAGCCCCGAGGTGCCTCCCCATTGAGCCAGCGAAGCGCCAATCACACGAGCAAAGCCTGCCCAACCCTCTCCCTCCCCTTCCCTCTTTCCACTCACTCAATGAGCCGGCTGCAGGGTAAACAAGGTAAAATATCCTTCCGCAGCGCGAGCTGTGAAATAGGAGCTTTTGTGAGCCGTGGCTGCTGCTGCTGCTGCTGCTGCTACTACAGCTAGTGACAAGTTGTGGCGTTGCATTGACCTCTGGTTGTTTCCGTTTAAGCCTCAGTTTGCAGTGCGTTTGCAGTGCATTTTCTCTTTCTCTCTCCTCCCGGCATCCTCGTGCATCTCTACATCGAGGGTTTCCTTCTTTTTTTTAATGAAGAACTTGGTTATATAAACGTCGAAATGTTATAATGAAAAGCCTGGCTTCCTCACCCGAAATGATCGTCGGAATGCAACAATCCGTGCCAAGTATACTGCAATGCAACACTTGACATAAAATTTCCCAGTGGCAGTTGCATGGTAAGGGGACACTCAGGGAAGCTTGCACACATAAGTGCCTGCTCCCTATGTGCCCAAGCACCCACAAAAAGGGGCTGGGCACCCACACATTTTGGCGCCAGGATCATGCACAACAGCCCCGGGCACCCATGCTGGTGGGGCCAAACTGGCGCTCCTACTTCCACACAAACCCATAGAGATGGGATGCTCAGCTGCTTCTCTCATAGAATCGCTGAGTTGGAAAGGTGATGTGGTCCATCCACTTGCAGTGCAGGAATCTTTTGCCCGATGTGGGGCTCAAACCCATGAGCCTGAGATTCAGAGTCTCATGCCCTACCAATTGAGCTATTTTACACTTGGAGAGCTAGTGGCTGAACGACAACCTTTGAAATGTAAGGGCACTTCCAGGCAGTCCACCCACCCAGGATCGCAGCACCAGAAAGGAGAGTCCCCAGAATTCAGGCTCGTCATATGCCAGGAAATGTCATGGCTTTGGGGTGTAAAAATGCCATAGGGGGAGTTTGCTCAAAAGCTCAACAACTTTGCGGGTGTCAGGGATTGTACTTTTTGAAATATGGCACCCCTAAAAAAATGCAGCCAGCACCTTCTGCCCCTAAACAACACAGTTTAATGTGGTCAGCATGACTGCAGTGCTGTACATAGCTGCCCCATCAAAGAAAAGAAAACCCAGTCTCTGCTTGATTATTTTTCTCATTCTCTGGCTCTATCTATGGCAATTTCCCTTAAACAAACTTCAAGGCCTTCTCATTCACTTGCCACAGCAAGGAGGGTCCATTAATCACCCAGGCACACCTGGTTCCCTTTCTGAATGTGCTCCTCTGCTTTCCCTCTCCACTACATGCACAGGAGCACTGCTACACAACAACAACAACAACAACAACAACAACAACTTGGCACATCATACTAGAATAGCTGTAAAAGCCCTGTTTTTTCTGGAATAAATGGGCTTACAACACAACCTTTACCATGTTTACTCCGAAGCCCTACCAAATTCACTGGGGCGAACTCCCGGTTAAATGGGGTTTAAGTTGTAGTCTTACTCTGTGGCAGAATCCATCAGCACCCAGCAACTTAAAGGAAAAGAGCTCAGGATGTTTTCTATTAACCACTCTGGCTTAGCCCTTTAAAAGTAGTGAGCCACCCTGAAGGTGAGGGAGGGAGAAACCATTCCCTTGTCGCTTTCTTTCACTGAAGTTAATAATCCTTCACTTTTTTCAGCATTTTTTTAAAAAAAAAGTTACAAAAATGATCTTACTTTATAATAACAATGTGTTTGTGTTGTCATGGTGCAGTTTTCTTGGTCACCAACAGGTGGTGCTATGAACTACAGCATGGCCAGAGGTGGTGAATGGACAGCCTCAAGTGGCCAGAGATGAGATAGGCACACAGAAGCGTTGGCTGGCCTCTAGATGCACAGCATCTAGATGCACAGCACACACAAAAAGGGGGAGGTTTAAGCGGCCCTTCAAGCCCCTATCACTGCTGCCACTTGTGGAAGGAGGGGAACGAAGGGGAGGAAGTCTCCCCCTCCCCAGCCCATCCTGCTGCTGTGGGAGCAAGAGGAAAAAGCTTGCATCCTTCCCTTGGTTTCCACAGTGGCAGGGAGGACAAAGGAGAGAAATAAGCTACTTTCTTGAGTTTTCTTGGCAGAAGGCACACAGGACCCCACAAGGGTAGAGTGGGCAGGGGAGGGAATTGGTGAGCAGAGTAAGCAGTGGGGCAGACCCTAGTCAAGGAATAAAAGCAATGCATATTTTAGAAGACATCTGAAGTTTTAATGTTTGATGTTTTATTGTATTTTTAATACTTTGTTGGGCACTTTCCAGAGCAGCTGGGAAAACCGAGTCAGATGGGTGGGGTATAAATTATCATCATCATCATCATCATCATCAGATTAGGCTAGAACATGAAGTGCAATGATTTTCTCTCTTTGTAGATTACAGAAGTTCCATGAGTTTGCTCGAAGCGGCAAAAGATCTCTTAATACAGCCATAAAACTTAATTTAACTATTTAAAATATTATTATTTTTAAGCTGGAAGAGATACACGGGATTCATAGCCTGTAGTGACCAGAGCTGGATCTGCTGCCACTGCCTTTTATATTGGCCCTGCTCTTGTGCTCTTAACAGCAGTCTGACCCATGGAAATTAGTTTGGTGTCAATTTTTCTGCTACTTATCTTCATGGCTGGAAAGACTTTTGCTGTTTAATCTCTGTGTCAGGCCGTCACTGAGCAGGGCCAGTAAAAACCAAAAAAATGGCAGGGAAGTGGAACTCTAGCATACTGCAGGTGCAGGGAGGCAGTGGAGAAAGAGTGAATATCAAATAAAAATATTCATAAAATGATGATTCGTTTGAAGAGTAATTTATTGTTATTATTACTTCATTGGGGGAAATATCCAGCAAACCAGTACAAATCAAAACTAGATGGGTGGCAGAATGAATTTTTTGATTAGTTTTATAAAGTGTGAAAGCAATTTTCTTCCAACTTGAAAGCGTAGATTGGAATCCCTTTGAAAACTCTGCAAGGCTGTATGGTAGATAAAAAAAAATGTTAGGAAGTTTCATGGAGGCAAGGTCAAGGCACCTTAACAAATTCTAAAATGGCCTTGACTCGGGACATTTTATCCAGGGAATGCATGTCAATTTAATAGTCTTTCCTTTCTTACTCATTTTCTTAGGGAAAAAACGCAAGACATATGCACAATCATCAAAAAAAAAAAATGCTATTGAAATATGCTTTATCTCTGGGGAGAAAAGACAGCATAGGTCAATCACAATAAATTAAAAGGCTTAGCCAACACAAAATTATTTTCCCATTATAATTCAGAACTGGGGAACCTGTGACTTGTAATATGTTGTTGCTGTTGGTTTTGTTTCTATTATTATTATACCACCCTTCATCACTGCTCTTTTCAGGCATTTAAATGGAGAAGAACATAGGCTGGTGCCTTATACCTAGTCTTATACCATCTGACTCAGTATCAAGGACCACCTCTCCCAATATAAACTGCCCCGGACTCTGCATTCATCCTCTGAGGCCTTTCTTTGTGTGCCTCCTCCATGTGAGGTCCAGAGGTTGCAATACAAGAACAGGCCTTCTCTGTAGTGGCTCCCATAGCTGTCAACGTACAGATTTGAAAATAAGGGACCAGCAGCCTCAAAAATAAGGGCTCCTCACGCTGTGGATGTCTGTCCGGCACGTGGGGCGCTCTGTTTCAGGGCGCCCCACCCGTCGGGCAGCAGGCTGCTATCCGCAGCGTGGGGAGCCCTGCAGGAGGGCTGCCTAGGCTGCGGATGTGTTCCCAAAGCGCCGGGCGCTCTGCTTTCAGCGCGCCTGGTGCTCCGGGAAGCAGGCTGCTATCCGCAGCCTAGACAGCCCTGTGGGAACTCCTGCAGGGCTGCCTAGGCTGCAAATGTCTTCCTGAAGCCTGGAGACCGGCCTGCGCACCGACCCCTCTCGCTCTCCAAGCTTCAGCGAAAGCCTGCATTCGCCCCATAGGACGCACCCAGATTTCCCCTTCATTTTTGGAGGGGGAAAAGTGCGTCCTATAGGGCAAAAAATACGGTACATACATTGGTAGGATTGAGAGAAAACTTGTAGTAAAAATTTGAACTATGGATGGACAAATGATTTATAAAAAATAGAGTTATGAAAGCGATGCAGAGGGGGAAATCACTACATTAAGATGCTGCACTGGTTGGAGGGTATACTAAGCAGCATGTTGGGGCTGCCGTCGTCCTGGTGCGAGGAGTTCCATCAGCCCTTCCCCGCCAGAGAAAGAGGGAGGGAAGGAGAGAGACTCTCGCTCACGAGCCTGGCATGAGGCGGTTGTGGGGCCGCGGTGGCCACTGAAGCGCCACCCTTCTGTGTCCCTCCGCCTCCTCTTCCTCCTCCCTCAGGCCGACTCCTCAGTCACTGCCGCTGCCGCCTCCGGCTTCCTCTGGCAGCGCGGTGGAAGTCTCGCAAGAGAGGGGCTGCCTGCCGGCCCGCCGCCACCCGTCTCCTCACAACGCGCCCCTGAGGGGGAAAAGGGAGAGACAGAGACATGGCAGCTCGTGCGCGCGCTCTCTCTTGGTGGAGGACCCCGAGCTGCTGCTTCCCTCCTGAGCCAGGCGAGCTTGAAACCCAGGAAGTTTAAAGGACATCATCAATCCAGGACAGCAGCGGGAAACTGCGCTGGGATAAGGGAGTTTCCCACCAAATAAGGGACGGTTGACAGCTATGTGGCTCCCCATTTGTGGAATGCTCTCCCCAGGGAGGTTCGCCGGGCGCCTTCATTATATATAATTTAGGTGCCATGCAGAAATGTTCCTCTTCAATACCTTTTGGCTGATTAACATTCTACAGCCTTTTAAATTTGTCTGTGGGAAGGGGGGGGGTGTTATTGTTTTGCTGTTTTGTCTTTAATTATTTACTTTTTCCAATCCTGTATTTTATTCTGTGAACCGACTGGCAGCAGCTCATTTGGGTGTTAGGCGGGGGACATTCCCAGCCCTACCTGGGAGCTTCAGGGATTGCATGTGGGGCCTTCTGCATTGCAAAGCTCTACCACTGAGCAACAGCCCTTGCCTCAAACTCCTTCCACCTGCCAATTCTCTCCTGCAACCAGCTCCTCACCTCCCAGGGCTACAGCTGGGAACTTCCAGAGAAGATGCTGGCAACTCCTTATGCAGAGATTTTGAGTCGGAGGTGGGGTGGGAACCAAGCAAATACAGTGGTACCTCTGGTTGCAAACAGGATCTGTTCCGGAGGCCCATTCTCAACATGAAAAGCCCACAACCTGAAGCGCCGTATCTGCGCAGGTGTGCGGTGCAATTTAACGCTTCTGCGCATGCGTGAGCGGCGAAACCCAGAAGTAACTCTTTCCGGTACTTCTGGGTCGCTGCGGGATGCAACCTGAAAAAACATAACATGAAGCAAACGTAACATGAAATATGACTGTAGTCGCATCCTGCTGCCTAGCCAGACTTAAAAGCTTGCGCACTGCTCATTCCTCTTAAGAATAAATAAATCCGGAGGGTGCTGTTTAATAGAAGTGCAAGATTTACAGTGGCGTGCTGCATGACAAACAAAAATTAGATGCGCACAAAGCAGTTTTAGGTGCTGCAGCTGACGAAATGAGGTGTAAAACAGCAAGCCCAGCATTTCAGAAAGCTCTGCCTTTTGTTCCCGTTGTATGGGGGGGGGGGCTGCAAGGAAATGAAAGTGATGTGCTGAAGTGACAAGGGATTGTTTCTGCCAATTATTTATCCTGCACAGTCCTTTTCAGGGGACAGTATCAGATAGTATTCCAGGGGTAGCCAAAGCAATGCCCTTCAGATGGTCAGGGATGATGGGGGTTGTCGTTCAGCAATGTACTACTATTGGTTACAACTATAGTAGCTCATCGCATTCCCCCCCCTCCAGCTGCGAGAGTGCAGAAGTGCTCGTCGACTTATCAACTGTCTAAAATAATAATAATGGAGAAAGAAACCTAAGTCTTTAGAAAGGCAGCTAAAGTAAATCAAAGTAATATAATATAAATTATTTTGATTATGTATTTTGTGATTCTATATTCTGAACCACCCTGAGACCTGTGGGTATAAGGTGGTATATAAATTTATTAGATTATTTATTGTTGATTGATTGATTGATATTAATGAAGTGCAGATGAGATCATCAGCCTTTGCCTCAGGTTATGTTCAGCAACCGTACGTATGACTGAGGGCTGTTCAAAACCAGCTTCCCAAATTCTCCACATTATTTATTGTGGGTAAAATTGGGGAGATGTTGCCAAATATTCTCACCTCCAGAAAATTCTCTACTTGGAAGTTTTGGCTCGTAAAGTGTTAGACAAAACAGCAGGCTAGGCTAGGAGAAGCTAGGAGAAAGGGGTCTGTGCCCATTGCTGGCTTGAGCCACCTTCAACAGTATCGAAACTGGGTCCACAGAGAGCTCAAGAGAGACAAACATTCAAACAGAAATGACTGGACAATTGTTTCCCGAGAAAGTTTGGCTCAGCCCAACTTGAAATGAAATGAGAAGACTGGCTTGTGCTACTGGGATATACCAAATGAATCTTCTAACTTTATTTCTGTTAGTTCCAGAGCTGATTAGTCATTTGCTGTGTGATTTTGGGCATAACCTCTACGACAATGGAGATATCATGAAGGGAGCTAGGAATTAAATTATCAACATAATTAGGCGTGCCAAATATGAAAATGTCTATTTTATGTGTTATAAATACATCTTTTTTATATATAAAAAAGGAGAAAAATGAAGAATGAGGCCTTGTAATTAATGCTCTGCTGCCAGAATGATGCAACAGTTAGTTTATTAAAAAAACAACAAAAAACCCCAAAGCCCTACTGTCTCTGAATAGCTAACTCTGCACTCTGACGCTTGCCAAACTGTGATGTTGGCAGATTTCCAAACCAAGCAGGTCCAGAAAAAGCGAAGACTCCAAGAGTGACCTGCTGCCAGCTCAATGATTTTAACTCCAGGAGCTGACAGCAACAGTGACCTAGCAGAACATAATGCAGATTAAAATAGTCAGAGAACTTCCCGAGCGCATGCACTGCATACAAGAGGTCCCAGGTTTAATATGCAGGTACGGCTGGTCAAGACTCCTGTCTGTCTGAAATGCTGGAAAGCTGCAGCAAACAGTAACAGAACTACATGGCCTAATGGTCTGAATCAGTAGGACAGTTTCTTAAGATTCGTCTCACAGTCACGTTGGGCGCTTCCTGCCGCAATGTGGAAGAGAGGCGAGAGCTGTCCCAAAATAGCGGGACTGTAGGAAGGACATTTTTCCCCCTCCTCCCAAACGTTGGGCAATGTAGCATTCCTAGGAATACAGGAAGTAGCCCTTCACTGAGTCATGCCCTTGATATGTCTAGCCCAGTATTGTCCTTGGCAATGACTCTCTAGGATTTCAGATCAGAGGCATCCACAACGCTAAGAAATGCTCCTTGTTATTGTTCCTGACATCCAGTTTTGAGAGTTCCTGGGGGGAAAGGGCACCAAGGTTCAATTTTAATATTGCACATTTTTCTGTGCATACTTTAAAAGAATCTTAAGTGTGCACATTGAATAAGAGAATGAGACAAGCACATCGTAAAGTACCAAGCAGAGATCCAGAATTGGGTGCATATTCCTGTCCAGCGTGCACTTGATGGGCAAATCGGGTTAACTGATTAATTTATAATAATGTTTCTATCCTGCCACCCTCTGACAGGAAGATGGGATTTTAAGTGTTGTGTTGAAGAAATTTAAAAATGTCTCTACCTAATTCACCCTTTCTGAAACAATGTGTGAACTGGAACACAGCCATCCTTTGCAATTAACATTTCTCCGAATTTTGCAGTGCAGTACACCAGCAAGTAAAGTGTGCATAAAAATTTGAATAATTCGTGAAAACGGCTGTTATGGGGGAGAAGGGTGTTTTGTGGAAGTTTTAATGTTTTGTATGAATCTTTTTTTTTTTATAGATGGTATAATGCATTTGTTTGTTTTTAATGTAAGTCACTTGGGGACTTTTTAGGTGACTAATAAATTTAAATACTACTAATAAAAATGATACATACATGCAAAGGTGCATTACTTTAGGAGAGATGGCATACAATAATGTGTATATTAGAATAAATCTGCGCTAAAACGCCAGTGAATTTTCATGAGGACTCTAAAAATAAATAAATCACAACCTGATTTGGAAGGGTGGGGACCTGAATGGGGAAAAAAGGGGAAAATGTCAGGGACTGGACTGAAGAGGAGGGCTGGAGATTGCCCCCTCCTTCTCCTCTGCTTTCCTTGGAAGAACAAAGGACTCTGCAAAAGCAAAGGACTCAAAGAGTTTGGTTCTTGAGGCCACCTGTAGGGCCACGGGCTGCTGCTTGGGAAAGAAGGGGAGTGAGCTCAGAGGGAGCAACATCACTATGAAGTTAAGGATTGGATTCTTTGTCTTGCAACCCGGTAACTGAATAAGACCATAAATACACACTTTCTTGCTTCTTCTTTGATGCTACCGGGGGAGCAGAGAATCCCCCAAACCTGGCAAAAATGAGAAACTAAGAGAAACCAACATTTATGGGTTTGTCTGTCTCCAGAGTAATTGCTCTAGTTGTATAGGTCCGTATAGTTAAAGCTATGGTTTTCCCAGTAGTGATGTATGGAAGTGAGAGCTGGACCATAAAGAAGGCTGATGCTTTTGAATTATGGTGCTGGAGGAGACTCTTGAGAGTACCATGGACTGCAAGAAAATCAAACCTATCCATTCTTACGGAAATCAGCCCTGAGTGCTCACTGGAAGGACAGAGCGTGAAGCTGAGGCTCCAATACTTTGGCCACCTCATGAGAAGAGAAGACTCCCTGGAAAAGACCCTGAGGTTGGGAAAGATTAAGGGCACAAGGAGAAGGGGACGACAGAGGACAAGATGGTTGGACAGTGTTCTCGAAGCTATCAACATGAGTTTGACCAAGCTGCGGGAGGCAGTGGAAGACAGGAGTGCCTGGAGTGCTCTGGTCCATGGGGTCACAAGAGTCAGACACGACTAAACGACTAAGCAACAACAACAAGAGTAATTGCTCAAGTGAAGTCTCTGCAGCCTCCTTTGGTCTGTAAGGTCTGCTCTGACACCCTGGTACACATTAACACTGGAACCTTCAGACAAGGCCTAAGATGTGGACTTCTTTTGAGGGCTCATTGTCCCATCACAGAAACGCGCTTTGGCATTTGGTCTGGTATCCCTCAGCCAAATTAAAGCAATCCTTTGTACTCTGCTTAGACATGAGACACACAGTGCCAAAGTTTCTGTTTGCATGCTTTTTGGAGGATATCAGTAATTCAGGTTCAGTAATTTACCAGCATGCCTATCAGGCAAAAACTGTCTGGCTGAGACAACTCTGTTCCAACAATGTAAGGTCACTGTGGCCTGGAGCTGTGACAATATACGCCTCTGTAAAGAAGAGTATCAAGCTTCAAGGTCAGATATTATCTCCATTTGCCTTCACCTGAGAATGTCTTCTGCCATCAACAGACAACTGCTGTTGCAGGTCTCCCGTTTGCAGTTTACAAACTCAAAGTCCATACAACTGATTCTTGGGTATGGTTGCTACCAAAGCAGTATGGGGGTTGTTCTATCTACTCACTTTGTTGGTAATCAGTTTTAATTATTAAATAATGACTTGGAAAACTGTTCCCTAATTTTTCTTTGTTTACTTATGCAGTAATTATATGGTAATTACTGTGCAAGTGTCAGAAGGGCTAGGACAAACAAAGGAATGCTACTCATTATGAACACAATCCCATAAATGTTTACTTGGAAATTAGTTTGACTGAGTTCAATGCTCGCTGCTTCCTACTAAGTGTGTTTAGGATTGCAGCTGAAGTCAAAGGGACAACATAGCCTGCACTCCAAATCCCACTTAGCTAAGAGTAAGCCCCATTCAGTAGGACTTGCTTCTGAGAATACATGGTTAGGATCGTGATGTTAGTCATGAATTAAGCCCCATTTATCTCAGAGGAAATTTAGTGCAACTCAGTACATAACAGGAGCCTTTAAGTCTTAATAGGTTGAGATTTCATTTCACACTCAAGATCATTTGTTGCTTTCTCCAAAACACACTCCACTAGGCATAGGTAAATCTGTCGCAATTTATTATTTTTCCAGTCTCAGAATCATCGAAATTTAGAGTTGGGGGGACCCCAAGGGTCATCTAGCATAGCTGTCAACTTTTCCCTTTTCTTCAAAGAATCCTATTCGGAATAAGGGAATTTCCCTGAAAAAAAGGGATAAGTTTTCAGCTATGTCATCTAGTCCAGCCCCCTGCAATGCAGGAATCTCAGCTAAAGCATCCATGACAGAGGGCCATCCAGCCTCTGCTTAGAAACCTCCAAGGAAGGAGAGTCCACCGCCTTTGGTGGGAGTCTCTTCCACTGCCAAGCAGCTCTTATTGTTCTTAAATGCAGTTCACCACATTTCCACATCACTTTGAGATTTATTTATTTTTTAAATCCTCATGAAAATTCAGCATTTCAGTACAGTGGTACCTCAGGTTACATACGCTTCAGGTTACATACGCTTCAGGTTACAGACTCCGCTAACCCAGAAATAGTACCTCGGGTTAAGAACTTTGCTTCAGGATGAGAACAGAAATCATGCGGCAGCAGTGGGAGGCCCCTTTAGCTAAAGTGGTGCTTCAGGTTAAGAACAGTTTCAGGTTAAGAACGGACCTCCAGAATGAATTAAGTACTTAACCCGACGTACCACTGTATACACATTTCTGCAAAGCAATTTCCCCCAATATATGTGTTTTCTATACATAGCATATGCATTTTTTTGCTCATATTACTTGTTTGGAGAACTGCATTACGAAATCCAGAGAACTTTGAGTTTTGAAGGATATTTGTGTTTTGGCTCATGCATTGATTTGGAAACTGCAAAATAGTTTGTGTTTCGATGCAAACTGAATCAAATGTCTCCGCCATCCTTACTCCCTACCCAGCCATGCTTATTTTCCGAGGCAGAACAGATTGAAGTTATTTCTGCCTTCAGAAAAAAAACACAGAAAATATTTTCTATTTATTAATGACAGGTCTCCCAAACTGTGACAAATGCACAAAAAATCATTTTCAGGTGACAACCCAAGCCCAAATGAGCTTTCCTGATCTTTGACAGATACTTTTGCAATGTTTTCACTTGGGGTACCATGAAAAGGTAGAGTGTCTGGCTTCCTGACTCAACACACAGATGGACTATTCCCCCAAGTTCTCTCGCTTCCTCAAATAAATCTCAGCAAGGAAGGGCAGACCAAAGCTTTTGGTATTTTGGGATGTCAGCATGAAGCTTGGTTAGAGAGTAGCATTACTTTGTTCTTTCGTTTTGGTTTTATAGCCTTCGCGGCTGATGTTAAAGAGATCATTTACTTCAGATATTAAGAGAACGCTGGAAAGAAAACAGATAATCAGGAACAAAAGAAACCTGGCATGTTCAGCTGTTTGAATAAGCCACACCTCTCTCCTCACCCCTCCAGATTAAACACAAAAGGTCTCAGAGAAAAATTAACGTTGTAGAAACGCTCCACAGATGTCATTAAAGGTGGCTTTTATGCAACCATCAGACGTAAATATGAAGAAACAACACTCGTGGAGGGGGAAGACAACAAGCTGTTTGCTTCGGAGTTTGAACAGCTCTGCCACCACCTACTTCCCAGCTGCTGTTTTATATAATGAATGGGTTTTCATTGCTAACAAAAACATTTGCTTACTCTCATAAAAAAGTGAAAGGGAAAAGGGTGTTTTGAGGTAAGCTAAGTCACTTTATTAAGAGTCATTCTAGGCATACTGTTGATATATGCAACCCAGAACTGTGAATGTTAATGGGGGCTCTACAATTGAGTTCAATGGGATTGGACTCACCGCTGGTTGGCCTTTGGGCCATGAAATAAATGGCATTTTTAAGCCACCGCCCCCATAATATGTTTGAAATGTACAAAGATCAGCTGCAGCTCCTTGCTGATTGTCCACTCTGAAGCAAACAGGCTGTGTTTCTGCATAACATGTGAAACTAGGCCCCTGAGAAACAAAAAGCTTAAGGGTCATAGGATTTAAATGTGCTCACATGGGTTGTAATAATATGCTTATAGTTTGCTCCATTTGATGCCACACTTGGTTGCCAAATACAACTTAGCAGACATGGATGGTAGTTACCTTGGCTTCAAGTTATACTACCCACTCCTATATTGGACAAAATGGGTTTACCCCCAAGTGCATTGACTGTTTTATTCCTTGCAGTGATAAAATGATAATGTCTCAGAGGAACATGATGAAAAAGGTACTTAGAACATGGCTGCTGCTCTGGATGTGCTAGCAACTTGTTCAACTCCTTAATTACAACAGGTATAGTACCAACCTAGATATATCAGCTTTCCAGTACCATCTGCAAATATGGGCAGCTGCTGTCTCATGTCTGAGTGGCTAGAGAAATCCAAGCCACTTCCTTCATTTCCTCTCGGCCGCACTAGGAAACTCCAGCTGATGGTTGAGGCTTTGGTCATGCAGGGCTCTCAGCTGCTC
Organism: Podarcis vaucheri; assembly: GCF_965113315.1. NCBI lineage: Eukaryota > Metazoa > Chordata > Lepidosauria > Squamata > Lacertidae > Podarcis > Podarcis vaucheri. Next base: position 95,224,859 of record NC_138761.1, read on the forward strand.
AGTAATATAATAATTATAATAATAATTTATTATTTATACCCCGCCCATCTGGCTGGGTTTCCCCAGCCACTCTGGGCAGCTTCCAATAGAATACTAAAATACAATAGCCAATTAAACATTAAAAGCTTCCCTTAACAGGGCTGCCTTCAGATGTCTTCTAAAAGTCTGGTAGTTGTTGTTCTCTTTGACATCTGGTGGGAGGGCGTTCCACAGGACGGGTGCCGCTACTGAGAAGGCCCTCTGCCTGGTTCCCTGTAACTTGGCTTCTCGCAATGAGGGAACCACCAGAAGGTCCTCGGCACTGGATCTCAGTGTCCGAGCAGAACGATGTGGGTGGAGACGCTCCTTCAGGTATAATGGACCAAGACCGTTTAGGGCTTTAAAGGTCAGCACCAACACTTTGAATTGTGCTTAGAAACGTACTGGGAGCCAGTGTAGGTCTTACAAGACCGGTATTATGTGGTCTCAGCGGCCACTCCCAGTCACCAGTCTAGCTGCTACATTCTGGATTAGTTGTAGTTTCTGGGTCACCTTCAAAAGTAGCCCCACATAGAGCACCTTCCCACCCCTTTTTAGTTGCCCCAGCCATTCTGGGCGGCTTCCAACACATATTAAAACCTAATAAAACATCACAGTACATGGCTGCCTTCAGGTGTCTTCTAAAGGTTGCATAGTAACCCATCTCCTTGACATCTGATGGGAGGGCGTTCCACAGAGTGGGTGCCACTACTGAGAAGCCCCTCCATCTGGTTCCCTGTAGTTTCACTTCTTGCGGTGAGGGAACCACCAGAAGGTAGTGTGCTTTATGAATGAGTTCTGTCCCCTTCCTTGGGGAGAGCTAAGCCAGCTTGACTCACACAAAGAAGGCTGGCTCTCCTCCAATTCCATACTGGTATATGCCTCATGCTATGCTTCACCCATCACTTATTTCCAGCAAAGCATGTCATCTTTATCTCAAGGATGAAAAGACAGCATGGGAAGACTGAAGTGAACAACACAGAAACTCAGGAATCTGCATGGCAGCCTGATCCTCAAGCTACTTCAGATGTCATAAGTGAAGTACAAATAAGTTGATGGCGCTAAAATGACTTAAAGGACTTAAACACATCACTTCTGTGTGTTGTAAATCAGGCAGAGATTATTCTCTCCCATGCACAAAAGAGCTAAAATGACATAGAAGTCTTAACTGTATAAAATAACTCTCTCCATATAAAGCAGAGATGGGGACCTGTGGCTGGCTGAGGATGACAGGAGTTGTAGTCCAACAATATCTGGAAGGCTGCTGTTTCCTCACCTTGGCATAAAGGAGCTCTTGGATGAATTCCCTACTAGACTTGCTACCAGAAATGCATGAGAAGACAAAATGTTGAGAAAGGTCGATGCAACCCAGTGGACAAGTTCAGTGTGCAGAAGATATCTGCAGGAATGATGGCATGTTGTGAGCTCTTTACGAATGGGGCCATCAGGAATTTCAAAACAGTTATTATTTTGATTTTCTCCTACATTTTGTTTACATAATGAACTCCAGATGTCCTTAGGCAGTAGCTGCATCCTGCGATTAAAAAAATGACCATCATTTCATTACCCATCATCCCCTTACCCGTGTGGAAAAAAAACCCCAGAAAGCAGCAAACATGATAACTGTGAAACAGGAAATATTCTCATACTGGTTCCCATGAGAAATTTTGCTCCCGGGCTGGATTGTCCCTCCTTTATATGCGAAAGAGTTTTCCAGCGTGCTTTCTCTACTCTACAGCAGGGATGGGGAGCCTGAGGCATTCCAGATGTTATTGGACTCCAACTCCCATCCACCCCAAGCAGCATGACCAATGAACAAGGAAAGTGGAAGGTATAAGAAGTTTCCTACAGTCTGGTTTGGTCCTGTCCATTTATACAGTGGTACCTTGGTTTACGAACTTAATCCATTCTGGAAGTCCGTTCTTAAACCAAAGCGTTCTTAAACCAATTTACAAATGGAACACACTCAACAGGAAGCAGAACATGTTCCGCTTCCAAGGCAAAGTTCACAAACCAAAACACCTACTTCCGGGTTTGCAACTTTCTTAATCCAAGTTGTTCATAAACTAAGCTGTTCTTAAACCAAGGTACCGCTGTACTATTCAGACATTCCCAAAACAGATGCTTTGATCTATTTCTTTATGTGACAACAGCAGCAAGAGTAATATACATCCCAAAGTGGAAAGATAAAGAAATAGAGATAGGGAAACCACAGAAGGATGAAGAGGAAGTGCTTATCTTTTGGGAAGAAGGAAGAATCAGTAATGCTATGTATTAAAGTTTTGGGGGAAAAATACTTAAATAGAATAACAATTTAAAAACTCGGAGATGGGGAGCCTGTGGCCCTCCAGGTGTTATAGGGCCAGCATGGCTAGTGGTAAGGGATGATGCGAACTGTAGTAAGCCCCACTGAATTGCCTCTGAGTAACACGCAATGTTAAGCAAAATCATGGCTTAGTGATTGCGACTGCTTTGGACTGTTTAGCACAGTGCAGTGGGACAGTTAAGTCTTGGTGCGTCAGCCAAACTCAAACTAATGGTTAAACTTTCTCCTTCTTAACCATGAACTATTGTCAAGGTTAAGTCCCTGGGAGCAAGCAGAAAAGAGTAGTGGGTAGATCCATACCATATTTTTAAAGCATACTCATGACTGCCCTTCCCCCAAGGATCCTGGGAATTGTAGTTTCCCCTTCACAGAGCTACAGTTCCCATCATGTTTAACAGACTACAGTTCCCATTTTATTTTATTTCATTTTTAAAACGTGCATTGAATCTGGGCAAACCAGGCCATAGGCAAGAACGTGCTGCAAACGAGGAACAGGTACCTTTTGTACATTACAGCCGCACTTCGAGATAATTGCGCAGAAAAGCAGAACGGCTGCAATATTTACCAGGTGAATCTCAGTCCCTCCTTGAAATGATGAGCATCGAATCTGCTTTAAATTGTGAGCCATTGTCCACAGTGGAGGTAATCCTTGGGGCAATTGATATCACAGGAATTAACAATGTTTTTTCTATCATTGCTTCGACATCCGCCTTCATATAAAGCTAAATAAGGAAAATGCCCGTTCTACTGCGGAGTGGAGGAAATTATTTTGTAAAACACTCTGGTGTAATGTTCCCTGCTCCTCTCACCTGCCTCCTCTGGCCCCTTGGCCACCCATGCTTTTCACAACGGCGGGCTGGCTTTAACGACCCCTCTGAATGTTTGTGCAGATTCCATTACGCTTCTCGCCAGTTTCCACGCACATGCACACGGCGTCTCATTACTCCTTCCTTGTTTGTGAGGAGCAGCCTGAGCCCTCCCCATGGGGAATGCATTCTTTCTTCAAGCTGCCGGAGGTGGGCTGTTGCAACCAGGGATTCTGCCACTCCTTTCCTAGGGGCTGGTTCTGCAGCCTGAGTTCCTCCCACGTGAAAGGCTTTCGCTGATGCAACAGCTCAGCCGGCGCTGAGAAACTTAGCTGGAAGCCAGTCTCTGGGTGAACTCTAATAATTAGGCAAGGACACAGAAGGTGCCTTGGAAACTTGTATTCCTGGTTTTGGGGAATGTCATAATAGCCGTAGCCTTTGGTAGGACATGTCTGTAAGGACATCCTTTTCCACAGGTGTTGCCTCTTTGCGTGTGATTTATTGGTCTTGCTCTTTCCTCGCCTCCACCCAGCGCTCTAAATACTCGGTGCTGTCCTCTGCATCCACTAGGAGGTCCATCAGGCCATAACTTATTTATCATCAATCCAAAGCCAGCTTTAATTACAGTGGTACCTCGGGTTAAGAACTTAATTTGTTCTGGAGGTCCATTCTTAACCCAAAACTGTTCTTAACCTGAGGTACCACTTTAGCTAATGGGGCCTCCCGCTGCCGCCACGCGATTTCTGTTCTCATCCTGAGGTAAAGTTCTTAACCCGAGGTACTATTTCTGGGTTAGCGGAGTCTGTAACCCGAAGTGCTTGTAACCCAAGGTGTTTGTAACCCAGGGTACCACTGTACCAGGAACAAGGGGGGAATTGATAGGGAAGCTGTGGGTTTGGTAGATTTCCCTTTACGGTGGTACCTCGGGTTAAGAACTTAATTCGTTCAGGAGGTCCGTTCTTAACCTGAAACTGTTCTTAACCTGAGGTACCACTTTAGCTAATGGGGCCTCCTGCTGCCGCCGCGCCACTGCCGTGAGATTTCTCTTCTCATCCTGAAGCAAAGTTCTTAACCTGAGGTACTATTTCTGGGTTAGTGGAGTCTGTAACTTGAAGTGTCTATAACCAAAGGTACCACTGTACATGTATACATGCAGGGCTTTTCTTTTATTTTTTCCAACTGGCAGTTGCTGGAACTCAGATGGGTGCCAATGCCATTATAACAGAACAAGGTAGGTGTTCATTTTTCTAGAAAAATAGTACTGTATACATGTATAGCTTACCTGGATGTGACTGTAATTAATAAGAAGAAGAATAGCCGGAACTCACCAGAACTCAGTCCTGGCATCTCTCAGGTGGGCACCATTGCCGTTATAAGAGAACAAGGGAGGTGTTTGTGGTGAGATCCGGCATCCCTTTTTCTAGAAAAATAGCACTGATGGTAATAATATCCAAACACACCTCCTTAAAGAGATAGTTGATACTGTCAGTCGAACCAGCACCTTATACTGGGCCCAGAAACAAACTGGTAACCACTTCTACAACAACAGGATTGTCTAATACAGTCATACCTCGGGTTGAAGTAGCTTCGGGTTGAGCATTTTTCAGTTGTGCTCCGCGGCGACCCGGAAGTAACAGAACGTGTTACTTCTGGGTTTCGCCACTCGTGCATGCGAAGGTGCTCAAAATGGCGTGAATTGTGACTTGCTCATGCACAGACGCGGGTTGTGTTCGCTTCAGGATGCGAACGGAGCTCAAGAACGGATCCCGTTCGCATCCAGAGGTACCACTGTATCTCAGTTGCCTGAGAGCGAGGATGGTGAGGTGATTTGGGGCTTTCAGACTTTGGGCCAGGGAGATCAAGGTTCAAATCCCTGCTGATCTGTAAAACTCATATTGGGCCATTCTAACTCAACCTAAACAACCTCACAGGGTTGTTGTGATGATAAAATCAGAGGTTGCTGGAAAACTGGCATATACATGGCCCTGAGAAACTTGGAGGAAATGCAGGATGAAAACGTAGCAAAATAAAATAAAATAATGGACTTGAATGTGACTGCTGAGAAATAAAATATATTCAAGATAAAGCATTCAGAAGATTACTTAGTGCTGGTGAACTACACACAGACTTGAGTTCTTGATTGGGAAGAAAGTCAGGCCTTTTCTCTTTTGCATGTAAGTAAAACATGCTACAGTTGTTTATTCTCCAAGGAGAGAAATATTTTTAGCTTCTGTACTCAGAGCATTGTGGTGTACTGAAAACTTTTTGATTAAACGGCAATAAAAGCTCAGCCTGTTACCAATTTTAGGCAGTTACCATGCCAACATGATAGGATGATGTACAGAATAAATAATGGAAGGGTTATGAAACGGAGTTTGAAATGACAAAGAGTTAGGTATGTCCTACATGTTGGGGGACTCTTATTCAGCTCTTCAAAGCTCACAAAAGGATAGTCTCCTGGGATCAGCTTCGGATCTGTGTTCATGTCTATGAAATTACATCTGTATAAGGATTTCGGTTTCTGTAAGGGTGGTGCTGTGGGTTAAACCACAGAGCCTAGGACTTGCCGATCGGAAGGTTGGCAGTTCGAATCCCCGCGATGGGCTCCCGTTGCTCGGTCCCTGCTCCTGCCAACCTAGCAGTTCGAAAGCACGTCAAAGTGCAAGTAGATAAACAGGTACCGCTCCGGCGGGAAGGTAAACGGCGTTTCCGTGTGCTGCTCTGGTTCACCAAAAGTGGCTTAGTCATGCTGGCCACATGACCCAGAAGCTGTACGCCGGCTCCCTCAGCCAATAAAGTGAGTTGAGCGCCGCAACCCCAGAGTTGGTCATGACTGGACCTAATGGTCAGGGGTCCCTTTACCTTTACTTTTATAAGGCTTGTCAAATGGGACAGTCTTTTGGGAGGTACCTTGACATTTTCATCTGCGGACAAGCTAGAACAGGACTGGTCAACATATGGATGCTCCACGGAGCCAACTGGCACATTTGCTTCCCGGTAGAATTCCTGTGCCTTTAATAACTGCATGATAAGTAGAAATTCAACAAGTGAAGCTCTTCCTTCACTGCCTCTTCATGCTGTGCATAAGCAGCTTGGGCCTTTTCCAGGCAAAAAGAGAGAGAGAGATGAAAACTCCATAGCACTGTCTCCCAAACTTGAGTCTCCAGCTGTTTTTGGACTACAACTCCCATCATCCTTAGCTAGCAAGATCAGTGGTCAGGGATGATGGGAGTCTCCAGCTGTTTTGGACTACAATTCCCATCATCCCTGACCACTGATCTTGCTAGCTAGGGATGATGGGAGTTGTAGTCCAAAAACAGCTGGAGACCCATGTTTCGGAAACACTGCTCTACAGGCTGCATGCATCTAGTTTTTGGAGCGTCTGACATCCCAGTGAGGTGTCCAAAGGACAAAAAGCAAGTTTTGACCTGCTCTTGTGCCTTTAAGTGCTGTTTGAGGTGCAAAATTCCGATATCAATGTTCCACCACTGAGCTTCGGTCCTTCCTAAGTATTGGGTTGTGACCTGAACTGGCTTTTGCACCTAGCATGATGTGCCGCCCCATTAACCACTCCTATAAACAGGAAGTGGCCTATATAATAAGCTTTCAGCTATTAAAACAATAGAATAAACCACCAACAGAAACATCAGGTAACATTTTAAAAATGGCAGCAGGTCATTTCTTAAAGCACAGTGCCGTAAAAACACTTCAAGCGATACCTCACCAAAGGCACATCCTGAATTCTGCATTTTTCAAGGTGATGAAAGTAGCATGCATCCCTGCAACGCTAAATTGGCAGCAGATATGGGAGGAAATGGAACTTTGCTCTTCTCCCAGGTGCCAGTTTCCTCTTTGTAATCCTCATCACATTCAAGGTGTGGGAGCATTGCAATATGGCATATCTAGAGAGCATGCATAGGTTACTTACAACCATATTAACTTGGAAGTAAGAAGGCTGTCCTAACAACATCTACTCAGAAGTAAGCGCTATTGAATTCAGTGGGGTTTTGACTCAGGTAAGTGGGGTTGGGGTTGCATTCTACTGAACTCACTGGGACTTTCTTCTACGTTCAGTGCTTAGAATTGCATTGTATGCTCTCATTCCTTTCAATGAGATTTGCTTTCCAGTAAGTCCCCTAGAGCCATAGCTGATGAGAACATAGCAAGCTGCCATTATACTGAGTCCACAGATGGCAAATCTGATAACTTTGGTCTCTCTCCTTTTCTCTTTATCCCCCCCCCCCCAAGTTTAGGTTCAGTTTCTCACATCAGTTTGTGTGTTTCTATATGTATGCATGTATGTATGTATGTCTATAAATATGTGAAACTTTATCAGCATTTCAGTGCACATCCCTCCTAATGTACACATTTTTGTGTGAAATTTTGCACCATACACACTGTTTTGCAGATTTCTATGCTACTTTCACTAATGTGTGTTTCAAGCACACTTTACCCTGGGGTGTGCATTTTTAGACACATTATTTGACTGGAAAACCATGCTGCAAAATTCAGAGAAGTGCAAATTTTGAAGGAGAGCCATGTTTCCATTCGCATTTCAATCGGGCAGCTGTGACTTGGGTAAGTTCACTTTGAAATGCAAACTGACTCGGATTTCTCCCGCGTCCCTAACTGCGTCGGACTATTGCTCCATCTAGCCATGTACTGGCTGCACTAACTGGAGATGACGGGGATTGAACCGAAGACTTTTCACATGCAAGGCAGGATGCTCCGCCACTGAGCTACAGCCCTCCCCTGTTCCATCCTTCCCCCATCACGCCTGGCAGTGCTTCCCAGTGCTGTTGCTCTTTGTCAGCAAGCTCGTGTTGCTTTTACATAAGCGGGAGCAGCCGCTGGTGCAGAGAGGGGCTCAGGAAGAGCGATTCAGAGGAAAGGTATGCAAGTTGTTGAATCAGTAACACGACACCCAAACACCAACTGCCTTTCTTTATTCATAGCTTGAGGTGAAGCAAGAGGAAGAGGAGGAGGAGGAGGTAGGTGGAGGACACCAAATTGTGCAACGCAGCTAGGAAGAAGGCCAACATAAAGCGAGGGGAACATGTAAGCATCAGCCTGCTTGCAGAGGCCAGATGAATGTTAAACTGCCTCGCCTGGACCCTCTGACATGGGAACAAGGGTGACATTTCCAACCAAGCATAAGTGGGAGTAGAAAGTACGTTCTAGGAATTCATAAAACATGCATTATTTCCCCCCCCCCATGTGTTTCAAAATCCATATATAAACCTAAAATTTACTTCCTAAATTTTTAATTTTTCATGTTTCATCGTGTTTTTAATACAGTGGTACCTCTAGTTATGAATTTAATTCGTTCCGGAGGTCTGTTCTTAAGCTGAAACCGGTCTTATCCTGAGGTGCGCTTTTGCTAATGGGGCCTCCTGCTGTGCGCGTGCCTCTGGTGTGCAATTTCCGTTCACATCCTGGGGCAAAGTTTGCAACTAGGAGCAGCTACTTCTGGGTTAGCGGATCTCGTAACCTGAAGCGTTCATAACCAGAAGTGTTCGTAACCAGATGTACCACTGTATTCTGTTGGGAGCTGCCCAGAGTGGCTGGGGAAACCCAGCCAGATGGGTAGGGTATAAATAGTAAGTTGTTATTATTACTGTTGTTGTTGTTGTTACTTCACATTTTCCTAGCAGTTACGTCATACCAGAATCTGGAGGAGTGCCAGCCTTTGTTTTACGTAGACCTCATGTTGTGATTCTCTTACACTTGCTGGAACCTAGGGTGCATCCAGACTTTGAGATTTTCACATTAGCCTTCCTGATTATAATGTCAGCACTTCTGTCCCGGTTTCTAACATTCTGTTTGCACTGAGTTTCCTGTTGCATTTTGGAACTGTGGTTGGTGGGGGTTTTGTATCACCACGTTGCACTAAATTTCATTCACAACAGTGGGTGCCATGTGACACAACAGCGAACATCATTGGACATGTCGCCACCTTTATGAGCATGTGTGCATCTGTTCCCTTAGGATTAACTTATGAAAATGGGGGTGGCGGGTGGAGAGAGCCATATGCCAGAATACCGCTCAAATTGTCATCATATTGCAGGAAAATTACAGCGCAAAACTCCCACAATTTTTCAGGTTAACGGGATGCAAACGTATCTTTTCTGAAGCAATTGACAGCGAAACAAGCACTAAACTTCTGCTAGATTTCTATAAGTGACTTTTCCATCATGTGAAAGATCATATAAAATGTGGTCATTGTCAGGTAAGGAAACATTAGAGAAGCAGAATAAAGTGCTGTCTGAATGTAGCCTTAGCCAGCCAGCTTTGAAACATTCTGGAAGACTTAACTCTTCAGAACGTGTTGATATAAAAGTTGTTTAATTAAAATCATGCTGTGCTGCACATTTCCTGGGTCCCTGAAGTATCCTGCACTGTCCCTCCCTCATTGTTTAAGATGGAACATAATGTGTTTTCTTTCTTTTTCTTTGTCCTTCCAAAAACTGAAATTTTAGGAAAACTATATTTACATGATTGTCCTGTTCCGTAGAATTTCTAAAAAAAAAAAAAAATCTAAAAAAATAATAATGAAGCAAGTCTTATACTTGTCAATAAAAGACAAAATTAAAAGCAGATGTTTAAGAAAAGTCAAAACATAATTAAAGTTAATATTTAAGCTAAAAACAGATTAAAACACACGCCATTTTCTGCATGTCTAAAAAAGCTTGCCTGAACAAAAATGTTTTTAGCAGGTGCCAAAACATGTGAAAGCACATGCCTGATGTCAATTGACACGGAGTTCCAAAGGTGTCACCATGCTAACTTCTTACAAGGGCAGAATGACTATTATGTGGTACCTGTAATAGTGCCAGTAGAAATACACTTTATATTTGGTAATAAAAGCTATACCGGGTTCCTTTCCTATGCAGTACAGCCCAGTCCTGACCATGTTTACACCCATGTAAGCCATATTGACTTCAGTAAAGGCAAAGTACTGGGATTGCAGTCATTCACTCATTCCTTTCTTCTTATTTATTTCCTTAAATTTTTTATCCCACCTTTCTTCCACCATGGTGGTGGTTCTAAGGTGGCCTCTCATCCAAATGCTGACCAGCAAGGTGGCAGCCTCATGGTCCTGTCACACTATATCCTCTCAGTATGTGGGACGCGGCTGGCACTGTGGTCTAAACCACTGAGCCTCTTGGGCTTGCCAATCAGAAAGTCGGTGGTTCGAATCCCCCTGATGGGGTGAGCTCCCATTGATCTGTCCCAGCTCCTAGCACTTTGAGAAGCACACCAGTGCAAGTAAATAAATAGGTACCACTGCAGCGGGAAGGTAAACAACATTTCTGTGCACTCTGGTTTCCGTTACAGTGTCCCATTATGTCAGAAGTGGTTTAGTCATGCTGGCCACAGGACCCAGAAAGATGTCTGTGGACAAACGCAGTCTCCCTCGACCTGAAAGCCAGATGAGCGCCGCAACCCCATAGTCGCATTTGACTGGACTTAATCGTCCAGGGGTCCTTTACCTTGACCTTCCAGTTGCATGACCAAATGCAAAGGAGAAGAGGACCCCTATGCCTCTGACAGCTGTGTTGAATATGGTATATTGATGAATCCAGCTTGTCATGAATGAGAACAGGCACGGCTCAGGAACACCTCTCATTCCCTTTCCTCTTTTGCAGGTGTAGCCAAGTCCCAACTCCCAACACTGGCATCACTGCAGGTTGCCTGGATGGCACTGGGGTGGGTCAGGGTGGTGGATACCCCAGTGCAGCCAATCCAGTGCATCCACACAACCTTGACCTCACTGCCCCCTTACCCCACCTTCTAGGTAAGCTGCAGCAGTGCCTGTGTTGGGAGGGCAGCTCTTGGCCTTTGCTCCACCCACCAGCCACAACTGCTCCTCTTGGATCTTAGCCTATCATTGAAATCAAAAGGAGTTTTGCCACGGGGTTGCATCCCGAGCCCAGTATTCAAGCAGAAGCCTTGATGTCTTGCTTCCCTATGGCTGTACCATAGTGAGGATTATACAAGGATGGCATGACTAAGTTTGCCGCAGCTAATATTCCATCCACAGAGAGAAAGTGCATTTGATCTGGCAAGCGCTTTTTATGTTAAAACGTTGGCACATCATTGCTTGTCAAACCATTTCCCTCTCCATCTCTCTATTATATGGTAATCCCATTTGATACCCTAGATGACAATTTTGTGCGCTGTCACTGTGACATGCCACTCAAAAGCTGTCTCAGGAGGCTTATGTAATGTTATGCCGCGAACTGGTCTAGCGTGCTTCAAAAGAAGGATATCCAAAGAGGAAACTTCCTACCTGGGTGAGGAGAAAGTATCTGATTGTTGTAGGCAGACAGGAAAATCTTACACATGTCTGTTCAATAAGGTGCAGGAATAGGTTGGGTCATTTAATTCTGGTCAGGTGGCACCTTTTGGTGGGGGGAACATTTGACAAGAACTGTGAGATAGGAAATACGAGTGGCAGGCCACCTTAGGAGAACATACATCTCCCACCTTCCTTTCTTACCACTTCCTTGGAACATCAAAAGAGGCCTCATAAAGTATTGCTTTGATAGCATCTTCTCCTAAGTGAAATCTAAGGGAACTGGGCCCTGGGGCTAATAATTAAGTTCCATTGAATGTAGTAGGACTTTTGAGTAAAACAAAACATTGTGTGAGTGAAAACCTTTTTGCGGGAAATGTTTCAATACTCATTGACTAATACTCTCTTAAATGCTAACATGGAGGGGGGGGGGTTTACACAGTAGTTGCATACCAACTGAGGCCCAAGTCAAATCAGGCGTATTTGGAGGGACTTGGGCATCGGATGAGTTGGGAACAGACAGTTACGGATCGCTACAATTTGGGTTGGATGGCCCAGAGCGATCTGGGCCATCAGGGGAGTGGGCATCAGGTAGCCCTGATGCTAACTCACTCTTTGAGTCATTAGGCATCACTCAGCAAAGTTCTTCCATTAACACAACAATATGTGGCTGTGTGACCGAGTTTATCCTCCCCATTTTCTCTCCCATTCCCCCTAAATCTGTTCCTCCATCTATCTGGAGCAGATTTGAGGAGAGTATGAGGGGCACGTGAGGAAAGAGAGGGAAGGGAATTTCTATGGCACAAACAGAAATCTTTGTTCTAATGGAATTACTTCATTGGGTACCGTCCATTGTTGTCTTCTGCCTCAGAGATAATTGTTTTGCAACTGATCCAAGCTAGAGGGTATGCCTTCGGGCTGGATGAAATAGTGAACTGAACGGAGCCTATTTGGTTCAATTTTCATTCAGTCTGAAATGAATGCTTCAGAAGTCTAAATGGGAATCCCATTCAAGAGTCCTATTCATACTTCTTCGTGCCACTTGGGATGGGTAAGGAGTTTATCTGTCTCCAGTGGCAGAAGAATGTACTCTGGTGAATGCTCCTTGGGGCTGTCAGCTGTCATTTCTCCCCTATTATTTCCTCCCAGATGTCCTGGAGCAATGCAACATCCAGGGTATTGTGGGTAAACAAAGCATGGCAGTCACTGTGAAGACCACTGCTGGAAATGTGTGTAATGCAACAAACATATTCTAACACACGGATGGCAAAATAAATGTAACATTCATGACTAGAGATGGGAGGATCTGTCAATTCCAGTCACCTCAGTTTCTTATTTTTCCAATCTTCTATTCACTTCTCCAGATTTCTCCAACAATTTGCCTTTGGTCTGAAAGAAACCCTTTTGAAAATCATTCAGCATTTTAGTGCCAATTTCTCCTAATAAATGTATTTTTGGACGTAGCTTTGACTCATGTACACATTTTCGCAAGCAATTTCTCTTGATGCAACAATACTTTGTGTTATTTTCACCACTATATTCATTTTGACAACATTAACCCTTAATATATGAATCTCTGCTTGGTTCGAGAACTGTGTTGTAAAATTCGGTAAGTGTGAATTTTGGTGCTCATATTGTTTTAGAACATGCAAATTTGATAGATTCATCTTTAAATGTGAACTGAATCAAATTTCTCTCTCATCCCTCTGCATGAACGAGTAACTAAACAGTTGAGCTCTTTACAAATGAATGGAGTAATGAAAGAAACTACATTCTTGTGCCCTACCAAGCTATGGTTATAGAGCATCACTCATAATAATAATAATAATAATAATAATAATAATAATAATAATAAATTTTATTTATATCCCGCCCTCCCCAGCTGAAGCCGGGCTCAGGGCGGCTAACAACACTAAAATAGTGCAACATTATAAAAACATCAAAGAATTAATTAAAATCAAAATTGATGGCAACCATAAACTAAAGTATTGTAAAGATTGCCAAAGGAGGGAATCAGGCTGCGCCCTGACCAAAGGCCTGGTGGAACAGCTCTGTCTTGCAGGCCCTGCGGAAAGATGTCAAGTCCTGCAGGGCCCTTGTCTCTTGTGACAGAGCGTTCCACCAAGTTGGAGCCGCAGCCGAAAAAGCCCTGGCTCTAGTTGAGGCCAGCCTAACCTCTCTGAGGCCTGGGACCTTCAAGATGTTTTTATTTGAAGACCGTAAGTTCCTCTGTGGGGCATACCAGGAGAGACGGTCCCGTAGATACGAGGGTCCTAGGCCGTATAGGGCTTTGAAGGTTAATACCAGCACCTTAAACCTGATCCTGTACTCCACCGGGAGCCAGTGCAGCTGGTATAGCACCGGATGAATGTGATCCCGCAGCGAAGACCCCGTAAGGAGTCTCGCTGCGGCATTCTGCACCCGCTGGAGTTTCTGGGTCAGTCTCAGGGGCAGCCCCACGTAGAGCGAGTTACAATAATCCAGTCTGGAGGTGACCGTCGCATGGATCACAGTGGCTAGGTCAGGGCGAGAGAGGTAAGGAGCCAACTGCTTAGCTTGGCGGAGATGAAAAAATGCCGCCTTTGTTATAGCTGCAATCTGCGCCTCCATGGAGAGGGAGGTATCGAAGATTACACCCAAACTCTTAACGGACGGTGCTGGCACTAATTGCACCCCCGCAAGAGACGGGAGTTGCCCCCTCAATCCCATATCGTCCCATCCCAGCCAGAGGACCTCTGTCTTCGAAGGATTTAACTTCAACCGGCTCCCACGTAACCATCCAGCCACAGCTTCCAAGCATCTGGTCAGTGTGTCTGGGGCCGACACACTGATCAGATGCTTGGAAGACTAGGGGATAGTTGATGAGTGGAAGCCAGGGGTGCCTAAATTCCATTGAGATCAATGAGATTTAAGTGCTTAATTGTTATTGGTTTCAATGTAGCTTGAGTGCACCTGCCATTGGACTGTGCCCAGTGGTCATGAGCTCAGCCCAGAGTTTGGTATGCTTAAGCCTATTGATTTCAGAGAGCTTAAGTGGACTTAACTCTGTGCTGGATTATAGCCAATATGCTTCGAAGGTCGTATAATAGGAGCCCTACACAAAGGGTTACCTTGGCATAGGGCTTGCACTGACCAGGCTTAGGATACAGAGGAATCTGCAATGCACCTATCTTATGACTATTTCACAGAAGGAATCTGTGATTAATTAAGGGGTTGCCAATGAGGCACCCTCCCAATCTAGGACTGCAACTCGCACCATCTCTTCTGGGCTGGGGCTGACCGGAGTTCAGCAACATTCAGCACTATGTTGGCTACCCCAAATTAAATTTGTATTCTTTGGATAAAAAGTAAACATTTGCAAAACTTACTTGCTGGTAAGGACAGTCTTTTCTCAGCTCTGATAGACTGGCATTCAGGCATCACTACTTTTAAAGGCCCCCAGCCATTCTCAACACAATATTTTGCTGGTCCTGAGGGATGAGGAAGGGCATTGTTGAAAGCCTGCTTTTGGTGCTGGCACCGCTCATTACTGCGCTGGAAACTTGCACATCTGTGTCTAAAACACACTTTGAATCCTTGAGAACTAAGCACCTAACTGTCACCTTTGTCATTGACAAGTCTGGTCCCAAGTCTGTGAGTTTTGCCTTTGTACCCAAGAATCATCAGGAGGTTTCATTTTTGGTCAACAGATGTGATAACTGCTTCCACCGAACTATTTAGAGATGGCTGTGATGTCCCTCTTATTCCCATCTGGTAGATTGAACCGAATTAAACTTGGCAATTGCTGTAAGAATGTGAGAGCAGGAAATCTGAAAACCTGATGAAGGAGGCCTTCCCTGTTGCAAAGGGTACTTTTGATCTCTGACTGAATGGCTAATCTATATTTCATAGCTCAGAAAGTCAGCATTTCCTTTACGTAATTGCACCGGGAGGAAGTGCATAAGGCTTTTGTGGAACCTGAAAAGCCTATTGCCTTGGGCCATTTTTAATGTGCCATAAATTATTCAGCAACAAGGCACTCTCCTTTCTATTTACAGTAAGTTGGAGCTCTGGTGTGCGTGCAGGATACATAACTAACACGAAACTGCACTCGTTGGAGCTGCCAGGGCTGAAGTGATTGCAGGAGTCATTAGTCTTGTATTATGCTCAGTGGGACAGACCCTCCAGTTGTATAAATCAGCAGAACCCCATTGACCTCAGTGCAGCTATGTTGATTTACACCTCCTGTGGATCAGAGGGGTCAGTCGAAAGGGCTCAGCACCATAGTAACTTTAGATGTATGTAATTAAGCACATCCTTAAATTTCTTGTGTCTCAGAGAATTTAGTGCCCATGCACTGTCTTAGCTTCTCCTTCCAGTGAAGTTTCGTTTATTCTCCAAGCAAAGAGCACACATTCAAACGCGCACTCTCTCTGTGTGGGTGTGTGGGTGTGTGTGTGTGAGAGAGAGAGAGAGAGAGATTTTATTTCCAAAATATATCAATGTTGTGGATGGACAAATCCACCAATTTTGGTTTGTCTCACTTTCCCAATATTAATTGCATATCAGTTTGTGATTTATTTATTTATTTAAAAAAAGTCTTCACAAGAAGTCATCAGAATTTTAGCACACACTTCTCCTAACCTATACATTTTCGTATACCAGTTTGCCCACCCAACACATTTTTGAAAGCTTCCATTGTATTATTTTCGTATAGTTTCTATATTATTTTGCATGCTATTATTGTATAGCATTCTTACTAACAGATGCATCCTTGTCCACATTCTTTCTGGCTGAATAACTGCATTGCAAAATCTGGAGATGTTCACCTTTTGAAAGGTAGCTGTGTTTGGATTTGCACATGGTTTCAGGAAGTGGAAAAAGTGGAAATTCTGAGCTAAATTAGTTGTCTCCTATTCTAGTGGCCCACTGGGCTGATCCAGTCTTCAGAGCTGACCATCTTCCTGGCCTGCCTTTCCCTGAAGCAGTGGTTTTTATGTCTGGAGGGGTTATGCTTTTCTTTGGTGCTGGAATGTCAATGAAGGGAACAGCTCTTCTTCCCAAAAGTTTTCAAGCAGTTGTTGGACATAAATATAAAATAGCTACGTGTAAACCAACCACGGGTGAGGAATAGTGGCCTTTGTATTTCCCGTAGATCTAACATTTCAGATGTAACTTTATTACATCTTACACTAGCAATATGGTGGTCTACTCTTCAGAACTGGATCTTTCCAACTTGTGCTTTCAAGGTTCTTGGGGGTTTTTTAAGCCTCAAAAGAAACACGGTGCCACTGCTTATCAAATTGTGGATGGACTCCTCTTGAGAAATATAAGTGACCTTCAGGTAGGCATGAAGTAGACCTGCCCCCTGTTTTGTTCATTTATGGATAATAATAATAATAATAATAATAATAATAATAATAATAATTTATTATTTATACCCCGCCCATCTGGCTGAGTTTCCCCAGCCACTCTAGGCGGCTCCCAATCAGTGTTAAAAACAGTACAGCGTTACATATTAAAAACTTCCCTGAACAGGGCTGCCTTAAGATGTCTTCTGAATGTCAGGTAATTATTTATCTCTTTGACATCTGATGGGAGGGCGTTCCACAGGGCGGGCGCCACTACCGAGAAGGCCCTCTGTCTGGTTCCCTGTAGCCTCACTTCTCGCAATGAGGGAACCGCCAGAAGGCCCTCGGCGCTGGATCTCAGTGTCTGGGCTGAACAATGGGGGTTGAGACGCTCCTTCAGGTATACAGGACCGAGGCCGTTTAGGGCTTTAAAGGTCAGCACCAACACTTTGAATCGTGCTCGGAAACGTACTGGGAGCCAATGCAGATCTCTCAGAACCGGTGTTATGTGGTCCCGGCGGCCACTCCCAGTCACCAGTCTAGCTGCTACATTCTGGATTAATTGCAGTTTCTGGGTCACCTTCAAAGGTAGCCCCACGTAGAGCGCATTGCAGTAGTCCAAGCGTGAGATAACTAGAGCATGCACCACTCTGGCGAGACAGTTCGCGGGCAGGTAGGGTCTTAGCCTGCGTACCAGGTGGAGCTGGTAGACAGCTGTCCTGGACACAGAGTTAACCTGCACCTCCATGGACAGCTGTGAGTCCAAAATGACTCCCAGGCTGCGCACCTGGTCCTTCAAGACCAGGGAATCCCCCACACCAACCCGCTCCCTGTCCCCCAAAAACAGTACTTCTGTCTTGTCAGGATTCAACCTCAATCTGTTAGCCACCATCCATCCTCCAACCACCTCCAGGCACTCACACAGGACCTTCACCGCCTTCACTGGTTCTGATTTAAAGGAGAGGTAGAGCTGGGTATCATCTGCATACTGATGAACACCCAGTCCAAACCCCCTGATGATCTCTCCCAGCGGCTTCATATAGATATTAAAAAGCATGGGGGAGAGGACAGAACCCTGAGGCACCCCACAAGTGAGAGCCCAGGGGTCTGAACATTCATCCCCCACCACCACTTTCTGGACACGGCCCAGGAGGAAGGAGCGGAACCACTGTATGACAGTGCCCCCAGCTCCCAGCCCCTCTAGACGGTCCAGAAGGATGTTATGGTCGATGGTGTCAAAGGCCGCTGAGAGATCCAGTAGAACTAGGAAACAGCTCTCACCTTTGTCCCTAGCCCGCCGGAGATCATCAACCAGCGCGACCAAGGCAGTTTCAGTCCCATGATGAGGCCTGAATCCCGATTGGAAGGGATCCAAATGGTCCGTTTCCTCCAGGCGTGCTTGGAGTTGTTCAGCAACCACCCGCTCTATCACCTTGCCCAAGAATGGCAGATTTGAGACTGGGCGATAGTTGGCCAAATTGGCCAGGTCTAAAGATGTTTTTTTAAGAAGCGGTTTAATGACCGCCTCTTTCAGAGGGTCTGGGAAGGCTCCCTCACAGAGGGAAGCATTCACCACCCCGCAGAGCCCATCGCCCAGCCCTTCCCGGCTCGCTTTTATCAGCCAGGATGGGCAAGGATCAAGGAGACAGGTGGTCGGTTTCACTTGTCCAAGCAGCCTGTCCACATCCTCAGAGGTAACAGATTGGAATTGATCCCATGTAATAGGACCAGACAGAACTCTAGCACTCTCCCGCCCTGGCCCTGCTCCCACGGTGGAGTCTACCTCCTTCTGAATCTGAGCGATTTTATCTGCAAAAAACTTTGCAAAAGCATTGCAGGAGATCTTGGGGTCCCTACCAGGCCCCGGTGGTACAGGTGGTTCTGATAGATTGCAAAACACCTGAAAAAGTCTCCTGCTGCTGTTTTCTGCAGATGCAATGGAGGCGGCGAAGAAGGCCCTCTTCGCCGTCGCCATTGCCACTTGGTAGGCTCGACGTTGAACTCTAGCCCGTATCCGGTCTGATTCAGAATGAGTTTTCCGCCACCAGGGCTCTAGCCGTCTCAACAATTGTTTCATCACCCTCAGCTCCGGGGAAAACCATGGGGCTGTCCGGGCTCCATGCAATCGGAGAGGGCGCTTCGGAGCCAGACAGTCAATAGCCCTGGTTAACTACGCATTCCAGTGTGCCGCCAGGGAATCAGCTGAAAGGCCATCAACTTGGGATAAAGCATCCCCTACCACTCTCTGGAAGCCAATTGGATCCATTAAGTGGTGGGGGTGGACCATCCGAATCAGTCCCACCTCCCTGCAGAGGGGAAGGGTTGCGGAGAAGTCCAGTTGCACTAGGAAGTGATCTGACCATGGCACTTCTTTTGTTTCGCTTTTAGTTAGTGTCAGATCACCAACACCCATAGAGGTGAACACCAAGTCTAAGGCATGCCCACGGCTATGATTTGGGCCAAACTTATTCAGGGACAGCCCCATGGAGGCCCTGCTTTCCACGAAGTCCCGAGCAACCCCTTGTAAGGTCGTGTCGGCATGGATGTTAAAATCCCCCAGGACAACCAAGCTAGGTGTCTCCAGGAGCATATCCGCCACGACCTGAAGCAGCTCGGGCAGGGAATCCTTGGTGCAGCAGGGAGGTCGGTACACCAGTAGGAATCCTGTACTGCCCCTATTGCCCAACTTCCAGAACATGCACTCAGAAAACTGGGTCTTCCCAATAGGACGCCTGGTGCAAACTAATGACTTCCTAAAAATCACTGCAACCCCCCCTCCCCACCCACAAGGCCTGGGTTGCTGTGCGTAAGAGAAACCTGGTGGACAAGCAGCGGCAAGGACAGGCCCATCTGCTTCATCCAACCAGGTCTCTGTCACACATGCCAGGTCAAATCCTCTATTCACAATCAGGTCGTGAATGGCAGTGGTTTTATTCATCATTGACCTGGCATTGCACAGCAACACTTTCAGGTCATGTGGGTTTCCCTTGCTGATTACTGTATCCTTCCGGTCAGGACCAGACCTGGAGGCACAGATAGTCCTCAAACAACGACTAAACCTGCCTCCTCGGATCTTGTTTATGTGTAAGATACATTGTAACTGCAAAAATCCATTTTAACTGAATGCATCACAAGGACGGCATATTTAGGGGGGGGGGGTTGCATCAGTTATGCTCGCTCCCCAAATTAAAAGGTGAATTAGAGTGGCTCTAAAACAGATCAGACCTGCTTCCCAAAGCTACAGATAGATACAAGTTGAATCTTGTGGCCAGTGCACACCCCTGCTATATTTGGATAAAGGGCTGTCCTGACACCCACAACAAAAAGTTTCTTAGTTTCAAAATCAACAATAAGTTTCTTAGTTTCAAAACGTGCTTCTTATTTTAGAGCTTTTCAGGTGGTAGGAAGGACTGTCTGCTCAACTATCCATGCTGAGCAGTTGATGTTTTCCTCAACTGAGAGGTTAGATGGGGACACACCTGCCTTTCTGACTGGATAGCTACAGAGAGACAGCAAAATCCCCTGGCTAGACACCAGTTCTCCTCTGCTGCAAGGGTGGGGAAACTGTGACCTTCCAAGATGCGGTAGAACTGTATCTCCCATCATCCCTGTCCATTGGTTACACTGCCTGGTGGAGTCCAGCAACATCTCAAGGGCCACAGGTTCCCTAGCCATTCTCCACTGCTTTTTCCAGAATTGTGACTGCCTTTCATCTTACCTCTACAAGACTCCAGTCATGCAACAGGGCAAATAGAAGCAGCAGGTCTGGTTCAAGAAGCAGCAGAGGGGAAAGTCCATGGAAGGGAGCTTTACTTTTTCCTTTTTGGTTTCAACCCTTTGTAGACTGGGGTGAGTTCAGAAAGTTCTGAGAAGCAATGGCTTTGTGTTATTAAATTAGATTGGACTGTTGTATGATTTCCAGCCTGTTTGGTGTTATATGTCTTGTAGTGGGTTGGAAGGTATTAGTCATTATAATTGTTGATGGACATGCACTTTCTGAATATTTTGTTGTTTCCGTACATTTGGTTTCAATGCTTATTATCTTTCTTTTAATTGGATAGTAGTTTTCAAATGTACAAAAGGTTTGGTTACAGCATATTATCAAACAAGCACACAGTTGTCATATTAAAAATGAACTGTAAAACATCTAATAACAAGATCTTTGAATAAAGCAAATTAAACAAACCAAAGAGGTATGATATCTTAGGAAGTTGCGCTTCTGCTTATTAGCTTAATTGTATTTTATTAATTGTGAGCTACTTTGAGAAATCTTTTTGTGAAAAGTGATGAATAAAGATAATACGTAATAATAATCAATGTTATGTGAAGTAAAGAATTAACCCAGGGCAGTTCTGCCTACGGTCCCTTGATAGGAAACCTCAGCTACTGGCTTTGCAGTTTAAATTATTATTATTTAGTCAATTTATATTCCAACCTTCCTCCCAAAGGAGCCCAAGGAGGCAAACACACCATTTCAAAAAAAAAAGTATGCTAAAAACAGTTACATACATTTTCTTAGTCAGCGAGTCCAGAGTTGCCAGGAAGGGTATCTTTCAGCCAATGAATGCCTGAGTAAACAATAATGTTTGTAAATTCCTTCTTAAAGTCAATAATGGGGGCAACAGGTGCACCTGGACAGGGAAGACAGATTACAAACAGGGAACCACAGACAAGAAGACCCTATCATGAATTAACACCATTCAGGCAGTCCCCAGTGGTAGCACCACCAAATGTGACTAACAAAGGTGTGTGTGTGTGTGTGTGTGTGTGTGTGTGTGTGTGTGTGTGTTTCACTTTTGTGTGAGCCTGCAGTGATCAGAGGATGCCATTCAACAGAGTTTTGCAACACCATCACTTCATGCATGGCACAAGTTCCTTCTGCATAGGGAATAGGATTGACCTTGTGGGGGTGGGTGTCTTTAAGGAGTTTCCCAGTAGGTGGTATACCCATTTATGCATTAAAACACAAATCTTTTGTGTGTACAGGGGCAAGGGACACAGCTGGTGTTGTGTTATTTACTGTGCAGGTCTGGATCAAAAGCTGGGCTGTAAAGATTGTCTAATTCTTTGCTCCCCTGCCAAATACATTCAGTTATGAACAGTGTTGAAACAGGCATTTGTACACTTGCGATTTCCTCCAGAGCGATAAATCCTATTTTATGTTCTCCAGATGTATGGACTCTGCAATTCCTCTGCTGGGCTTTTTTGTTGGAATTCCAGGAACCTCACAGAAAGAAAATCTAAAACCCATTATTATTCTTATTGAAAAAACCTGCTATTTCTGGCTAAAAAACCCAGACTCACTTTCCACTAAATTCTCTCCACAAGCCTTTTTTAAATTTTATAACCATCACTCATTTTCTTTAACATCCCTTTCCGTTCACATGTTTAACATTAGCAATAAATGCAGCCAGCCAAGATGACCTATAATTTTGCAATATACACTTTATTACACACTTAACACTTTAATAAGTTTCCAGATTGCTGGTTCTCAAAGTGTGAGGTGGGTCTCTCTGAAGAGGCATGAACATTCCTAGGCCTGTTTTTGTAGAAGTCATTCAACAGGCCAGGAAAAAGGAGTGCCAACACACCCAGCCCAACTGGATGGAGCCTCGCCCTGCAGGCCAATTGCCACACACTTGTTGAACCGATTGAGTGCATTCAGACCCAGTAAGGTGGTGATTCTGCATGGCTCCTGTCCTTTGCTTTTCTTTAATCGGCTTTTTTATGGACCTGTGACAAGAATGAATCTTAGGAGCTAAATCCTCCCGAGGAAGCAGGAACAGGTTTGTTTAAGCAACGGAGTTAATTAGCGTAACACACTTTGAGAACATCTGCTTTTGACAATGCCAGATACACAGCCAATATTACACTACCGGTTTTGCAAAGCTGAGCTGCCGTTTGACCTTCTGAAAGATAATGTGGCATCATTTGGCTGAAATGGAGCAATCCAGGCAAGACAGAGATGATTCTGGTCTGCTGGAATGTGGAACTCTCCCCAGGTCACACCACTCACTGGCTTCCCTTTGAACCCCTATTTGTCTAGCTAGAATGCGTCCTTGAAATTCTACTCATGCCTTTTGCTTGTCTGAATGAAAAAATGAGACCTGGTTTGATTTGATTCATTATATTTCTATGCAACTTTTCATTCAAATGAATCCCAAACCGGCTAACCATACCATGACAGAACACAGCCAAACATCACAAATACAGCATAAATTGTATAGAATAATTAACAAAGCATCAGCAAAACAATTACAAGCCCTATGTACTCACCCACCCAAATAAATTGTGCCAGTGATACTTCTGAATATGGACTTCTCTTTCTTCCTGCTCTATTTTTTTTTAATTGTTGGTTTTATGTCTTTTCATTGTTAGTTTTAATGTGGCTGGAAAGTCTTCTGTGGCTCCCCAAATGATGGAAAGTTTGGATACAAGTATTAAAATAAACAAATAATATATTGACTAAATGTTGCTTCCGTGATGCCTGGAGACTTCTAAAGGGGCTCTGACCTGATATGTCATTTCCTCACGTGGGTATATATCTGATACCGTTTTCCCAGTTTTCAAATAAGGTGTCACATTTGTGAATGCACTGAGTTTGAAAACAGGGCAAAGCCCACATCAGGAGAAGGTTCCTACCAACCAGGTGCTGTTGTTTTTAAATCACACATTTGGACCTCTCTCAACACTGCAGCAATCTATGTATGCACTACGTATGCACACACTTCCCTCATGCCGCCGGCAGGAAGTGATGCAATCAAAATTCAATGGTTGCTAGGGTCTGACAGGCTAAAAGGAAGTGAGCAATCTCTCCTGGCCAAGCTACACCAGGGATGGGGAAGCGGTGGCTCACCTAATGTTCTTGGAGTCCAACTCTCATCAGCCCAAGTCAGCATGGACAATGGTCAGGGATGTTGAGTTGAAGTCCAACAACTTCTAGAGAACCACATGCTCCCCAGCCCTACAAAGGGTGCCATTTTTCATTGGATGGGTCTATGATGAGTAGAACTCCAATGAGTTCTACTCATCATAGACCCATTGAAATTTCGAGACATGTTAGTTATGCCTATTAATTTCAATGGGTCTATGATGAGCAGAACTTACACTGAATACAACCCTTTTTTAAAAGGGGGAGGGAAGGACTTGGTGTACATTTATTTTTGTGGGATGGTGCCAACTGTCTCTTTTCATTTTATGCCAAGCGAAGAGCTAAATACTGTGTGGCAAATAAATTGCACAGTACTGAGCTTTCACCTGCTAACACTGCCTGCTCAACATTTCAGTCAGGCAGAACAGATTGCGAGGGGAAAGAACTTCTAGTAACAAACATGACTTTTAGACTTATTTTGTTGGTTTTTATTCAAGGGCAAAAGAAGGTCTTTAAATCAGAGCATTCCAGAGTGGAAGCAATTTCCTAGACTGTTGAGAAATCTTGACATTTTCAACGTTTGCCAAAACAGCAAGGTGTGTGAGGTGCCTCTTCACTCAAAGCAATTCCTCGCCTTCAAGCCTTTTTTTTATAGCTAGGGAACTGAATGGAACACTGATTGACAGCCAACCTGCACTTGAACACATCCTCCTACTGAGATGTCAAGAGCCCAAACAGAGAGAGAAGTCAAGAATGACAGTATGCCTACCTTCTGGCAAACCTATGTGCCAACATTAAATAGAGCACCTGAGCACTACTGACTCTACACTTAGAATCGTTGTGCTGCTCATCAATGCTAAAAAGATCGTTGTCTAGGTTTTGCAAATGTAGATGGCCAGTTCTTTGCAAGAACAGAAGAACTGATGCAATGGCTCACTGGCCATCTAGTGTAGCATTTGTTCCTTATAACAGCCTAATGCTCTTGCTACCTTGTGTCTGCACCCACAGCTGCTGTTTCGGTGTCACACTCTCTTGGCCTGAAGAGATCAGCACTAGTATTGAACTTTAACCGACCCTTCCAAAACCTGAATGTGCCATTCATTGCCATTGCCAGAAATCATTTTGGATTTGAGATATGCATCATTCTGGAATTGGGACTATATATGATATTCATTTGTTATTTATTTAGCATGATTATATACCTCTTGGAGCCAGTCTGTCATGGGCTGTAATGCCAGGAAGTTTACCCTGGCATCCCAATAGTTAATGTGGGGTGGGAGGGAATCTGGACCCTTCACAGGCAGCCAATCTCCCCCTAGCAGAACATCTTTTGTCCCACCACTGAAGCCAAGAGCCAACCAAATTTGGGAGCCCAGCAAATATCAGGGCTGCTGTGCCTCCATCACCAACACACAACAACTGAGAGGCAGCTGACAGCGACCCCAGTGAGGACTGGCAGAATGGGTAGAGCTGATAAGAGCAAAACCTGGACTGTTCACATCAAAGGGTCAACCCAGGAGAGCACACTCGAAGGCATCCTTGGGGAAGGAAGAGTGGTGTCACCATCAAGAAGGTCAGATCCTCATATATCTGTTGTCAGTAGTCAGTGAAGTAACTGAGCATCTTGGAGGTCCTGGCACATGTTTGAATAAAGCTGTTTATAGTCTCAGTAGGGGTAGACTTGCACACGTGGATCTTCCTCCCTTGAGCTTGGGATATCATAAGAGTCCTAGCCAGAAAACTCATGTAGAGGAGCATCACTTCTAAAGTTCTTGATTGCAGGTGAGGGAGGGGACTCACCCATTTCCCCTCTGGCACAGAGCAACTTGCTTTGTTATAGTAACAGTGGACATAGGTAAACTGATTAACTCACCAATAAACTTGCCTGGCTAGTTCAACAATTTTAACCTTTGCAGGACCCCAGGAATTAGAAGGGACTCAGGCAACATGCAGGTTCACACACAACACTATTTTATTCCACCACTGAAGCCCAAAGCAATCCAAATTGGGGAGCTCAGATGTCAGGAACTGGACTGAGGAGGAATGGTGGGGACACCACCACCCCGAACCCTTCCGAGAACAGGAGGACAGTATAGATTTAGAACAGTGGTTTGCAGAAGGTCACAGTTCAGAGGCTGCAGTGGGGAGAAGCTGGGAAATATCAGGAGAGGAACAGCAGGAGAAAGAAACACCAGGGGAGGGACAGCTGACAGACTCAGTGTCCTTCAGCCCTCAGGCATCCTATTGGGAAGACCCAGTTTTCTGAGGGCATGTTCTGGAAGTTGGGGCAATAGGGGCAGTACAGGATTCCTACTGGTGTACCAACCTCCCAGCTGCGCCAAGGATTCCCTGCCCAAGCTGCTTCATGTCATGGTGGGATGTGCTCCTGGAGATACCTAGCTTGGTTGTTCTGGGGGATTTTAACATCCATGCCGACACGACCTTACAAGGGGTCGCTCGGGACTTCGTGGAAAGCATGGCCTCCTTGGGGCTGTCCCTGAATAAGTCTGGCCCAACTCATAGCCGCGGACATGCCTTAGACCTGGTGTTCACCTCTATGGATGTTGGTGATCTGGCATTAAGTAAAAGTGAAACAAAAGAAGTGCCATGGTCAGATCACTTCCTGGTGCAACTGGACTTCTCTCTCTGTGAATATTGAATAAAATACCATGGTAAGAACTTCATGTTTTCCCATTTCTGGCTGCCAGCCGTGAGGGAGGGGGGTCAGATTCCCTGAAGCCTGACATCAGCAAACATCAATGCTCAGGTCTGGAGGTCAAGGATGTTCTGGCCACACTGCCTTTCCAACAGACTTGACAGAGTCGCTCTCCTTCCCTGCCAATGTCTGCCTATGATGGTTTTGAATTGTTAACTGGCTGCCATGTACTTGTAACAAGGAAATGGCACATTTTGGGCCATGGCAGAGGCTCTTCCGAAGGCAAAAATAATTTTCTTATCCATATCGGCTGTCTGTATCTTTGCCAGCATTAATTCACTCTAATAGTGCGTAGCCCTGAAAACTATCCCTCTTGAATTCTCCTTGAAATACTCTTGTAGGTGTGCTTGACGACGCCCGCAAGTCAGTAGGGGATCAGCATATGGTAGTGAAGTATTCACAGGCAAAATGATATCTCAGCACAGCGCAGCATGAAAACACCTTTTAATTCACTGATGGCACATAATAGAAGATGTAGATAGCATTGATAGATTAAACCAGGAAACTGCATTTTGAAGGCTGAGGGGGGAGGGAAGAAGAGGAAAAACCACCTAGCAATTTAAGCTATTTTTTTTTCCACACCACTGCAAGTCCCCCTTTACTGAGAAAAGAAAAGGCTGAAAGGCAAAGAGGCTGTGCCAGTGGTTACTCATGAACAGTTAAGCATATCTGCAAAGGAATAACTGAAATAGGCATCCAATATTGTGCATGGGATGTGGGCCACATATGTATCCCTAGTATACATCAGGATAAGGCTGTTAAGTGAGACTAGGGATGGGAAATCTGTCAATTTCAGTTTCTCTCACGTTCCCATTTTTATCCACATTTTCATAACATTTTGCAATTCTTATTTTTTAATTAATCAGTATTTTGGTGCGAATGTCTCCTAATATATACACTTTTTTTTGCAGAGCAATTTCCCCCAATGTTGTGCTCTTTTTGCCAAAATATTTGCTAATATAGACATTTTTACATATGCATGTTTGCCCTGGTATATGTATTTATTTATTATTATTATTTTGGTGGACATTACTTTGCTTGAAAACTGCACTGCAAAGTCTGGAGAAGTGTGGATTTTGAAGGATGGCTATGTGTTGGTTCATACATTGATAGGGAAGCTGTGGGTTTGGTAGATTTCCCTTTACAGTGATACCTCTGGTTACGAGCTTAATTCGTTCCGGAGGTCTGTTCTTAACCTGAAACCGTTCTTAACCTGAGGTACCACTTTAGTTAATGGGGCCTCCCGCTGCCACCGTGCTGCCACCACACCGCCAGTGCGCTATTTCTGTTCTCACCCTGGGGCAAGGTTCTTAACCCAAGGTAGTACTTCCGGGTTAGCAGAGTCTGTAACCCGAAGTGTTTGTAACCTGAGGTACCACTGTAAATGCAAACTGAGGGCTCGTCCACACTTCTGCTTGCTCCATGGCTAGAAAGCACAGGTCTGAGCAGTTTTTCCACTTGCTCCACTCTTTTGCTCTAAATTGGAGAAAACCCAAATAGCTGTTTGCTCCGATTGAGCGCTAAAGAGCAATTTCCCCAGCGGAAAGCAGCAGGACAAGAGGAAGCATGGAGAAACCCTGAACTGAATTTCTCCCCCATCCCTGGATATTATTCCTAGAATATACTAAGACCAGAACACCTCCTTGGGGCCATTAAGGAACTGTAGTGAAGCTTTCAATGGAGTCAAAGGATAGCCATTTTTAATTCTTCACAATATTTTTGCGCTCTCTCTCTCTTTAAAAAATGTGTATAAAATAGCCAGAGCAACTTAACTAGGCATTGTGTAAAAATGGGTAACTGCTCCATCTTCCTGCACCTCACTTCATTTGGGTTCAGAATAAGGGGGGAAATTTTACAAGCTCTGAAATTTGGGGTGGGGACAATGAAAACAGAGGCAAAATACATACAGAAGTAGTTGTCCTATGATCACCCATGACATAAAAAACATAGGATATTGAGTGTTATAAACCTTTAGGCTAGCGGCAAAGGAAGAGAGAGAGCGAATGAAACAACTTGTAGATTAACTGCTCTTGTTTTGATGTTTCTCCACATGATGTAATGCCCCATTTGACATTATGCTATATTGACCTTTATGTTTACATACTGAAGGGAACAGTTATATAATGGAGAACAGCTAAATTAAATAAAACAAAAGCATGAAAGAATAAATTCCACACCCAGAAAAGGAGCAGCAAAACACACACACATCACAGCAGAGATCACAACAAGCTGCATAGCAAACTTAACAGTAACAATAGTAATTGTTTCTAAAACATTTCTCATCTTCAGTTACAAATTTTAAGTCTCTTGGTGTTTCCAGACCATTGCTATTTTCATTTGGGATTCAGTCACATACTGGCAAATTCCAGCTGCACATTTAAAGTTTTTTGAGAGCTCTTGCATGAGAAACCTGCGTCCCCACAAAATCGGGCTTGATGCAATAAGGAAACAGAGAGGGTAATGCAAATGTTCATTAAATAGCCGAAGTCGTCTAATCCTTCTGCAAACAAATAGGGATGAATATTCCATACGTAGGTCATCTGGAAGCTCCCTCTGTTTGTGACAGATCCTGCACTGCCTGGAATCCATAAGTATTTGACAAAAGCGCCTGTCTTTTTTTTCTTTTCTTTTTAATGAGACAGTTCTGTGAAACCCCCTGTAGTTTGTGAGGGTTATTCAAGAGTTCCATTCTTGAAATAGTTTGACAGGGCTGGAATACTTATTTATTTATTCAGGGTTATTGAAGTTTTGCAATCCATTTAGTTTCCAGAGATTTTGTTTTGCTGCCAAACTTACTAGAATATGGTGGGTTTTGATGGGTTCTGAACATCTCAGAGGGCGTTAGTACTATAGGGCAGGCTATTTGAATTCTTTCTTAAGGATGATGGCTTCGTGAATTTGTTTGTGTGACTGGACCTTCTAATTCTGTTTCATAACTGTCCATCTGAGGAAAAGGAAACCAAGAAGAAATAACACCAAGATATCAACCACCAAGTTTCTACCTTCATTTCAGGATGTCTATACATTTTTTTTTTAAAAAAAAATTATTATAGAAATTTCTCAAAACAGCTTAACAAAAAATAACAAAACGTAACAGAGATAGGCATGGCAGATAAAACACAGCCTTCGAAAAAATCACTTCAACCTTGCAAATGAAAAGTCTGTCATTTATTATTATTATTTTGTATCTCATCAGAACTTCTTGCCCCAAGAAGCTTGTAACAGATTATAAAGCCCTATATACCTTGGGGCCTGATAACTTGAGAGGAGGCCTGTTCCCATTACTGATCAAGCCTCCGTACAGCTCCTGTTCACAGGAGCCAGAGTGGTAAGGGGGCTTACTCAGTCCAGTGAGTGATATTTAGCTGCTGATATTTCACGATGTTGAAAACCAGATATCGCCCAGCCCTAGTTCCTGCTTGGGAAAATCATCAGAAGAATTTGATTGATTTATTTTATTTCTATTTTGCATTCCTACAGTGAGCTGTACCCAAAGCAGCTTACAATAGACACCCACTCATTACAGTGGTACCTCGCAAGACGAATGCCTCGCAAGACAAAAAACTCGCTAGACGAAAGGTTTTTCCGTTTTCGAGTTGCCTCGCAAGACGAATTTCCCTATGGGCTTGCTTCGCAAGACGAAAACGTCTCGCGACTTTGTTTCCATTTTCTTAAAACCGTTAAAACAAAAGGTGCTTAGCTTGAACAGCTGCAGTTGCGACTAGACTTCGAGGAGCAACTGTTAGCACGTGGTTCTGCAGCCTTTTCTCAGACTTTGCTCACTTTTGAAGCTTTTCCAAAACTTTTCCAGAACTTCTCTTGCATCCATTTGGTAAGTTAAACTTTTAAAACTTTTTTTGGGGGGGTTGGATTTTGGGTTGGGGTGTTTGGGATTCAAGGACTTGGTGTTGTGGGGGGGTTTGCGGTAATCTGGGAGCTTGTGGGGCTTTTTTGGGAATTTTTATGATTTTCTGTGACCATTGGGCAAGTTTGTTTTTTTTCCAAAAAAAATTTCCTGAGTTTGAATTTCTGAGTGCTGGCTGGCTGGGGGAATAGTTGGAGAGGTTTCTGCAGGAATCTGGGAGCTTGTGGGGCTGTTTTGGGAATTTTTATGATTTTCTGTGACCATTGGGCCAGTTTGTTTTTTTTCAAAAAAAATTTCCTGAGTTTGAATTTCTGAGTGCTGGCTGGCTGGGGGAACAGTTGGAGAGGTTTCTGCAGTAATCTGGGACCATTGAGCCATGTTGTTATTTTTTGAAATTTTTTTTGTCTGGGTGGGGGAACAGTTGGGGAGGGGTTTGCAGCAGTTGGGGAGGGGCTGGGGGAGCAGTTGGGGAGGGGTTTGCAATTTCTGTGTGGTGGGTGGGTGGTTGTCTGTGGGAACAGTTGAGCTTTTGAAGGCATTGGTGATTTTTGAAGCTTTTCGAAAACTTATTTTGCAGCCATTTGAGGTTTCTGAAGACTTCGGTGATTGATTGTTGAAGCTTTTCCAGAACTTCTCTTGCATCCATTTGGTAAGTTAAACTTTTAAATTTTTTTTTGGGGGGGTTGGATTTTGGGTTGGGTTTTTTGGGATTCAAGGACTTGGTTCTGGGTTTTAATTTCTGTGTGGTGGGTGGCTGGGTGATTTTGAATTTTTTGGATTTGAAGCACATCACTGATTTTTTTTTCCCCTGAGTTTACGAAGGTAAGAGCTGTGCTGCCATGGGACCCAAGAAGACTGCTGCTGTGGTGGCCGGCGAGAGGAAGAAGGAGAAGGTGACGCTGGAAATGAAGAAGGAGGTCATCCGGAAGCACGACGGCGGAATGCGTGTGACGGACATCGCCAGGGAGTACGGGAGGAATCCATCAACCATCGGGACCATCCTGAAGATGAGGGAGAAGATCCTGGCGACTGATGCAGCCAAGGGAGTCACCAGGATCGTGAAGAACTGCCCAGCTGTTCTGGAGGAGGTCGAGAAGTTGCTGCTCATCTGGATAAAAGAGAAGCAGCGTGCAGGGGACACAGTGTCTGAGGCCGTCATTTGTGAGAAGGCCAAGGCCTTGCACGCTGACCTCATCCAGGAACAGCCAGGAACCTCAGGCGAGCCAGAAGTCTTCAAGGCAAGCAGAGGTTGGTTTGAATGGTTCAAGACAAGATCTGGCATCCACAGCGTGGTCAGGCATGGAGAGGCTGCCTGTTCTGATGTTCCTGCGGCTGAAGACTTTGCAGCGGAGTTCCAGGAGGAAGCAACTGAGGAACGGCTGTCCTCCAAAGAACTGAGGAACATTTGCCTGAAGTGGAAGGATGTGCAGGCTTTTGCACAGCGGCACCACCCTGACAAGCATGTGGCACGTGACCTTGTGAACACTTTTGATACGAGGGTCATGTCGCCTTTCAGGGAGGTGCTGAAAAGGCGGATGAAGCAGCAGACTATGGACAGGTTCTTGAGCAAGAAGCAAAGAGTGGAAGAGGAGCCTTCTTCGAGTGGTCCCCCAGAGTCTTAGAAAATTTACTGTACACTTTGTTGATTTTTAAATGTTTTTCTGTCATGTTTATAAAGTTAATTTATTTTCCCTTCAATTTTTGAACTGCTCTTTACAGTATGTGTGCCTTTAAAGAGCAGTTAATAAACTCTTGTTGTACCAAATTTGGCTTTGTTTGGACTTTTTTTGACCATAGGAACGCATTAATTGATTTTCAATGCATTCCTATGGGATTTCGTGATTCGCAAGACGAAAAATTCGCTAGACGACAAAACTTGCGGAACGAATTAATTTCGTCTTGCGGAGCACCACTGTATCAGAATTTGAAACACAGGGGAATAAAGCAGTTTACAGCCCTGTTTAAAAGGTAAAGGTAAAGGGACCCCTGACCATTAGGTCCAGTCGTGGCTGACTCTGGTGTTGCGGAGCTCTTCTCGCTTTACTGGCCGAGGGAGCTGGCGTACAGCTTCCGGGTCATGTGGCCAGCATGACTAAGTCGCTTCTGGCGAACCAGAGCAGCGCACGGAAACGCCGTTTACCTTCCCGCCGGAGCAGTACCTATTTATCTACTTGCACTTTGACATGCTTTTGAACTGCTAGGTTGGCAGGAGCAGGGACTGAGCAACGGGAGCTCACCCCATCATGGGGATTCGAACCACCAACCTTCTGATCGGCAAGTCCTAGGCTCTGTGGTTTAACCCACAGCGGGAAGTTTTTACTGTTTGATGCTTTATTGTGATTTTACTATTTTGCTGGGAGCAGCCCAGAGTGGCCGGGGAAACCCAGCCAGATGGGTGGGGTATAAAGGATAGAATTATTACTACTACTAGTAATAGTAGTAGTAGTAGTAGTAGTAGTAGTAGTAGTAGTAGTATCACAAAACAAATCAACAATTTCAAATTGGAAAAAATCAACAATTTAGCCAGTTTCAATTGATGATTCCCATTAGCGGAAGTGCCTCCCCCCCACAATTCCATGCTCCCACAATTTACTCGTGGGGGGGGGGGGCTTAGGAAAATAGCTTGCAGGGGAAGAAGAGGGGGGTTGTTTCATATGACAAGCTGAAATGCTTGCACTGACAGAACAATTGCCATAATGCAGCCTTGAATTCTTCACACAGAATAAAAACATCCAGGGAAGCAAAACGCATTTCAGTAAGACTAAATAGCTCGTCCAAGACAGCATGTTTCTCCCTGTCTAGCACATTCATTGGTCTTGCACATCCACTGCCACACCCACAGAAGTCAAGGTTGCTTGGGGAATGGTGCCCACAAATTTGCGCCATATACTTTGCATTTTGAAGAGCCAAGGTTGAATCCTTTGCTTTTCTGGTTAAATTGTTTTAGGTGATAGCACTGGGAAACAGCCTTGCCTGTGACCATAGAAAGTAAGGCCCCATGTTTTAGCAAACTGTATGGGTGTTTGCCATTGATTTCAGTGGAAACTCGGCTCCCTATTGGTCCATTAGGTGGCGAGTATAGATTTTCGTCTCTGAAATATCCAAATCTGTGCAACAAGAGTGGCAATGGGGCAAGTCGGGAGGACGACCACCCACGCCTTCTCTGGAATGAAAACAATTCCACGTTCCTTAGCTTGGCTTTGCCACCCGACTCGACTCCTCCATATCCCGAATGCCTGAAAAGCACAAATGACAAGAGGAGATTACAAGTCGCATCTAATCTTATACGTTGCATCTGTATGCATACCAGGGCAGAAGTATGTGGGACATGTGCTGAGATTATTAATCAAATTCTTTATTAAGCTTTAGAAACAGTATGATCCCATGAATAATGCATTTTTTATTTTACTTTTTGTTCTACGCATGCTGTTCACCTTATTTAAAAACACGGGACTCCTATGATTAAACATCTCCATTTCTACCCACTTTTCGGGCGGAATTGGAGGGGCGTGTGTGTGTGCGAAAGAGAGAGAGAGAGAGGTAGCTCTCCATAGAGATTTACTGGAGCATTTGGAAACCATTCTAATAAGCAGTGTGCCATTGAACCCGCTGCTACACAAATAGAAGATACACAGCTGCAGGAAATATATGGAGCACCAAATTTAGATTGAATTTGTTCATAAACCCCCCCCCCTCTGTTCTTTGAGATGCTATGTGCCTTGCAAACAGAGATGTGGCAGAAGCACAATCCTCAAAAATGTACCTAGATAAGCTTTCCTCCCTGCACCCACACTTTTTTCTAGCACTGTGAGAAGCCATTTTTTAAAAAAACAACCATAGATCCAATGTGGTCCAAAAGACTCCAGGGTTGGTTCTACCCCTGAAGCTAAGCATCCCAGGACTTTCACACTGAAAGAAGTGAAGTTAAAGGGAACCAGGAAGAGGGCATCCACCCTATGGAATGCCTCCCCCATCAGATATCAAGGAGATAAGTAACTATACAACCTTTAGAAGACATCTGAAGGCAGCCCTGTATAGGGATAAAAAAAATTAAAAATGTTTTATCATGGGGTTTTTTATGTTGGAGCCACCCAGAGTGACTGAGGCAACTGAGGCAGATGGGCAGGGTATAAATAATAAAACTATCATTCATATTATTATTTCCTGGATGCGACACCAAATTGGAACCATACACAAGGCACCCTAGCCCTATGTAGGGAGCGTACCCTCCAACATTTCTCTTATGAAAATAGAGACGCCCTACACATTTCACCACATGTGGTGGGAATGTAAAAAAGTAAAAGACTACTGGGAAATTATTTATAATGAACTTTTAAAAATATTGAAATATACATTTCAAAAAAAACCACAGACGCTCTTTTACTTGGTATGGTAGGTATAGAAATTCATAAAAATGATAAAGAATTGTTTTTATATGCGACTACTGCAGCAAGAATACTATTAGCCCAATGATGGAAACGGGAAGAAATGCCAACAAAGGCAAAGAATGGCAGACGAAATTGATGGACTATGCCAAGCTGGCAAGATTAACAGGGAAAATTCAGAACCAGCAGGACCAGACTTTCCTGTAGGACTGGAAGAAATTCATGTTGTATTTGAAAGACAATTGTAATTATTTAACATCGCTTGTAGGGTTACAGGAAGTTTTGTAGGGAGGATTTTACAAATTATTGTGAACAGGATTAAGAATTGTGGAGGTAAGATTTGAATCATAGTAACAAAATGCGGAATTAGAAAGGAATTTAGAAAACCATTAGAAGGGGCTGAAGGAAGTCTTAGGCTGTGATAGCCAAAGAACTGTTACATTGTTTTTGGGTTGTTATGTTGGAAAATATGTGGAAAAATCCATTTAAAAATTATATAAAAAAAGAAAGAATATAGAGATGCCCTAAGGAAAAGTAGGACGTTCCAGGATCAAATCAGAAACTGGGACAGCTTCTGTAAATCCGGGAGTGTCCCTGGAAAATAGGGACACTTGGAGGTTCTGAGGAGACAGTGTCCTTAACAGGGTTAACTATTATGGGCAGGGGAGAACAGAGCTACAGTCCACTGCTCACCAGCACCACCATGGCAGCCCTACTGGTCCTGCTGTCATTGGCCCCACACATTGCGAGGCACGCCTGCTGAAGGAAGCATGTTCTAAAAATGCAGTCTTCCCACATGATTTGGGACCCTGAATGAGTTCAGTGCATAAAACACTGAATAGGGCTAAAGGACATGCACCCAGCTGTCCACAAACCAAGCCAAATCCCATTTATTAGAGAAAGAGAAGATGAAACCAGTGGCAGGGGAGCCCCATTAGACACGCATGGGGCCTTGGGATTTGTGGTTTCCCCTGCCTCCCTATGTCAATGGAACATCTCCGTGCTTCCTGGCAGGAAGCTGTGCTGCTGAGCATGCTTCAAAGGAGCTTTCCTTGAAGCAGGTTATGCTGTCCCCTTCTAAGGTTAAGTTGGAGGTATCATTTCACACAAGGTAAGGAGGAAGGAGTTGGGTGAAAGCAAGTTTCTTCACGAGCCAGAGTTGAATTCAAGTTGGTCTGGGGTGAGGCTGATCCAAACTGGAAGAGTTCAGGTTTCAAGCTCCTCTATTTGTGAAATCACCCTCTTCTCTTGCTTCTTCTTATGGTTCTTGCTTCTTCTTTGGCGCAGACACCTGAATGCAAAACACATGAATCAGCAGTGGATGGTGCATGCAAAACGTAAGTCATGTTTTTCCAGCTTAAATACAGTGGAACCGCTACTTATGGATGTAATCAGTTCTGGAGGTCCATCCGTAAATGGATCCGGGTCGCTGGTAGAAGCACCGTTGTGTGCAGGCGCATTTGACGGCAGCACACTTCAGCGCATGTCCAGGAAACAACATTCCAAATACAGAGGGACTTAGCATAATGTTTGGCAACTGCTGCCTTTTGGTTTCATAACATGACTCTCATCCAGAAAATCTCATTCATCTAGGTAGCAAGTGCGGGGGGGGGGGGAGGTTGAAGCACACAAAACTGCCTTGCACTTTGTCTTACCTAATACAGATTATCTCCTCCGACTGGCAGCAGTTGTAGGTCTTTCCCTGACCTTTCAATCCTACTCAATATATTGTCAGTACTTCATGAAGACTTCTTCCAACAAGCCTTTTTAACTAGAGATCTTTCCCAGTCTGCACCCATATTGGAATTGTTTTTCAGATGACACAGACCCAGCTTATCTGTCCAGGATGAGAGCACACAGACCCACTCCTCAAACTTTTCTGTGATACTCAGGACTTACCTGCACTATACATTTAAAGCAGTGTCATATCACTTTAATTCTGGGAACTGTTAGGAGACCTCCTTGTTCCCCTCACAGAGCAGCATTTTGAAAAGTGGTTGAACAGTCAATCCCTCTTATTAGGGAATTGTCTCTCTCAGGGAAATAGGGGTCTCCTAATATAGGGTTGCCATTTTTCAAAAAGTGAAAATCTAGACATAAAAGCTTTGCCCAAAGTTCTTGAGCTTCTTTGGCAAAATCGCAAAAAAGGGGAAAATTTCCCAGACAACGCTGCTGACATGGGCTGCCATACGTCCGGATTTCCCCAGAAATTTCCACCAAGACACTGCTCCCAGCTGTGGTATTCCAGCTCTGTCTGGGAACTTCTGGACGTATGGCAACCCTCCCTAATACCGCTCCGCAAATTACAATTCTCAGCACCCTTAGCAACCACAGTTCCCCGGATTCTTTAGGGAAGCCATGACTGTTTAGACTGGCATGATAATCCAGCTTCAAATGCACAGTGCAGATGGGACCTTGCCTTCATTCATAGGGCAGGTGATCTGTGGGTGGGTGTTTTTATTGTTGTGTTTATGCAACGTGCTCCGCTAGGTGTGAGACTGGATTAATCATTATGCTACAGACGCCATACCCTAGAGCAACAACTCAATTAGGATCTCGGCTGCAGTTTTAAGAGTCTGAGCTTTCCCAGTGTGGCTTGCCCGTCTCGTTCTCTGCACTTGGTTTCCTTCAGGGGTCAAAGTGGTCATGTGCCCAAGCATGAGGTAGGTTTAAAGTAGCGGCAAGCTAACTGGAATGAAAGCGAAATATATATTTTTTGTTACAGAAGATTTGAGAGACATGTCAAGGTGAATGAGAGAGGGTGTGCTTGCACTTGTGTGTGGCTACACTGATGTGAATGCTGGCTGTTGCTGCAGCTTATATACCGGGGATAGGCTAAGCTCCAATCTTAGATCCTAGATCTGGTGGTTCTGTAGCAGAAAAAAGGCTGTCCATCACTAGCAGCAGCATAGCATGGGTTGCTAGCACCCGGGGCCACCGGGGCTGGGGGCTGGGAAGAGGGAAACAGACAGAGTACGCATGCTCATTCAACTGCCTGTCACCCAGAAGACTGCAGACACAGAGAGAAGAAGAGTTGTTCCGGTATCAGGAGAGGTCACTTCCTGGTTTGCATGGAGAAGCTATTTTCAACAGAGCCCATCACTGGAAGCATGCAGATACATTGAGGCAGCACAGGATGTCAACATTTTGAGCCCTCTAACCATTTTGTGCCCTGGGTAACCACCCCTGTGGGACCCCTCCCACACTATACCACTGGTCACTAGAGCTTAAGGGATTGGTTTGTAGTTCTTTTCAGGGGTTACCTCCACATCCCCAGTAATTGTGAAGGTGGGGAAGGGTGCTGAACCTGCTGTCCCTGCGCCCAAAGTTACTACACCTTGCTGGTCCTACTACCCAACCTCCATGTATTCACTGAAATGGCCATCTATCTAGGCACTTTCCTGGTCTGTGTCTGAGTGCTTTATTTATTTTTATTTGTTCTGCCCCTCTGCTTTCCCCAAGAAAACCTGCTCTTTAATTCTGAATCTGAACAAACAGCAGTTCAGGTTTTCTGCAGATTGCCATTTGCTTTGATTCAGCAGTAAAGAGTGGGTTTTCATGGGGAAAGCAGCAGGGCAGAAAGAAACGTGTTCGGACCTGGACTTTGAAAGCCCAGACCTGCACCTAGAAATGTGCAGTGTGGATGAGCCCTAAATTGTCTGCCTCTCTTACATAGGCTGGATACCTTTAAATAGTCTCTTTTCTCTGCCTCTTAGCAGGATTCTGTACGTTTCTGTAATTTAGCTGCAATCTGAATAAGTAATTTTGGAAGAGAACGGTGTTCTGTTTTTCTGTGTAGGCAGAATTCCATAATTAGAATGAATCACCATGTGGAAACATGATAAAAAAAATGAGTAATATTTCCAAAGAGTCCCCAAGCAATGTAAAGCCTGTTTGCCAATCATAAATAATGAAAAATAGGCAGCTTGTGGGCATCTCTACATTAGATTCATTTTGCAGACAATTGTGTGCCAGACTTGATTTCTTTTTCTTAGGTAGCTTTCAGCAGACGTCTGCTAGTTTTTCAGGTGTTATATACTGCATATCTCCCAGGAACCGTAAAACCTGTATTAGGGAGCTGTGATTCCCCCACGCCCCTCTCTTTAGTACTGTGATTTGGAAAAAGTGGTTTTAAACACGGGCAAATTGTAATTTAGTTAACTGGGCAGACATTATTAAACAGTCTTGTGTATGTCAGAGCCTTGTAATAAAGCTTTACAATGAAAGGGAAAACAGCATAATCTCAGTATTAGTGCAGGAATGTATTAGCCAAATCCCAAGTTAATAGTAGTCTGGACTGTAATATAATTGAAGTGAGCCTGCATAGGCAAGGTGATTAGAAATCTGCATGGCTTTGATCTAATCCTGAAGCACATGAACATTAATTCTAGTAGCTGCCATAGAAACTAGAACCATGGTTCCCCCCCATCTCGTTTCTTCTTTTCTTTTTAAATTCCTAGTCCACAATAAAAAGAATAGTAGCAACAAAATACTTGTAAATATGTGTGGGATTTTGTTGATTTGGGGTTGCTATAACTAAGGCTTCCGGGGGTCAGCAAACTTTTTCAGCAGTGGGCTGGTCCACTGTCCCTGAGACCTTGTGGGGGGCCATACTATATTTGGGGGGGGGATGAACAAATTCCTATGCCCCACAAATAACCCAGAGATGCATTTTAAATAAAAAGACACATTCTACTCATGTAAAAACACGCTGATTGCCGGACCGTCCACAGACTGGATTGAGAAGGAGATTGGGCCGGATCCAGCCCCCAGGTCTTATGTTGCCTACCCACGAACTAAGCTCTACTCAGAGTGGATACAAGAAATCACAGTGGTACCTCGGGTTACAGCCACTTCAGGTTACAGCAGCTTCAGGTTACAGACTCTGCTAACCCAGAAATATTACCTCGGGTTAAGAACTTTGCTTCAGGATGAGAACAGAAATCTCACGGCGGCAGCGGGAGGCCCCATTAGCTAAAGTGGTACCTCAGGCTAAGAACGGTTTCAGGTTAAGAACGGACCTCCTGAACAAATTAAGTTCTTAACCCGAGATACCACTGTAGTGGGTTTAAGTTAGTGATGTCCATTTACGTCAATGGGTCTGCTTTATGTACGACTAACATGAGACGCAGCCTTAGTCCATAACACAAGGTTGAGGAGCCTGTGGCCCTTTGGATGCTGCTGGACTTCAGCTCCCATCATGCCTGACCATTGGCCATGTTGGCTGGGAATGATGGAAGTTGAAGTCCAACAGCAGAGGGGCACTGGCTCCCCATTCCTGCCATAATGGAAGGGCATGAGCAGGCATTCCAGCCAGCAGCTACTCATCCATTCAGCAAATATTATGCCCACCACTCTCTCCACATTTAACAGACATGATCTGCAATTTATAAGATTTCTAAAACTTTCCACAAATTTGTCATCAAGGAGATACCCTCTGCCTCAACAAAATAACGGAGGCTGGTCCATTGAGGCATGTGGGCAGGGCCGGATTTAGGTTCGATGAGGCCCTAATGGGGCCCTTTATATGTCCAGCTGTTCTTTGCCAACAACAAATTGTTGCTGTTTTTTGTGTTGAATATATGCTATATGGTAATTTATGGACCTAATAGGTATCTAAAGCCATTTTATCGGTTTTTTTATCTTATATTTTGGAAATATACATCCAGGTTTTTTTTCTTTAGTTTTTTTTTGGGGGGAGAGTGGCCCCCCAAATGTAGATCCAGCACTGCCCCGCCAACCTCAGTCTCCCTTCAGCCAGCCTCCACCTGTAAGATGTCTTACTTATCAAAGAACCTGGGGCCCTCTTAGTATTGCTGGATTCCAAATCCCAACAGTCCCAGTCAGCATGGCCAATAGTCAGGGATTATGAAAGTTGCAGTCCAGCAACATCTAAGGGCCTAAGGTTCCCCACTGTTTTCTCCCTCTCATTCGCTCTGGCTCCACCATTTGTCTTGGGAGGTGGACCGTCTTAAAAGGTCCTGTATCCCTACAGAGGGAAATGACCACCGTGAGTCTAAAAAACAACAGGTGTTCTGACCATGACACAGGGCCTGTTTTAACATCCTTCACCTTTGGATCACCCTCTCCCTGCCCAACCATGAAAATAA
This sequence comes from Podarcis vaucheri, assembly GCF_965113315.1. Classification (NCBI taxonomy): domain Eukaryota; kingdom Metazoa; phylum Chordata; class Lepidosauria; order Squamata; family Lacertidae; genus Podarcis; species Podarcis vaucheri. Next base: position 95,265,585 of record NC_138761.1, read on the forward strand.
AATCCAGAGTATGCCCAGCTACATGTGTTGGCCTGACAACATGTTGGGACCACCCTGTGGTTGTCATGACAACATGAAGTCCTGAGCCACTCCAGACAAGCTGGCCTCAGCATGTTGAGGAAGATCTTAATATTTACAAGGAGCACTGGGAGACCTGAGCATAGCCAACACCAAACGTTCCACCGGGAAAAGGATTGGAACATGACGCTGGCTGTAATTGTCTGTTCCATGGTCCAGACTCCAACTGTCTGGGTTAAGTTCACCTCAAGTGGCTCATCCTTGATCCAGAAAACCAGCAGCACATAGGGGAAGAGTATCCTCATCACACTGTAGTAGAGAGAGATGCCAAAAATCTTGCTAGATATATTGAAAAAATCATATTTTTTTGCAGTCCAGTGCTGCCAATTAATATGCTTTGCCAATTAAAAAAAATGCTGGGATGGATAAAACACATATTTCTTTCCCTACATCAGCATTATTTTACTTCAGTGCAGTTATTAAATAGCTGAAGCACAAAACGATCAACCCCTTATTAAGCCCTTGCAAAGAGCTTTCTCAAAACATTTTAAAGCCCCACAAAATGTCAAGTTAATGAAAGAACAATATGCAGGGGCTATTGACCCTCGTTCTCACTCTTGAATATTTGCAAGTTATGAGGCCAAAGTATGAGCATCACCATTGTCCCTTTGTAAACACTGCCTGCGCATCAAATTTCACACTTTAATAATTGTTCTAGGAGGGCAATTATTCTAGGACAGGGTCCTAATAATTAACAAGTGGGAGGGAAACAAAATGTGTAATTGTACAATTGAGGGAAGAATACCATATATACACTTTTCAATAATGTTGTTTTCGAAATCTTATGCAATGTAAGAATTTATTGCTTGACATCGTTCTAGTTATGTTCTCACAAAAGCAGACAGGGTGATCTGCTATATTTAAGTATCCTATTTTTTGAGGAAGGTGATGCTTTGAAAAAAAAGTCTCTTCTTAGTGTCAAACGAACCCATGTGAAGGTTATTTTGTAGCACTTTATCGCATTAGGAACATGCCTAAAACAAGGAGGTGAGGAATCTGTGGTCCTCTGGAAAGAAGACACCACAAGACATACTCAAGTCATATGCCTTGAAGATTACCCCATCATTTGCCATCAGTATTATATCTGTCTGAATTAGCAAACTATGCACTCCTAACCACTAGTTAAATATGAGGGGGCTGTGAGAATTGATGCACTAAATTCGAAACTGGTTTCACCACTGCATAACAAGGCTTCAATATAAAAAATTTGGTGCAATGGTCACATAATATTGAAGAATATGTCTGAATTGCAGAATACAGGGACATCAGAAATGAACAACAACCTGCCATTCCATCATCTTATCCCCATCAGCCATATCATCTCCTTTAGCTCTGAGCTGCAAAGCACACACAGGAATTTTACACAGGATAGATTTCAAAAGTGTTCTTTCTAGAGACGCCTGAGTTACTGAACTGGCAGCAGTATGCCAGGCATGTGAAGACTCAACCTTTTGAAGGCCACTTCTCATAGAGATACAATAACATGGAGCCCAGCACCAGGACTGTAACATGGGAGTCACAAAACGTACCATGTGACATTTCTTGCCGATTGGCCCATTTTCAGTGCTTTGATTGCTGCTTTTTAGGCAACAAGAGCTCTCTATGAAACACCTTAAGAGTAGGACCATTTATGCAGTTGAGTGACTCTTGGTCAGCTGCGTCTCCAATGCAGCTGAAAGTGAATTGCATATAGATTGCATTTTGTCCAGAGTTCTCCCATTGCTGTGTTCTAGCACAGCTCCCCCACGTTTTATGGCTGCCTGGCAGGCTGAATGACAACAGGTGAAGCTGTCTCCCCATCACTTCATTTCCAGACTATTTGTCCTTACTCCTGTCTGTTAATGTCCAGCTCAGTGGAAGAATATGACAGCCCTCAACTACTGTTTCATATTGAGTACTGACAGTTGAAAACAAAGCAGAAATACGTAAAGATCAATGTTGTCCAGCCACAACACTTGCAGCTGAATTACAATTAGAGCTGAAGTGATGGGCATGGGGGCATAAATGCATGTTAGATCAACAGTGAAAGCTCTTTTATAGACAGAAAATTGAGGGTGCATGGGGAAGAACTGTAGCTCTGTGGGAAGAGGGCATGATTTTCCTGCAAAAGATCCCAGGAGCAATCCCGCATATCTCTTGGTAGGCCTGGGAAAGACTCCTGCCTGAAACCCTTGCAAGTCACTAGCAGTCTAACTGTAGGCAGTAAGTGAGCTAGATGCACCAGGGGTCTGTTCAAAATCTGTTCAAAGCATCCTTGGCTAATGGATACCCTCCCTCATTTCAGCTAAGGACCATGGACCAAGAACTGGTTTACACACCCACGTGTCAGGAACCCAGTGTAAAGATATCAAGTGATGGTGCGTTGATGCCTGAGCTATCCTTTGATGACCAATAGAAGGTCGCATCTAAATTAAAATCCTTCAATTTGAGATGATACTGCTATAACCCTCTTCAGGCATTCATAATCACTGTGAACGTACAAGGAGGGGCATGAGAGTGGGAACTCGGCTCTTTTGCTATTTTTGTCACTCTCCATGAGCTGGATGACTTCCTCAAGTGGGAACTTCTTGCATTCATGGAGTCATCCTGGGTACAGCTTTCTAAAATGTCAAAGGAGCCTACATAGGTAGAGTGGTCTCCCTGCTTCAAAAGGTCACCCTCCAAATCATAGACAACAAAAATGGCAAGAAGGATGAGGTCACCACTCTTGTCTCTTTGCCTCTTTGCCTCTTCTCATGCATTTTACACTGATTACGAAAGCTTGAAGAGTGCTCAAGTTCTATCTGTATATGCAATGCCCCTTCTGCACACACATTTGTGGAATACTCCCAAGTGCCCTCTTTATTGGCTTCTGGACAAGTCCTAAAACTTATCACGTTAAAACTTGTCAGGGTGCTTTTATGGCACTGTGTATATTTTTAAATGTTGCTGTTGGTTTGTTCTATTGTTTTAATAGTTGTGAGGTTATTATGCAGGTCGCCTCCAGATTACCTGTTTGCAGGAGGGGTTGGTGGGATGGCACAGGCAGGGGGGCATGGCCCACCTGCCCTCCCAATGCCAAGCATTCTTAAACCAAGGTGCACTTTCCCTAATGAGGCCTCCTGCCACCTTCCACCATTCGGCTTCCATTCTTAGACTGAGGTAACGTTCACTAACCGGAGCAATACTTCCGGTTTTGCAGAGTTCGTAACCTGAAAAGTTCGCTAACAGGGCTGTTCTTAAAACGAGGTACCACTGTAGTTGGTTGGTGGGAGAAGTATGCGAATTCCACAAGATCTGCAAGTCAGTTTTAACTGAGTAGCCTGAATTTGTCAGTGTGCAACTGAATCCCACTCCGAAATAGCAACAGCCTGGAAGCACCCCAAGTTGCCGGTTCAAGAGCCAATATGGCCATGACACATGTGAAAAGAAAAGTGTGGTTCAGTGGAGCTCTCATCTTGCTGCACTCACCAGAAATAAGCACCCTTGAGAGCTAGATCCTTCCCAGGTGTGCATAAATTATAGTGTTTCACTTTGATTGGATCATGCCCTTAGTATTTATACAGCCGTTTGTCCTGGGTGCATATGTTGGCCATTACTCTTCAGCATCTTTGAGATGGATGCTCTCTTTTTTGTTATTTCCATTAAATGCTTCCCTGTGTGTGTGTGTGTGTGTGTGTGTGTGTGTGTGTGTGTGGTCTAGGTGCATGACGCACTTCAGATAAAGTATGTTAGTATTTACTGCAGATAGCCCTGTCAGGTAGGTCAGCATTATTATCCCCATGTCATGGGGAAATGGATGCTGAGGGAGAGTGACTGGCTGAAGCTTCTCAGCAAGACAATAACTGAAGCAACAGCTTATAGCTGATGCTCCCAATGGCTGCATTATACCTGCTCCCTAGTTAGACTTGCTCCACAGCCATCTGGACTGAATTTTAACTACCCATCTCTCAGTTGGCAACCTGCACTGAGGAGAGGGTTTTTTTTTCTTGTCCAGGGACCAATCCACAGCTGATTTTATGATATATGAATATGCTCCTTCTTATCTGATTCCCCTAAAATCTCTTCCCTTCTCCAGATGGAATAAAATAAGAGGAGAGAAAAAACATGAAAAGGACCTCCACTGGACAAGATGCTGATATCTCGTAGCAAATTGGCAGTAAATGACGCACATTCTCTAATGTGGAGCTGTCTGGCTAGACACTGCTAGCTAGAACACCCAGTTCCAGGCTCCTTAGGAGGTCTCAAGAAGAGGAATCTGTTTCTCAGCAATCACTTTGAACTTCTGGGTTGCTTTGTTCTGTACAGGATTGTAGGAGTTCCAAAACAGTATTGCATGAACAGGAATGACTATCGCTTGGAGGCTGGGAGGTGCTTTATGAGGGGAGAGCGGGGAGCCCACTGCAGCCATCTGGCCTGGAATGGGTTCTTCATACTTTCAGTGTTTCCTCTAAAGGATGTACATGGAATAGCAATAACATGGAATAGCAATCCCTTAACCACTCTGTGCTCCTCGGTAGCAAGGTAACTAAAACACTACAAAAGACTGGATTTCCCTACAATATAAATGCATGCTTATGAATCTAATCTACGCCAGTGTGATCATAAACCTGAAACCAATTTCATTGTATGTGATACCTAATCTAATACTACTTCTTCCTTTCCCCCACCATTTCCCATGTATCATATGTGCCTGGGAGTAATAAATCTGGATGAGAGTTAATACATTGAAATTTAATCCAGATGAACTGGAGGTGTGTGTTGTTGCTAAGTGTTTCCTATGACCAAGGAGGCAGCATTCAACCTGTTTTGGATAAATTTGCATTTCTCATTAAAGATCAGGCTCACAGCTTAGGGGTGCAATCAGATCTGGACCTTATGTGGGATTTCTGCTGGTGTTTGGCAAGGAGAATTGGACGACGTTGGATTTTCGGATAAAGGTCCATACAAAACACCATCTTTGGCAACTGCCTGTTTGTTGTGATTCAAATTTACATTAAAACCACGCTTGGTCAGGGTTGTTGCACTCAGCGAACTCTTAATTTGGGCAAGTAAACTACATCTCTCACTTCATTACAAACAGTTTTTCTACTTGCAACACACTTGAGCGAACCTGCTCCTTTTCCTTGCACAGTTTGTTGCCATTTGCAACTGTAACTGTCTCTGATGAGTTTTCACTGAACTCTGACGTCATCCGATTCTCTCCAAAGCAGCTGCAAACACCAGCACAAGTCCCACTGCAATGCTTAACGGTTAAAACAACACATTTCACAGTGCCCCACAAAATGATCCCCTCGGCTCCCTAATCTGCGGCATCATGATTTAACCAAAAACCCAACATCGTCTGATTCACACGTAAGTGGATCTAAACACCAGCACAAGCTCCCTCCAAGGTTTGTTGGTCAAAACTGCACAGTTCACACTGTCCCCACAAAATGTCCCCTCAGGGCCCTAATCTGCGGGGTCAAGATTTAGCCGAAAACTCGACATTGTACAATTCACTCAAAAGCAGCGCCAAACCTCGGGGCAAGGCTTCCTTTGATATTTGGTGTTAAAAACTCCACACTTCATGGTGCTCCACAAAATGGAGCCGTAACCCATGTGATGAACCTTTAGCCCCAAACCTGACGTCGTCCAATTCACTCCAAAGCAGTACCAAACACCAGCACAAAGTTCCACTGCAACATTTGGCAGTTTCGAGTGAATTGGGCAATAATGGGTTTTTAGCGAAAACCATAACTCTGGGGTAGGTCAGGTGCCGAGGGCTCAGTATTTCTAACCCACACACTTCTTGCCTTCAAAGGCTTTATAAACTTTTTAGTTTCTAAAAGCAAAGGCACATGGGCTGGGTTGTAAGTGGAAAGCATGTGAGACCATGGGATATGCTTAGTGCTTACATGGTGGAGAAATCAAGGTCATGTGCTGTTCATTGGAGCAGGAGAGAGGGGATGTAGAATGTTCTGCTCTCTAGAAGACGCTCTCTGTAATTGAGTCATTATGAACGAGCCATACAGAGAAGTCCACGTGGCTTCTGAAATGCCGCTTGGAGCAATAGATATAACATCTCAATTCCAGTAGGTCAAAAGGTCCGAGCACTCTCAGATTTACATGATGATGATGTGCCAACAGTCCAGCTGCATTAAATTACTTAAATTTAAACAAAAACCCAGAAAGGAAATGGAGCTTGATTACAAGTGCTATATGTCAAGTACAAGGTTAAGGGTGAACATAAGAACATAAGAAGTACCTGCTGGATCAGACCAATGGCCTATCTAGTCCAGCATCATGTCCAACCAGATGCCTGTGGGAAACCCACAAGCAGAACCCAAGTACAAGAGCACTCTTGCCTCCTACCACTGGTTTTCAGAAGAGTACTGTGAAGGCAGAGCATAGGCACTGTGGTTAGTAGCCATCAATTGCCCTCTCTTCCACGAACTTGTCTAACCCTCTTTTAAAGTCATTCAGATGGTGGACACCATCATTGCCTCCAACGGGATCATCAGGTTCCATAGTCTGACTGCGCACTGCGTGAGGAAGTACTGTCCTGAATATTCCAACATTAAACTTCATTGGATGTCCACAAGCTCCAGTGTTACAAAAAGGGAACAAAACCTTTCTCTGTCCACCTTTCCCCCCAATGTCAATACCTTGATATGTTTTATGGATCTGAAGTCTCAGTTTTATGGATCTGAAGTCTCAATTAGAAGATTTTTTTAAAAAAACTAAGATTGAAGGTCAATGTTAACAAAAAATGTCCCCCAACTAGATCTTGGAAAGATGCTCATTTCATGGATCTTAGGGCCCACCAACAATTTGATTTCTGACTATATCAATGGAAAGTTCAGCTCATATGTTATATGCATTTTAATTAAATAGTGCTTTAAATAATAATAAAAAAGAGCTACATGGCATGTAATCCAATCTGCACAGGGACATCTCAGCAGCTGTGCAGAGCTCCGTTAACTTCAGTTAAACTCTGTGCAGGTGGGAGGGTTTAGCTGTGTAGATCGGATTGCAGAAAGGGGACTTTAGCATATTTCTTGTCTAATAAATTAAGCTCTTATTGTGAAACATACTGATTATGCAAGCTCCTGTTTGAAGAACAAAGCTGTTTCAAGCATATTAGGTAGAGGACAACCCATCACCCCCAAGCTGAACCCAAATGACGATGATTCCAGCTTTGATGGACTTGTGTAAGCAATCAGAGCTGATATTCTGATCCTATTTATACTTAACTATCCACACTGGTTGTTTTTAACACTTCAGAGACATATCAGTACAGCACAGACATAACATGTGAAGGGCATAGCTGTCAGCTTTTCCCTTTTCTTGCGAGGAATCCTATTTGGAATAAGGGAATTTCCCTTTAAAAAAGGGAAACGTTGACAGCTATGGTGAAGGGAAGAGACTGAAACTTTGAATTCCTAATTTGGTCTAAACCCAGTGGTTCTATTAGGGTCAGGCTTGTGGGTAGAAGTGCAGGGTCCTGCTGCCCTAGGGGTGGGAGGCATTGATCAAGCAGCAAGGCATGAGCAAATGATGGTAGTGGCACATGCTAAGGAGAACCCAGCACCTGCAGCTGATGCTCCAGTGTGCAGCCTCAAATTGTAATCTCAATTATTTCCTCTATGGAAAGAGTGGCAGACTGGTGAGCCAATCGGAGGCCACCTTTGGGGTTGTGGGACCAATGGGAGCACTGAAGCAGTGAAGAGGAATGAACCTCTTCTTCTCAATAGCAGCAGCTCTATGGTTTCTACTAAAAGGAACCTCACAGTTTTTATGGTTTTAATGCCATTTTGTTAACCCAGGAGGACATGATACTTTCTTGGTAGTCCATACATTTGTTGGAGCAAAACTGTTTACTAATGTTGATTGATGGTAGCCTGGATGCGTGAAATACATATGGAGTTCCCAGTGTGATGCCTTCAGATGCCACCTTGGTCCTCACCAAGGCCTCATGCCCCATCTATTTTTTTAAAAAAATGAGGTCGTGTTTTTGTATTTTGCAGTGCTGGGGGGCATCGCCAGTTTTTTCTTCTATGAAGTAGGCTTTTGTCGTACTTGCAGTGGTTTCTGAGATTTCCAAATGATGTCCCACATCCAAAATGGTTCGGGATTTCTGGAGCAGATCATAAGCCACTGTAATTGCAAAATGGGAAGTTTATATTTGTGTGTGATGCAGAATTGGTTTGGGTTTTTTTTTAAGGCTCCACAGTCAGCAGCAACCCATAATTCCTTTAAAATGACTTGTGTGAAAGCGAGAACAGTTCATTCCTGAACTGTTGGCATTTTGCAGAAATCAATATCTTGACCTCTCTCTCGCTGATTGTATAAATAACTTAACTGAAGGCTTTATAACATGGCTTTAACCTTTTAAATGGATGGATGTCTTAGGGCTCCATCTGTATAGAAGGACAAAATTTCTATTTTGAGCCTTTTCTCCATAGACCCAGCTAAAAGCCATATGCTACTGAGAAAATATCAAGCTTTCGGGGGCAGAAGTTTTGGCTGGCAGATTTCTGCATGTGTATTCCTAACTGGTTGGTGGATTTTACACGGAAACCAGTGTCCTACATGTGATTCTTCTAAACCAGTCCAACAGGCAGGGAGGACCTTCTTGAAAGGAAAAATTGGAATCCTGCAAATCAGCTGGGGTGGGGTGAGGATAGGGGTTCAACTGTTAGAATTCCTGCTCCATGATTGCAGTCATGGGATTTTTGTCTTTCACGTGACGTGATATGTTTTGACTCCACAGAGTGGGAAGTGACGAAGACAGGATGTTTGTGTTACTGTGTTCCATGAAGTGGGACTATTGTCCTTTGTTCTTTTTCTCTTTGCTGTCTGGTGCTAGAGAGCGAGCGAGCCATGTTGCAGTGCTCCATGTGTGTTTATATGTAAATAAAGTAGATTAGCCAAAATGCTGAGTTGCTGAGGTCTGTCATGCATGATGCGCAAACTCTGAGGATCCCTAAGTGTGCTGGTGTCAGTTGGCATTGGTCTCTGTGATGTTTGGGCCAAAGAAAGCTTTTAAAGCTCCCGAATGATTGACCAGAAGGGAGAGAACATGCCAATCGGGCATGTGTCTCTGCTAGGGTCCTACTCGAGTGTAGACTGAACTCCTGACACCTCATCCCTACCAAACAATTGACTACCTTCAGCTGTGTTGGACAAGAGCCATTTTGGAAGAATAGCAGAGGATATGCTTTGTATGCAAATAATCCCAATCATCAGCATTTTAGGACAGGGATTGTTAGAAAAGGCCCCAAGAACCGCCGCAAGCCATTGTGACAATACTGGTGGGCCAATGGTCTAATTTGACATAAGGTTTGGATAACCAGCCGCAGTTCATCGGGCTGGGGGTGGAGAACTGCCTAATTGCTTTCATGGCTGCTGCTGCCTCCAATGGGATGGAGATGGTGTGTGGTGAAGGAGTGAGATGGGGGGGGAGGCTCTGGGTTGGTACCCAGGATGTCCCACAGGTGTGCAGACACTTGTGGGACATTGATGCTGCTGACCATAGGAGCTAACTCCTTGGGGCCAAGGACCCTTTGCCCCCCAGTAAAATATCTGAGGCAGCCAGGGGGCCCTGCCCAGAGCTGATGAGCACTGGTAATCTGATTTCTTTCTACTTGGTGTTGAAATTGCTTTTCAAAGTCTGACAGTTGATTTCGAATGGAGAACACGGAGAAGAGGAGGAGCTTAAGGAGAGAAGATAAGGAATTGAGAACCTCTGCCACTGGTTCTTTTTGTTAGGGAGAATGTAGCCTTCTGCTACCTATTCATTGCCCTGTTGCCAAAATGTCTGCCATCCCTTTCTCAGTGAGTTCATATTTGGTACAATATGCTGGTTGATTAGATCATAACAGAACTGTAGGTTGGTACACCCAATGAACACCTGCAGTTTTCACATATACGAGCTTTAGGCATGGACAAACATTTTGTTTAGTCCACATTATAAAGTGAACTGATCTAATTCAGTTACTAGACAATACATGGATTCAAATGCTGCCAGTTATCAAATCGACTGCACCCTTACCTGAATTTTGCAATGCAATTTCATTTTTCAAAAATGTGTACATTACAGGGAAAGGGCATACAGGAAATGCTTGTTTTAGTGGGGAATGCAAATGAAAAGCATACAAAACTGCGTGTTTTATAGAGGAAATGTAAACAAAATATGTATTTTAGGGAGATGCATATAAAATGCTTACAGTTTAAATGTGAATATTGTGTCCATGTTTAATATATTTTTTAAAAAATAATAATACGTCAGAATGGCTACATGACTAAATAAAATTAAAATTGACATGGAGTGGATCTATCCAGTTGTAATCAGCTTCTCAGGGGGTTTCACATTAACCCCAGTATAAACATAATTATGTTTATCTACAGGTGTCCATTCTTTAAAGTTGTGTGAGGAACATGTGGCCCTCTAGATGTTGCTGGAGTTCAGGCCCCATCTTTTCTGACCATTGGCAATGGTGACTGTAGTGAATTGCAGTTGGAGTCCAACAGCATTCAATTAAATTCAGTGGGGCTCTCTGTTGAATAAACATCCATAAGCTCAGTTTGTCAGGTCCTTTTTACTAGTGTAATGTTTTTGCCTTGGGTTTATTGATTACTTCTTCCTGTTTTGCTATGCTAAAAAAAAAAAAAATAGCGTGGAAAATAAAGTCATATCTTATGTCTATTTGGATTAGATGTGTGTGCTATCATTTACCAAACATATCAAAATGATAACTTGGTAGCTGGCAGCACACAATAAAGAAATCTTACTAAACAAAGTTCCTACCAATCTGTCATTTTTATATGAACCTTGCAGAAAGCACACACGCAAATTATTCAAGGAATAATTTGAAGTCAGAAAATGACTGGTTTTGCTTGTCTTATTTCCATCTTCTGTAACTCAGGGCCTATAATGCTGCATATCATAAATTCTAGATGCTGAAGTGCTTAAACCTGCACTGAAGCAATATGTGTAATTGCAAGTTGGAATGATCAATGAGTCTAGCCTAAGCAGTGGACATACACAAATAATTGGCCTTTAAAGCTCATTAGTCAGTTTTATGACAATTGGTTCATTTGCATAATGTTTTGTAACTTTATGCCCTGTTGAACAAGAGTGGAATGCCATCACTTAACTGGCAAAGCAATTGCAAGAAAAACCACATCAGCTATTTCAAATTGTAACATTAGTAAGTGGACTTTAAAATGGATGTACGGGTGGGAGTGATGAAATTGACCCAAGGCAGCTCGGTAATTTCTAAGCTCCTCACCCCACCAGACAAAATCAACCAGCAATAAATGACACAGGAAGCAGCACAATCCATTCAAGCGTCCCTATTGTCCAGGGACAGTCCCGGATTTACAGAAGCCCTCTCGGTTTCTGATTTGATCCCAGAATGTCCCACTTTTCTTAGGGTGTCCCTATTTTCATCAGAGAAATGTTGGAGAGTATGGTAGGGTGTTCCTATTTTCCTTGGAGAAATGTTGGAGGGTATGGAGTTATGCCACACACACGCGCGACACACACACACCCGAGCCAAGGAGATAAGTACAGCGGCGTAGCGTGAGTTCTCAGCACCCGGGGCAACGCAAGTAATTTGCGCCCCCTAACCCGGGGCAAGGCAAGTAATATGCGGCCCCCCTAACCCGCAAGTTGCCACTGGCGCTGCCGCCCAAACGACGCCGCTGGCCCGGAGGAGGAGGGGGGCAGAGAGGCGAGGAAAATGCAACTGCCCAGCAGCTGCAGCAGCACCGGCGGAGGCGGGGCTGTGAAGAGGGGCTGCCTGGCGCGTCCTCCGCGGCGAGCGCTGAGAGCCGCTGCCTGCCGGGCGCCTTCAGCCCGGATGCGCGCACAGCTCGGCGGTTCCGCAAGACATGCGGCTCCGCTACAGCCTGCGCCCGAGGCTCTTCGGCGACTCCGGAGGCAGCGAGCGCGCCCCCCCCCCGATGTTGCGCCCGGTGCGGCCGGCACCCCTGGCACCCCCCACGCTACGCCACTGGATAAGTAACTATACAAACTTTAGAAGACATCTGAAGGCAGCCCTGTATCGTGAAGTTTTTTAAAAATGTTTTATTATGTTTTTATATACATTGGAAACCGCCCAGAGTGGCTGGGGCAACCCAGTCAGATGGGCAGGATATAAATAATAAAATTATTATTATTATAAAATAGGATGTCCCTATTTTCAATGGAGAAATCTTGGACGGTCTGGCAGCATACACTCCAGTTCATGGGGCCAAGGCAGTTTCAGCCTTCCAATGTTTTTTTTAGGGGGCTGAACCCCTCAGTGTTCAGAGAGTGGTCGCTCCACTCCCTGGCTCCTTGCGACATCACCCCTTCAATCAATTTGAGAACATGGTGCCTCTGGCAAGCAGCCAGTCTTGTGAGGGAAAAATATGATGCCCCTGAGATGCATATATAAAGCAAAAAGCACTTCCACAACAAGTAATGATCCTCAAAGCTTACTTTTTTTGCAAGTAAAAAATTTTCACAACCTTGTTGCTGGGAATAAGATCATAGTAAAAAGTAAGACAGTAAGAAGGAAAAGGTCCTAACAGAGTACATAAACAGCCAATAGCACATCCATCGACTAGGGCGGGGGGGGGAGAGTCAGTTCAGTTCCTGAAAATGTATCAAATTTGGACTTTTCGAAGCAAGAGATGAGACCTTGAAACAAGGCCATCCATTGAAATTTGCACATATCTGAATTTTGTGATGCAGTTCTCAAACCAAACACTGTTTACTAAAATGCAAGTATTGGGTAAAAAATGTGCATAGAAATGAACACGTTAGTAAAAATAATACACAAACATGAATTATATTAGAAGAAATTGATTGCAAAAAATGGTGGGAGATATACAGGTGTGTGTTTTTTGTAGGCTATCAATGGCTACCACCCTCACTGGTTATATTGACCCTCCACTGTCAGAGTCAATAAGTCTCTCAATACAAATTGCTGGGAATCACCTTCCCGTGTGCATCTGGTCGGCCACTGTGTGAACAGAGTGCTGGCTTAGACGGGCCTGTGGCCTGATTCAGCAAGGCTTTTTTTGATTATCTTTAAGTGAACTTAAAAGGGAAGGGGCAGAGTTCACAACACTTATTTTTAGTGTTTTTACCCAAAGTTGGGTTTATAAAACAGGAAATAAGTCCAAGTTAGTCACCCTGCTGGCTAACACTCTCCCTACCAGAGCTAACAGACATGGCCTCTGGGCTTGTGCTGATGTTACTCGCTGATCAAAATGTGATTAATGGTGTTTCCTTTGTGTGAAGGGAAGAGTTCATAGATTATACTCGTCCTCCTCCAGCCACCTAGCAGAAAACCCTTTTAGACTGTGGAATTGGATTTTTCAGGCTTGGCCTCCTGGTTTTCAACAGCAGAGGTTTTCCTGCAGCGAGAACAGCAGTCGTCTCCGTATGATGTGCTTTAAAAAGGAAATGGAAGCACTGCCTTCCCCCCAAATATAGAAGTGACTTGCATTGCTCTGGCCAAACAATACAGAAGCAAAGGAATCCCATTTCAAAGGATTGCACTTTACTGACTGCAGTTTGTTTTGAAGAAAGGAGGTTTGACAAATTGATGTTTAAAACCCTCTGACCACTCAGTTCCAGCAACAGCTACAGAAAATAAATGCAGCCTCTCTCCAGAGTACATGGTTTGGGTGGGCATGACAGGACACTATTGACTGTGTTGTGTTCAAAACAGATGAACACATAAAAACGCATTTTTTAAATAAAAAAATTTGCAGGCCCTTGGAACTTGAAACGCTTGTAATATATTCCATGGGTAATCATCATTAAAGGTAAAGGTAAAGGGACCTCTGACCATTAGGTCCAGTCGTGACCGACTCTGGGGTTGCAGCGCTCATCTCGCTTTATTGGCTGAGGGAGCCGGCGTACAGCTTCCGGGTCATGTGGCCAGCATGACTAAGCCGCTTCTGGCAAACCAGAGCAGCGCACAGAAACCTTCCCGCTGGAGCGGTACCTATTTATCTACTTGCACTTTGACATGCTTTTGAACTGCTAGGTTCGCAGGAGCAGGGACTGAGCAATGGGAGCTCACCCCATCGCAGGGATTTGAACCACCGGCCTTCTGATCAGCAAGCCCTAGGCTCTGTGGTTTAACCCATGGCACCACCCGCGTCCGTAACTGGAATACTGTAGGTTTCACAATACTGCACAAGGTATTTCAGAAGAACAAAATATATTGTGGGGTGGGTGGTTGTTTAGAAACTCAAAACTCTGAGTCAGGTTTCAGTTTAGTACTTATATTTTTAATGTATTTTATTCCTTCATTCCATTTATAACTTGCTCTTCAACCTAAAAGTTTCCAGGGTGTAACACTGTCAAATTCATATTTTTTTAAAAAAATATATACATTAAAATATAATATTTACATAAACTATCAATAAATATGATCAAACAGCAAACCAGGAGCAGGAGCGACCAGTTCTTCAGCTCAGCCTACTCTAAATGCCTGAAGGGAAAAAATCACTCCTTAGGTTGACATCTAACACTAAATAACAAGGGTGACAGTCGTGTCTCCAAAAATACAATTGTATCCCTCCTTATTTATTTGCACACACGCTATTTATTTATTTATTTATTTATTTATTTAGTGATCTTATGTGCCACTCATCAACATAAGCTACTGGGGCAGAACACTATTGAAAGAATAAAACAGCACGTTAACATTAAACAGTGAAATGATATAAAAGACCCAAAAAAAAGTGTTACATTTTGTAAACCAGCCGAATCATTTAAACAACAACCCCCCCAAAGCAGCTATTTCCTCTTCTGGAATTCCTGCTTGAGCAATTTTATTTAAAAACAAAACAAAAAAATGTGAGATCTGAGGCCAGGCTAGTTTCTCTGGGAAGGTCATTTCAAAGGGCATTCCCACTTAACCTCAGTGGTGGGACGAAAAGGAGGACTTACACTGCAGATGACAAGATTTAGTCACACTCATATGAGAACATGGTCCTTCAGGTTGGGAGGCCACAATATCCGTATTAAATTTTGGTGCCCAGAACTGGACACAGTACTCCAGGTGTGGTTTTATCAAGGCAAAATAGGGTGGTACTATGATTTCCGTTGACCGGGACACTATACTTCTGTTGATGCAGTCTTGAACTGCAAAAGCATCCCCACCGCCCCACTGCACCACACTGTTGACTTGTGTAAAGCTTGTGGTCTACTAAAATCCCTAAATCCTTTTCACATGTACTACCGTTAAGCTAGTTGTCCCCCATCTTATATTTGTGCAGCCAGTGATTCCTATCTAAGTGCAGAACCTTACATTTGTTCCTATTGAAATTCATGCAGTTACTTTGCACCCAGTTCTCCAACCTGTTAAGATCATACTGAGTTCCAATTCTGTCCTCTGCAGCACTTGTACCCCTTCCAGTTTGGTGTCATCTGCAAACTAGATGAGCATCTCCTCAATTCCTTCATCCAAGTCCTTTATAAAGATGCTGAACAACAATGGGCCCAGGACAGAACCCTGTGGCACCCTGCTTGTCACTCCCCCCTGCCCTGGATGATGAGGAACCATTAGTGAGCATTCTTTGGGTTTGGTCAGTCAACCAGCTACAAATGCACCCAACAGTTAACTCATCCAGCCCACATTTTTCTAGTTTCTCTGCAAGGCTCCCATGGGGAACTTTGTCAAAAGTCTTAATGAAATTGAGATACACTACATCCAAAGCATCCCCCTGATTCACCAAGCTTGTAACTCTATAAAAAAAGAAAAAGAAATTAGATTTGTCTGGCATGACTTTTTTTTGAGAAACCCATGTTGGTCATGCTGTCTACAGCTGCTGGGAGCCACATGAAGGGCACCCAGTTTGGCGAATATAGGCAGTAACTGATCTGTGTGGGCTAACCTGTGGCCCTCCAAATGTTTTTGGACTACAACCTCAATCATTCTTGACTATTGGCAATGCTGGCTGGGACAGTTGGTATCTGTAGTTGAAAACATCTAGAGAGCACCTGGTTGGGAAGGTTGATTTCACAGGTACCTTTATTTCTGAGAAGTCATTGAAGTGCAGTAAAATCAACACACATCTGTATCTAGAATAATTGCCTTTTAAAGCATTTCCACTATGGAATTATGATGCCACAAACCTCAAGCATGCTCAGTGATATTTATCACCTTGATTGAAATACGAAAACCTCTTCCAGGTAACTCCACGTCCAGGAGGTTAATCCCATCAAAGCAGACTTCACTTCTGGCTTCTCAGCTTCCAAAAGAGGCTTTAAAAGTTTTCAAAAGACTCAGAAGCTGTCAAATCATATGGTACTTTTGCCCTTTTCTGTCAAAATGAGAAATACGGTTGCCGTGTCTTCTAGGAGGCCATTTTCCTCTTTCTAAATAAAACCCTGTCATGTGTTACGTCCCCAATCACTTTGGGCTGTAACGTTAGCAGAAGATGTTGCTATAATGGGGGAGTGAAGATACCAGCAGACAATCACATTTGTTAGTGCCGGTGATGCTTCTACCAGGTTTAAAGACAAACCAACCTGTAGCGAGGGATGGGTCGACAGGTCAGTTTCTGCTACTCTCGGTTTCTGATTTTACTAGTCTTTAACATATGAAGTAACATGCTACATTAGAATATGCATTTCTGCAGTGAAAATGTTTACTTGTGCACTTTCTCCACACTGGCCTTTGGTTCTTAGATATTGGGAATAAAAGGATTTGGAAAGTGCATACATTTAAATGTATTTCTTTTGCTCTTTTTAGCGAAATCTTCAAATACTTGTCAAAACACTCCTTCGGAAATACATATTCGCCATTGCCTATTGCTCCAATGTTGCTTCTATTTTATTTTCTATGAAAAATCCACTCTCTCCCTTCCCCTGCACCCCACTTATGATATATTACACAAAATTTTGACCGCCTAGTAATTGATCCAAATAGATTTACAGAAAATAAACCTGCTGTTCCTGTCACTGGAACATCAGGCAGCCCACATGGGTGATGAACCATTATTACTTTGATGAGATCATCCGTAATTTGTTTTATCGGCTTTCTCCCATGTAGCAATTATGCTTTGAAAAAGACGTACAAAATCTTACACTATTTGCAAAAGCAGCTCAGCTCTTAGGGGAAGGCTGCTTTGTCTCTGTCCCCCCATTTAACCTTTTAAATACTGGTTTTCTGAAACCCACAGGAAGCCTACATGTCTAGGGGTAAACTTGCATGTATAGGGTCATAATCATACATTAACATGTTGACTGGGATGAGGAGGTCGATGATCTTGGCATGAGAACAGCCCTCCTCTTGGTATGTGAGATACATTATGCAATTTTTGGGGATGCTGGGAGTGGTTGTGGTTTGTGCAGTTGAAATCTTGCAACTATAAAGAGTCCTTCAAGTGGATGGTATCTCTAAGTGGTGGATGATGGGGAGAAGGCAGCAAAGCAACCACAGAGTATTGGAGACATGTTGGAGGACAGAGCTGTGCACCACACAGTCTGCCCTTCACCAGCTAAGCTATCATGCTGCCTACAATCACAATGGAGAACGCCATCCTGTCATCAGTGTTATCAACTGCCAGGCTAGTTGTCATATATGATGAAAAGTTGCCATCTTGTCCTTTGCCTCAGGTAAATGTCTTGAATTGGCCCTGGTCACCACCACTCACTTCCTTTCCTCTCCCTTGTGTATAAAAAGAGAGTGTATGGCACTCCTTTGCCGAAAAGAGAGTTTTCCCAAAATACCAGGTGTGGGGAATCATTTTCAGCCCAAATGCCACAGTCCCTCATGGGCAACCTTTCCAGGGCTGGTCCAGAGGCAAAAAGTCAGCGGGGTCCTGAGGCAAAAGTAGGTAGAGCAATAGATTGGACTCTTACCTTTGCAGAGGACGCTGTGTGGCTGCATTCCACCTACACAAATGTCAGTGGTTTCTACATGTACACATCTCCACAGCCTCTATCCAGAAAATCAAGAAACACGAGCAGTTCAATGACACATTTTGGTCAGGGAAGACCACCTGAGGCATGCAGGGAGGGCTGGGGAGGGTCCTGGAGAGAATATGAAGGGCAGAAAAGAACTGGAGCAGTGTATTTTGCAACAGGGCATTTCTTTAGCGCAAGCAGTTTCTGATCTCTGGGCTCAGTACTGCACCTACGATTTCCTTTTTCTGCCTCCCCCACTTCCAGCTACTCTCTGAAGACTGGAGAAGAGACCCTCTTAAGAATATTAGGTGGATGGGCTAGACCCTGTGAAAAATGAACATCGTATTTTAGCTGCCATTCATTCATTTTCAGCTTTGAATTTTTGTTATTTAAAAAGTGGGTGGCACTGTGGTCTAAACCACAGAGCCTAGGGCTTGCCAATCAGAAGGCCGGTGGTTCAAATCACTGTGATGGGGTGAGATCCCATTGTTCAGTCCCTGCTCCTGCCAACCTAGCAGTTCAAGAGCACACCAAAAAGTAGATAAATAGGTACCACTCTGGCGGGAAGGCAAACGGCATTTCCGTACGCTGCTCTGGTTCACCAGAAGCGGCTTAGTCATGCTGGCCACATGACCCAGAAGCTGTCTGCAGACAAACACCGGCTCCCTTGGCCAGCAAAGCGAGATGAGTGCCGCAACCCCAGAGTCGGCCAAGACTGGACTTAGCAGTCAGGGGTCTCTTTACCTTTACCTTAAAAAATAAAATAAAATAGTGCACCTAGAATTCTGTTACTGTGCCCATAACCTAGGTTAAGGTGCCATTTAGCTCCTAGTTTTCATATCTCAGTTTCTAACACTGAACCAGAGGACCAGAGCCTGAAGTTCCCCACCTTTGCTTTATATAGATCTGGGTTTAGGGCAGTTAAGCTGCACTGGACATGGAGCCTTGGGGCCGCCTCCAAGGGTGCCACAACTATGAGTTCGAATGCAGCGTCAGAGGCAGAGGGGTGCCATTTTGGTGTAGGCCAGGGCGCCACTGAAATTTGAGACCCCAAGGTCTGCCACTGAGATCTGTGTGCTCCATACAGTGATTCCTCGGGTTAAGAACTTAATTTGTTCTGGAGGTCTGTTCTTAACCTGAAACTGTTCTTAACCTGAGGTACCACTTTAGCTCATCCTGAAGCAAAGTTCTTCACCCGAGGTACTATTTCTGGGTTAGTGGAGTCTGTAACCTGAAGCGCCTGTAACCCGAGGTACCACTGTACTTCTTTTCCCTCCTGGCTGAAATACTTGACATCTATCAAGATTTTTCTCATGAAGTAACTAAGCTCTGGAGTCAGAGCTGCTTCCCTGTCTTACTTCACTCTACTTTCAGCCATTAGAGCCTCCTTGCATTTCTGTCATCACGCTCTTATCGGAGGCGGTTTGGAACCATTATCTTTCCTCTCCTCCACTTTTTATCTATACAAACCTTCATGTCTTTTTAATGTCACTGACAGCAGAAAACCAGGGACGTGTCTGCACCCATTGAACCATACAGCCAAATCACTTCATTCTTCTTAAGCCTATGACAGCTACCTAAAATATATTTCTGTCACCATTCTAGGCTATTAGTAGGGCAAATATAGGGGAGCTTTCCCCCACATCTTAAAAGTTGGATTTATCTTTATGATTTAATCTCCTTTTTCTTTATCGCTTCCCCTCATTGCTGTGAATTACAACTGGCAGGAAGTTCATTACTGTTAAATAATTTGTATTTTGTACAAGTTTTGCCAAAGGCACAGATTGATCATTTCTTAGTCTTAACTTTCCATAGAGTAAATCTTGTTTTGTTCGTAGCATCCACATTTGGTACTGATTCTTTGTGATAACCCTGAAGCCGGCTCTATCGTAGCCTATCCAGTATTGTCACTGGCTTCTAATTAAAGATGTTATCATTCCCTAATGCCTGATCTCATTCCTCATGCTAGCCAATTGACCAAACAAGGCTTTTCAAGGTACATTAGCCTGGGGAGCTCAATGAGAGGGAAAACATTGTTTCTAATGGGGGGGGTGACAATATTTTTAAAAAAAGTTTTCCAAGAAAATGAATGGGATTATGCAAGAACTATTAGGGGCGTGGGTGGCGCTGTGGTCTAAACCACTGAGCCTAGGGCTTGCTGATCAGAAGGTCGGCGGTTTGAATCTCTGCAATGAGGTGAGCTCCCATTCCTCGATCCAGCTCCTGCCAACCCAGCAGTTTGAAAGCACGTCAAAGTGCAAGTAGATAAATAGGTACCGCTCCAGCAGGAAGGTAAACAGCGTTTCCGTGTGCTGCTCTGGCTTTGCCAGAAGCTGCTTAGTCATGCTGGCCACATGACCCGGAAAAACTGTCTGCGGACAACCCCAGAGTCGTCCGTGACTGGACTTAACTGTCAGGGGTCCTTTACCTAATGCAAGAACTATCCTCACTTCCACCCTACTGGCTCAAGGTGGTAAAACCACCTTCATAGTTTGTCCCCCTCACATACACTTTAGGGTTTCAACTTCAGTGTCACCTGTAGATTGCTGCTTAGATAGGTCTCATTTAGTTTAAGCCCCACACTCTTTAATACATACCCTCCAACATTTCTCTCATGAAAAAGAGAAATCCTGTTCCATAGTAATAATAAAAATAATTCTACTATTTATACCCTGCCCATCTGACTGAGTTGCCCCAGCCACTCTAGGGAGCTTCTGACTTACATAAAAACATAATGAAACATAAAACAGTTAAAAACTTCCCTATACAGGGCTGCCTTCAGATTGCTTGGGGGTCAGATAACGCCATACCCTCCAACATTTCTCCAATGAAAATAGGGACACCCAGTGCTTTTTTTCCTTAAAAAACAAATGTTTAGGGGTACTCTCATTCCATCTGAGACTCAGAAAACACCGTGACAGGAAAGGAGGCCGCCATCGGGTGTAGCAACGGAACTGACGGTTCACCGTGCTGGAGAAGAAACTATTTTTTTTAACATTTTTAGTTTCTTCTCCCGTTAGATTCACAAAATGTTTAGGGGTATGCGTACCCCTATGTCCCCCCAGAAAAATAGTACTGGGGACACCCTACCATACCGTTCAATATTTCTCTGATGAAAACCGGGGCATCGTGAGGAAAACCGGGACATTCCAGGATCAAATCAGAAACCAGGACAGCTTCTGTAAATCCGGGACTATCCCTGGAAAATAGGAACAGTCTGTTGATATGGGACAAATGAAGCTGCCATATACTGAGTTAGGCCACTAGTCTATCAAGCTCAGTACTGTCTACACTGGTTGGTAGCAGCTCACCATGGTTTTATACCATGGTGAAGGATCTCTCTTCTTCACCCTACCTGAAGAGGCCAGGGATTAAACCTGGGACTTTCTGCATTTGAAGCAGATGCTCTACAGCTGGCTGTTCCCCATCATGCTGACCCACATCACTAATTTTGGATCAGGCCTCATTTTGGATTAAATGTTGCCGCTTGTTTTACCTCAGTTCAGTGGCTCGTTTGCTTTTCACTCCAGTCCCTGCACAGATGAGGGCCTTAACATTTAATGAGAAGAAAAGTTGAAATGCTGTTTCCATATTTCAACTCTTGATGGATACCATTGAAGGTCAGTCACACTGGTGGTTTTTTGGAGAGAAGGGAAGTTTAAAAATATCCTAGGGATTGTATCCAACTAAGTTCTACTCAGGACCTAGGGAAGTCATGTCCTTTTTTGCTTTCTTTTTTTTATAAAAAAAAAGGTTTACTTTAAAGTTGGATAGAATCTTAAATAAATATATTTGAAGGCCTGCCTGGGCCACATGACAGGTTATGCATTTCAGAAATAAATAAAATGAAGAGAAATAAATAATAGTCCAATGTTGTGAAAGCATGCTTCATCTAAATTAGCTGACAGTATTGGCTAACAAATGTAGAAGCTGAGTGCTGAATGCACAGCCTATGCTTCATTCTCACAGAGACCCTGACACACTGCTTTAATTAAAGACTTATCTGTGAAAACACTTGCTCAGAACACTTTTTCACCTTCAAGGCATTTTAGTTCCCACAGTCTGTTAATGCATCACACGCTGGTTTCTTAGAAAAGCAGCATTTTCTCCTCTCCAAAAAAAGTGTCTTTCCCCAAAGACTTTGCAGATGTGTTTGGGCTTCATTAAGACAAGATGACTGTACATTTGTCACATTTTGCATACAACTGTAGCTGCTACACTCAGTGCAGATATAAATATGGGTTTCTTAGGAATTCCATGTTCACTTCCTGGCTTAGAAATGATGTCATCGTTCTTTGAACCTTACAAAGATTACAGATTGCATTGGTCCCACAATTGCTATTGACAACAAACCTTCCAAGTGTCCCCATTTCTGGAAAATGGGGACACTTGGAGGGTTTGTTGTCAATAGCAATTGTGGGACCAATACACTCTGTAATCTGGGACAGCCCCAGATTTACAGAAGCCATCCCACTTTCTGATTTGACCCTGGAATGTCCCGCTTTTTCTTAGGACATCCCTATTTTCATTGGAGAAATGTTGGAGGGTATGTTAACTGACCCTGAGGTAGCCAAGATGGTGCTCTCAGGAGGTTGTTGGTCTCGAACTCCCATCATCCCTGAACATTGGCCATGTTGTATGGGGCTAACAGGAGTCCAACAAACTCTGGAGGCCATCCCATTCTCCACCTCTGGTCTAGACTAAGAGCCAGAGTGATGTAGTGGTTCAAATTTCAGATGTGCACTCAGGAACCGCAGGTTCAAATCCTTGCTCAGCTACAGAATTTGCAGAATGGCTTTGGACCTGCCATTTCCTCCCAGCCTCACATAGCTCACAAGGCTGTTGTGAAAGTTCAGTGGTAGAGCATCTGCTTTGCATGCAGACGATCCTAGATTTCATCACCAGCACCTCCAGGTAGGGGTGGAAGTATTTCCTCTTTGAAACCCTGGAGGGCAGCTGCAGGTCAGTGTAGATAATACTAAGCCACATGGACCAATGGGCTGACTTTGTATAAGGCAGCTTCCTATGTACAAAAATCTATCCATGCCACCCTGAGTATCTTGCAAAGGCAGCTGGGATAAAGTATCAAGGGAAGTAATAATACGACTCTATTCTGCCTTGGTCAACCCACACCTGGAATACTGTGTCCAATTCTGGGACCACAATTTAAGAAGGGTGTTGACAAGTGGAATGTGTGCAGAGGAAGGCAACCAAGATCATCAAGGGTCTGGAAACCAAGCCTTATGAGGAGTGGTTGAGGGAGCTGGGCAGGGGGACGCATACCCCCAAAATACTTTGTGAATCTTTGCACTTTTGTGCATTTATTGTATTTATTTTTCCCAATGGTGATTTTCTTGAGTCAAAATGAGTACCCCTAACCTTTTCTTTTTCTTTTTAGAAAAAAAAAGCACTGGAACTGGGTATGCTTAGCCTGGGAAAGAGGAGACTTTGAGGAGATATCTCAAAGGCTGTCACATGGAAAAGGGAACAAGCTTGTTTTCTCCTGCTCCGGAGGGTAGGACTCAAACCAATGGCTTCAAGTTACAAGAAAGGAGATTCCGACTAAACATCAGGGGGAAACTTTCTGACAGTAAGAGCTGTTGGACAGTGGAATGGTCTCCCTCAGGAGGTAGTGGACTGTCCTTCCTTGGAGGCTTTTAAGCAGAGGTTGGATGGCCATCTGTCATGGATGCTCTAGCCAAGATTCCTGCATTGCAGGGGATTGCACCTTATGAACTTTGGTGTCCCTTTCAACTTTATGATTCTACGATTCGGTGATTCTGTGGAAAAGGTAGCAAGTAAAACAAAAGAATTGTTATGTTATGGGTATAGAACAGAAAAGCAATAGGCTGAATGGGTGAAATGACAACTAACATGTGCATCCACTCCTTCTGTGAGCTGTTTTTTCATGCAATGAAACCAATTTGATTATGTGAACTCCAAAGCAATCACTACTGGGGTGCCAAACTTGCATGGAAATCCAGCTTTGGCCCAAGTTAACACTCATTTGCAAAGCTAGGTTTGCTACCACAAGAAGTAAAGAAAGGAAATCTTTTCAGGATGTATTCACTGGGAGAAAGTCGGGAGAACAACTTAAATTGTCAAAACGGCTCACGATGAGGGTGAAGACCTTTGGTTAATTATAGCACCGCCGTAACTATTTCCTGCAGGAAACATCATATGCTGCTGTTAAAATATCTTACTACCCACTACCACTGACCGGTAAGTAGATGAGAGAATGGGCTAGGCTAGGGTATCTCTTGTATCCATACATACTTGGCTCTGAATGCCATAAGTAAACGGCACTCTTGCCATTTGCACTTTTTCAGCTGTGAGAGTTGTTATCAGTCTAGATAGCAAGGGGTTCCTTATTTAAGAAAGGCTTGCAAATGTCCTATAGCTCACTTAGAGCTGTTCCCCCCTCCCTCTCTCTTTCTCCGCTCCCCCCCCCCTTCCTGGCACACCGTTTCTGTTTTCTCAATTAGCTGAGGCAAGTGTAACATTGTCAACAGCTGCCAGAACTGTGCAAAGCAAGGCAGCTTTTTATGACTGTGAAGGTTATTATCAATTTAGATAGAGATTTCCACAGTGTAGTTGAACACAGAAGCAACACTAATACACATGAGAACTGTGCGGTGCTTGCCCATTGTTTGTGAAGAGGTTTGGGTGTCACTAAATCCTTCTCTGTAACACTGTTGTTTTTTGTTTTGGTTTTTTCTTGGTACAGTTTGCGCTGGATTACGATCAGAGAGGATGCCAGCCGTCCAGCTTGCTGGGAAAATACTTCTCAGTTCTTCGGGTGGCCTATGAAATATTCTCACTTTAGTACGCCTTACAAATTGTCCCAGCTTTTAAAGAAGTGATGGCAACTTACCCCAGCTGTTGACCTCAAATTCCTTGTTGAAGTTCTCAGTGAGGCAGGAGCAAAGAGGAAAGACCTTCACCTCCCCATTCATTATTCATTTGACATTATATGTTATCATGGGAATGCTCAGTTTATTAATTTATACAAGAGAGACCGGATGAGATAGAGATGATGCAAGCTTAGGATAGAAAGTTTGTTGGACAGCTTGCCTTCTCTAAAGTCATGTTCTCAAGTTCACAACTTTTCTACAATCATAAACTGGAGGTGTTCACTTTCCCCCTTTCCATGGTTCCTGGCAGGAGTAGACAAGAGAGTTCCCTCCAGATACTGTGTACTATAATTCAAATCAGCCCCAGGCAGCATGGGCAATGGTCAGAGATGACTGGAGTTGTAGTTCACAACATCCAGAGGGCACCACATTGGCTACCATTAGCCCAGGGGTACTGCTCTGAGAGGTCTTCTCCATGTCCTCCTCACTCCCCAGCATAGCTTCTATTTGTACTAGTGCTTGGATGTGCTTAGATGCTGCCTTCATTATTTTGGACACCACCAGGCCACTAGCTTTCAGCATTGTTCTGTGGAATGCTGGATCTAATTTATTTATTATTATAACACCTTCTTCCATATATGCCTGCCTGTTCACTGACATACCTTAAAGCAGATTGAAACATCCCATTTTGGCTGAAATGTCCCCCTGGCCATTGTCCAGGTGTGGGGGCAATCAAGTGGAAGACCAAATACAGATAGTATTGACTGTTTCACAGCTGCTCTGTGGACCACCTGAATGTCCACAGAATGCTAGTCACCCGAGAACCTCTGACCTGTATCTCACGGCTTGCTGTCTGTGCCTCTACCAGTGAAGGCATACAGACCTCATCAGTAGATCTCAAGACACAAGAAATATCATATTTTAATTGTTTATTTTCCTCTGAACATTCCAAAAGTGTTTGGAATTAGCTTGGCAATAAATCACATGTGGTTCTCACATCTTTTCTCCTTCTTGCTGTGAGGTACATCCATCCCAGTGTGGTGTAGTGGTTAAGAGCAGTAGACTCGTAATATGGTGAACCGGGTTCGCTTCCCTGCTCCTCCACATGCAGCTGCTGGGTGACCTTGGGCCAGTCACACTTCTCTGAAGTCTCTCAGCCCCACTCACCTCACAGAGTGTTTGTTGTGGGGGAGGAAGGGAAAGGAGATTGTTAGCCGCTTTGAGACTCCTTCCGGTAGCGATAAAGCGGGATACCAAATCCAAAGTCATCATCATCATTATCATCCCCAACCCCATGGTTTGCAACCACAGTGACATTATCCTAATCCAAGGAACATGGGTCTATTCATCTAAGCATTTGCTGCTAGCCCATTGTTCTGAATGACTGAAATAGAAGTACACAAGGAATCCAGTCAGCTTCCATCCCCACCTTGTCGGAAACAGTTGCTCAAAACAGGCACACTCCTCTCTCTCTCTCTCTCTCTCTCTCTCTCTCTCTCTCTCTCTCTCAGCATGTGTCCTGCTCTTATTTTAAAACTCTTAACACCAGTTGCTCTTCACTTGCTGTCCATATACAGTATCAGATCCTCTTGTGTAAGGAAATCTCCCCTCAATTCCTCGAGCGCCAGCCCCTCATTCTCAATTTGCGACTGGTGACAGGTGCCTCTTTCGGTCTTGGATTCGATACTATTTGCAAATAGCCTTATCGCTCCAGCTGGATGTGTCTGTGTGTCGGGAGGGGGGATGTGCACCGCCAGCAAAAGGCCCAAATTAGCATTTTGCTAATTCCTCCAAATTGCCAAATTCTTGGTTCTGGGCCAAGACATTGTCAAAACATTATGCAACAGCAGAAGAGTGGGAGTTGCAATTGAGGAGCGAGTTTGGCATTGCAGGGATTCCCCCCCCCTTTTTTTCTTTTTTTCTTTTCACAAAGATGCAGAAAGGGGTGATTTGAAGGAAGAGATGCAAATATAGGCATAGGGTGACACCCAAAGCCTTCCTTTTTTCTCCTCCGTGGATGTTCCACACTTGCTCAGCTTGCCATAGGCTGCCGTGAAGTCCAGGTCTGACACCAGGAAGGTGATGGGCACATGAGCCAAAGGCAACTGAAGCAGCCAGAGGCTGGAGCTCAGGGACTGGATAGGATAGAAGCAGGGCAGGGCTGGTACAAAACAAAGTGAGCCAAAATGAGAGAGTCAATCTTAGTTGAGCCCATTGTGACAAGTTACACTGAGACTGTTGAACTATCCTTGGAGGCTGAGATTCCTAGTGCCTTGTGCCTCTCTGCTGCATTAGAACAGGACATGATGAACACTTGGCCTTCCAGATAGACTTCAAGTTCCATCATCCCTAGCCAATGTAGCCAGTGGTCAGGGATGATGGGAATTGTAGTCTAGCAGCATCCAGAAGATCTCAGCCCAGTCCAACTACATGATCAAAGGCATAGAGTACTGGCGGCACCTGAGATAAGATGCTGAAGATTGGCAGGTGGAGGCTCTGGCTCAAGGCTTGACTTGGTGCCTCACCAATAGACACTGACCACTGCAAATATTGTTGGACGCCCAGAAGGAAGTGCCTGCACCCAGAATCCACTGCAAGTTATGTATTCATATGGAGATGCAGAAAAAATCCTGCACTGCAGATTGAGTATGAAGCATGGATACTTGATATGCAACTACGTACTTGCGGTAGGGTTGCATACACCTGGAATTTCCTGGACATAGCCGGTATTCAGCTCTCTTAAACGGCGTCCGGGCAAAAATCCCCGAGCTCAATAACCTTGCCAATAAATAGCTCAGCAACTTTGTCCACCCTCTGTCTCAAGGAAGCACAATACCCTTAGCCCATTGTAGACACCTTCAGTCCAGCCAAACACCAACAAGACTACCAAGGTCTACAATTTTCAATGCTTTGCTGGGTGTAGGCTTAGAGGCACATTTCCAGAGGACAGCCATCCTTCTTCTGTTGGAGCATGGCTCTCAACTGAGCTCTGTTCCTTAGCACACGAACATTTCCAGCATGGAGTAGCAAAGGGCAAGTGTTCCATGCCTCCTTCTCTACCAGTGTTGGCAAATTCAGAGAATTCCTGAACTCAACTTGATAAAAAATGTTGCTTACACATTTATAGCAAGAGGTGGAATGGAGATGAAGGAAACTGGCAGCATCAGAAGTAATTTCTCCCTAATCCGGTGGCACGGGCCTGTGGCCCTCTAGATGTTTATGTACTCCGGCTTCCATCATCCCCAGCCAGCATGGCGTATCCCTGCTCAAATAGGATGCTTCTATGAGCCACAACCTCAACATAAAAAGTTTGCCATGTTTAAGTCCCACTGAAATCCATGGGGCAGGTTAGTGACAACTAAGTCTAGCCCCTTTGACACCAAGAAGACTGAGCAAGTGCCTCTGCCTCCTTTGGCACTTGGAGGGTACTTGCATGTAATTTGCATTTGCAAAGCTGTTATGTACTGAGTTGAATAGGATCCAAAAGGCAGCAGTCTGATTGGTCCTAGAACAATAGGATTCAGAATGCAGCAGTCTGATTGGTCCTAGAACAATGGGGTCCAGAATGCAGCAGTCTGATTGGTCCTAGAACAATGCAGCAGTATGATTGGTCCGCAGGAACCACCCAATCCAGCTCCAGGTGGAACTGAATCCTCAACCTGATTGGCCTACAGGAGAATCCCAGAATTAGCCAATCACGTACGGCCCATTGTGTAAATAATATATATAAAGCAGACATTTTGGGGGAACTTTCATTCCTCACTACTATGAGCTGAATAAAGAGCATGAAATCCACACTCGACTCTGAGTATATTTCAAAAGCCATTTCCCCTAATATAATCCATTTTATGTTATTCTTACTAGCACCCATGCACTTTTTTTTGCACACCTTCCCCTAACAAGTACGTTTTTGTACACATTACTTGGTTGAAGAAGTGCATCCAAAAATTCTGAGAAGTGTGAAGAACAGTTTTGCAAATTGTTTCAGAAAGTGCAAATTATGCTGGTTCGCCTTTTAATGCAAACCAAATTGAATTTCTCTGCCCCCTGTAATCCAGAGTCACGCTAGCAAAACAACAACACCGCATGCACTCTGCCAGCAGCAAATAATATACAACTGTTCAGAATGGCAACATCACAGTGCTATATCCCTGTGCCTGACCTTGTGGAGCACAGTTTCATGCAGTCATCATGGAAGAACGTGGAACAGGTGTGGCAAAAGCCATCTCATTCAAAAATGGTGCTGGTGTTCTTTATTGAGAAGTAATTCTAGAGGTCGAGTAACAATTATAGACCTTCCAGACACTCTGAAAACAGCCTGTGTTCATTTATATCTGGCACATATCTGGAAATGCAGAGGAGCCAAACAGGCTTTTTAAACATTTGCAAGGTTTCAAGCTTTTATTCCTTACCTGTTGTAAGTCTTATGCGTTCAGTTTATCCATAAGTTTTCTCTTATGCTGGTCTGTGACCAGCATAAAGTTTGATACTGATACAGTGGTACCTCAGGTTAAGTACTTAATTCGTTCAGGAGGTCTGTACTTAACCTGAAACTGTTCTTAACCTGAAGCAACGCTTTAGCTAATGGGGCCTCCTGCTGCTGCCGCGCCGCCGGAGCACGATTTCTGTTCTCATCCTGAAGCAAAGTTCTTAACCTGAAGCACTATTTCTGGGTTAGCGGAGTCTGTAACCTGAAACGTATGTAACCTGAAGTGTATGTAACCCGAGGTACCACTGTACAAGCTTTTGGAAGCTCCCCCCCCCAAGGCTAACTGATGAATATTGGGCAGGGAGGCAATTTTTATTAGGATCACAGCTGCGGACCGAAGGGTTAAGCCTCCCCCTTTCTCTGTGCCCCCAATGAAACTGGGGGGGGGGGGAGGTCAAATGGGAAAAATCCCCTGGCATGGCTACTAGCCATGCAATTAATGTAATATGTAGTTTGACCTTTATTTTGTGCTTTTCCTCAAGGGATTAGCTTTAATTTCCCTCCTTTATACCATCCAAAAACTACTGGTGATGTTTCAGTGCTTTGCCTCAGCTGAAAGTTAATTAGAATTTAGACAACTGGTTCATGTCACTGGGTTTCATTTAAAATCCACGAACTTTTTAAAACACACACACACACACACTTAATACACCTCTCAGCATCAGGCGCAAAATCTAATCTGGAAATACATTCATTGCAGAATGGGGAAAAAAAATCTTTTTTCTTTTTAACAGTGCAAAGGTTGCCTTATTTAGTATTCTATTTAAGAGACTATTAAACACTTTCCTCAAATCATGCTATTAATGTGAAAGGCCATATCTACAATAGATAAACACACACATTATCTGATAGGGATTAGGGATACTGATGAGGAAAAACTTAGTTTGGTTCTCATTATCCTCTTTTTTTATAAATATTTTATTCAATTTTCAAACATAAAATATAAAGCACACAGTAAACCCTTCCCCAAGAAAATAACAAACCAAGGGGGGAAAAACAGATACAATTACACCCACAAACAATATAGAAAAAGGAAAGAAAAGAAAAAAGAAAAAAACACAATTATTCATAACATTTTTTATATAACTAACTGGACTTCCTCACATCTCCCTTACCCTGCATTCTCTATAATAAAAGTATCAGCAAATTGTTACCATATTTGATTTCTTATTTTGTACTTCTCAAATGTTGTCTTTCTAAGCTTAAAGCAATTTTTGTCAATTACTTGTAACTTGAAATAAACATAATATTACTCTAAGTTTCGATTCTTTCTTGCATATCACTTGGGTTTCAATATCACACAATCAAGTTACTGGAACCATGTTTTTCTAAATCGTGCAGTTTCTTAGCATTCATACAATTTATACTGTTTTTGTAACTAGTCCTTAAACTTTTTCCAATCCTCTTCCATTGTTTCTTCTCCCAAATCTCGGATTCTACCAGTCATTTCAGCCAGTTCCATGTAATCCATCAATTGCGTCTGCCACTCTTCCAGTGTGGGCAAATCTTGTGTCTTCCAATATTTTGCAATAAGTATTCTTGCTGCTGTAGTCACATACAAAAAGGTTCTGTCCTTCTTTAACACTTTCTGGCCGACAATGCCCAAGAGGAAGGCCTCTGGTTTCTTAGTAAAGGTATATTTAAATACCTTTTTTAACTCATTGTAGATCATTTCCCAGAAGGCCTTCACTCTTGGACAAGTCCACCAGAGGTGAAAGAATGACCCTTCAACCTCCTTACATTTCCAACATTTATTATCTGACAGGTGATATATTTTTGCAAGCTTGACTGGGGTCATGTACCACCTATATATCATTTTCATAATATTTTCCTTCAAGGCATTACATGCAGTGAATTTCATTCCGGTGGTCCATAACCTTTCCCAGTCCTCAAACATGATGTTATATCCAATATCCTGAGCCCATTTTATCATGGCTGACTTAACTGTCTCATCCTGAGTGTTCCATTCAAGCAGCAAGTTATACATTCTAGAAAGTACCTTAGTCTTTGGTTCTAACAATTCTGTTTCTAATTTCGATTTTTCCACCTGGAATCCTTTCTTTCTGTCTAAATTGAAAATCTCTTTAATTTGAGCGTAATGTAACCAATCTCGCACCTTATTCTTTAATTTCTCCAAGCTCTGCAACCTCCAATTGTCTCCAATTTTTTCTATTATTTCCCAATATTTCGGCCAGCCGGCCTCCATATTGAGTCTTTTCCGGGCCTTAGCCTCCATTGGTGATAACCACCTTGGGGTCTTATTTTCTAATAAGTCTTTATACTTTGTCCAGACAATAAATATTGCTTTCCTGACAATATGGTTTTTAAACCCTTTATGAACTTTTACCTTGTCATACCACAAATATGCATGCCAACCAAAAGCATTATTAAACCCTTCCAGATCAAGGACATCAGTGTTTTCTAAGGGTTCTCATTATCCTCTAAATCTACCTTCATGCTTCCTGAAATACACAAACCAAAATCTTTGGAAATTCACACTTCCTTGAATTTTGTGATGCAGTTCCCTAAGCAAAAATGGGTGTCTATTATTTGTGCATCAAAATGCATATAATACTGAAACAGACTTACAAAAATTAATTATATTAGGGATTATTATTAATATTATTGATAGCCTGCCCATCTGGCTGGGTTTCCCCGGCCACTCTGGGTGGCTTACAACATATATAAAAACATAATAAAATGTCAAACATTAAAAACTTCCTGGTACAGGGCTGCCTTCAGATATCTTCTGAAAGTTGTGTAGTTCTTTATGTCCTTGACATCTGAAGGGAGGCCATTCCACAGGGATGGTGCCACTACCCAGAAGGCCCTCTGCTTGGTTCCTTGCTCAAACATGTATATTGGGTGGAATTACTTACAAAAAAATATGGATATTGGGGTAAATGCACACTTTTAAAAAAAGAATCACAACCTGACATGTATATTTTATTATTGTGAAAGCTGTCCCAGTTGTGCTTTTCGAGCTGGTCTTTGACCATAATAAATTATGATTGATTGATTGATTGATTGATTGACGTGGAAGTGTGATGAGCTGA
Source organism: Podarcis vaucheri (assembly GCF_965113315.1). NCBI lineage: Eukaryota > Metazoa > Chordata > Lepidosauria > Squamata > Lacertidae > Podarcis > Podarcis vaucheri. The sequence goes on from NC_138761.1 coordinate 95,297,949, forward strand.
ACTTAATATTGGAAAAATGAGAAATGGAGACAGACAGATCTATCTATCCCTAGCTGCAGGGTGTCTACTACTTCTAGGGTGTTGGACTAAGTTAGGTCCATTAATTTCAGTGGATCTATTCTGAGTAAAACAGCTGAATGCCACCATTTCAATTTTAATCCATCTATGCACAATTCCCCTTCGTATGATGTATGCATAAAGGAACCTTACTCCCCAGCAGCTTTGACGTTGATCTATCTTCTGAACAGCAAGAGAAAAATTGCAAACGACACCTTCCCAAGATGACAGGGAGAACATGGGAAGAAAGTCAATAGAAGTTTATGCCCAAGATTTGGAATGGAGGACAGCCCTCGGCAATGAGAACAGAAGAGGCAGCAACACAGAAGCATTGCAAGTTCCCTTGGAGGAGTTTATGCTCCTTAAACATCTTGTATGGCAGTTTAAGCATCTCTCATGATTTCCTTTTTTAAAATAAGCAACAGATTGGCTTTGATTTTATCTGTCCCTTAGATGAGGCAGTTGGGTTCAAAGACTGACCTCCAGCTAACTGCCTATTTCCTCTGAGAGAGGCATATAAGGCCTCTGAGCTCATTTTGGTTTGACTTTTTTTTTTTTGGTACTGAATGGGAGTCTTGATATTATTATGAGATAATGTTGAGTCCTTTCATACATCATTGTTTGTTTACCTGCTGGGATCAGCAGGCCTATTAAGAGCTAATGTAATAAGATCTATTAAGATTTAATGTACATTTTTATGTGTTTGTTTGTTTGTTTTTGAAATGTATTTACCATCTTCCCAAATAATTATTATTTATCTAGTATCTATTATTAACTGAATTTAGATAGCTATCCCATAATCTAAGTTCTCTGGGCAGCTCACAAGATGAAATGCAATATCAAACAACATCAACAACAACAACAATTGAAAATTAAAAGCACAATTAAAACATATATTTTAAAATGAAGAGGACCAAAGACTGTAAATTATTTATAAGACATGGGTGACTCTATCTGTTGCCAGCAAGACTACAAATAACTCACATAACTCCAGGTGGTTTCATATCATACATATTCAGTCAATAACACGAAAGGAAAATGAAACAAAAACAAATCAAATCAAAGAAAAGGTAGTAGAGAGAGAAAAATGTCTCACAGCCTAAATCATTCAGGGTGGACAATATTGAAGTAGATGGACTGATGGTCTGAGGCACTGGTGAAATGGTGGTCTGTGGCCATTGGGTCCTTCCCTGTGTCCCATATTGAACAGGCCATGGGAGTAAATAGCATTTGGACAAGTAAGAGTGGGATCCCTGAAAAAGCAGCTCAGAGGATGGAGATGGAGCAGAAAGCCTCTGAACAACAGCTGACTGCTAAGTGGAAAATGTGGACAAGCCTTACCCCTCAATAAGGCCCCTGACCTTCAAAAGCATGGCAAGGGGAGAGATACCTTTCTGCAAAACAAAACTGAGGTAGAAAATTTTACTTTTTGGAAACTGGGTGGCCATTTACTCAAAGTGTTGTCTGGTCAAAGTCCAATTTAAAGATCTGCAACCATCATGAGGGACATCAGAGGTCTTAGTGTTGACAATCAACAGTTAGCAGGACTTTTTGACAGGAAACTGAGCAGGTCATGTGGTCACAGCCTTCCCCATTATGGCAAGAGGCACTGCGTTTCCATTTAAATTATAGTGAGCATTTCTAAATTTGCGTTTGATATGTATAAATGAGACTATGAGAATTGTATGCACATGTGTGTCTTCTTTCACCCTCTTTTCGGTGGTGCATAAGTGTCCACATTCATTGGTAGGCTGGTTGTCTTCATCAGACCTTTAACGGAAGCATCCCCAGTGCCATTATTATTATTATTATTTAAATGTTTTGGTTAAAGATTTCATTAGGTTACAAAAGTACATACAGCGTCTCTGTTTTCCGTTCATAGAATCCTTTCTACAGATCAGTTATATTTGATGTGAGACACTAATGTTACATACGCAAACAAAACCCAGTGCCATTATTAAGAGGCCTCTGTGCTCTCTGAGAACAAGGTCAGAACGGTCTGTATATAATTGCAGCAATGTGGTGGATGCTATTTATTTGGTGCATTCGTACGCTGCGCTTCCTCTCAAGAGATTGGAACACCACTTATTTTAAATCACTATGTTCTTTGAAGCCTTTTCAGTTACAGAACAGTGACACATTAACCAGCACTTAACTTATTCATTTCAAATGCAACAACGAATTTTCACTTGCATAATACCGTCTTCTTTTTTTGCGGTAGCTCATCCAAAGCGTAACACGCAACTTTGTAGGACCTTTACCAACATTTTGAAAGTTGGCTTATAATAAAAGTAAAGAAAAATCAGTACCACCATGACAGTATAAATATAGTAGCGAGTCTAGCAGGCCTTGGGTGCATCGCCTTTAGAAACGTCAGCAAACAGAACTGAACTTACTTCATTTCTCTTGGCTGGATGATACTTCTGAGAAAGCCTCTCCTCCTTCCAGAGGGGAGGAGTTGTGAGCGGGAGCCGTTTCCCGCGTCGGCAGGGGGTGTTCTGGCCCCTGCATCAGCTGTCCCAGCTGCTGTTCCGCACCCCCTGGCAGCCATCCAATCGGGCGGAAGCTTGGGGGCAGGGTTTAGCCACTCAAATGCGGCCATGGCAGCACTCCCCTTTCATTGAGCTGCTGGGTTTGTGTATTGGAGGGCAGGGTGTGGCCATCACCTACCCCTCCACTTTTTGGGTATTCCGTTAAAGGAATCCGGCAGTCATGGATCTTGTCCGACACTATTGCTTGTGGCTAGGGCCATGGCACGACCCCCGGTGACATCAGGGGGAGCTTACAGTTGTATTTGCATCAACAAGCTCCTCCTACTGGTGGTTAACCCTTGATAGACTCAACCCTTCCTGAGGGGCGTGGAGTCACACTCTGTTGTTTTAACCAATGTCTAAGCTAATGCCACTCACATGCTGTAATCAATAAAGTTGTGGCCTTTTTCAGCCCGTTAACCTAATATGCTGTGTCCTTGTATCTTTCTTAACCTCAAGCGGGTGGCAGGTCCTCGACTCACAACCACCTTTTGACCTCATCAATCCTGTGATGAAAGTCAAAACTACACCCTTCCATATAGAGAATTGACAAATGTCACCTCTAGAGCAAGGATGGGCCACTTGTGACTCTCCAGATAAGGCTGGATTCCAGTCGCCATCACTCAGAATGACCAGGGGTGATGGGAGTTGGAGTTTTACAACATCTGAAGGACCACACGCTCCTCATCCTTATTCAAAAAATTGCAACCGCAAGCTGCTTGGAGAGGTTGCTTCGCCCCTCTGGCTCTTTTTCTGCTCATTTCCCCCCTCAGGGTGGAGGGAAATACAGGTGCAATCCTCCCCCGCTCAATATTGCGCATGAACCACGGTGCTCAGCCTGCACCTTGCTCATGTCTGAGTTAAGCTAGAGGGGACTCGGCTGAATACCTTCCGCCCAGGAAACATCCTGAGAAGGTTAGAGCAACAAATTGTGCCGCAAAGCTGGGTTGGTCTCTGGGTTGGTTAAACACTGATTACCACACTCTGCAGGAAATGAAGCAAGACAACAAAACCTGTGCAAACAGCTATACACACTGCTGGTCGTAGAAAACCAATCAGTACCAGCAGTTTAGCGTGGAGTCGTTTTCTTGCTGAATGGCTTATTTGCTTTCATTTGGGTTCTTTATTTTCCCTTCAGTAAATCTCTTTAGTTCACTGTTTGCAGGAGGGGGAGGGGGAATCTAAAGCATTCCTAGTGGTGGTAGTGATGATGAATAGTGCATGATGATTGCCGCTACCACACCTTTCATACTAACTGTAATGAAAATTTCTGGTAATAATATTATTTACCCACTTGTGGTTTGCAATTTCCTTCAGTGCCTTTTTCTCTTAAGGGCTGTATGAAACTTGATTTAGCTTGCATTAAAGGCAAATCTACCGAATCCATGCTTCAAAAAAACCCCAAAACCCCAACACGTGTGAACCAAAACACGGCCACCCTTCAAAATTTGCACTTCTCTGAATTTTGCAAAGAAGTTCTCCATGTGCACTCACTGAGGAGTAAGTTCTAGAACTGGAACTTGTTTCTGAGTAAACACTGAGTGTCACATGTCCCTTTCCTATAGCCACAGTAAATCAGAGATATTTATTCATATTTATAAGAGATATTTCTAATCTGCTCTTTATCATAAAAAAAATCTCAAGGTGGGGAAACAGTGCAGCCAGTGTACAGTGTGCAACACAGAGTTGCATAAAACCAACTAAAATAGTAAGAATTATACATCAGCATAACAATGAAGAAGTAAAACTACAACTAGGAGGAAAACAACTAAAAACTGCAGGGTGGGCTACCCATACTCCGTTGAGGGATATGCTGATCACCTACAAATGCTTTGACAAACAGGTGAGTCTGCACCTGGTGCTGGAATCATAGAAATGTACACTTGGAAGGGACTCTGAGAGTCATCTAGTTCAATGCCCTGCAATGCAGGAATCTCAGCTATGTTTTTTCCAGGACGCTTGAGGGGTATGCACCTCTAAAGGATGGAACCAACAATGCAATACCTATGCATGTTTTATGCAAACATGGAGTGCCACTGTCCGGTGAAGCTTTCTTCCGAAGAAGCATGTATAGTATTGCAGCCTTAGAATCCCTCATCATCTCAAGGTCTTCATTTCTTTCCCTGAAATTAAAATGTGATTTGGTGTAACATCGTAATGCAATTAGCATGCTCCGTAGGAAACCGCGTCCTTGCCAATTTGATTTAGAAAAGAAAAGCAAGCTATCAATTATTCTATCAAGTGAAAGAAAGAAAGAAAGAAAGACCTCATCTTCTTTTTGCAGGCATTCTGTCCTGGTGTCCAGCATTAGGCAAACAACCCTTTCCTATACACTTGTCACTTCTTGCCACCATCAATATCCACCATCAATATCCTTGCTGCATTATTTACAGTACTGGCTCTACTGAAAGTTCGTCACAGTTCAGAGCACTTAACAGTTTGTTTATTGATGCCATTTCTCATTTTTATGGCATGTTTTACCTACGGAGAACAACCTGAGCGATTACTTAGGGGATTATGGCTTTACTGTTTAATAAATAAAGGCATCCACAGTTGTTCAGACTACTTTTTAAGCAGGTCTGTGACTTCCTCATAATCCTGAGTAGCATTCACCCTGGTCTCAGAGGGCTCTTATCAGAGAAGCTATGTGTCTCACTGTGAACCCTGAGCCAGCCATGCCTCAGTTTTTCTTCGCATCTGGTTGTATCCAACTTATCATGTGCAGGGCTGGTTCCACCATTAGGCAGACTGAGGCAGCTGATTTGGTGTGTCATGAAAGGGTAGAAAATTGTTAAATATACTAACATCACCACCACGGCCAATTTATTACTCTCCCTTGATCAGTAGCTCACAGGTGACTGTTTATATATTTTTTGTTTCATGGATGCTGCATTTAATGGTTTTTACTATTTTAATTGTTTTTTATACTTTGAGGATGGGGGGGGGATACTAGTAAATGCAACTGAACAAAGAAATGTACTTTTAAATTTGCCTGGAGATGCTTACTGGCTATTTCCGTAATCTCTCTTAAGATGCATTTGACAATTCAATTTAATTCATTATAATCCTACCGTATCAACTGAGCGAGGCATACTGTATTTATATATAGGAGTATGGATATTCAAATGTGCTTCTCATACTGAAAAAAAGGGCTGCTTTTTAATGGAAGCAACAATAATTCATTAAAACTTAAATCTCTGTTTCTTCTTTTCTGCACAATGTACTCACTGAGAAGGACATTCTAGTTTCTACCACTTTGTTTTCCTAATAAGTGGGCTCTGAAAACACCTATCCCATGTGTCAATGGGTAGGATCTCTTGCGGGATTTTATGCCAAAATAACTTGCTCAGTCTCAGGCACCATTCACCTTGACTCAGGCAGAGGGATGCCATTTTGCTGCTCTGCCCCAGGCAGAAAGATGACTCGCGCCAACTCGGATGATGGCATGCATCCCCGGGATATTGCTCTTCCTGTTTGTAACAGAACCCCTTGATCCAATATATATTTATATGGAGATTGTACATACTTCAGTGGCCACAGCCAAGTGCTCCTTATCTTTGCTAGCAGCATCTTAGTCATGCTCATTTGAACTTTCGGTTTTCTACAGTGGGGATTTTCACATGTACAACCCAAGGTGGAGATCTCTCTTTGCCTTTTCAAGATAAAAGGTATATAAGCATTGGCAGGACATGAAAGTGGCGCAGAAGAGATACATGTTCCTTTGGTAGGAAGCGCCTTTCAGCAGATGGATCCTGTTCCTTAGTGATAGGGGAAAGTCCCATGCCATCTGCTACGATTCAGATGAGTTCCTGTGCAGGCAATTGATGGCCAATGCTCTTCTGTGCGAGTAAATCCCATCAGAGCAAAGGGAAATGTGCTTGGGAAAGTCTGATTATTTTGTAGCTCACTCCCTCTGAAATAAATTGCACTGCTCCAGAGTAAGAACTTTTGAGCTTTGGCTTTGATTTAGGGGGGACGTTGTTGCACTCATGTCCTCCTTGGCGGCTTCCCAGGGGTATCTGGCTGGCCACCGGGGGAACAGACTGCTGTACTGGATAGGCCTTTGGTTTGACCCAGCAGGACTCTTCTCATGTTCACACACATATAAAGCCAGATTTGGCTTTTATATCAATTCTGAAGCTTACAGCCTAATACAGCAGGGACAGTTGGTTGTATAGTTTGAAGGCTGGTCAGCACTCACATAAGATAACATATAAACCTTACTATCTATTTTATATCATGCCTATCTATCATCTATCTATCTATCTATCATCTATGAGAAGAATTTGACTGGTGCATGGAGAAGGACAATTTACCGTATTTTTTTGCTCTATAAGACTCACTTTTTCCCTCCTAAAAAGTAAGGGGAAATGTGTGTGCGTCTTATGGAGTGAATGCAGGCTGCGCAGCTATCACAGAAGCCAGAACAGGAAGAGGGATTGCTGCTTTCACTGCCCAGCGATCCCTCTTGCTGTTCTGGCTTCTGAGATTCAGAATATTTTTTTTCTTGTTTTCCTCCTCCAAAAACTAGGTGCGTCTGGTTTTGGTCTTGTGCGTCTTATAGAGTGAAAAATACGATATATATTGAAATTTAGCTTGGGTATCTGTCATTCTGATTTCTCTGCCCTGTTGAAGCATCTAGTTCAAACTACACATTACATGAAATCCCATGACTATTTCTCCTGTATTTCCACTCCGACGGGAAGGTAAACGGCATTTCTGTGTGCTGCTCTGGTTTCGCCAAAAGTGGCTTAGTCATGCTGGCCATATGACCGGGAAAAACTGTCTGCGGACAAACATCAGCTCCCTCGGCCAGTAAAGTGAGATGAGCACCGCAACCCCAGTCTACGACTGGACCTAACGGTCAGGGGTCCCTTTACCTTTACACCCACTTGAGATGGGGATTTGAGGATTTGCTGCATCATAGGCCAACTGACCCAGAAACTAGGCTTCTGAGCCAGAGATCCATCACAACCTACCGGTAACTCACTCACCCCATCAGATCTGGGGTTAGGATTGCACCCTAAATCACTTCCAGGAGGCTGCATAGTCCCAATGGCTCAAACATTACGTGCCCTGTTTGTGTCATAGGGCTGCTCTATGTCGGTTTTGACGAAATGTAAACCAAGGCCTCATTTTATCAACCTGAATGTTGCAATGCAGGCCTTGCAACATAATTATTTAAACTCGCTGTACATGCAGGTGGGTGTCATTGCTAAACATATAAGTTTTGGGGTGGAATTTGCTATTGTGTTGCAATTCCGACAAACATTCAGAGGGCTTGGAGGGATTCGAGTCTGTTCTGCAGCTCTACAACTGTTTCTTCTCCCTTTGCAGGTCTGAACATGATGGGGGAGGAAAAAAAATATAAAATCTGTGCATAGGACACCCAAAATCACTGAAACTGATTAAGAATAAGTTGGTCCACCCTTCTCAATTAAGAGTTTCCATATGCAGGCTAGTGTAGAAACCTTCAGAGAAGCATATAATTAAGGTGCAACTTATCTTGATGAGTCTGACCATTTCCATTTGGCAACTCGTTACTGACAATAGTCTTTTTATAGCTGTCACATCAGAGGGCCGAGCCCTTCTTCTGCTGATTTTGGATGTTCTTAGCCTACAAAAATCCGATGAGATATGAAATCGTCAGTTTCCTAACTCTCTCGTCACACCTTGCAAAAGGATGGATGAGATCACCCACCAGAGCCATTTTTCCAGTGCAAATGATTCCCCTGATATGTTTCCCCAGCTGCAGAAAATATATTAAGCAGCCTCTTCTTCCAGTATAGTACCACAGATTGAATTATAGTGTGCGGCATACGGCATTGCTGCCAGCCACCTTTGCAATTAGATGACTTATACTGGATTTCAGGAAAGAAAGATAATGATGAATGAACTCGGGGTAGGGGGAGAAATGTGACCTTGAATGAAATATTAGTTACCTCTGAATTGACGAGCTGCTATATTAAGACATAGAGCTTCACAAATGAGTGATAAACAGATCCTCAGCTGCGCCAAAAATAACGGGGCAATGTTTATATAAAAGAACCATTCTTTCTCTCTCTCCTCCTTCCCCCCAAGTCTACAGGCCTCTCCACACATGCCATTTCGTGGCTCAGCACTTGTGGACTCACAGTTGAATGTGTGAACTGACTCCTTTTAAAAAATCACCGTGGCTGAGGGGATATGGAAATTCTGTCTGTGCTCTCTCTTGCCACACGTGGAAGATGCCATTCGATGCTGTATGTTAAGAGCTGGGCACAAACGGCCTCTCAAAATTCTCTGCTCTAATTCTTGGCAGAGAAATCAGAGGGAGGGGGGTCATTTAACTGAGGAGCAAGGATAAATTCTTCAACAGCTTCTCAGGGATGGGGCTCACCATTAGCAGTGACCAGAAGAGCAAAGCTTTTTCCATTTTGACTAAGGAATCTTCCCCCCTTTGCTGTAGATGCATGTCATAGCAGCAGTAGGGTGTGGCTGAGAGACTGGTCCCCATTTTGCATCACCTGTAACGTCCTGATTCAGTGTCATTCCAGGGTATTTTGGGGGGACAATAAAAATAGTGGCAACCACCACCCAAAAAACAAGCATAGTGGAGAAGTGTGGGCACAGCCAGGATTTTTGTTGGGGGGCAGGACTTTGTTCGGGGGGACTTTGGCTAGGGGGCAGAACCAACATGATTGGTCAGTTAGCTAAGTATTTCTATTGTTTTACTTGATCGGGGGGGGGACAGTTGCCTCCCCCCATAGCTATGCCCATGTGGAGAAGTGGCTCTATGGTAAAGGTCTTTCCCATAAAACACTATTTCTTCTTGTTTTTATTTTTTAAAAACTGGAGATTCCAGAGATTGAACCTGGAATTATTTGCATTTACATATAAGCCATGTACCCCACTACACAGATCTGGTGTTAAGGTAGACACAGCCCAGTTTGTGAGAAGGCCCTCCATGCTTTCCCTACCCTCTTTGCCTATTTTGTCGCTATCTTGCTTTAAGGAAGTCATTGTACAGAACCTGATACACTGGTACCTCGGGTTAAGAACTTAATTTGTTCTGGAGGTCCGTTCATAACCTGAAACTGTTCTTAACCTAAAGCACCACTTTAGCTAATGGGGCCTCCTGCTTCTGCCATGCCGCCGGAGCACAATTTCTGTTCTCATCCTGAAGCAAAGTTCTTAACCTGAAGCACTATTTCTGGGTCAACGGAGTCTGTAACCTGAAGCGTCTGTAACCTGAAGCATCTGTAACCCGAGGTACCACTGTATTCTTACATTTTAGTTGGACAGTGATTTGCTTACTAGAGGGTGTTGCTGGTTTTTTTTGGCAAGGTGGCCTGTCTGAAAAAAGATGAAGCCATTAGTGAGGAGGCCTATCCTTTTCTTGTCTGAAAACTTCTGTTTTCAGCTCCATGTTCCAGCTTTCAATTTATGCTCCCTGACATTTCATCCCTTGTCCACACCTCTTATACTCTGCTATGATGCCTAAATCAGAGGCAGGAAACCCATGGCACCCTCCAAATGATGTTGTTGGACTCCCAGATCCCATCAGCTCCAGCAACCATGGCCAATGGGTGGGTGTAGCCCTACAACATCCAGAGAGCATTGGTTTCCACATCTCTGCCTTAAACAACACTGTCTCAGCAGTGCTTCATTAAGAGGATAAGTGCCAAGGCTGAAGTCTGATTAGCAGTCATGTCCTTTGACCCAGAGGCCTTTTCCCTTATTCCAAACTCAGAAGACTTCATTGCAGTTTGTGATTGACTGGTTTAGTGTAAGGGAAAAGTCAAACATGGTCATCTCCCACCATTATTATTGCATGGTGTTTTCAAATGTTCCCACCCACCTTAGCATTCTACCGTTTATTTAGGTAGGGGGCCGTGTTTCCAATTGACTCTTGATTTGTAAACTGTGGTTTGCCAGAAACCATCATTATGTCCCTACCCAATCATGCGCTACTCATCGTCCTGCTAAAATATAGTTTCTATAAGAAAACTAATATATTTGCAGAATACATGTTCTGTTGGTTTGGACTTATCCACTGATTAACCCCAGAATGTTGCAGTGGATTCTGAATAATGTTTCAGGGTGCACACTGTTTTCATGCTAGACTTGCTGGCTGTTAATGAATTCAGCATGATTCTACAAATCTGGATCACAAGAGGAAATTGATACTGCTGAGCATTTTCTGAATTTCTTCTTGAGAAACTCCTGATATGCCTCAAAGAAATTCCAAGGTTCCCAGGCTGGAGCACAGTTTGAAAACTCCTGCCTTAGAGAAATCTACACACTCCTGATAAAACTGGTTTAGATTTTGCAATTACATCAATTTGTATGCAATCAAATGTGATCATTTGTAACCCTGCCTGCCCAGACAGCAGTGCGACTGTCCTTGAGTGTTATATGGCTTGCCTCGTTGCTCGGAGGGTTGCTGTGACAGCAAATCTCAGCTGAATTAAACATACATCTTTGCATATGGATTTTGCAGACCCTACGCTTTGCACTTTTTACAGTTCAGAAAAGATGACGGAGCAGATGGCAAGGCACACACCAATGGATTTATGCAGACCACTGCATTCATGTAACCTCATTTTTTAAAAACGAAAACAAACAAGTTATTGATAAGATGAATGCGGGAGGCAGGGGGAGACGATTTCGTGTGGCTTCCATGAATAATTGTCTTCCATGGAAGCTTCACTTTTTCAAGCAACAGTTTAATTCCTCCAGAAAGCTGAGAACAAAAGTGCTTTCATTGCATTTAAATGATATGAATGAAATCCATTAATATTGAAGGTCTGAGGGCCATGGTGAGGAAAAGTGTGATTAAAGCCACAATAAAAGCATATCTTTTATTTTAAGGGCTTGTCGCTATGAGGGCTGTAATCAGTGACTCACTGCACAATGTATTACTAATGGTTTGTGGATTGTCCTTTCTGCTGTTTATCAGGTTGACACTTGGAGCAACTTGCACGTTGGATTAGAGGGGGAAATAAAATAAAAGCAACAGCAACATTTTCTGTTGCCATATGTCCTCTTTTTCCAGGACACACCCTCTTTTTCATGGGTATATAAAATGAGAGTCATCATAGTGATCCATGGTTAAGAGTAGAAGTCGGCAAATGTGTCCTTTGCTCTTCAAAATATGGCAACCCTATTAACCTCTCTCCCTCAGTAGACAGGTAGATAGATACAATAAGGCCATTTCAAAAGCTGGAGACAAACAGGTTTTGCAGGTTTTCAGATTTGCTTCCAAAAACCTGCAGAACCTATAAAAGCAGAGACAACGCTGTAATGCTGTAGTAAACATTTATTTGGTTTTCCCCTTCCCTACAATTCTCTGTCAATTAATAAGAAAAGATATTGCATTTGAACATTATCAAACGGGAAGTGAAAATTTTGGTGAATATTCTCAGGAGTGGAGTGCATGGTTTTTGTTGCACGTAAAGTTACCTTTGAGTTAGCTAGCTGAGGAGTGTTGGCAATGCTCTTCTTTCATTTTACAAATGATCTCCCCAGTAGTTTGGACTCTGCAAATATCCTGTGCGCCCTTGCTGTCTGAAAACCACATTACAATCATGTCTACACTGTCTTGTAAGGTGGACCTGCACTTGATAGCTGTTTATTGTTATTCATGAATCATAGAATTATAGTATCATAGAATTATTGAGTTGGAAGGGACCCCAAGGGTCATCTGGTCCAACCCCTTGCAATGCAGAAATCTCAACTAAAGCATCCTTGACAGACGGTTATCCAACCTCTGCTTAAAAATCTCCAATGAAGAGGAGTCCACAACCTCCCAAGGGAGTCTGCTCCATTGTAGAAAAGCTCTTTCTGCCAAAAATTCTTCCTCGTGTTTAGTCCAAATCTCCTTTCTTGTAACTTGAATTAGTGTAGAAACATTCGTTGGGAGAAGTGCAGTGCAAAATTTCAAATGATGGCTGTTTTAATTCTCATATTGTTCTGGAAAGTGCAAATTGAATAGCTGTCTCTAAATGCGTCCTGAATTTTTCCTCATTCTTTCATTTAACATCACAAATATAGGATTTTTAAGTCTCACACCCCCTTATATGCACATCTTTAATTCTCTCTGTTTAAATGAATGTCACATGAGTCTGTAATTTGGCTGGATTGGACCCCCTGGATGCCTATGTAAGATGTGAACCCCCTGCTTCTCCCTCCCCAAGGTGCAAAGTGATGGATGGGGTTGACAAAGATCCAAAAGTATAACGAAACGGACTGTGAATAACTAAGCATGTATGGCATTTGTTTAAATATAATGACGTCTAAATATATCACTCTGCATTGATATGGCTCGAAGTATTTTCCATTAAAGCAGGGTGAACAGGATGAATCACCCCGTGCAATGCTATAAGGCACGGATTGGCTTCATAAAAAGGGATTTGTTTAGTTTAGAGGGGCTGGCTTCTTTCCTGACTCTGATAAACACCGTAAGTGACTCATTATTTTAACATCATATACGTTTCCTGTTTATAAGCAATAGTTCAAACCGTCTGTTATTTAGAGACAGGTTTTTCCAATTCCAATATAGAACTGTTCCGTAGACCAGAGCTCGATTCCCATGTCAATTCCTTTCCTCTGCCCAAACACATACATTACTGTTGTTCTAAAAATGTATATTCCCAATTGTCAAGAATGAAGGATTTTTGTTTTTCAAAAAATAAATAAAAAATAAACCAACCAAATCCTTTTAGCCTTTGTTTCAAGAAAGCAGGCAGTTCAGTATACAGCGTAGCAATTTGGTGGGATAAATCCATTCCTTTAAAAATCAAATTTAGCTCACTGCACTTCATTGCAAGCAGAGCACCAATATGGAATTGATCTGGTGGTGCCTCTAGGGCAGAAGTCAGGGGTCAGAGTCAGCAGAGAACGGACAGGAGAACTCCAAATGCAGCTGGCTTACTATATTTTGAGGTAAGTGAAGTAATGCACACAACCAGATGGTATAATTTGTTTACCTGAGCATCTAAGTGATGCCTGCAAGACAGCACCAACACATTTTTTGCTGCAGATCTTGTTCAACAGCGGACAGAAGGCAGTTCAGAATCTACTGACAGCTCTCCAGGCAGGAGCTTAATATTGTAAATGGACCATTCAGATATTGCAAACAGGTCATTAAAAAAAACCACACCCTATTGGATTTTTCCCAGCAAGGGGAAATCCTGATTAATGGAGAGGCTGCCATTTTGATGTCAACAACATTGCGTTGATGCAGGGCGTGTTTGTGTGTGTGCAATGTATTGGGAGCATCCATCCAGTGATTAAACAAGGCCCAACTTGAAGCTCCTTAAGTGATCAGCAATCCTTTTGATTCCCAATTGTTTAACAATAGCAACAACAACAACAAAATTTCCCTTCCAAATTATGCTAAGGTGAAGGAAGGGGGAAGCCAAGAGTGGGGTTTAGTGTGACAGAACTGTGAGCTCAGTTCTAGGACTGAAAACAAAATCCTGGCTGCTGACCATGTGTTCAGATGTGCCCTGTTAATTCTAAGACTATTTGGCCCCCACCATGACACAATCTTGCAGCAGGCTCCAGAAGCTGAACTGCAGCGTTCTAGAGGAAACATGGGAAGCTGTCTTATACTGAATCAGTTACAGTCTTTAGGGCATTTGCAGCCCTCTGGGCAGAGAGAGAGAAAGAGCACCAAACAAGAAAGCAGATGACACAGTTATTGCAGTCAGAGCCCCTTGCACAATAAAGCACCCCCTTCACATGAGGCTGCCTGGGGCAACTGATGTTCTCTGCTGAGATGGTATAATTGGCCCTGGCTATTATTTGCTTCTGTCCTTATTGCCATGTGAAGACATAGTTAATGTTTCTCTGAGTTTTTTCTAGTTCATTTCAGAGTTGCCTGTTCAATTCCAGTAAGAGGCATGCTTGTGATACCTAGATATGGGTCACAAAACTCCTCCTTACTATGGCTGGCTAATCTTGTGGCATCCTGAAGTGAATCCTTCATTTTGTAAAGGTGGCCTGAAGTTCACGATCATTCTTTCTTAAAAAATCCTAGGGATTCGACTGGGGAAAATAAATTTTTTCTCACCTGTATCCATACATAACCTAGTACACTTTGTACTATAAGCTATTAAGCTACCAGGGAAATTCTAGATGGAAACACTTTTGGATCTCAAGTGAGAAAACACTGAGGAAATGTGATTCCATCTGCACCTCAGAGTCCATCAGCACCAGATCCTAGAGGTCAAGGCACCTCACGCCTTCAATTTTTTTAGGGGGCCTGGCCCCCTCAATGTTCAGAGGACATTTGGCTCTGCCCCCTGGATCTTTGTGACATCATGCACGTGACATCAGGACATTGCGTCAGGCCCCCTCAATCATCTTGAGAAGATGGCACCTCTGTTAGACTCCAAATTGATTCTCCACTATTAATTCTGCTCTGTCACACCTCTGTGTGATTCCATGACCTGCTTTACATAGGCACTGACATCCTTTGATAAGTGCAGTGGGAATGAATGAGCCATCACAGATAACATAGACAGTATTGCCATACCACCTGATACTTGACACACTGCAGGTCTTCCAGTACTGAGTGTGAGTTATGCACATCCATGTATGTATAAATGTCCCCGTATTAGGTCCACACACACTTAATAGTAAACTAATAGTGAGCTCATTCTCTGAGTTGGGGTCTGTATGTATGGCACCATCCGCACACAAGACAGAGGTAGTGGCGGGCATGGGAAAATCCCAAAGTGTCCAGAAGTACAAATGATCTTTGGGGAAAACCCTAAGGAGGTGAGGTAATCCCCCCCCAAAAAAAAAACAGCCAAGTGATGATGGAGCATGCTCAGTAGCCATGGAATGCTGACTTTGTATTGGGGAAAACTGGGAGGTGCAGAGAAAAATGGAATGGAATATTGAACAGGAACACTTCACACTTGTAAATACAGATGCAAATTAGAATCCTCACTGTCCCTATAACCCTGCACTTTTATAAAGCTTCAGCCATGTTACCTGTGATAGCTGATGGCTAAAGATTTAAACTTTGGTTTGGATTTGTTTTTTTAAAAGGTTATTTATTTGCAACCTGAGCTCTGGTGTACAACTGAATTTCGTGGAAAAAAATGTATCCAACTGGAGTGTACAATTCGCCAACGCCACCACATGTAGGGAAAAGTACCTGCTTTCCTCCATCCTGACTCAGAAGTATGGGACCTATGGCCCTCCAGATGCTATTGGACACCAACTCCCATTAGCTTCAGTCAGCAAGGTTAACAGATAGGCTGATGGGAGTTGGAGTCCAGCAACTTTGGTAGAGACATGGATTTGCCATCCCTGTGACAGTGACACACAGTATTGTGCAGGGGCAGAAAATATATGATGATATGTTCAGTGTTCCTTAACTACAATTGGCAAAGAAATTGACACAGGATTGTCATTATCAGCACTACATCCAGTTACTACCTAAATATCCTTCGGATTGCAGACATTACAAGACTCCAGGCTACCATTTGCAATGTTTTGCCCTGCCTGTGATTGAAACTGAACTGTTCTGAGTAACAGCTGATCTATAAAAAGAGCAACATGGCGTGTGTGTTTCTCATTGACGCAATTCCATGAAAAACGTTCAAAGCAGCCACCTAAGGTAGATATGTCTGTAAATGTAGGTGCTCAGTTTCCACCCAGTGTTGCAAAACTGTGTGGCATGTTGCAACTTTGTTTGAAACAGTCGACTTTTGCAAAACATGTATTGAGTAACCAGAGTATATCTTTATCCTTGTGTGTACATAGCAACCTTGCCAGTCTGGTTCATGGGGGGGGGGGAGGATGAAGAATTTGCCCTTGGACAGGAGTTTAGCAAGACACCAAAGTGAGGGGAAAGAAATTGTGAACACAAATTGGCAGTTCACAGAAGTGTAAGATTCCCGAGCTGGAAGGTGCTTTGATTGACGTTGTGTGCAGCTGTTTCCAATTGGGGTTCTTGCAGTTGTATAACTCTGATTGCAAAATCAAATAAAAATAAAATAACCTAGAAATTAACTGAACTTTTTAGAAAGCAACAACAAAGCAATGGTTGGGTGCTGTTGCAGAACATGCGGTTTATAAATGTAGAATATTTCACAGAAGCAAAATGACAACTTTCATCACACCCAGTTCAAAGCTAATGGATCTAGTCCCAGGAGTAGGTCTGTTTTCTTACACGCACACGCAGTTGAGACCTGCAGCATCAAGTAATGACTTGCACATGTGAACGAGAAATCCCAGGACAAACTCCATAAACAAAACTCTCATATTGCCCCAGAAACACTGCTTTCAGTGCAGTCAATTGAGAGGCAATATTCAGCCTTCAGGCATTGAATTATCAAGTGATACATAGGCAGCTCTAAAGCAATTCGTATCATTTGGCAAGGACCCATGTCACATGTCGCAATGTGAATGGGCACATATTGCAGACCAAGAATAAAATCATGTTGTTGAGAATCAGTTCCCACGGTGCACATCATGGGAACATGCTGTGAGAAGAGAACTACTCTCCAGTTCATGTTTCCCAATATAAGGTGTTTTCAAATATGGGTAGTGATGTGATGTGATGTGATGGGTAGAGATGTGATGGCTCTAACTGGTACGCAATTCAGGTCTAAAGCATATACCTGTTAAAGAAGCATCATGCAATGCAAACTGCTGCCTACTAGATGCATAACAGATAGTTAAAGGTTTTCTACTGCTAGGGCATCAAGTGAGACACATTATTGTGTTGTTTCATTCACCCAGGTGGTAACTTTCTTAGTGGATATAGGTAGGCAATTATTATTTTTATTATTATTTACCCCGCCCATAGGCTCCCAACAGAGGACTAAAAACAGAATAAAACTTCAAACATTAAAAACTTCCCTAAACAGGGCTGCCTTCAGATGTCTTCTAAAAGTCAGATGGTTGTTTATTTCCTTGACATCTGATGGGAGGGCGTTCCACAGGGAGGGTGCCACTATCAAGAAGGCCCTCTGCCTGGTTCCCTGTAACCTCACTTCTCACAGTGAGAGAACCACCAGAAGGCCCTTGGTGCTGGACCTCAGTGTCTGGGCTGAACAATGGGGTGGAGACACTCCTTCAGGTATACTGGGCCAAGGCCATTTAGGGATTAGTCAACACCAACACTTTGAATTGTGCTCAGAAACGTACTGGGAGGCAATGTAGGTCTGACTGACTTGGGCTCAAAGCTTTCCTCAGAATTTTCTCACAGTGTTTGGTGGTTGTTGTTCGTCAAGAAATACCTGAAGTTACAGATCTAAAACACTCTTTAGCTCAGTAATAGAGAACTTTCTTTGCATGCTGGAGGTCCCAGCTTCAACCCCTGACATCTCCAATAAAGGGATCTCAAGCAGCAGGTGATGTGAAAGTCCTTTGCCACAGATCCCAGAGAGCTCCTACTGGCCAGAGAAGACAATGGAGTTGTAGTACTCCATTTTGGTTTGAAGGCTATAACGTCCATAATTTTTCTCCAAATTCAATAAGCTGAGGATTCCAAAATGATTCAAAGATACTGGCAATGCAATCAAATGATGGGGCAAAATTACAAATTTTGCTGGAATTCGAAATAAACTTCTGTTGAGGCGTAGAAGTTGTAAGCCTGGTGTGTCCACCATTTTTTAAATCATGTATTAGCTTTGGGTATGCATTTGCCTGGCACTCTGCAGCCTCCCTGGCTGCTTTTGCTTTCCGATCTGAGAAAGCCCCATGGAAGGCATTGCTTCATTGCATCTTCCCATGAGCTTTAATTGAAGTATGGTAAGACAGGAATACAGTGTTCTCAAAGCTATGAACATGAGTTTGACCAAGCTGCGGCAGGCAGTGGAAGACAGGAGTGCCTGGCGTGCTCTGGTCCATGGGGTCACGAAGAGTCGGACATGACTAAATGACTAAACAACAACAACAAAGACAGGAATAACTGAGATCAGTGTACTTAGCGATTTTGGCTGCACACACACCCTACATTTAAAGCAGATTTTGCTCCAAAGTATCCCAGGAACTGTAGTTTACCCCTTACAGAGCTACAATTCCCAAAACCCTTAACAAACTAAAGATCTCAGGATTCTTTTGGAAGAGGTGCATTAAATGTGTGGTGTGTGTGCAAACTAAAATACAGTGGTACCTCGGGTTAAGAACTTAATTCGTTCTGGAGGTCCGTTCTTAACCTGAAACTGATCTTAACCTGAGGTACCACTTTAGCTAATGGGGCCCCCCACTGTCGCCATGCCACCACCACGCGAATTCTGTTCTCACCCTGAAGCAAAGTTCCTAACCCAAGGTACTATTTCGGGGTTAGCGGAGTCTGTAACCTGAAGCATCTGTAACCTGAAGCATCTGTAACCCAAGGTACCACTGTATAAAATTATCAACTAACTACCATAGTTATACCAAAAAGGGAAATTCTGGAAATTTGTTTCCTTGATGTGCTATAACTTAATTAAGCTGTTATGTGGTCCCAATTTGTTTCCTTGATGTGCTATAACTTAATTAAGCTGTTATGTGGTCCCATCACACAATTAATCCATTCCCGTCTGGGTCACTGCAACCCCTGGCCATTATTTTCAGCGGAACATCTTGTGAAGGATGAGCAATTTACTCATGCCACCACTGTAATTATTCTCCTCCTTTCATATGTCTGCTAAGTGCCTATAGCTAGATAATCTCTCGACATGAAGCTATTACATTAACAGCTGATGTGGGCAGGAAACTTTGTACTCTCACAAAAGAGGGATTGACCTCCTGAACGTTGTGGGAGGCAAAGCACACATTAAATATGGCCAACTTAGGTCTTATTCCTGCTTCCCTCTTGCTTGGTCAAACCTTGGGCCATGGCAAACCTTATGCCACTTTATTATTATTTCTGAAAGCAGCCCTGTATAGGAACGTTTTTAATGTTTAATTTTTTAATGTTTTTGTGAATTCTGGAAGCCGCCCAGAGCGGCAGGGGCAACCCAGTCAGATGGGCAGGGCACAAGTAATAAAATTATTAATATTATTATTACCTCTAAGAAAGCACGTACAGCCCTTCGTTTTTAGAAATTCTGCTCTCTCCAAATTGTTTTTAATTTATATCAATTAGCCTATTGTCAGGGGTTCAGGAGCAGAGGCGAGGGCAAGGGAGGAAACAGAGAGCGAGGGGGAGGAGGCAGAAGAAAGGATGAGTGATGACGACGACCCGAGATCTCCGAGTCTTTCCAGTGAATCAGAAGATTCACAAAAAGGAGCACCAGTGGCCAGGGCAAGGGGGGAGACTAGGGGGACACCCCAGGAAGATAGAGCCAGAGGGGACTCAGAGGGGAGCAGTTGGAGATCGGGACCAGCGTCACCGCCAGAGAGTAGGAAAGAGGAAGAGCGCCAGGGATCAAGCGCTGGCAGCTCGCAACAGGAGGGAGGGCACGAGTCAGGAGTGGCCACACCTTCATCGGGGAGCGAAGTGACGGTTAGAGGGAAAGTGGAAGGTTGGGCGCGCGCGCCAAGTTCAAATGCACAGGAAGGTGGCGCAGTAGGCAGCCCGGAAAGGGAGCCAGGTCCTAAAGCCCGGCGCAAGGAGACAGGAGAGTCAGGGGGGTCAGCGTCAGAAGAATCCCGGAAGGAAGAGACCCAGGGGGGCAGAGGGACCCAGAGGAGAACTGTCAGGCGGAAAAGGTGGAGCAGGGCTAGGATATTAAGTTGGTGCGCAAGGGGCGGAGACTCAGACGGAGCTTCGCTGATCTAAGCATAAGACGTAGGGTTGCACGCAGCAGCTCGAGAATGGAGACTGTAACTCAATAAAGACTTTTATTTAACGATCGCTGGCTAGCGTGATCCTCTGTGAGCTAGGATCTGGAAGTAACCCTGACACCTATGAATTTAACTCAGCCACATTTAATAGAGGTGATAGTTTTGCTGTCACAAATGTTTGATTAATATGGGGTTTTCTTGAGCAACAGAGGGGTTTTTTTTGCTCAAGACAGTTGTTACTATGGATGAGTACTACTTGATGTTTTTGATACAACTTTGTGAGGTTCTTCCTACCTACTGCCCACTGCATTGTGGGAGGCAATGATTTGCTGGGAGCAGCATGTGGGCAGGAGGCATGGTGTGTCAAGTATGGATGTTATTGTCATGTTTTGTTATTATGTGTTGTATTTTGCATTTTTATACTGTGATCTTCAGGTGAAGGGCAGTATACTTCATGATGATTATCATGATAGTGATGCAAAGAACCATATGTGCACAACTCAAATCATACATGTTAAGTTGTGGGTGAACATATCAGACGACACAGCGATTCTTCAAACAGCTCTTGTTTATTCAAAGGCCAGAACAGAACTGAACTGAGGAGCTCAGTCAGCCTGCTTATATAGAGCTCCAGAACAATGTAACTGTAGCAACTTTCTAAAACTATCCAATCACTGAACGTCACTTTCGATCCTTCATTTGCATAACTATCTACAGTATCCCCCTGCTGGCCCAGGGTGAGAACTTCAATACATAACAAGACATATGTGGCTGATGGCGCCCAGCCTTTCTTTCAGAAGACAACAAATGTTCTGTGGGTGGGACCTCTGGCAGAGGGCCTTTTAAGTCTCTACATACTGCCCTCTCCTGTGGTTCAGTGTAGAGTAGAGATCCCACATGAGGCCTCTCCCCTTCATGTAGAACAAGACACAGGTAGCGTCGTGGTCTAAACCACTGAGCCTCTTGGGCCTGCCAATTGGAAGGTTGGCGATTTGAATCCGTGTGATGGGGTTAACTCCCATTGCTCACAGCTTCTGCCAACCTAGCAGTTCAAAAGCATACCAGTGCAGGTAGATAAATAGGTACCACTGTGGAGGGAAGATAAATGGCATTTCCTTGCACTCTGGCACTTGTCACAGTGTCCCATTGAGCCAGAAGCGGTTTAGTCATGCTGGCCACATGACCTGGAAAGCTGTCTGTGGACAAACGTCGTATCCCTTGGCCATACCCCATAGTCGCCTTTGACTGGACTTAACCATCCACGGGTCCTTTACCTTTACCTTTTACCTTTAGAACAAGAAACCTATTGAGGAAAGCCGTGACGTAGTCAACGCCTGTATCTTTGGCTTCTGCAATCTCTAACACAGACTAAGTGACCTGTGTCATTCTGAGTTTTGAAGGGACACAGCACTATAGATCGAACCCTGTTTGGCTGATAAGCGTTTCAGGTTGTGGGAAGAGATAAGCCCATTTATCACATGTTAAAACAAACAGTGAAAGGCTTACCTGCCTTTGAACCACACGATAAGCTATCTCCAATGGGAGCATTATGAAACCTGAGTTTCCATTACACGCACAATTCTGTGAATCACAGAGCATTCGAGCATTCCTGGAAAGGCTGCCTTTCTTTGCAAATCTCAGGCAAGAGTGACAGGTGGTTAAGGAAAGAGCTGGAAGCAAAACAAAGAGAAGGTCTTGAAAGCTTTAAGCCATAGTAATGCACAACATAATTGAATTAAATGGTGGCAGCAACAGATACATATATATCTAAATAGAGAGGGTTGGATCCAAGACTTAGTCATGCATAGAACAAAACCTTATCATATCAATGGTACTGATATTAGTCATTACTAGTGTAAGTCCCACAGATTTCAGTGAGTCTAAGTCAAAGCATGACTACAGTCAAATCCTAACCACGTCTAGGTAAAGGTAAAGGGACCCCTGACCATTAGGTCCAGTCGTGACCGACTCTAGGGTTGCGGCGCTCATCTCGCTTTATTGACTGAGGGAGCCGGTGTACAGCTTCCGGGTCATGTGCCCAGCATGACTAAGCCGCTTCTGGCAAACCAGAGCAGCGCAGGGAAACGCCATTTACCTTCCCGCAGGAGCGGTACCTATTTATCTACTTGCACTTTGACGTGCTTTTGAACTGCTAGGTTGGCAGGAGCAGGGACAGAGCAACGGGAGCTCACCCCGTCATGGGGATTTGAACCACCGACCTTCTGATCAGCAAGTCCTAGGCTCTGTGGTTTAACCCACAGTGCCACCCGTGTCCCACGTCTACTCAGAAGTGATTCTTATTTAATTAAACGAGGTGTATTCCCAGTTCATGACTGCAGCCAAGGCTGGGATCAAGCCCAGAACATTCTGGGCAACAATTCTGATTATGGTTTGCTATGGCAAAGTTCAGTACAACCCTGGGGTTTTCCAAAGAGTAACCCTGAGCTTCATAGCTGAGTGAGGATTTGAACCTACCTTTCCCATCTCCAAATTCAATATTAAATGATGATGATGATGACGACGATGATGATGATATCCCCCCTTTCCCCCCAAGGAGCTCAAAGTAGCATACATGGTTCTCCCTCTTTCCATTTTATCATCAAAACAACCTTGTGAGGCGGGTTAGGCTGAGAGACAATGACTGGCCCAGACTCATCTAGCGATCTTCATGGCCGTGTGGTTCCTTGAACTGTGACCTCCCAGGTCATAACCTTTCACTCTGGGTCTCTCATTCTGTCAGTTGTCACTCTGTTTATGCTGGACTCCTTTGGGAGGAAGGGTGGCATCTAAATGTAATAACTAATTAACCAACTAAATAAAATTATACTTATAACCTGCTCTTCTTCCTTGGAGCATTTTACACTTCCTTACAAGGCCAGATTTGTTTCAGAGTAGAGCTGTGTTGTGTATTCAGACAATCTTCTGGGTCATCTTAGCATACTCATTTTATACACTGCTATAAAATTACCTTTCTGGGCAATTCTCCTTGTGTCTGAAGTCGCTAATCTCCTCCAACACCCTTCCCCGCTCCCCAGGTTTCAATCACATAGAAATGTATGTGCAAATAGCACTCAGCAAAGGTTATTCTAGAAGCTCCCTGCTGTGTGGAATGATAATTTCGAAAGCAACACTTCTCAGAGCAATGACAGACAAGTGGTGCCAGGTCAATATTATGGGGCTTGCAGAGTAGGAGGAGAACTGTCAGTAGAAAGTGATATGTAAAGAGGAAATCAAAATGGCCTTGAAAGCTCAATAGTGACTTCTTTAGCTACCTTCAACTTGACTGGGTAAATGTGAATGTTGGGTGTGAGAAAGAGACCACAATTCCAGATTCAGTCATGATTATGCCACAAAACAATGTTAGGACCCCATCTGCACTATGCATTTAAAACAATACCATACCACTTTAAACAGTCATAGAAGCAGCCTTTCTCAACCTGTGGGTCCCCTGATGTTGTTGAACTACAACTCCCATCACCCCTAGCAAGCAAGGCCAGAGCTCAGGAATGATGGGAGTTGTAGTCCAACAATATCTGGGGACCCACAGGTTGAGAACCGCTGCCCTAAGGAATCCTGGGAACTACGGGAACTATGGTTTGTTAAGTGTGCTGAGAGTTCCCTTCACTGTGTTGCAGTTAAAAATTAATGGAATAGTTACTGGAGGATAATAATTAGTATATTTTGGAAAGCAGTGGTATGGTAGTGAGCTAGAAAGTTCCCAAGTCTTACCTTAGCCATAACATCAGTTCCTTGCCCATTTATAACATGGGTCTAATAACAGGGGAGTGATTTTGTGAGGCTGTTGTAAAATTAGGGCTGAGGAGCCTGTGGTCTTCCAGAGGTTTCTGGACTACAGCTCCTCTCATTCTTGGCCATTGGCCATGCTGGCTGAGGCTGATGGGAGTGGAGGTCCAACAACATAAGGAGGGTCATGGGTTTTCCATTGCTTTTATAAAGGTTACCAGGACAATATCTGGGAACCCTTTCACACCTGAAAGTACTGCGTCATGAACTACGAAGGATCAGCACAACTCCAGCAGAACCCCACAACTCACTCCAGGAGGTACATTAGCCATAGCTGTCAACGTTTCCCTTTTTTAAAGGGAAATTCCCTTGTTCCGATTAGGATTCCTCGCAAGAAAAGGGAAAAGTTAACAGCTATGTTATTAGCCCTGAGTTTTGGTCACCTCCTATTGAAGGTGATTGATAAATTATCAATCATATGAAAAACTTATCATTAGTTTGGTGCTCCTTGTAAAAAAAAATAATTTTAATTCATGTCTTTCTTCGCTGACTGGGAAAAGGGGGGTGGGATAGTTAATAAATGACAAGTTACTTCAAGTTACTTCATGGTAGCAAATGACAAGTTACTTCCTGGTCATTGCTTGAAATCTAGTTCATGCAAAGTCCTTGCACATCTGAGCACTGGCAGAGGCACCATTACCCCCCACAGTTTTCATTCATTTTTCTTCAAGTTGGCTGATTTTGAAAAGTAGTAACAGCAATTTGTTGCCTGTAATGTATAGGCTAGAATATAAACAGATGCTCCTTCTTCAGCTATATACAAACACACCATGAACATTAAATAGAAAGTCGCTATCTAACATCACCACTTACTCTGAGTAAAGTCTGACCTTACAAAAGATTTTTCTCTCTTCATTGAATGCCATTAGCTCCCCACCCCTCCCCACAAGGATGTGGCCCACTTAATAATTTTGTGGTGCTGTGGTCTAAACCACTGGACCTAGGGCTTGCTGATCGGAAGGTCGACGGTTCAAATCCCTGCAACGAGGTGAGCGCCTGTTGTTTGGTCCCTGCTCCTGCCAACCTAGCAGTTCAAAAGCACATCAAAGTGCAAGTAGATAAATAGGTACCACTCTGGCGGGAAGGTAAACAGCATTTCCATGCGCTGCTCTGGTTTTGCCAGAAGCGGCTTAGTCATGCTGGCCACATGACCCGGAAAAACTGTCTGTGGACAAATGTTGGCTCCCTCAGCCAGTAAATGAGATGAGTGCTGCAACCACAGAGTCGTTCATGACTGGATTTAACTGTCAGGGGTCCTTTACCTTTACCTTTACCGGGGAAAGAGAGTCTTTCAACTTACCACTTATGCAGCTGGCCTTACTAGGACAGCATGACAATACTTTCAGTACCAGTGAATTTGACATTGCAAAGACATCAACATAGCCACAAGAAAACCAAGTCTCACACATCTAGAACTAATGGATAATATTATCACAAAGACAAAAATGATTATATAATTGAAGTCTATGAATCAGAAATAAAACCAAACCTTTCAGAATTGCTAGTGAAGGCTACAGTCCCGAGCATGGTTACTGGAGAGTTAGTTTCTCTGAAGTTCGTCAGAATTTTGTCAGAATTTTGTGAGAATTGTGAGAAATAAAGAAATTTAATTCAATTTGCCTTTTAATAAGAAACTACCTCATCCACAGGATGAACTGAAACACAACTGCCTTTCAAAATTTGCACTACTCCGAATTTTTCAGTGCAGTTCTCCCACAACCCAATGTATGCAGAAATGCATATATTAGAGGAAAGTTTACATGAAAATGCATTTGTTAGTGAAAGTATGCAAAAATGTTCTATATATGTGTACATTCATACTGAAATGCTGATGAATTTTCATGATGATTTTTTTTTTAAAAAAATGGCAAATTGGTGTGGAAATGTGGAGAACTGAATTTAAAACTGGGAAGATGGGAAGCTGAAGAAACAAAAAATGACAGGCTCATCCATTCCCACTTCAAAGTAAATATACTTGGAATATAATGTTATATATTTAAATAAATTGCTTACATTTCAACATCTTCAGGAAAACATCAGCATGACAAATAAGATCACAGAAATAGATTCAAGTTTAGATTCTAAGACGATTCAAATAACACCCAAGAGTTATTTTCATCCCATTCCTAACATGAGATATTAGTACACTTCTGAGAATGTAAAATAAAACTTTGCGGTGATTTAATCATGTTGCATTATACTTTGAACTATGTAAAAGTCATGTCCTCGGATGCAGAGAATCTCATTTCTCCTGTCCTTAATTCAGACCAATGACTTTCTTCTTTCTGGTTCCAGAGAGAGAGAGAGAGATCCTAAGCAACTTGCTTGTTCATCACAGTAGAACTTTGCCGCTCCTGCTCCTGCTGTCTTCACCAACTGACTAAGAGGTTGAGTTCTCAGGTTTCATCTCCTGCTTTGAGAGATCTCTGCTTGGGCTTCTAGGATGCGTCATCATTTAACCTGAAATGGAAACATCCACCCTTTCTTTGCCACATTTACGTAGAGGCAAGCTTCCTAACTAATACAAACCAATCTGCAAAACATTTCTCAAAATAATGCATTCAAACATCATTTTATGCATTTTAAACTTATATCTTTAACCCATCCTGGTTCCTGGTGATGACGCCCAAATGAAGAATTTGGGGGAAGGGGACAGATTGTTAGGAAATTAATTCCTTCAGATCAGAAAACAACATGGCAGTATGAGATTAGACTAAATTTTCCCAGTGTTTGTGCCATGGCACCAAAACTCCCTGATGTTGGTCTCACCCACTTCTTGCTCAAAATAACATGGGAGAGGGAAGGCATTAAAGATGACAACTATGAGATTCCTCAAGCAATTCTTATGAAAAGCTTGAGATCCGCTAAGAAAGATGAAGCCTCCCAACCCTACCTACCAACCCCACCTTTCCCCAGATGTGGAGGCAAAGGCATAGTGGTCACATCCCACTGCCTTCAGGACAATGTTTTGATAGCCAAACGAATTCCCAGGTGGGCAGGGCACCACTCGACTACTGGGTTGAGCAGATGCTTTGTGAAATTCCACCCTGTGTTATTGATGGGAGAGCCCATCACTCAGTGGCAGAGCACACATTTTGCATGCAGAAGGTCCCAAGTATTGGGCAGCGTAGGGGTGGGGAACCTACAGATATTGCTGAACTACAACTCCAGCATGGCCAATGATCAGGGATGATGGGAGTCCCACAGTCCCTGGAGGACCAGAGATTCCCCATTCCTGAGGTTGTAGGTGGTAAGAAAAAGCCCTCTCTGCCTGAAAGCCACAGTAGGGAAGAACGGAAAGTATTAAGCTATGTGGACAAGCTGTTTGACCTTCTATAAGGCAGCTGTTGTTGCTTCATACGGAACCTGTTTGTGTAACACCTCCCTTAAGAAACAGGTCTGGAGAGACAAATGGGATGCCTCGGGAGGTCAAGGCAATGCAATGGTGGGGAAATATTTATCACTTGGATATCTTGGTGTTGTGCCACTGTTTAAAGGCAGAGGGGCCCTGCAGGGAGCTGATCGGGTGGGAGGGGGGAGCCAAGGAGTTCAACACTGTGTTTGGCAAAGGGAAATATCTAACTTTCCTCCAGATTTTTATTTTCTTAGCTCTCCCACATGAGGAACGGCACCAAAATATCATCTCCCAACAAACGCAGCCTTAGAAAGGTTTCCAAAGAACAGGTGGTCGAGAGAGCTAAGAAGCCAATATCCCAGTACCCCACACAAACTGGCTGGGTTCCTAAACAAATGTTACGAGTCATTTCGGTGGGGCTCCATGGCTGAAAGTGCAATTATAGGATCACATCCTTTAAAGGAGTTTCGTGGAATTTTATGGCCTGGGCAAAATCCCAGTTAAAAAAAGAAAGAAAAGAAAAACATGTTGATAACACCCAAAGGATTTAGTCTTTCGAGCAACATTCTCTCCCCCACCCCATGACTTTCTGAAAAGAGATTCAAACCATCCTTTAAAATTTATGTTTTATTTCACTTGCATTAATATTACTAGCCAACTCCTGACCCCCAATCTCCACCAGCAGTTCCCCCTTCCATTGATTCCCTGATTCCCTTTCATTTCTTACTTCAAATTACCATACATCTTTTGCTCCTCCTTCTCTCTTGCCCTAGCCTTCAAAATATTCTAGGGCACAAAAGCTGATATGCATTTAGTATTGTCACTTTTTAACTAGCCTGAATCCTGAGTAGGGAGAAGGGAGAACTTCAGTTCACATTTAAAAGCAATCATACTTGATTCATAATTTCTGAACAACACGCAAATCAAAACACAGCTATCCCTTGACATTGGCACTTTTCCAAATCCTCCAGCGTCCTTCTCCAGCCATGTAATGTGTAAAAAAAGAAAAAAGCATTTACTGAGGTAAAGTGTGCATTTGAATGCATATATTAGTGAAAACAGCATACGGAAATGCATTATATCAGGGGAGATTGCTTTGCAAAAAAAAGTGTGTGAATTGGGCAACATTGCATGCAAAAATGTGCACATTGGGAGCATTTCTCACTAGAATGCTGGTGGATTTTCATGAGGACAATTTTTTGTAAAAAAAAATAAATGCAGACTGATGTGGAAATGTGGAGAACTCAATTTCAGATTGGAAAATGAGAAATTTAGAGAAACTGAAATGGACAGATATGCCCTTCTCTACTCTTGGGGCTTTAACAGCAAAATGGCATGCAAAAAATGAGTGAGAAAATCTTTGCCCATCTCTTGCCCAGAGCTCACTCAAAGCACCAACTGAAAATTGTGGGCACTACAATTCAAGAAGGATGTTGACAAGCTGAAACGTGTATTGAGGAGGGCAACCAATATAATTATTATTATTATTATTATTATTATTATTATTATTATTATTAATAATTATTTGTACCCCGCCCATCTGGCTGGGCTTCCCCAACCCTCTGGGTGGCTTCCAATAATAATATTAAAATACTCTATTACATCAAACATTAAAAGCTTCCCTGAACAGGGCTGCCTTCAGATGTCTTCTAAAAGTCTGGTAGTTGTTGTTCTCTTTGACATCTGGTGGGAGGGCGTTCTACAGGGAGGGCGCCACTACCGAGAAGGCCCTCTGCCTGGTTGCCTGTAACTTGGCTTCTTGCAGTGAGGGAACCGTCAGAAGGCCCTCGGTGCTGGACCTCAGTGTCTGGGCTGAATGATGGGGGTGGAGACGCTCCTTCATGTATACAGGACTGAGGCCATTTAGGGCTTTAAATGTCAGCACCAATACTTTGAATTGTGCTCGGAAACGTACTGGGAGCCAATATAGGTCTTTTAAGACCGGTGTTATGTGGTCTCGGCGGCCGCTCCCAGTTACCAGTCTAGCTGCCGCTATAAGATGATCAAGGGTATGGAAACCAAGCCTTATGGGGAACAGTTGAAGGAGCTAGATATGTTTAGCCTGGAAAAGGAGAGACTGAGAGGAGATATGATAGCCATCTTATGATATCTCAAGGGCTGTCCTATGGAAGAGGGAGCATGTTTGTTTCCTCCTGCTCTGGTGGGCAGGTCTCGAACCAATGGCTTCAAGTTACAAAAAAGGAGATTCCAACCAAACATCAGAAAAAACTTTCTGACAGTAAGAGCTGTTCCACAGTGGAGCGGTCTCCCTCAAGAGGTTGCGGACTCTTCTTCCTTGGAGGTTTTTAAGCAGAGGTTGGATGGCCATCTGTCATGGATGCTTCAGCTGAGATTCCTGCGTTGCAGATGACCCTTGGGATCTCTTCCAACTCTACAATTCTGCGATTCTATTATTCTAAAAGGCGTTTCTTCTCCGCAGCCCAAGTTTACTTCTGTGCTCCCAACAACAGCTTGTCAGGAGACATGATGTCACTTATCTCCATGTAATGAAATTAGCTTCACTTTCTCATGGCTTCTGAATAACCAGGTTGCTACTAAAGGTTAACCTTTCTCTGACCAGTGGGTGACCTGATTTGCAACACAGAGACTATAAGGGGACTCCCCATAGCACTAAAACCCAAACTCCTTGATGCTTCTTCTTCACTTATTGGCACTGCAGAGGAGTCACCACTGCCTTCTGAGGAAAATCTTTTATCCCTATAGTCCCTTTTCTGCTTTCCTTCCAAATTTGTTGTCCTAGAGGGAATGTAAAGCAAGCAACAGCAAGATGAACTAATATTGTACCCCCTAGGATGGCAGGAAATTAAACATGGGGGATAACTCCACTTGGTGCTGGTGTACAGCTCTTGTCAACAGTTCAAAAGGAAAACAGAACCTCACAAGGCTTTTACAGCTATCTCCTGAGGGAACATTCTTCCTCTGCTTGAATAATCCTTAAAGGAGAATTACTAAAATGTCTGCAAATGTATGCCAGATGCACTTGATGGGCTTTGAAAGGGATGGTGTGATTTTTTTTGGGGGGGAGGGGAAAAACAAACCTCACCCTCTGCAATAAATTGAGGCTGGGTATGTTGGACATGGTCATCTTATTTCTAATAAGTTTTGCTTTACTGTTGGGCCAAGCTTTCAGTTCCTAGGCAAAAATCTTTCGACCTCTATACAGTGGCGTAGCATGGGTTG
Source organism: Podarcis vaucheri (assembly GCF_965113315.1). NCBI lineage: Eukaryota > Metazoa > Chordata > Lepidosauria > Squamata > Lacertidae > Podarcis > Podarcis vaucheri. The sequence continues at coordinate 95,328,618 of NC_138761.1, forward strand.
TCAGCACCCGGGGCAAGGCAAGTAATTTGTGCCCCCTAACCCATGGATTTGCGCCCCCTAACCCGTGGATTTGTGCCCCCTAACCCTAACCCCCAGATGTTGCGCCCGGTGCGGCCAGCCCCCCCCTGCACCCCCAGGCTACGCCACTACCTCTATATACTAACCTGATAGAGTTACCATCATTTCATCCTCTAGCATTGTCTGTGTCAGTGTTTCCTAGGCATAATGGTTTAGCAGCTTTCTCCCTTGCAGACATTGTAAACTAGGAAATGGCGCTCAGGAAATGATGCACCACTTGGCATGTTGGGGGGGAAAGGATGCAGACTAAATAGGACATTTTTGCAAGCTGAATAGTTTGCAAATATGGCATCTTTAGCAGCGACACAATAGACAGAAATTCAGTAGGTGACCCTTCTAGCAGCATGGAAGTTCAACAATTGTGAAAGCTGCACTTGTTGATTTCTACCTTTCAAACAACTAGTTTGTTAAAAGTAACTGCAGCGCTCTGAGCGAATAAAATACTGTTCCCAGGATTATTATTTTTGCCGGGGGGGGAGCCATGACTGTAAACAAAGGTAAAGGGACCCCTGACCATTAGGTCCAGTCGTGGCCGATTCTGGGGTTGCTGCGCTCATCTTGCTTTATTGGTCGAGGGAGCCAGCATACAGTTTCCGGGTCATGTGACCAGCATGACTAAGCCGCTTCTGGCGAACCAGAGCAGCGCACAGAAACGCCATTTACCTTCCCGCCAGAGCAGTACCTATTTATCTACTTGCACTTTGATGTGATTTCAAACTGCTAGGTTGGCAGGAGCAGGGACCAAGCAACAGGAGCTCACCCCATCAGGGGGATTCGAACCGCCAACCTTCTGATCAGCAAGTCCTAGGCTCTGTGGTTTAACCCACAGCGCCACCCGTGCCCGACTGTAAACATAGTAGAGCTTAAAACTCATGGTAAACCAAGACAATCATGCAGTGTATTGAACAGGTGAACAGCCAGTGCGGTGTAGTGGTTAAGAGCAGTGGACTTGTTATCTGGTGAAGCGGGTTTGATTCCCTGCTCCTCCAAATGTAGCTGCTGGGTGACCTTGGGCTAGTCACATTTCTCTGAAGTCTCTCAGCCTCTCACTCACCTCACAGAGTGTTTGTTGTGGGGGAGGAAGGGAAAGGAGATTGTTAGCCGCTTTGAGACTCCTAAAGGGGAGTGAAAGGCGGGGTATCAAGTCCAAACTCCTCCTCCTCCTCCTCCTCCTCTTCTTCTTCCTCTTCCTCTTCTGTCATGAGAACTGAATGGGTAGATGAAATTCTAAAATTTAAGCATTTAAAAAAATATATGCAAGGGCTTAAATAGGAGGGAGGAGTCCCACTCTAACCACCATCTCTGCATTCACCTTTCTACAGCCAGCAGAAAGGTCTAAAGAGAGCTTGCAAGAGCATTCAGCTGAACACACAAGCTTTCTCACATTCAGGAACTCTCCTTATCATGGTTTTGGGATCACAAGACTTGTAGACTTGTTCAGCTGAATGCAAGCACAATATCTCTCTGGGCATTCCCCATGGAAGGTCAGGGATGGAGCATGCATGTATAGGGAACCTGGGAATGAGGGCTGATATGCGAGTGTCCACACTCCCTTCCTAGTGAAGTCCTCACAGGTTATTTGACTGCTTGGATAGGGCTGATAACTACACAGGGTTTGTTTTGTAGAGCCAGAGAAAGCCAGCCCAAAACATCTGGCTGCCTAGAAAAAAAAATGGTATCTCTCCCCACATCAAGACACACAAGGCAGAAAAAAACCCACAAGCACCTTCGTGTGGCAGTTAAAATACAATAAAAATTAACAGACAGATTGCCGTTCTTTCAAGGCTCCCACAATTGGCTGCCTGAGGCAGCCATCTCTCTTTGCCCAATGGTAGGGCCGATACTGCAAATTGACAGCAATCGTTCTGACTGCTGATGACTAGAGAAAGAGCCAGTTACCAACTTGCTGCATGCCAAGCTTACATAAAGTTCAATATTCAATGAAAAGAGGTGGTTTCTCATCCTCCAGCTTAGATGGGATGCCAATTAAACAATGGGTAAAAGGCTGAGTTGTGACTGTTAGCAAGTTAGCAAAGCTCTGGAAAGTTTTCTTCTTCAATGCCCTCTCAGCATTTCCTGTCTTCTCCAGGCGTATCACTGCAATGACAGCTTTGGATGTTGCATGCCGTAAATATATAGGATTTAATACTGTCAACCAGGGTTGTGTGGTAAGAAATCTAAAGCACAATATTATGTCATTAGGAGCACCAAAATGTTGACTTCAGTGGAATCAAGTTAGATAGCCAAACTCTACATAGAATGGAAGCCTTAGGAGGTGAAGCTTTTCCTGTCATTTCACTACTTTTCCAGGAAAAGCAACTGTAGCTTGCTTTGAGCACTCACTGTTTCAATACCTTCAGCCTCTCTTATTTTCAGTCACTTTTTGCCCATCACTGTACCAATGCCTTCACTCCATTTGTTCCTGATGGAAGGAATCTTCCCATTAAATCGAAACTGTCAAAATTTATCTGAAATGTTCTCAACTTATATAATACAAAATCTGTCTCTCTTTCTGAAAAGCAATATTTTAAGATGTGCCCCCCCCGCCCCAGCTATAGCAAGTTTATGTTCTGCAGAGATATAGTGGGCACAGCACAATTTTGTTGTTGCTGGGTTTTAATTTTTACTTTTTTATTAAAAAATATCACCCCTTAGTCTAGACCAGTGTTTTTCAACCTTTTTTGGGCAAAGGCACACTTGTTTCATGAAAAAAATCACAAGGCACACCACCACTGCGTGCAGAGAGGGAGATGTCAGAGCCCCGCTGCTCTCTATGGGGAATCGGATGAGAGCGGACCGCCTTTTTTTAATCTTTCGAATTTTTCAATTTTCCCCATGGCACAGCAGGCAACATCTCGCGGCACACTAGTGTGCCGCGGAACAGTGGTTGAAAAACACTGGTCTAGACAGCCAGCTCACATGGCATTAATGCAATTCAAATTAAAGAAATATTGTTGAGAATTCTCAACACAGCCCTAGTTAATGTTTGGCTCCACCAAAACATAAATTACAATGTGCATTTTACATTTGGTGAGTGATGGTGACTTCAGTGCAACTAATTCCAGTAAAAATTCTGTGTGATGTTTTACAGAGCTGGGTCTTAGGGAAATAATTATTTTAATAATAATAATTATAATTCTTCCTGTTCTGATTTTGCATCTTTTGGCTTGGTAAATATTATAGGACATCATTTTCTCATGAATATTCAGATTTTGTCAAAAACAAACAAACAAACAAACCCATTTTCATAAAATGATTGAAACTGTTTTCAGTTTTTTTCTGGCAAACAAGCTGCCAACAGATGTCTGGTGAAGATCTTTGTGTTCACCCAGGCCTTCTAAATAACTTAGGTAATCTGCCTCTGGGAGACTCGGGTTCAAATCCCCACTCAGCCATGAAGTTCACTGGGCGCCCTTGGGCCCATCACAGTTCCTCCGCTGTGAGGATAACATGAAGAAGGGATTGGGACATGAATTTCTTAGAGGAGAGAGAGGATATAGAAGTAAAAAATAAACAATCCAAAACTGTAATTATGAACTGTTTGCAAACTCCTCCTATCGGTTGCTCAAATGATTGGTATCTGAAGAGTCAAAAACTGACATGACAGTGCTAGGGTCTATTTATATTAAAATGTGTTTGCTACTTTTGGAGCCTGAATGTTGTAGAATCGTCATAAAATATAATACACATACATAATCCTTATGTGTTATTGCCTTTTCTCTGAAACCGACCCCGGGTTAAGTACTTAATTCATTCTTAACCTGAAGCACCACTTTAGCTAATGGGGCCTCCCGCTGCCGCCACGCCACCGGAGCACGATTTCTGTTCTCATCCTGAAGCAAAGTTCTTAACCCAAGGTATTATTTCTGGGTTAACGGAGTCTGTAACCTAAAGCGTATGTAACCCAAGGTACCACTGTAATAATAATAATAATAATAATAATAATAATAATAATAATAATAATACAAGTTTGTATTATTTAGAAGAAGCTGGCAAGTTTGACTTTCCATCATAAAACCAGAACACCTCCGCTCTTTGAGTGATCCCAGATAACACACTACAAATGGAACCAATCAATTTCATGGCTTTTAAGCCCCTTGAAGACCCTCAGAACTCCAGTATTTTTTTTATTTTTCCTCCTATGCACCACCAATTATTCTGCCAGTCCAGCACAGACAGAATAACTTGAAAATGTGATGAAAGAGGTTATTCTATAACAATCATTATTTCTTTTGAAAGGTGTGAGGATCATCAGTCCTAGGCTCCTCGGTTCAGCGGGTGGGGATACCGTTACTGACAATCTATGTCTGCAACTGGTGACTATTTTTATTTTATCTGCTTTCAGCACAATTGCAGGGCATGACAAGCTGTGCTTAGCCCCACTTTTGGAACAGTAATTCAGACAAGCTAAAGATACTTTGAAAGTATATTGGTGCCAAATGCAATTTCATCTCAGCTTACAATTACATCTGGAATCTGAGAATGCTTGATTACTTCTGCCATTGCCAACATCCGTTCACCAGCAGTTATTAGGAGTTTCCTTATGCAGGCAAGCATAATTAGACTTCTAAATTAATAATCGTTCTACATTAGGCTTATAAGACTTCATGAGATCCGCCAAGCAGAATAAATTCCTAAAGCCATCTTCTACACCTCATCATGTCTTTCACAGCTGCCAAACAAAGGTCCAACCTTTCTACTGACTCTCTTGGACCAGGTGAGCGTAAGAGACAGAGTTGGGAGTCATTAGCATACTGGTGATTCCACAATGCAAATCGTGAAATGACCTCCTCCACCAGTTTCATGTAGAACAGGTGTGGGGATCTACATGAAACTGCTGGAAGAGGTCATTTTGAGCTCCTTTGGCTCTCCAGACTTGCATCTGATCACAGCTGGGAGTTCTACAGAGCTGGACCCACAATGATGTATGCACAGCTCCTAGTAGAAAACAGTCCTGTGTCCAAAACATGGGGAACCACCGTCAGTGGTTCCCCTGAAAACGTCCATGAGGATATTAGGAACCAGTGTTAAGCAGAACTCATCAGGAGTAAATTCAACATACGCAATTTATTTCTACATAGATCCTCTTTCTATAAAAGCTCGAGATGATGTATGATTACCTTTTTCTTTTTTAAAAAAAAGTAATTAAAAAAACCATGAATGCAATACATGCAAAACTTTCAGCTAGAGCTGGCTCAAGAAATGTTGCTGAAGGGACAAAATTGTGCCCTGACTGTCAACCAACTTGGATGGCTTGAAAAGTGGATTGCAGAAATTCATGGAGGATAAGGCTACCAGTGGCTACTAACCCTGATGACTATGTTCTCCTTTCATCATGGGAGGCAGCATTCTTCTGAATACCAGTTGCTGGAAACCACAGGAGGAGAGAACACTGTTGTGCTCACGTCATGCTTGTGGGCTTCCCATAGACATCTGGTTGGTCACTGTGAGAACTGGATACTGGACTAGATCAGCCAGCCACTGGCTCTCTTTATATTATTATATTGTTCCATTTTTTTTACATTCAGGAAATGGCAGTGCCAGGAAGCTGTCTCTGCATCTCTGCCCCATGAGGTCTATCCATTCTTGACCATGCTGCAGAGAGCTGTGGAAGATCCCTGCTAGAGAGCTGTACAGAATCCGGTTTGATAAGCCTGTTATGTGCCAGCAACTGCATGGAGCCTGCATTCAGCAATTGGAGGTTCCAATTGACAACACAGTGACTAAAAAATAAAAAACAAAAAATTCCAAGCAAACTGAAGCTGAGCAGTTTGGGCAGGTGTTTCACAACTGTGTTTCCACTTATAGAAGTCCTCTGTCTAGAGCAGATTATCCTGGCCTATCTGGTACAAATCATACCCATCTGCGATTTGAGCTCTGTAATTTGGCACCGTCTGGATAACTTGTCACATGAACTATCAAATGGGAGGGAGGGGGGAAGTATCTGAAACATTGAGAGAGGCATGTTTTTCACAGTCAGCCTAAAGCTGACAGCTGTAGGAGTTTGCACACAGAAGATGCACAGAGCATGCTGGCAAAAGAAAAAAGAAAAAGAAAGAAAGAAAAACAAAGCCTGAGTGAATCCATAATTGCAGAGCTTTGCTGTGGAAAAGAAAAAGAGAAAGTCTACAGTAGCTCTTATTTTAAGGAGGATTAGGAAGCTATCAAAACCAGGTGGTTTTGTTTGGTTTTAATAAGCATGAATCTTCCAACATTATTAATGGTGTTAAGGCATCGACTTTGCAGAATTTCTAGAGGAAATGGAAACCATTATTACAATTTTCATTGTGCCATGGAAAATAACACGGTAATCAAAATTGTGCAAGTGCATTACTGATATTGTTAGGGAGAGAAAAGTATTTCAAATTGGTGGCTGGGGCAGGGGGAAAGAACTTCACCTTCTTAAACTAATCACAGTACTGCCAGCTGAAATGACACATTTAATGAAGCAATGCCATTCCGATTGCTCCATATAATGTTAGAGTTTTAAGATGGCTATCTCTTTGTGGATACAGTCAGAGCTAGCCCACCCATAAGGCAATGTGAGGGAGCTGTTTCAGATGGCAGGATCCATAGAGGCAGCTGATCCTGGAGTATATTTTTATCCCATCATCCCTTGTTCCTGATGTAGACCTGTACTCCCCCTTTCTTTCCTGGTTGGGGAAGGACGTACCATTTTATTGCTCACCTCAGATACCAAAATGTCTTAGGCCAATCCTGGATACAATGATACACCTTGAGGGAGACCTGTAAGAGTGAACACTGTGTTCTTAATGTTTATTTACTTTTACTTTAAAATGTCATACCCTACTTTTCAGCTGCCCCATTTGAAGGGAGACCCCCATGTGATGCAGCTGCAAACGAAGTGGGGGGATATTCTGGCTACAGTGTTTCTGGTAAGGCAGAGTTAGGGAACCTGTAACTTTCCCATCGTTGTTGAACTCCCATCAGCTCCCAACAGCCTGGCCAGTGGCTCAGGGATGGTGGGAGCTGCGGTCTAACATCTCAACAAGGAAACATGGTACAAGGGCTTTTTGAGGCCTCATTTGGAATACAGTGGTACCTCGGGTTACGAACTTAATTCATTCCGGAGGTCCGTTCTTAACCTGAAACCGTTCTTAACCTGAGGCGTGCTTTTGCTAATGGGGCCTCCCACTGCCACCGCGCCACCAGCACACGATTTCTGTTATCCTGAAGCAAAGTTCTCAACCCGAGGTACTACTTGCGGGTTAGCGGAGTTTGTAACCCGAAGTGTTTGTAACCCGAAGCGTTTATATTCCAAGGTACCACTGTATATTGGCTGGGAACCAAAGTTTGATCTGCAGAGCCATACATGAACCCACCAGCACTTCTGAGGCTGTCCTCTCCCTGAGGCCTCCATTACTGAAGCTTCCAATATCCAAAGAGAGGTTCCAATAGCTTCCAATATCCAAAGTGAGAGCCAGTGTGGTGTAGTGGTTAAGAGCGGCAGACTCGTAATCTGGGGAACCGGGTTCGCGTCTCCGCTCCTCCACATGCAGCTGCTGGGTGACCTTGGGCCAGTCACACTTCTCTGAAGTCTCTCAGCCCCACTCACCTCACAGAGTGTTTGTTGTGGGGGAGGAAGGGAAAGGAGAATGTTAGCCGCTTTGAGACTCCTTAAAGTGAGTGAAAGGCGGGATATCAAATCCAAACTCTTCTTCAAAGTCAGGGCAACAAATCCAATGATGTCCACAGATTATTCTTGGATAGCCAATGAAGCTGAACGTTCAAATATTCAAGACAGACAAAAGAAAGTACTTCTTCACAAAGCACATGGTTAGACTAACTTAGGTTTAAAGGAGTTTGCTTCTGAATACCAGTTTCTGGAAACCACAGGAGGCAAGAGTGCTCTTGTGCTGGGGTTCAGTTTGAGGGTTTCCCACAGGTATCTGATACTAGCTCAGTTGGTAGAAGATGAGACTCTTGATTTCAGGGTCGTGGGTTTGAGCCCCAGATTGCAGGGGGTTGTAATCGATGACCCTTGTGGTCCCTTCCAACTTTAAAATTCTATTATCTGCTATCTGGGTGGCCACTGTGAGAAGAGGATGCTGGACTAGATGAACAATGGAGCTGATCCAAAGGCTCCTCTTCCGTTCTTAGTCTCTCTGGAGTACGAGCAAGAGTGCATTTTTACTTTGATGCCTTACTTGTGATCTGCATAAATCTGGAGGGACTCCCTGAATTATGATGTTTCTCTCCTTTTCCTCTGGAGCTGCCATGCAGACGTGTAGAATGTGGTCTTCGAAAATCTGTTTGAGATATGCTCCACAGATTGCATTGGTGGCATTCTCGGGACTCAACCATAGCTGGAATGTGGAAGAGACATTTTCTACATCGCATTATTGAGTTATCCTGGTGGTTGTGTTGCTATCTGCTGTTGATCAGAGCTTGGCTAATGTGCTTAAGGCCAAGTTGGCATACTCAGTGGCTGGGGGGGTGTATATGTAGTAAGGGAGCAGGAATGTAAGGGATGCAGGTGATGCTGTGGTCTAAATCACTGAGCCTCTTGGGCTTGCCAATCGGAAGGTCAGCGGTCTGCATGATGGGGTGAGCTCCTGTTGCTCTGTCCAAAGTCCTGCCAACCTAGCAGTTCAAAAGCACACCAGTGCAAGTAGATAAATAGGTACCGCTGCAGTGGGAAGGTAAAATGGCATTTCTGTGCACTCTGGTTTCTGTCATGGTGTTCCATTGCACCAAAAGGGTTTAGTCATGCTGGCCACATGAACCAGAAAGCTGCCTGTGGACAAACACCAGTTCCCTTGGCCTGAAGCGAGATGAGCATCACACCCCATAGTCACCTTTGACTGGACTTAAGTGCCAGGGGTCCTTTACCTTTTTACCTTACCTAGTAAGGAAGCAGATATGTATAGTTATCTGAATTACACAATCTTTCCCCCTCACAATATAAGGTGTATATAGATTGATATGAAGAATCTTTGGCTTGAATTGTCCAACAAATTACTCACAGACACATGAACAAACCAGTCTGCACCTCCATTTTGTGTGCAGGACATCCAGCTACTGAGTTTTGTAGATTAACTATGACTTATCTGGAATGATCTACTTCACCCATGCTTTAGTACAATATCCTTTGCTTGCTCTCCTTCCCTGCTTTGAAGCACATTGTAATTTAATTAACTTATTGGATGCCAATGCTCTGAATATTCTGTGGTGTTCTATGTTGTATTTTGAATGGGAGGGGAAGGGCAGTCCTATGAATCTTCACCTAAGGCAAGCCCTCCTTTGCCATTTCATCGAAACTGAGATTTGGAAAATAAAAGGCAACTCATTCAACAGGCCTTCCTCAGCCTAGCACCCTCCAGATGTTTGGACTAGATGGGTGAACACCAGGTAGACAAAGATGGCCTTAAGAAATTAATCCCTCTCACGGATTTCATTACCGAATCATCCCAGAACAGAAGCGCCGGGGCATGAAAATAAGGAAATTCCACACACGAATGAAGTTCCGTAAAATTTGTATTCAGTTTCAATCCGCTTTGAAAATGCAGCATGCTCGAATTTGGTTGTGTGTGCTGAAATAAGCGGACCAAATTAAGGGGCCTAAATCTGTCATAACAGCTCTGGAAAGCCATTTCCTGTTCCTCATTGGCCATTCAAGGAGGGGATTCTGGAACTGAATGGGATAATCCCTCACAATGAATGTCAAACAGGCAGGGCCGATTCAGCCATTTTCTTTCAGTTGCTAATATGATTGGCGCTAAGAGCTTATCTGCATCACTTCTAACCATTTAAATTTGAGATAGGCTGCTGCAAAATCAGGGGAGAACGGGGTTTAAATTGCATTATTAACAATAGGCTAAGTCCTGGCAAAGCTGATTAAATCAGTTACTCCCGATAAAATCATAATAGGGCCCATCTGTATCTATCTGACATGAAACATGTCATTGGTAATGTTTTGTGTTGTCTTTAATGAGTCTGATTGTCATCTTCCAGAGGGCGGGGGGGGGGACACAAAAGGCACCTGCAGGTCTGCATGAAAAGAATCACTTATCGATCGAGTTGTCAGAGCTGTCAGGCACTTAGTAACAGCAACACTGCTACATAAAATCAATGTGACAGCATGTTTATACGGCAGCTCCTTAAGACTCGTCAGAAAATGGTCTGTTTTATATATCCAATATTAGGAGGAGAAAAATAAGGTCTTGCAAGTGAAGCAAGACAACTCCTAAATAGAACCTAACATGAACACATCTGATTCGTAAATAAAATATCCGCCATGAATAACCTGGATATGGAGAAACATTGGCCTTCACTTTCTCCGAGACTGGAACATAGGAAGCGAGCCAGTCTGTTGGTCCATCCAGGTCCAGTATTGTTGACACTACACTGATGGGCAGCAGTTCTTCAGTCAATATTTTCCACCCCTAGCAAAGATGGCAAGAGATTGAACTTAGGGGTTCTTCTGCATGCAAATATAACATGGAGCTATTGTTAAGCATAATTGTTTAATTGCACACTGAAAGGGGAAATAACTCTATATGTGTCTGTATGTATGCTGCTGGAAGCATGCTATGGGAACTTCTATGAAGCAAAACAAAAGAGTTGTACAGTACAGAGCTGCAGTGTGCAGGGGCGTCTTACCTATAGAGGCTAGTGGCGTGGGGCGCCAGGACACCAAGTTCTGGAGGGCACCAGGGAAGAGGTGAAGGCTGGACACGGCACCTCCCGGCATCAGCTGGCTGCCCTTGCCTGGCTCTGCCATGTCACGCCAAAGCAGCACCGCACCCGGGGCCTCCGTCTGCTGTGGCCGCCATGGCATGAAGCGGCCAGCTGAGCCAGGAGACACCGCATCCAGCCTCCGCCTCTTCCCCACCGGAGGAGCTGCCCTCCAGCTGCTGCCCACCTCCTCCAGGCCACCAGCAGCACCGTCCTCCCTAAAAAACTCTGGGAAATGGGGGGGGGCTGGAGGGAGCTTTGCACCATTGCTCCGTATATGCTTAAGACGGCCCTGGCAGAGTGCATTTTGTATACTGGAAATAAAGGAAAGTACTAAGGTAGTTGTTTATAAGAAAAAGCTGGCATTTCTGGTTTTGCCCTCATTATTCTCTCTCTCTCTCTCTCTCTCTCTCTCTCTCTCTCCATCTCCCCCATCCTTCTGAAACCCATCTAGTCTTCCAGTTGCTCGTCTCTCGCCACATCTCACTTTCTCTCAGTTCTGTGCTATATTATCATCTGTGGCCACTTTTTTGTTCCTTATTTGTTCAGGATCAAGTCCATTTCTATTTTTAAAACAGTAGAACTGATAGTTTTGAAGGGGAAGGATTGCATTCAAAGAAGACAGCAACTCTGGCGTTTTGTAAGTGTTCCCAGTCATTTGAAAGAGCCCAAGAAGTAGCTTAAAGAGTTCAAAAATCCAGAGAGGCCAAGGCTTACAGTAATTTTGCAAAAAGTCCCAGAGACTGTGATGCTGTGCCAATTTGCTTCTTACATGTCACAACAGGATCTTCATGTGCAGAGATGTGGAACTAGATTTATCCCTTATTTTGTTTGTGTGTGTGTGTGTGTCCACTACAAATCACTCATACACACTTTTTTAAAAAAGATGTGGACATACAGTGGTACTCGGGTTATAGACGCTTCAGGTTACACGACTTCGGGTTGCGAACTGCGCAGAAACCAGAAGTACTGGAATGAGTTACTTCCGGGTTTCAGCGCTCGCGCATGCACAAAAACACTAAATCACACTTTGCACATGTGCAGAACCATCGAATCATGACCCGTGTGTGCACAGACGCGGCACTGCGGGTTGCGAATGGTGCTGGTTGCGAACGTGCCTCCCGCAAGGGTCATGTTCTCAACCCAAGGTTCCACTGTATACCAAATAATTTTGAGCTATTCACCCTAAAGCAACATACCTTAAACTGGGCTTACCCAGCAGCAATGTAATGTTCTGGGTTCCAAATGGCTGAGTGGACCAGTGCCCAGTAACAGCCATATTTTATCTCCCACAGGGTTGTGTGAGATAAGACGGGACAGCATTTGAGATAACTTTTTATTTTATTTTCTTTTTTGTTCAAAAGTTACATTACAGCTTTGTCCACTGCCATAATATCACAGAATGATCATTCCATTCTTCAATCCCACATTGCTGTCATGTTGGCTTGCCAAATATCCTCAGGAAGGACCCAGCTACCGATCTGGTTGGCTAGACGTTTTCAATCAATATATTCCCTCCACAGACACTTCTGTGATGAGGATGGCAAAATAATAATAATAAAAAATACAGCACTAGATTATAGCACTGATACTTCTGAAGGGAGAGGTTGGTCATGGCTGCACCACCATTTTGGTGCACAAATGGACCAGATTGGTGGGGAACTCTGCATCTTTGGCAGGGAACCTACTCAGGGGAGTCTGCCCAGGGCCCCCCAAAATCTGGATCTGAACTTGGCTCACAGTAAGTACTCTGAGCTGAAGTTTTTTCATATGCTCAGAACTTGTGGTTCATATACCTGGGTCACAATTAGGTAACATGTCCATCATATCCCATCAATGCAGTTGCCTGAAGAGCTGAAATCAAAGCAAAAACATAGGTTAGAATTGGGTCAAGTGTATGCCTAAAGAGACCCTCACCTTTGAAGACAAGACATTCATCCTCAACAACGACTTACCCAGTACTCTCTGCAAAGCAGCTATTGTCCCCTGTGGCAACCCATACGTAAACAAATGCTCATTTTCTGAAGTTTGTATGTTGGGGGGAAGGTAGGTGTACTCCTCCGAATTTTTAAGCTTTCCATTTTAAAAGAGAAAGAAAATGTAAATGTGGCTGATAGGCATCCAAAAGAAGGAGCGAAGAAATTAAACTGCAGCAGAACCTTTTGCAGGAAGATCCTCTAGTGTGTTTTAACTGTTCCCCTGTCTTACTGTTTAAACAGGGGTGGGGAACCTGTGGCTTTCCAGATGTTGATAGACTGCAACTCCAATCACTTTCCCTGGCCATGCTGAAGGAGGCTGTTGAGAATTGTGATCCAGCAACATCTGGAGTGCCACATGTTCTTCATCCATGATGTAAATGTATGGTATCTTGCATCCTAACATATAATGATGCCTTCTGCCCAGGTGAGGAGAAACTCCTACCTCCTTTGAATGCTAAGTGACCCAGGCCTGGTACTCTGTAATACACTTTGAGGTGGTGGACTCATATGCATGCTGCAGCCTGTGCAGGTCTCATTAGGCAAAAAGAGCAATAAGAGGGGACATTTTCCCCATCACTGTTCCTCCACCACCTCCAATAGCCTTTTTCACTGAGAGTTCTCAAATGAACAGTCCAACCATACATGCAAGATCCAGTGAGGAGTGCACTGATGAATCTGTAGTGTCATTAAGAATTAAGGTGGTTAAGAATGTTTTTTAACCATTGCCTTCTTTTACTGCAGCATATAAGTATTCAAAATAAATCAACGTACACCATATTAAGAGGGCCTTAGTGAGGCTCCCTGTTGAGTATACACCCTTTGTCAAGCATGTGCTTGTTGTTTCGTAAGGAAGAAAATACCCCTTCTAATTCTATAAAGGCAACCTTTTGGATTAAACCAATATGAAGGCTAACTTTGGAATGGCTGGAGCTGCAATGCCAGAACAGCACAAAATATAGCCTGTCATTGATGGAGTTGATTTGCTGAAGTCAAGTGTGAGTGCACGTCTCCCCTTATCGATTTTTCTTTTATCCTAATCAGTGTCATATATCCCATTATCTCCTGATCTATGAACTTGCCTCCAACTTTAGCATGAAAGCATCTATGATTAAGCACCACATTAGTTTTTGGCACAACTTCACGATCTTGTCCACTTAAGTGCAAGTGGACATAGTACCCGACTTCCTGAGTCTGCCTACCGCCATTGAGATGGTTTGTGTGTGTGTGTGTGTGTTTTGATATCTCCAACACCAAATGTCTCATGCAGGAAGGCTTCATTTGTCTCTCTAAAGCATTTGAAGTTATGCAATATAGATGAAAAGTACTGTAGAACTATTATTACAATCCATTTGGGCATATCTTGACAGATTTCGTAGTTCTGAATTCTCCATCAGTGGTGAAACTCACTGGGACTCCATTAGGGCATCTTGAACATTGACTAATTTTAGTCCTGAAAATGACACATAATTCCATCAGATGGCTCTAAGATCTCTTAGTAATATCCGAGGGCTAGGCGGGTTGGGTGCCAAGCATGACTCATATCCTACAGAATTTTCAGACATGCTTCTCATTTCCTAACTAAAACGATATAGATTTATTATCACAGCAATACCACCATTTGTCCCTGCCTTGATATCATTAAATATATCTTCAATGACCTTTTGCTAAATTTCCACATGTTAAACTTCCACTGGTGGATGATGATAGTATCACCAATATCACCACCATTACTTCTTTATTTAATCATTTTCTTATGTCTCCTTAAGGTCTTAAAGGGGCAATGCAAGGAATTAAAATATAACAATTTCATGCACTAGACCATAGTAAAAAAAATATAAAGTAATAATGCACCCCTTCCAACAATTAGTTCTCTCATTCCCCAGGTACATTAGCATGATCACCCTTAAAAAGAGCAAAATAACAAGAACCATCAAATATCAGGATATAAAAGGAATGATCAAATGCTTGAGAGCAGAGGAAAGTAAGTTAAGAATATTTGTCAAAACAGCCAGAACTTTTTGACTTCAAATTAAATACCTTTTAAAATAAATACCATCTCCCAACTATTAGATCAGGAAGAGCGTTGTGACTTTGATGGCCATCTTGACTCACAGTATTGTATTCAGCTTCTGAACAGAAATGGATCCTGCACTTGGACAGTTGATCACATTGAGAGGTTGACTGACTTGACTCGTATCCATACACCCATTGAATGCATGATGGGAAGAGTACTATAATGCCCATAGTCCCTACCCTCAATTTCCATGTGTCCCGAATCCCATTTCCCAGCATCCATATGTTCAGCTGGAGGTGAGAATGGAGTCTACGTATGAACAACAGTTGGTGTTTCTGGTTGTGAATAAGGGCCCTAGAGAATACACACATACACCTAATTCTCTACTATGGCTGAGTGTGTGCAAGCCAAGGGGTGGGCACTATCTCACTCCCTATCCTTGCCTGCATGAGAATATCATTTTACCTTCTGTATGTTGAGAGCCACTTTGTCTTCACTGAATATGTAAGCTTACATTCAATCTTTTAAGACTAGATCAGGGACAGCTGAAAGGCCCAGAGGTTTTCTGGAATAATGTGTCTGTTCCCTACTACCTGGCCCTTCTTGGAGGCAGAGGAATTAGCAGGAAGAAGGCCCTTCCCTGTTAATAAACAACAAGGGGTTTTTCTTCTGGGTGTGAAGGACACAGCCCATGAGACAAATGGCCCACTTTCCACCCAAGAGGGATGCCTTTTCCATCCTAAGGTGCCTTTTCCTTTATATATATATAATTTTTTATTAAATGTTATAGAAAAAATTGACAAAACATCCATCTTACATATAATATATAAAAACCACTTGGCCATCTTGGCCTGAGACTTCCCTCCTCCTCCTCAACTAATGGTCTTCCTAATTATACTCTGATATTGCATTTTGTTATTATTACTATTACCCTTAAATCCAAATCTTAAATACACCATTTAAACACCATATTGATAATAATTGATATCTATGACCTTACAAAACTTCTTGTAGCCCTACTAATGATGTCAATTGTTTACAATTGTCTCTCAAATACAATGTAAATTTATCCCAGTCTTTCAAAAAGGTCTGGTCCTGCTGGTTTTGAATTTTCCCAGTTAGTTTCGCCAACTTGGCATAGTCCATTATTTTCATCTGCCACTCTTCTTTTGTTGGGCTCGCTTCCTGTTTCCATTTTTGGGCAGATAATATTCTTGCTGCAGTTGTTGCATACAAAAACAATGTTTTATCTTGCTTATGTATTTCTCTACCTACAATGCCCAATAGGAAGGCTTCTGGTTTCTTTACAAATGTATATTTCAACATTTTTTAAAGTTCTTTATGTATCATTTCCCAGAAAGCCTTCAGTTTCTTACAAACGCACATATGATAGAAGGTACCCTCTTTTTCTTTACATTTCCAATATTGATTATTTAGTCTGTACATTTTTGCTAACTTCACTGGTGTTACATCATTTTCATTACATTTTCTTTAAGCGAACTGCAAGCTGTGAAATTTATTCAATCTTTCCAAAGTTTTCCCCAATCCTCTAATTGTATATTATAACCAATATCCTTTGCCCAATGTGTCATAACCGATTTAACTTCCTCATTTTTCACATGCCATTCTAAAAGTAATTTATACATTTTTGACAATATTTTAATTTTAGAACTCAACAAATCTACTTCAAACCTGGATTTTGTATATTCAAATCCATTGTTTTTCTTATCTCCTAAGGTACCCATGCATCTTCAGACACAAGTTGGGAGGTTGGGGTTGCACCCATATTTTCTAAAAGGTCAAACAGGAACTGTACTTCCTGCTCCTTCTTTCGGTATCCATTTTCCAGCTAATTATTTAGCTCCTAATTATTTTATTCCTGCCGTGGTATCTGATCCACTTTTGAAATGGTTGAGTCCCACAAAAGAGCACAATATGGATGGGCTGAATTGTCCCTACATTGTACGGGACAGAGATACGTCTCCTTTGGATGTGTTTTCTCTTTGGGCTATTGTTGGGTATCTCCGTGTTGGAAGCTTACATTGAGTTTGCTCATTCTGCCATCACTCATAGCTGTTTCACATGCACTGCTTTTGCAGAAGGCTATAAATTGGTTGAAGGGAGGCACGGCTGTATTCTTTATTCCCTCTCAGTAGGAGTCTGTAAATCATACTCAGCAGGTACTTTACTGTATTCAGAACACTCTGACATTCTGCTCTATCAATACTGCCATCAGTTGAAGATACCTTTTCAGCATGTGTGTGTGTTTGAGGTAATACTTCAAGATGTGTCTCTTCTATTTAAAGAAAAACTAAAATCTACAGCCAGAGAAATTGATCGCCCACATTGTCCCAACACCTTATGAAGAAACTACTGCAACCAAATGAGGATGTTGTTTTCCCTCCAGTTCAGTATGCTATTCAGTCAGCATCACATTTATCATGGCTTCAGAATGCTGCACCATACATTATCTTAGTACAGTTTTCTAAAAGTGCACTAATCTGGGGCAGGGGGGATTCAAATTATGTTTTTCGCCTGTCGTAATTACTTCTGTGAGAGGAGGTGTGAACAAAATTGTCTTAATCGTGTTTGTGTCCTTTGTAGACAGGCAAATCCATGCCACCCAACGCCTGTGTGGATTTCTTAGGCAAAATAAAAAAGGACAAGCCTACTTTTACATTGGAAAAGGAAATTATAAAGCACTTATGAGGTGGTCCAAGGATTTCTATGACTCTTTTTCTTCTTTTTTGTAAACAACAACCATTTCTAGCTGTTTGAAGAACACAGAAACCCCAATTCTTGCCATGCTGCTCAATGAAAAACTTTGAGGAGAAAGCCTCTGAAAGTAGCATTATGTTATGACATAATGAGAAAAGGGTGCTGGACCAAGGTGGGACATTGGCTTGATTCAGTCCACTCTTCCTTATTTTCTTACAATCAAATGGTCAGAAACTACTATTTTTTGAGCTAGACTAATAGATGTGAGTGTGAAGGTAGGTTAGCTGCTCAGGGCTGTCTTAAGCACATGCGGCACCGGGGTGCAAAGATCCGCCCGGCGCCCCACCCCTGGGTTGCCCAGTCCCAGGCACGCAGGAAGGCAGAGCCAACCAGCCACCTCAGCATCTCGCTGGCTCGGTCGCCCCTGAACTCACAGCTCAGAGCCACCCACAGCAGAAGAGCCTGCTGCGGTGCTCCGACTGGTGGGCGGGCTCTTCCCCAGACTCAATTCTTCGGCCCCGGACTCTTGGCCTGGCGCCCCTGAGAGCCTGGCGCCCGGGTGCCCTGCACCTCTAGAACTTATGGGTAAGATGGCCCTGTAGCTGCTAATAAGAAAATAAAAATGGTGACCTTGTGGTGTTATATGTAGTTCTGAAAATGCATAATGTAGCATCATCCTAGGGTAAGGAAGGGGGAAAGCAACATGGGGCTGATGGGGCTGGTAGCTGATGGTTCATTGACACAGCTAGTTCCCTCCTCAGAGGACCTGTATCAATTAAATGCGAAAGTTACATTTTCAGCCTGAGCCACATTTACTCACAAGTAAAGTCTCCCTGGGCTTATTTCCATGTCAATGTGCTTAGGAATGCAGCATTGCCAAACTGAAACAAACCCTAACTAAATTAAAAGAAAGAAAAGAGCTTCTTGGGAAGATTTTTACACCTAAATTGTTAAATTGGGACATGATCTAGAGAACACTGAAGCAACTTCTATTATTCTGCATCTGCTGTTGTACACCATCTGCATGATGAGAGAGTAAAGAGGATTTATGATTACTGAAATCCATTTCACAGAGTAGCCGTGAGTGTATTTTCCCCCTTGTTCTCTATCCAGATGGGTGGAAAGCTAGTAAAACTCTGAGTTCAAACAAAAATAGCTTTGGAATTCTGGATTTTTACTCTCTCTCTGTGTGTGTGTGTGTGTGTGTGTGTGTGTGTGTGAAAGTATAGATAGCTGAATAGATTCTGCTTAATTTCTGTTATGCAATTTAAAAGGATCTGCATTTTGCATCTTTTTCAAGAGAACTGGTTGTGTGTGTGTGTGTGTGTGTGTGTGTTTCACCAATTCTCTTGAAAAAGATATAAAATGTAACAGAAATACACCAGTAATTATCAAGTTTACTTAAGAACCAAGGGCAACACGATGCCGACATAACTGCAGATTCTCACTATCACAGTTAATCTGATGTTCATTTATTAAAAATGCATACAGAAATCAGAGGCAATATTTTCTGAATCGTGACGCGAATTAAACTTAGCAGGTCTACTCCAGCTTCTTTTGGTAGACTTCTGGGGAAAAGGGGAGTCTATTCTAATAAAAATCCAGAGTGGATCTGGATTCTGAGGGCCTTTGGATAGTGGCAGAGCACTAGCCCGGTGTGAGGTTGCAATGGACCTCCCTCTGCGTGCTATTTCTGGACCACACCCAGAACCTCATTTGGTGAGCTACAAGTGCCAAATGGAGTCCCAAATGGATTGCTTCAGGTCGGTCTGACTCAGTTTGGGATCTAGGAATTGGCCAAACCATGTGTTATCAACACTTCTCTTGTGTGGAGATCTATGTATATACAGTGGTACCTCGGGTTAAGAACTTAATTCGTTCAGGAGGTCCGTTCTTAACCTGAAACTGTTCTTAACCTGAGGTACCACTTTAGCTAATGGGGCCTCCCGCTGCCGCCGCGCGATTTCTGTTCTCATCCTGAAGCAAAGTTCTTAACCCGAGGTACTATTTCTGGGTTAGCGGAGTCTGTAACCTGAAGCGTCTGTAACCCGAGGTACCACTGTACATCACTACATGAGTAAGCTCCCTTTTCTCCGTCACTGAAAAGGTAGGGTGGGGAACAGCAAGGGTAACTCCTGCATTGCAGTGGTCCCATCTCCCATCATTCAAAGCCTATAAGGGGGCTTATCTGAACCACCATCGATTTTTAAATAACAATATTTGTTGTATTTATTTATTGCATTCATTGTGTTTAGATCCCACCTTTCCCTCCAAGTTGTTCAAGGTTGAATAGATGGTTCTCCTCCTCCTCTTTTGATCCCCACAAGGTGGGTGAGGCTGAGAGGCAGTGACTGGCCCAAGTTCAACCTGTGAGCTTCACGGCCAAGTGGGAATTTGAATGCCGTTCCTAGTCCAACACTCTAACCACCATACCACGCCAGCTCTCTTAAAGGGAAACTAACTTTTAAATGGTAAATTAACTTTAAAACTAACTAGACTTGTTTTGCAGTGACTCTGTCTACTGGTGATACTCGTGGAAAAGTGACAAATTCTCGTCACCTGTGTTATTTGTGCCACTCCTGAGATGGTCAGTGGTCCCTCCAGAATTGGGTGGGATGTGTATGGTTGATTGCCTTAATGGAGCTCTGCTCACACAAGGTACTGCCAGCTGATTTTGGCCACTTGACCATCCCACTTTGTTCTGCCAATACCAGTACCATTTAAAAGACAATAATACCATATAGAGAGCTTGCGCAAAGCCCATTGCACTCTAACTACAGACTAGAAATCGGATTGGTAGGAGCACTTGAGATGAGGTCTGAAGGGAAAGAGAAATAAAAAATACCAGCTGCTGGAAAACCAGTTATGCTATGAGCAAGGGTACAAGGGTAACTAACCCATTAACCAGAGGCCTTGGAAAAGGTGAGAAAGTGATGCAACCTCAAGTTATGGACGTGAAACTAGGGAGAGGGCCTTCTGACCTTCAGGAGTGTGGTTTAGAAGGGCCATAATGGGAGAAGAAGGCAGGGGGGCCCTCAACAACAACCTTTCTTCGTCTCACAAATCTCAAGTTCCAAACCAATGGCCCTCCCATATCTCCATTTGCTCTCCCCTCTCCCTTCTCCTGGTTATTTTATCCATGGCAGCTGTCTCTCCATGTTTTCCATTACCAGCGTATTTTGCTGAAGCACAGAAGACCTAATTTAGACAACTAGGCTAATGGATGCTCGGATAATTGGGGCTTCGCATTTATAGCCTTGTGTCTGAAAAACCCCACTCATCTTAAATGAGCACTTTTCATGGGCATGATTAGTGCATCCATCCACTGTGTCCTCTGAGCAAATGTGTCTGGTTTCGCCATCCTCTCAGAGTTGGACTTCACATCCAGTTAAAAAACTTTCCCAAAAAGAAAGCTCATAGCTCAGTGGCAATATATATATATATATTTGCTTTCGTAGATTTTCACGGGTACAGGAATGCAGGTTTTGGTGTCTTCGGGTGTCTTCCCGTGTAAGAGTCGGGGTGTCTGTGCGACGTTTCGACGAGGTCTCACTCGTCATCTTCAGGCTGGTGCTTTCGGCTTCTTGTTACTGGAACAGAGCAGAGTCTGGTGTTTGAGTTCCTATAAATACTGTTGAGGGGTGTGGTGTATAGCCTCCAACGTTCTGGGCAGAGAGGAAGTTCCTAGATTAGTGTGCCTTTTCTTCTTTTGTTCCTTAATTACTTGAGGGATATCTTGGGTGATTTCATGAGTGATATTCTGAATACCACTGGGTGGGTCATTAAGTGTAGATTAGTTGCTAAAGCTTTCGTGTCTTGACCTCTTGAGCTTGTGAAGAGTTTTTCTGAGAAGATGGCTGTGCTGCATTTAGTTGTGCTCTGGCTTGGCTTCGTGTATAGGGGCGAGCTGTGGTTTTGTGCCTTGTGCCAGCCAGATCTGTGTAGGGATTGCAGGGGGATTGCAACGTCATCTCCAGAACCAACGTCATCTCCAGAACCAAACGCCTGGCTGACAAAGACCACTTGACAACTGAGTTACAGAATCTCTCAAATGTGTTAATCGCCAATGGATACCAGAAAAACAGGGTTACGAAGCTAATCCAAAAAGAAACACCCCCCAAAAACCAAGACACAGAAGAAAACAATGGCATGGCCCTCCTTCCTTATATCAAGGGCACTACAGACAAAATCAGCAAAATCCTCCATAAACACAATATCAAAACAGCCTTCTGCACCAACCAAAAAATAGCCAATATCCTCAGAAACCCAAAAGACAAAATCCAGCTGGAAAACCAAGGGGTCTATGAAATACCCTGCAAAGTCTGCCCAGCCACGTACATTGGACAAACAAACAGACGAATAAATGCACGTATCGCAGAACACAAGAATGCCGTCAAAAAAGAAGAAAAAACTTCCTCTCTTTTCCAACACATGAAAGAAACAGGACACGAAATTAATTTTGCAGATTCCAAATTGCTCTTTAACATGGAACATCACCACAAGAGAATAATCATGGAAGCCATCGAGATAGAGAAACACCCTCACAACATGAACAAGCGTGACGACACGTCCCGCCTGCCAGACATCTGGAAATTAGCCCTCCCCACAAAAACCGACACCAGAACCAGAGGCACACAGAACGCCGTCACCAATCAACCACACCAGACCCAAACCCAGACCCTCTCCACAGACATATTACAGACTCCATCCAGTAGCCAAACTATAGTGGCACCTCCGGATGCTGCACCCCCCTGCAATCCCTACACAGATCTGGCTGGCACAAGGCACAAAACCACAGCTCGCCCCTATACACGAAGCCAAGCCAGAGCACAACTAAATGCAGCACAGCCATCTTCTCAGAAAAACTCTTCACAAGCTCAAGAGGTCAAGACACGAAAGCTTTAGCAACTAATCTACACTTAATGACCCACCCAGTGGTATTCAGAATATCACTCATGAAATCACCCAAGATATCCCTCAAGTAATTAAGGAACAAAAGAAGAAAAGGCACACTAATCTAGGAACTTCCTCTCTGCCCAGAACGTTGGAGGCTATACACCACACCCCTCAACAGTATTTATAGGAACTCAAACACCAGACTCTGCTCTGTTCCAGTAACAAGAAGCCGAAAGCACCAGCCTGAAGATGACGAGTGAGACCTCGTCGAAACGTCGCACAGACACCCCGACTCTTACACGGGAAGACACCCGAAGACACCAAAACCTGCATTCCTGTACCCGTGAAAATCTACGAAAGCAAATATATATATATATATATATATATATAACCAAGACAGAGGAAAGAGCCCTTGGAAATTACCGAGTGAGCCTTTCACTTTTGATGTTAGCCTAATTAAGACATGAAATGAATGTTTTTCAGCTAATTGACATGCTTTTTAATGCTCGTCTTAATTATCACCTAAGATAACAGTTTAGTTAACATCAAACATCAACCAACGATTTTGTTGTCACTATCTGAAAAAGCCCTAAGCGCCACACTCTGGTTAGCACCAAGTTCCTAATGACTTTTTTCCTAATAAGTTTGAGTGTTTTGCTGAGTTCTTCTTCCATGCTCTGTGCAACCCAACCTGGACAAAGAGATTTCTTCCTTGTCTTTGACCCCTTCTTGAAGGCCAACTCTAGTCTGCATCTACAGTTGATACCGAGGGAAATGTGAACACTAATCCTATGATCTCTCCAATTGCTTTGTCCCTCTGTTCACTCTCCTCCAGTTTGTGGCCCAATCTTCTAGGCAAGTCCCCAGGCCAGACACACCTGACAGCATTGCATGACTGGCCCAAGACATTTTGATGCCAGTAGTACTAAACAAGATGGCGAAACCCTCTCCCACCCACCACCAGTATTATTACAAGTCAAAAATGGGGAAATGGTGTTGGGGGGGGGAGCTTCCTTTCTTCCCCTCCCCCATAATAGTGAACCAGAACAAAATTACGCTTCAGTTTTCCAAATTGAAATTTGGCCTTGGACCATGAACTGAATCAGACAGCCTTCAAATCAGTTCGGTTCAGACCAAATTGGGCTGATTTTCAAAGTGTTGAATTAGAGTCTTGAACTGTGATGAATGCACACCCTGCCAGATATGAGTAGAATATGGATTTACTTTGGTTAACTGCTGCAGTTTATTTACCTGTTTACTAAAGAATGTCCATTCCACCTTTCCATTTCCAAAGAAACATCCCAGGCAGTTCGCATCAAATAAACAATAAAAAAGCAATCTAAACAAAGCAGTCATAAAGCAATCTAAACAAAAAGCTTGAAAAGCCGCAGGTAGAACCTTCAACAACAGAGAGCCCTCAAACAATAGATTTAAGTGGCAGACAGACCAAAAGCTTGCTGGATCAGCATGGTCTTCAAGCAATGCCAGAACAAAAGAGGGGCAAACCAATTTCCACATTGCCATTGTGAAGCACTGCTTTTGGAATCAAACGACTTGCATGGTAATTTGAATGGAAAATGTTTCCTTTCCTTTGTTGAAAATATGGCTCCACATCCCTTTTGTTTTCTTTTTTACACAACCTCCCTGTCCCTCACATATAATTTATTTATTCATTTGTTCATTATATTTATATCCCACCCTTCCTTCCAGGAGCTCAAGGTGGCGTACATAGTTGTCCCCCTTCCCATATTATTTTCACAACAATCTAGTGTGGTGGGTTAGGCTGAGAGCGAGTGACTGCCCCCAGCCCCAATAATGGCTGAGGTTAATTATTGCTGAATTGTTATTGATTGGTATGTTGCCTTTTCCAGCCCTGTATGCCACTCTGAATATTTTAAACTTTAAGGGTGTTCAGATAATAAGTGTAAAAATGCTCTTCTCCTGAACCTTCTCCTGACCTGCTTCCTCTGATGTTAGGACCAAGAATGAAACATCTTGTTGATTGCTTATTTTAATTACCCTGTTTCCATTTATTGAAACTGAAATGGTTATCTTCTCAGGGTTGGGTTTAGTGGGTCTAGTCGAGGCATTGCTAAGTCTGAGTCTATTTCTCAAATGTTTCTAAAGATGTACAGTACCCCTGAAATTTGTGAATCCATATATTCATCAAAATGGAATCCAGAACTGGCCAAGGATATACGTCAACATACAGCAACAAAATGAGCTTAAACCCATTTGAGTTGCCAGGGTGTTATTCCCTACCAGGAACAGAATGAGTTTATTTTAAGAGTGTTAGGCTGCTGTTACATACTCCTTTCCGTGATGTAAACACGAAACAGTATTTCTCAACTGAATGCAATTAAAGGTTTAGATTTCTGGCTTGGACACAATTATCTGACTGTACATTTTGCAAGTCTCATTTTTTCTCTGGAAGCAAATGAAATGAAAAAAAAAAACACAACCTTCCTCCTCTTGAGCAACTCATCTTTTATCTTTCTTTTTTTTCTCTCCTGTTGGTAGCTCAGTGCAGTTTGCACACAAATACCTATGATGAATGCATCCAAAACAGCGATATGCTACGTTAAATATATCTCAACTCAAATTGGGGCCGGAAATGATTTCTGCGAGAAACTCCAGTGCTAATGATACAACCTCATGCATCTTAAGCAGCCTGCAGATTATTCAAACAGCCATCCCTCCCAGGTACCCAGTCTTGACAAAATAAAATTAGACCAGATGCCCCGACAACTGCATACATTTTAATAGTAAATAAATGAGTCCCCAGTAGTTCTGCTGCTGTTAGCATGGGAGTTGGTTTCCAGCTGCTTGTTTTTGTGCTAACAGCTGAATAAATATGTTTCTGGTGCAATATGATTAGTTGGTAACTCAAACTTCAGATATATGTCACCTATAGTTGTTTATCTGGAAGCAGATGGGATATAGCTTACCTACTTTCTAGTAACTTTTAAAACTAATCCATGTGGTGAGTCAATGTCAGAACCACACACATACACAGCCGCACACTCACACATGCACACTCATGCACACATACTCTCTGAAGAGTAACAAGTAGTGCTTCCAATCCATCTGCCAAAGCACTGACAGGGGAGGGAAAAGTCCTCCAACTGAGTAATCCCTACTGAGCAAGCAGATGAATTTGATCTCCCCATCTCAGCGCTGAGCACCGCAGCACTGAGATCAGGAGATAAAGGCTGGCAGGACACTTCCCCTGTCTTGGCAGACTGGACCTGGCCCATGGACCACGAGTTTGCCACCACTATCTTAGCTACTAAGCTATGTCAACCTGGATGGTATGAAGGTTGGGATGTCAAGGCACAAACTCTAGGATCTCAGGTTCTAATTCCACCCAGTTACATAGCTGTCAACTTACAGATTTGAAAATAAGGGACCAGCAGCCTCGAACATAAGGGATCAGCAGCCAAAATAAGGGATTTTAGTCAACCAGCTGAAATACAAAGTTAAAAGGGACCAGATAATTTTGGAGAGCAGCGCCGGTTTTTAGCCCTTCATTTCCAGAGGCTGCTGCTCAAGACACCAGCTGATGAAACACTGCAATTAAATAACTACAAGCAGCAACCACTTTTCGCGCAAAACGAAGACCAAGCTATGAAGATGCTGCTGCGGTTGTGTATCTTTTCTCTCATGCTCCATCTGCAGCTCTCAGTTCCATCAGGCGGGGTGGGAGGAAGAGGGGGGGGAATAGTGCCCGAAGTAAACCCGCAGATCAGACCATCTATGCTAGTCTACCACTACAAATCTATGGGAGAAGCACTTGTGGTCCTTCCTCCGCTTTCCCCCTCTATGGTTAGCCCTTGGAACACCTGCCCACACCTTCGCCTCCTCCTCCTCTCTCTGAACTGTTTTCTCTATGGTTGCCCTCTCCTCTCAAGGCTCCTCAGCAATTCATAGGCCACACCAGGCTGCCTATCTCATCCTGGTCCTTCGGTGGCGCAGCCGCAGTACGGCCTAGCGGGAGTGGCGGAAGCGGGCAGAGGGGAGGCCCCAGGCAGAGACGCTCAGTTCTGCAGCCGCAAGGAGGATGGTGGCGGAAGGGCCCAAGGCTCCCGCCAGTCCCGGCGGGGAGGGGCTCCCAGGGGCTGAGGCTGGTGAGAGGAGGCTGGAGGGGGGTGGGCCGGGCAGCCAAGCAACACAGTTGGAGCCTCCCTCCTCCCTGGCCGGCAGGGAGGGAGGGAGGGAGAGGAGCTGCTTCCTTTAAAACCCGGGAAATTTAAGGGACATCATCAATAAGGGACAGCAGCACTGGGATAAGGGACTTTCCCGCCAAATAAGGGACGGTTGACAGCTATGCCCGGTTATGAAGACCCCTGGGTGACCGTAAGCCACTCACTATTTCTCCACCTGACCTGCCTCACAGGGTTGCTGTGAAGAAAACATGTGAAAGCCCTAGAGGAAAGGCAAGTAAATATATAATTGGTGGTAATCATTGGCACTCGCTTCTCAAGGAAAGGCAGTTTCTCGCACAAGCATCTGGTAGCTGGTTAAAAGAAAATGTTTTGTTTAGATTTGTAGTAATTCTAATTTACTGAACAGTTAATTTTTAATGTTTTCTACCTTTCAATTTCTGCATTGTTGGTACACTGTTGTTTTAAAAAATGTCAGTACCTTATTGCATGCTCTTTTGTTTTAATTATGTTTATACTTTCTGCACTGTTGTGAGCGCCATTCTGTGCATAGCTTAAAATGTCAAAGCAAATGGAAAAATAAAATCCTGAAAAAAGCAAAAGCAACACTACCAAAAACCCACCTTGCCAAAATTGCTTGTTGGCTAGGCCCTGCTCAGAAGAGGTTTTGGATCAAACCAAAGCCTATCTTGTCTACTCCCAGTGTTCCCCAGTGATCAACCCCTTTCTTCTGGGAATCTACCATCAGGGCACAAAAGGGACATCCTTCTCTTGCTTTTGCTCCCCAACAAATGGTATTCAGAGGATACTGCTGCCCCCTATTGGAAGTCTTGCGGGAGGAAGCCACAGC
Source organism: Podarcis vaucheri (assembly GCF_965113315.1). Classification (NCBI taxonomy): domain Eukaryota; kingdom Metazoa; phylum Chordata; class Lepidosauria; order Squamata; family Lacertidae; genus Podarcis; species Podarcis vaucheri. The sequence goes on from NC_138761.1 coordinate 95,356,014, forward strand.
TGCCACCAAGGACTGCCCAGTTAGCTTGGAGTTGAAGAGCACTCCCAAGTTGTGAACTTAATCCTTGAGCAATCCACTCCAAGACTGGTTGCAACTCTCCATCTTTGCTTTTGTTTACTATATATCAGGGGGAAGGCAAAATTATTTCCTTTTTTGAAATATGCTTCCCTTTCCTGAGCTTGTTTACATGCATGCAATTTTTTTTTTTCCTTTCCAAATAGCCGGCTTAATGGATAGCATCAGTTTTATAGCTTGATGATCCTGAACATGACAGCTCACCTGCCTGGGTGTAAATTGAAATGCAAACAATCAGGATGGAAATTATGAATCACTGGATCCATCGTTTACGTACAAGCCGCCTGAAGTCTTAAAAGCAAACACATTTGGCATTGATTTAGACTGCAGCTTCCTGACTCAACGTGCATGAGCATAGGCGAAGGAAATCGTGTTTGAAACTAAGCCCTTCCAAAACCATGGATTGCACTTGGCAAGGGTTTCCTGGGATATTTCAAAGGGAGTGTTTTTATTTTATTTCATCTTTATTTGCAGATGATTAGGGGTGACTTTCGCAGAAGACTAGATGCGGCCTAAGGTTTGACAATGCTATTGTTTAACCTGGTTCATGGTTTTCTGCCCATTCAGGTTAGTGAATGGAAATTTGTCTCTGCACAACAAAGAAGTGTCATTTCTCTTCACATACAAGGAACAAAACGTTAAGTACCTTTTCTTCTCAGCCTACTAAAAATAGATACAGCAGGAAGAAAATGAAAGCACTTTCCAGCCAAACAAATGCACTGCCAGTGATGCTCTGCAGACAAATGCCTGTTACAGAAGATAGTGGGGAAGAACCTGGACATCAAGACAAGCTATATACGGTTCATCAGAAGGAAAATCAAACTGTAGCAGATGTCATTTTAAATTCTTATTTTTCCATACCTGTGATGTGGATTATAGTCAGTAGAATAATACCATTGGCATAAAGTTAACGACAAATTTATCAGCTTCAATGTATGTGGTTCTGAGTCAGTGTTATTCTGTATGAGCAGGGCATTTATATCCATTCATTTATTTAAAAATATTCTTATACTGATTTTCAATTAAAAATTGCAGAAGTGTTTTGCAAAAATTAAAACGTCCCCTAAGTATGTTAGGGCTGGGGGCAGGGAGGGAGACACATGCACACACAGTAAATAGTTATTTAATAAATGAGTTAATGGAGGGAAAATAGAAAAGCATTGGCAAAGGAATTAAAAATAGAGGCACGTGTCCCAAGGACGCCCCAAAGTGCTGGGACGGCAACAATGACATAAAAGGCTATGGTTCTTGTGATAGCCTCTGCATGGAGATGGAGTTCAATCCTAGAAGGATCAAGCTGATTCAAGCACTTGAAAAAGGCTTGACAGGGCTCCTGTCAAGTACCCAGATCTGCCACTTCCCCCTTCCCCACCCCTTGGTCCAAACACCCAACTTTGGATAATGAAGCAGAACAGAGCAGCCGTGGAGTTTAAAGCCCCTAGAACCCTAGCAGAGCATATTTTCCCAACAAGGACAATATTGGGACCTTGGGTGTTCTGAGAACTACTGCACTGATGTAAGCAGCACTGTGGCAACCCCAGAACAAAAGGCTCTTTGCCTTCTCTCCATTCCCAACCCTTAAACAGGAAGAGGTAATCAAAGTGTCTGCCACCACAAGTCATGCCTCAAGCATAATTTCTTTATGTGAATGATCCAGTTCGCACGGCAAGAAACCACATACACAAACAGCTGGATCCAGTGGCATCACAACATACAAATCCCTAGTAATTTTATTTCTTTTACTCTGGATATGTTACTCTGAAAAGCTCAACGTAATACTCATATTCCTGTCTACTCTGAATTAAGTCCCAATGAGTTCAGAGTTGGGTTTACTCCCGTGTAAGCATGCTTAAGAATGCCTTACGTGTATTGTAACTCACAAGGGATAACTCTTCTCTGGTAAATGATCTTCAATATGCTCTTGGCCATTCTTGAGTAGTGAGTCCTTTTACTGTTCTATACTACTTTTAATGGGTTAAAATGTTTTTATATTGCTGTGCATAGTCCTGATATTTTGAAAGAAAGTGGTATATAAATATTTTTATTAACTCTGGGGTTGCTGCGCTCATCTCGCTTTATTGACCAAGGGAGCTGGTGTACAGCTTCCAGGTCATGTGACCAGCATGACTAAGCCGCTTCTGGAGAACCAGAGCAGCGCACGGAAACACCGGTTACTTTCCCGCCAGAGCAGTACCTATTTATCTACTTGCACTTTGAGGTGCTTTCGAACTGCTAGGTTGGCAGGAGCAGGGACCAAGCAACGGGAGCTCACCCCGTCGTGGGGATTCGAACCGCCGACCTTCTGATTGGCAAGTCCTAGGCTCTGTGGCTTAACCCACAGCGCCACCCGCGTCCCTTTCACTGAACATTACCCATATATAATTAACCAAGGAGAGACAGAAGGGATGGAGGTTTGAGTCAGAGTTGTGGCATAAAGAATCAGATCAAATGCCCATCTTGTCTCATATCTTGTTTCCCACAGTGTCCAAACAAATGCTTCCAGAAAGCCCATGGGCATTTCTCATATTCCAATTTCTGGAAAACATTTCTTTAAAAATTATTCATTCATTCATCACACACATACTTGCTCCAATGAAATCAGAGTGACTTGGGAAATGCAATTTGGACAATACTAAAATGCAAGACCAGATCTGAACTTCAGGCAGGCTTCAGAAAACTTCAGCAATTAGAAATTTACTTGCCTCTGGTTTCATCATTTCACAAAGGCAGATCTGCAAAGCCAGAAACAATGGCCAACAGCCATCTTTTTCTGATCCAGAATGTTCAGTTCCTTTCTCTTAAGAACATGGCTCACTGGACATTCTCTGTGTTACTACAGTAAAGATTGTCAGGCAAGAAGGGTGAATTCCTTGAGGACAAACAATGGGGTAGGTTAATAATATTTCACTAGTGTAAACATAGAGCAACCAGGTACAATTTCTCATCCTGTTGCCAGTTTCTAAAACAACACAGCTAGTGACTTAAAGTTTATCTTTTGCTTATGCCCTCGGTCAAATGAGTCCAAAGAAATTACAGATTATTAAAGGTTTTGCTGTTAGATTTCCACGAATAGGATGATCACTGTATGGTTTTATTTAAGGCAATACCTGGACAAAATCTTAGATCCCAAGATCAGGTGATGTGTCTCAAGGCAACCTAATTGGTGATGGTTGCTGTTTGATATGCAGAGCTACTCTGGGATGCTTTGAATTGTAGAAAACCAAACAAGGAAGGAGCACACTGTCTCTCTCTTTCACAAACACACAACCTAAGGATGAGGTGCTCCAGGTGTGTGTTTGTGTGTCTCTGGGTGAACAGGAACAAAGGGAGCAGACTGCAGCCAAAGTTTGTGGAGGATGGCACAGGGAAGGAGTGTAAGTAATAGAGGGCTGCCTCTCTAAGGGTTTGAAGTCAACCAGTGACTATGGCTTTCTCTTGCAGTGTTTGTTCCACCTCTATTCTACCTGTATATGTGTAAATCAACTCAGGGGCACGGGTGGTGCTGTGGTCTAAACCACTGAGCTTCTTGGGCTTGCCAATCAGAAGGTCAGCAGTTTGAATCCCCACGACAGGGTGAGCTCCCGTTCCTCTGTCCCAGCTCCTGCCAACCTAGCAATTTGAAAGCATGCCAGTGCAAGTAGATAAATAGGTACCGTTGCATAAACAGTGTTTCTGTGAGCTCTGGTTTCCATCACAGTGTTCTGTTGTGCCAGAAGCGGTTTAGTCATGCTGGTCACATGGCCCAGAAAGCTGTCTGTGGACAACACTGGCTCCCGTGGCCTGAAAGCAAGTTGAGCACCGCAACCCTATTGTCGCCTTTGACGGGACTTAAGCTTCTAGGGGTCCTTTACCTTTACCAAATCAACTCATACTCGAAAATTACAAAACCCTCAAGTGCTGGATAAATCAGTTTAGGATCATGGCACAAATGTTGGCATCTTCTGAGCCAATAATGATTTCATTTACTGCTTTATGCACATCTATATTTTGCTTGACACTTTGCTTCCAGATCAAGAAAGCATGGCAGTCTTTGCTCCTTCCCTTGTTAGTATACATGCAAATAGGTCTAAGATGAGAGAGGAGATTACTAGCAATTGCTGTTGATGTCTTAAAAGAACTAATGGCTCAGCCGAGATTTAGGAGCAGTATCCCCAAGTGGTAGATTGCCCACATGCAGTCTGTGACTTTCCTTTGCCCGTAAGCTTTACAACATATGCAGATAATCCCATCCATACCAGCAAAGTGGTCTAGGAGGCGAAGCAGCAGTAGATGTATGGGACATTATTTGATAAAATAATTGTATCTCTATACAAATAAAGAACTACAGTGCATTTTTCTGCCTCGAAAAGGATTAAGCAGTGGGAGCAATCATATCAACAAGCTGTTTCTTGTAGACATATGGGCTTCCTAAAAAGCTGTCCAATTATGAGAGCTCTGTCAAGTACATTCTACAAATCCAGGTACAATTGGCATCTAGTATGTTCTAGTTGAATGCAGCACTCGTCATAATCTTGGCTTCATGTGAAATCTCATAGTAAAGCACAGTTGCTTAAACCCATGCATTTCCATATCTTTCTCTTTCAAAAACATGTTTGTTTCCATATTTAGCTACCTGCACAATGAGCGCCACAACCCCAGAGTCATCTGTGACTGAACCTAACGGACAGGGGTCCCTTTACCTTTACCTTTTTACAATTAATTCAACAATGAAATTTATCAGCTCACAACAGTACCCATGGCATGCTGTGTCTTTCTGAACCTATAGAGAGGATGAGTCATTTGGCTATTCACCTGCCATTTTTAGTAAGTATTGCTGTATGCTACCTTATAGATGTTTTTGCAACATCTTGCAGAGGCAGACTTAGGGCAGCGCAAGCTGTTCCCCCGCACTGGGCACTGAGCCAAGTGGGGGACACCACAGGGTGCCACAACTATGATGCAGTGCACGTGCAGAATGGAAGGCAAGAGGCAGGGGGCACTGGAATTTGAAAGGCCTAAGTCCACCCCTCCATTCTGGTCTGTCTCTCATCAAAGATACTTGCCCCAAACTTGGATCTTGGCATCCAGGAATTCTTCTATTATATACCTCTTTTAGGGGACGCGGGTGGCGCTGTGGGTTAAAGCCTCAGCGCCTAGGGCTTGCCGATCGAAAGGTCGGCAGTTCGAATCCCCGCGGCGGGGTGCGCTCCCGCTGCTCGGTCCCAGCGCCTGCCAACCTAGCAGTTCGAAAGCACCCCCAGGTGCAAGTAGATAAATAGGTACCGCTTACCAGCGGGAAGGTAAACGGCGTTCCGTGTGCTGCGCTGGCTCGCCAGATGCAGCTTTGTCATGCTGGCCACGTGACCCGGAAGTGTCTCCGGACAGCGCTGGCCCCCGGCCTCTTGAGTGAGATGGGCGCACAAACCCCAGAGTCTGTCAAGACTGGCCCGTTCGGGCAGGGGTACCTTTACCTTTATACCTCTTTTATTTTTCCTTGCCAACCAACACTAACAGCATTTGAGTTAAATGTTTCCTGTCTTTTTTGATACTTCATAAGAACTATAGCAAATTTCTGAGCAAATGACAAAAGCTTACCCCCTCTTTTTATGTAGTCGTCGTGCAGAGACCAATTTAAATGTTTATAACAAAAGTCACTCAAGTGTTAAGAAGCAGAGGTGCTCCTGAGGAATAATCACATCTGGTCTGAAGCTTGATTGGGGAGAGGAACCTTATTCTGTCCTTCCACAAATGACAACTCTGTCTAAACATTTCTGAGATTTATACATGCGAGATTGTTTTAAATTTTTCATAACAAAGGCAGATTGTTTCCAAGGCTCTTGCCGTCTTTGGTTGGGGAGGGAGATATATTTCACCGCACTGTTATATAGGGCAGGAACCAAGGAGGCTGCCATATGCCAAGGCTTTGGTCCATCCAACCTAGCAGTGCCAACACTGATGGACAAAGTTTCTCCAAGGTTTCAGATGGGAACCAGAAAAAGGCATTTGTGATTGGTTCCTCATTATTCCAGACCAAGGGGTCCAGGGAAAGTTTCTTTATGAGTGACTGAATCATTGCCCCTGATCCAAACCATCAGCCCCTCTCTGCTAGATTTAATAAGCCAAGAGGGGCATAGGCCGAGAGGGCACGTGGCTGAGCATATAGCCACAAGCACCTTGCCCACATCAGATGACAACGACATTGCGCACGACATCACCAACCCTACAATTGAAACAACTACAGAGTTAAAGTCACTCCAATGATGAGCAACTTTATCCTCAAATTGTGTAGCCAGTTGATCACTGTGGGTCATCAATTTTTTTCAGAGGACAGTTCCCCCACAGTGGAAGTCAGCAGCCCCCACACTGTTCAGAATAACCCTGCTGGTTGACTACTAGAAGATGCAATGCAAGCTGCAAAATGAGCTTTCTTCACAGGTCACACTGCCACATGGAAGGTATGATTATATGTGCTAACCGGGGTTCAGTCGATTTCAGCATGAGACCACTTACGCTCTAGTTTTTGTCTGGCTTGCTTCATAGCCCAATGTGTCCCCCCCCCAAAAAAAATACCAACCAGTTATTCTGGCTCCACAATGCTGCAGAGGATGCTCAGGAGTGTTCATGTTAGCATCCCACTTCATCTATCCATTCCATTGTGAAACCAGGGCTTCAACAGAATCACCAGGTTTCTCGGATGAAAAATCACCCAGAGGCTTTAGGAACACATCATATTCCATCGGTCTCCAAGGTCAGGCTGTCCAAACGGGTCCAAACCATGACAAGGGAGTGCACTGCACACATACCCTACCCTCAGTTCATCCCAAATCACTTGAGGTAAAGACTACATCGAGGATGTCCAATGATCAGTTATATGGGACAATCCCATAGTTGTCATGAAAGCCATGTAATTCCGTGTTGGCTAGCCTCCACATGGATGTTGAAGTCATCCAGAACTATTGTCCTGAGGTTTTCCAACACCGCACTAGAGATCACCCTAGCCAGCTTAGTCTCATTGCTGCTGGGCAACAGAGTAGTCAACAGACCAGCAGCATCTGCAGCCTGTCTCTTTGACCCAAAACCAGGTGCAGGCCCTCTGAACCCATCCCATGCTTAAGAGGTTTTCTGGTAAAAGAGATGGCGCTTCTATGGATGATAGCAATACGCACACCCTCAACCCCTGCATTTATCAAATGGAAACCCAGCACAGCTGCCTGCCTGCATGCTTTCAATCAGGGATGGGCCCTCCAAATGTTCCGGGACTATAACTCCCATCATCCCTGGCTATTTGCTACGCTGGCCAAGGCTGTTGGGACCAAGATGCCTTAGCAACAACTGGAGTGCCCAAGCTCCCCATCCCTGCCTTAGATCCATCACCTCATTTGTCTCCTGACTGGTGGAAAATGTGTCATCATAGGCATTTCTGTATTTGAAGAATTTTCTCCCTTCTCCGCAGGCATGGTGCTTGAGCCACAGCCCCTTCTGTTCCTTCCTCGCCCCCTCAGTACTGAGTCACAGTAAGATCCTGTACCCTTTCTTACAAATTGGTTTGTTTTGGCTAGAACTGGGTGGACACATATGTTGCCACCTGCTGCAAGTTCTTAACTCCGCAACAGCTTGGTTTTTGATCTCTGAACAATTTGTTCGGTGGAGAAGGTAGAAGCTGCAGGCAGTGGGGTGCTCTGTGCTCTCGGTGCTGAGCAACAGTAGGGCTCTTCTCCCCAGATAAATAACTACCAACTGTGGTCTAATACTAGACATCGATCTTGTACACATAGTAGGTTTTGTATTGGAGATGCTGAAGGATGTTGCCCGTAATTCTTCCTTTCTTACCTGCTGCTTTCCATGGATGACTGACCCTGTTGCCCAGACACCATTTTTTCCACTGGCTGTCTAAAGGATATTTGCATATATAGTAGGGGCACATTGCTCAAAGGATGCTGTGCTATAGGAACAGAGGAGGCTTATACCATAACAGATCATTGGTCCATCCTGTTCAGTACAGTGGCACCTTGGTTCTCAGACTTAATTCATTCCAGAAGTCTGTTCCACTCCCGAAATGGTTCGAAAACCAAGGTGCAGCTTCCAATTGGCTGCCAGAGCTTCCTGCACTCAAGCGGAAGCCACAGAAGCCACGTTGGACGTTCGGCTTCCAAAAAACGTTCGCAAACCAAAACACTCACTTCCAGGTTTGCGGCATTTGGGAACTGATTTGTTTGAGAGCTAAGCTGTTCAGGAACCAAGGTACCACCATACTGTCCTCACTGTGTGGCAGCAGTTCTCCATGGTTTCAGACAAGGGACATTCCCAACGCTACCCAGAGAGGCTGAGAATTGAACCTGGAATCTTCTGCATGCAAAGCTGCTGAGCTACAGCTCCTTTATAGTTCAGAGGTCATGTGCCCACATGCAATTTCCAGGCAAATTATTCCACCTAATATTCCCGATACAGGGTCAAAAAGAAGTAGTGAAAATGGCAGTAGTGTGTCAGGAAGTACTGGGCCTGTGTGTGGTGAACCTTTGAACTATCAGCGGCAGCTTCTTGATGAAGTATCTTCAGCCAATGGACCGATTCCGCCTACCCAATGCTTAGCCCTTGGATCCTTTGGGATGAGAAGAACTATACAAGGGTTTCTGTTCCAGCTGTTTCTTGCTTGAGCAACATTATTTTCCAGAGCTCTGGTGTGCTCCTGTATTCTCAGTTATTCTGCAATCCTGAGTTATTGCTTGCTCCTCGTTCCTGCCTCCCGATTTGCCCTGGCATACTCACTGGCCCAGATTTTTAAAAATTTATTTATTTGCTTATATCCTGTTTTTCGCCATCTTGGGACTCAGCTACAGAACTGCAGATAAGTGTGTTGTAAAATGCAATATACAAATGTGACGCTAGATGGCAACAGTGAGCTATGGTAAATTCAATGTATTTTTCAAAACGTTTTTTTAAAAAGCAGTTCCGCAGCATTTTTTTATTCATGTGTAGATTCCACCTTGGGCTCAAAGTGGCTTACAATGATTAAAAATATATAAGTTTATAACATAGATTAAAGGTAGCTTAAGCTCAGAGATCATGCCTGGCCCAAGGTGGTACCATGAGATTCATGGCCAAGTGGAGACTGACCCACCACTTTATTCCATATTCCAGAAAGCAGGCCTATAAGTAAATAAACTGGAGGAAGATAGCTTTTGTGTCAATGGCTACTAGCCACAATCTCTATGTTCTCCCTCCACTGCCAGAGGATGTGTGCCTATGAATGCCAATTGCTGGGAGTCACAAATAGTGAGAGTGCTGTTGTGCTCAGGTCTTATTTGGGGGCTTCCCACAGGCATCTGGTTGGTCACTGTGAGCACAGGATTCTGGACTAGATGGGACACTGGACAGATCCAGCAGGACTCTCCTTCTGTTCTTAGATTATCAGTTTTATTCATTAAGAGTTTAATGCTTGCTTCCTCCCATCTGGCTTCGTGGTAGAATTGGGGGTTTGAACCTAACTCTCTCTGGCAGAAGTTGAGCGCTCTGCTCACTTCGCTACAGTCTCTCCTTTCATATTCAACTATTTTAACAACCTTCAATATTTTACTTTAGGATCAGACAAGCTTCACTGAATTGCCTTGCCAGATATATGCAATATCTGTTTTAAAAAAAGAAGAAAGGGGAGACCTGTCTGGGAAATGTAAATTGCAAATCCCAAAGGTAGGCTCTGATATGAAGAATGAGGAAATTGCTTTCTCTATTTTGGCATGACCTTTTCTTCCCCTTGCGTGAATTCTATGGGGTTTTTTTTTTAAGGGGGGAAATGAATCTCGTTTTATTTAAACAGGAACCAACTGAAGCCTGTATGGAGCTCCTGGAAGTATTTAAATATGTATAGAGAAAGCAGTGAAAAGCACAAGGATTTTAAGAATAGGGTCCTGTTCCTTCACTATGAAATCTAGTCTTCTCCGACCCTGAGTTTTTTATTTAAAAAACCAGTTTATTCATTTATCAGCACACTGTGTCAGTTATGAAGGAGTCTGTAGGACTGTAGGACTTAAAACAGGGGCCATGTTGTTTCCCTGCCCCCACCTCAGCCATACTAAAAGGATTAACAATAAATGGTCATAAATAAATGGCAGATTCTCTTAAAAGTTGCATCGGAGTTATTTAATTCCTTGCCACCAAGTTCTATTCACAACTTTTCCTATTCATGCAGTTATTTGAATCAATAGCCATCACAGCAGAAGTTCAGAGTCAGTGGTGAGAAAGTCAATGCTGTTGCTTAACTGTATCCTGACTCAACCCATTCGCTGCAGGATTATGTAAGGGGATTATGGGAGCAAAGAAGGTGTCCTTAGCCTGAACAAAAAGTAAACCTTAAGTAGTTGTCTGGAAGCTGTTAATGCAGAGGACAACTCTGGTGGGAATGCATCTCCAATGGGAGGGAGTTGCATATTGGGGTGCCAAGACACACAAAAAGGCCTTATCTATGCTGTCATAAACTGAATTTCAGCCATTGATGGAACTGCAAGCAGGGCCTCCCTAGAGGTCAGCAATGGGTCAGCAGGTATGGGAGAGGCTGTCCTTCAAATACTTGGGCCCCAAGCCATATAGGACTTGTATATCAAGATGAACCGCTTAAATTGGACCAGGTACCCAACAGGCAGACAGTATAGTTCCCTAAGGATCAGTGGCACGTTATTGAATTAATAGCCTGGTAGTTGCATTCTTGACCAGCTGCAGCATCCAGACTGTGTTCAACAATAGTCCCACGTGGAGTGTGAGGTTACAAGAACATGTACCACTGTGGCCTGAGCATGTATCAATGCTTTAGGAGTGCCCCAAGCTACTCTTTCAGGAGACTGCAATTCGATCCAGAGCAAGCCATTAGCTCATTTCCCGGACCCAGAGATACCCGCCATGAGTGCCCCCATCTTATCAGGATTCTATCTCAGGTTATTGGACCATCACTGCCTCCAGATTCTGACCCAACATGTCCACAGCTTCTTCTAATTCAAATGGAGAAATAGAGCTGGGTGTCGTGCACATCCTGGTGACATCATCCTTGCAACTACCGGGATGACAGTTCCTAATGGCTTCATATGGATGCATAAAAAGCACGGAGAAAAGGATAGAAGTTTGCAGAACACCCTCCTTTGTAGGGTAACACTTCAGCTGTCAAGGGGCTGAACAAGAGCCTCTCGGTGCTTCTCTCTGGTTTCAGTCCTTGAAATAGGAGTGAGACCACCATAATATGGTGCCCCCAACTCTCAACCCTTTAAGGCAATCAGGTAGCATGCCATAATCAATAATATCAAAAATTGCAGAGATCAAGCATCCCTTGCTTCTCCACCCAAGTGCCATAGGTGGGGGCAATTTTCTGGGGAAACTCAGATCATTTCCCCTGAGAAGAGATTTGGGAAGCTTATCCATATCTAGTTTCTGGATATATTAAAGATTAAATCCCCTCCTTGCCACCAAAAAAGAGCAGAATATTTTAGGAGTTTTTGCTGTGGTTTCTTTAGTGTATCTCATAATAAGCAGAGATGCAGGTTATTCCCCTCATGAACAGTGGTGGTGCACTGTTCCCTCCTTGAATGGTGTCCCCAATTTCCAGTTTCCAAATACCAAATTCCTTTTGTAGAATTATTTTTATCATGTCAGATGAAAGTGTATAGCACCCTAAGTGACATGAAGTCCACCCAGTTGCAAAAAGGACTTTCAGTTTTCCTGCTTCCTCCTTCAACCCCTGGTACACCTCCAAAACCTACACCAGAGGGCCCCCAACCAAATCCACTAAACAGGTAGGTGTCTGTCCTGCAATTTGGTGCAACAACACCACTTTCTGCTCCAGCATGTTGGGTTATCCACTGGAAGTGGTGGTGAATGTTTCGTTATTGTTGGTGGTGGTATCAATACCCTTGCAAACTATCCTACCCCCCCCCCCAAAAAAAAATAACTCAGGAGGCACCGATGGAGTTATAACATTTTGTCCTCACAACAATCCCCAGGATGTAGGATTAGGCTGAGAAAACTACAACTGATGCAGAGAATTCCTTTCTCAGCTTGGAAGGTCCAGCATGTTGGAGAATTTAAGTGGAGAAGGTATTTATGCCCAGGTCTCCAGCATCAAAGTCCAACATGCTATTCATACTATACAACCGTCACAACGATCTCACAATCCAGAATTGGGCTTAGAGAGATACCATAGGTTCAAGGTGGACCTTCCAAGCTGAGAAAGGAATTTTATACCCTGGTCTCTGAGATCAAAGTCCAGCATGCTGCCCTCACAATCCTCCTCTTCTCCTATGACAAGGATGGGAACCCTTTGGTCAACCAGAGGTTATTGGACTCCAACTTATCTCAGTCCCATCCAGCATGCCCAGTGGTCAGAGATTATGAAAATTGTGGTCCAACAACCTCTGCAGGACCACAGATTCAACATTCTTTCCCTTCAAGAAAGATGAAATTATTTAAACAGGATTCATTTGACAGTGGTAAACAAACAACACAAATTTTTCAAAAGCTTTCCTTATCTGTGTGCAAATGTTTTCACTAGTAAGCTGAGCTTACCTTTTAAATTTAAACCTGCATTCAGTGATGCCCAAGGTAACTTTATTTCCTACTAAAAGCTCTTTAGTCAGCAACAAGCTATTTCAGATGGATGTGACTCAGTGTAAAACGAGCAGCATGTCTTGAGAGCCCTCCCTGAATATTGCTCCAGGCTAACAGGAATAGTGGATGATATGGAAGTCGGAACTGACAGAGAGACTGTTTGTTTTACATGTGGATATTAATTACAGCACAAAATCAGGCAAGTGACCTGAAAAACATTCAAATTGGGAAATAGCCACTTGGCATGCATTCATGAACTATGACAAGAATTACAGGGATATTGTTTCACACACACACACACACACACACACACACACACACACACACACAAAGACACAGTTTTGTGAGGGCTTTTTTATTTTGAACACGAAGGAGAGTATGATCTCTTGACTGCCTGGCTTTTAAAAGGCAGAGTAAGCTTCACAGAACTACATAATTAAGGGTTAGACATCCCTGCAGAACTTAGGCTAGAAGCGGAACAAGGCAGATTGTCTTGAATTAAGCAGTGATAATGGATTCCACCAGCCCCCGCCAGCCGTTTACTTTTTTCCTTTAAATTTTCTCAGGACATCAATTATTACTTCCTGTGAAACCATATTTTATGTTTGATTGGGAAATGATGGCTTTTGATAATTTCCTGGGCTTTGAAGGTAATGGATAAAGTGGCGAAAGGACCTATTACTGTGCAGATTCAGATATTTATCTTCCAATAACATCTCCCAGATCATGTTCCTGTGCTGGGGACTGAGAAGCATTGCAGACTCAGCCTGACAGGTTTCCCCAAATGCATTAAATATAAAATCCTATTCCCACTTGCCTGAGAGTACTCCCCATTGAACTCAGCAGCTTTTACTTCTGCATAGACACGTGGCATCATTATTCTTACTAATTAAATTTCTTTACCGCCTTTCATCTGAGGATCACACCGCAGGTTACATAAATGATTGTACTGAATTTGTGTGTGTGTGTGTGTGTGTATAATGATTGCTTCCAGATTATTGAATATTGAACCTGATTTGTCTGTAGGGATGTTGGAAAATGTTCCATGATGTTGTGATCCACTCTTTGCTCCCAAAGGTAACATAAGGCAGCAAGAACATGGAAGATGGAGATTTTCCAAATATCACCAGCTGATTTCTCACTGAAGGGCAATGCTGTATTTCAAGACAGTGGAAACATAGAAAGGATGTGCAAGCAGACAGATGCAATTGTTATCAGTACTGTAACTGCGTCCAGTATGGTTTACACTGTGCTGACCAAGGTTCCACTCTTAATCATATTTTTGCAAGGAATTTCCCCTACTGCGATGCAGTTTTATATGTACTTTCTCTGAATATATATATTTTTGTCCACATTTTTTTTTATAGAGAAGTTTATGGAGAAGTGTGAATTCCAAAGAATAGCTGTGCTTTGGTTTGTATGTAGTTTCATGAAGTATGCATTAGCTAGATTCATATTAAAATGCAAATATCAATCCCATGCCTTCCGAATTGTGCTTCCATTAGTGCAATATGCCCATAGTGCAATATGCCAATATGCCCTTATGGAGTGAAAACTCAGGATCCAAGCCAGTGTGCTTCCATTAAATCCAACAGCCTGTTTATGCTGGTTGAAAATCTTGACTGTTGCAGTAAATCTTCTTCTTCACTGTGTGTGTGTTTTCCTCATTCCTTCAGACATAGCACCAGTTGTACAGCTTGCAAGCAAAACATTTTTTTTAGAAGAAAAAAAAGAAAAGAGAGAGAAAAGCAGCAGGGAAAAAAGAACCTCTTAGCTTTTCTCCCACTCCTGCAGAAGCTACTGTTACTATTCCACTCATCCCATCCTTTCAGCGAACGACAAACCGCTTGAAGTACAATCAAAAGGCTGCCCACACATGTACCGGCTGACTTGCTTTACATAGACCCAACATACCTCCCCCACATTAGCAGCACCAGAAGCGGCAGCCTCTTCTGAAATGACTAAAAGCAAGACTGAGCCGCTGCATGTAGGATGTGAGATCCAAAGCAGCAATACTTAAAGGAATAGGCTGGGGAAATCTATCTACATTAAAGGAGATCCCCACCCCCACCTCTTTCCCACCAGAATGCCCTATAGAGTACTGCTGTGATGCCCTAGGGAAGGCTTGAGTGCACTTTTTGTATCTGTTCAGTGGCAGTCTCGAAATATGCAGTAGCTTTTCAGCAATGTTTAGCACAGGCGGGGGGGGGGGATAAGTGCACCTATTGAAATGTAGGTGGTGGAATGCTGGAGTATTTGGGACTGGTAGTTATTCTGCTTAAGTTATTCTTAAGGAAATCAGCCCTGAGAGCTCACTGGAAGGACAGATCCTGAAGCTGAGACTCCAATACTTTGGCCACCTCATGAGAAGAGAAGACTCCCTGGAAAAGACCCTGATGTTGGGAAAGACTGAGGGCACAAGGAGAAGAGGAGGACAGAGGACGAGATGGTTGGACAGTGCTCTCGAAGCTACCAGCATGAGTTTGACCAAACTGCGGGAGGCAGTGGAAGACAGGAGTGCCTGCCGTGCTCTGGTCCATGGGGTCACGAAGAGTCGGGCATGACTAAACGACTAAATAACAACAACAACGTTATTCTGCATTATTTAAAGGAGGAAATAATGTACAGTGGTACCTCGGTTTTCAAACGTCTCAGAAGTCAAACATTTCGGTTTTCAAATACCGTATACCCGGAAGTAAATGCTTTGGTTTTCGAACACGCCTCAGAAGTCGAACATGCCACGCAGCTTCCGCTGAGTGCAAGATCCGGAGGGCTAGCTGTCGGCTCTTGAGTCCTCAGTTTCTGAGCATTTCAGAACTCAAATAGTCTTCCAGAACAGATTACATTTGAAAACCAAGGTACCACTGTATTGTGTGAAGTCTACAGGCCATGTGGCTAGCATTCTTCAGGAAGAGGGCCACATTGACCCAAGACCAACCCTCTGAGGACCACACATTAGAGGTGTAGCTGAGGTAGAAAAGTGGCTGTTGCAAGAACTGCAGTCAGTAATTGGAAAATAAATATTAATAGACACATATGTGGGGCATCATGGTAGTCTGTGGATTCTCCTCCATAGTTAGTTCCACTGCCATCTTCATTCCTGAGGCCCAAGAGGTGATAGAGGAGAACATGGGATCAAGGTGGGGTTCAGGTTGGGGTTGAACGGCTTCATAGGTGGACCAGACAAAGCACACATGAGATGGGGTTCTTCGGGTTTCTCTTGCAGATGGAGAACTGCAAGTTCCCTCATGTCTTCAGCTGGAACAGAGTCCTCTGCAGGGTGATGCTCCAAGCCTGTTCCTCCAAAGAGGTCTCCTCAGGGTCTGGGTCAAACCTGACCCTGACATGTCAGCTAGAAAGTCCCTCATTGGCCACAGCCATGAAATCACTAGATTGCCTCAACTGGCAACTGATATGTTGCTTTTCTTATTCTGGTTTATAGGTCTTCTGGAAGGCTTACCAAGATATGTGAAGTATTTTTTAAATACTTAATGAACTATATGAATGAAGAGTGTTTATTTTTTGTGTTTTTTTAGATTGTAAGCCTGAGGGCAGAGTTCCTTCTGTTTAATAAATATACTTAGGAAGTTTAAGGGCATAATAAACCATCACAACAATGATTATAATAATAATGTGTCACTATCAGAGCCTGGTGAGGCAACTGCCTGAAGTAAAAAATGGAGATTGCAGAATGCACTAAAAAGTATACATTCCCACAAAAGAGACACAAAACGTTTGATTCCTGAGTATGCTAAAGCTATCCAATATTAGAAGCACTAGGGAAGGCAGCAGTATTTTGTATTATTTTTAATCACAGGTTTTTATGGGCATTTCCTTTCTACACATTGTTTTTCTCCCTTGTATTCTTGCTTGGAGATCCTCATCTGCTGGAATTCTGTAAGCGTAGCAAATTGGGTATTATGCACCTTGATTCTGAGGGAGAATGTGACCATTTGCTATTCTTTCTCAGGCAGGAAATTATTTGAGGACAAACCCCGCTGCCATTATGCTTCATTTTTTTAGCTGTGTCATGCCAGCACCAAAGCAGAATATTTTACTAAAATCTGCAAATCTGCCACATCTCCCCACCCCTGCATATACATATCTCCTGATTCCTTGTCAAAAATCTTTCTTAGACAAAATAAAAATGAATAGGAAAAAGCGTCAAAGATTTGAAAATCAGCCTGTTGGACCGGCACGGAAATCAATGGAAAGCCTTAAGCTATCCGAAACGTTTGTTTTTTAAACCAAATAGATTTGTCAATGGCTACCTCACTCCAGAGTTTTGATGGATTTTATTTGTTGCAGCATAATTGTGAGCAGAGCTCACCGTCTGAAACTTTCAAGGCTAGAATTATCTTTGACCTCCACTCTGAGGGGTGAGGTGGGCAGAGAAAGGGAGGCTCAAACCTTGATTCACAGAATGAAATACAGTTTTAATATCCTTCCAGGAGACAAACCTCTCGGATGATTCTGTATGTATCTGCGCTCAGGTGGTGAGTCATCCTGAAGGCCAGAAGCAGCACAATCATCAGTAAAGGGCATATTTTAACTAAAGGAAGGAAATGGCTCTAATTATCATTAGAACCGCAGAGTGCCTAATCGTAATAGCGGCACCGGACAAAGGTCTTCCTGTCGTCTTAAATGTCACGCAAAGCAGAGCTCGCATTTGCCACACGTTGTCAGAGGAGAACAAAATAGTTCTCTGGTTTACCTTTTCTGTCACGTCATGTCAAACGAAGCAAAGCAGCATGACAGATAACAGACAAAAACAGGTGTGTTGAAAAGTGAGGGTACACATGGACAAGAATCCGACATGCTCTCATTTTACAATTCAGGCACATTTAAAAGGTTGCTTAGCATGCCTGCCAAAAGGGGGGAGGAGGAGACAGAGTGCAGTATGGTGGTTAAGATATTCTAATCAGAAATACTGACTTGAGGGAATTGGTATAAGTAACTTCACATACATCCCATACCATCCAAAGCTTCGAGGTGAAAAACTGGGGTGTGAATCTTCCAAGGCCACACTCTCACCTAAGTTGTATGAACCACGTGAGATTGTGGCCCCACAAAAAACAAGTTCTTCAGGGCGAAATTGCAGTGAGAAATCATGCAAGATTGCAGTGTCCAAAATGGCCGCCGTGTTCTTGTGTGAAAAAAATGAGATGTCCCTGTTACCGGGACTGTTGAGAGGTATGGCATCCTAGTCAATTGATACAGGCCACATTCACACCAATGCATCTAAAGTGCTATTGTGCCACTTTAAATAGTCAGGGCTTCCCTCCAAGGAATTATGGGAGCTGTAGTTTCTTAAGGGTTTTGAGAGTTGCTAGGAGACCTCTCCTTCCCCCAAAGAGCTACAATTTCCAGAGTTTCCTCTGAAGAAAGTTTGACTGTTAAACCACTTCGAGAATTGTAACTCGTGCGTGCATAAGTATGCAATAAACAAACACAATCTCAACATTATAAGGGTGGAGGTGACAACCCAGGACCATAGCTATTCAACAGCACAGTATCCATATATGTAACAATATAAAAGTCACATGCATATTGTGTGCAACCCCTGCTCACCTCACTCACAAACCCCTCCTATCTCTTTGCCCTTCTCCCACACCTGACCAAACCTCCCCACCCTTTATTTCCCACCCAACTCCTTGCCTATCCTATGCTCATTTTTCTTCAAAAGGAAGGACCTCTCTGAGAGCTTCCTATTTTGCTGAATGTGGTTTGTAGGCCACATTCAACTGAATTTAATTTCCACGGTCACTTAGTTTAATGATTCAGCAACAACAAGCAGAGCCTATTTACATTCTATGCAAACCAGTACAACGTATTTGTCAAACAAGTCATAACCTTTCATTGTCTCTGCAGTCACTGGTGAAATGAATCAATGGCTACTGATAACATTTACAGTGACACAAAGACAATTGAGTCAAGTGGCTTTCAGTTTAAGCAGATTTAATTGTTTTGTGTGCTGCTCATTATAACTCAGTCTGCTGCTGTTCTAAGGCTTAGTAACTTTGAAATCATTCTGTTTTATTAAGTACTACTAAGTGGAAGTGGGGACTATTATATTTAAGAGCCAGTTCTTGGAATTTTGACTTGGTAGCATCTGTACGCCGATGCCCTTTGTGATCACATACTGAGGACCAAAGTAGATATTCAGTAGCAGATATGAGAACTGGGGGTGATATCCACCTAAGTACTTCTGCTAGTTCAAAGACTTTTAGCTGTGCTGTGGAACTTTTCTAGAACTCTGTATTGCTATTACTAATGCATGTATTTTTATGCAAAAAAAGTATCCATAATGTGGCAGAAGTATACATTACTCGACATAATACTCGGCAAAGGAATTGCATTGCAAAATTTAGAGAAATGCAAATTTCAAAGGATGGGTATGTTTTGGTTGGCATATTGTTTCAGAAAATGAGAATTACGTAGGTTCACCTTTAAATATGAACTGAGTTGGAATTTTTCCCCCATCCCTAGTCAGGAGACATTGGGAACTTTGCCGTTAATGTGTAGAACAGGCTCCCTCCAGTTTGCCATCTTTCCTCCTTCTTCCTCATCTTTGTAAGCACCAGGGCTTTTTTTCAGTTGGAACTCACCGGAACTCATCTTTGGTACCTTTCAGATGGGCGCCATTGCCATTATAAGAGAACAAGAGAGGCGTTCATGGTGAGTTCCGGCACCTCTATTTCTAGACAAATAGCACTGGTAAACACATTGAGGGGAAGGGCAATGGCTCAATAGCGGAGCACATGTTTTGTCCATAAAGGGTTCCAGGTTCAATTCCTGACATCTCCTGTGCAAACGTTTCCTGGGAGGTGGTCTGGGAAAGACTTCTGCCCGAGACATTGGCGAACCACTGCCAAGTAACCCTGAGCCAAATAATGTTCCAGCTCCGTAGAAGGCTATTTCTATATCACTCGAAGGCTTTCATAATCCATAGATTCTGTAAGATCTACCATTAGCTATTCTTACTTTACCTTTCCCCCTATCATTTCCCTTGGGGGGGGCTGGGAAATGGTAAGGGATTTAAATCAGGTGCTCTAAGGACGATCCACATAGATTAATAGACAACAACAGGAACCCCCTTCCATCTTGCGGGAAATGTGAAGTCCCTCATTTTGATAAGGCTATACAGAGCAGAATACTTTCTAGCAGCAGGATATACAGAGACACAGTAACAGAATAAGCGGGACACATTGTATGCTGAAGGATCAATGAAAGGCATGCACCCAGGTGTTTCAATTTGCACTTTCTGAGGCCATTCTAAGAACATGAATTAAGCAAGAGTGCCCCCGAGGCTATTAGTCTACTATATCCATACCTGAACTTTCATTATTTTTTTCAATTATATTTTCTTGTTTCTTTCTCACTTAAGTTATGGAAGCAATAATTTGCTTTAATTCACAGCTGCTACTAGACATGAGGAGAATTTGGGTCAGTTCCCCAAGACACCGAACATAGATTAAGGAGCATAGGAGCCAACTCCTAGGGGGCATAGGGGCTTTGCCCCCGCAATAAAATATTTAAGGCCTCCCACCAAAGTTGATGGACATTGCCGTTCAAATGGTGTGTGTGCACCGTATCATGTGAACGATTATGTGAGGTGGGGCTTATCAGGGCCCCCACAATATGCTGGTGAAATTAGCACCTCTGTTAGGGAGAGTAACAGTAACATCTTAGATCAGGAATGCTTAGGCATTTTGTTTCTTACCTCACCATGTTCACTTCTGTTGGACTTTGTCCTAGAGGCTTTGCATAAAAGTGCCATACAGTGGTGCCTCCCAGACGAAATTAATTTGTTCCGCGAGTTTTGTCGTCTAGCGAATTTTTCGTCTTGCGAAGCATGGTGTCGGAAAAGTTTTGGAAAAGCTTCAAAAATCACCAAAAACCTCAAAAAAGGCTACCACACCGCGTTTTATGAGTTGCTCCTCAAAGTCAAGTCGCAACTGTATTAACGGTGTTAAGAAAAAGGAAACAAACTTGCAAGACGTTTTCGTCTTGCGAAGCAAGCCCATAGGGAAATTCGTCTTGCGAAGCAGCTCAAAAACTGCAAAACCCTTTCATCTAGCGAGTTTTTCGTCTTGCGAGGCATTCGTCTTGCAAGGCATTCGTCTTGCGGGGCACCACTGTAGTTGGATGCACATGCTCTAGAAATGTACTCAAACGAAAGTTGATGGTTTGGGCTGCTTTTAAAGGCTGGAGTTATACTTTGGGAGAAGGGAGAGATAAAAAGGGGAGTATATTGCTGATCTAGTTACTTAGCAACTATGCTAGTCAAGAAGCTTGAAGCACCCTCTTTTTAAGGTGGGCAGGCAAATCACTGAGGTGATGGTGGATGTGTTATTAACTGTTTACAGCTCTGTTGGTCTCATGTCTGACCTATACCCTTTTGTGGAAACGTTGAGATTCTAAAAATGAAAACAGGCAAAGATCTGGGGGGGAAACATAACAAAGGTTTGTTGTTTACCAGATTATCTTTCAGAATAAATAGAGATGTCAGTGACATTCACTATGCTTGGGCCTAGAAACAAGCATGGATTCATACCGCTTTCCTCAAAATGAAGAAGAAAGGGCTAGGAGCCCCCAAATTATTTTCCAGTTGAGATTAAACCTAGAGCTGGAGAAGATTTATTGATGTCAAAGCGACTCCTTTGCAGACGGGCGTGCGGGGGCTGCTAAATGCCCCCAACCTCTAGCAGCAAATCATAGACAGCTCATTTATCTAATAGGGTGACAAAGAGAGGGCGAGCCCCCAGATCCCCCCAGTGCATGCAAGAGTAAGCCCAACACCATATGTTTTATTTGAAATCTACTATATATTTTGGAAAGTTGTCTCTTTATTATTTCTGCACTTCTTAAGATATTGTAGCCAGACTTTGCGCAATGGTTTACTTGTTTGTTTATTATTGCATTTACACCCCACCTTGTTCTCTAGGGAGCTCAAGGTGGCAAACATAGTTCTCCCCCTTGTCATTTAATCCCCACAGCAACCCTGTGAGGTATGTTAGGCTGAGAGGCAGTGACTGGCTCAATGTCACACCAAGTGAGGATTCAAACCCTGGTCTCTCAGGTGCTAGTCTGACACTCTAACACCTCTCTCTCTCTCTTCACACACACAGGATTTTTGGTGTGCTTTTTTAACACAACAACAACAACAAATGATTAATGTGGAACAGGATAGAATGAGCATATGAAAGCAACAGATATATCCCTCTCCATTATTTTGGGATGCAGATGACAGTTTCAGGATAGATGGGTGATGAGTTAGGTCTCTTAATTCAGGCTGCCTCAGAAATCAGAATAGCTCCACACCCCAGCCTTAACCCTATGATGATCAGGAAGCCAATTGCCTTATGTCTGAGCCAATCTGACATGAGCCAAGGGAAGCTCACCTATCACTAAAAATAAGCAACACCTTTGTATTATGTCTCGGGCTTTAGCCCAACACGATTTAAGTTTCCCTCATGCAATGACAGACGTTTGATTCCTGTACACAGAGATGGTGTAACAGATACAGATTCTAGCTCTATATTTGAATTGCAGTTGCCTTCTCCAGCTGGGCTGGCTGAGGCTGGTGGGAGTGGTAGTTTGCAGAATTTGGGGGCCACTGGGTTTGGGAAGGCTAACTGTCAGCCACCGTCGGAAAGTCTGTCCTCAGCAAACTACAAAGCCAATCAGGGTGACTATGGTGATGCAACTATACATTTCCGTTCCTAACATCCCACAGCCAGGAAGTGTCCTAAAATAAATCTGGGTAGGTGTTTTGCAAGTCATTTCTAGACATCACTGGCAAAAAAAATAAAAAAATTAGTGGGTGTTTGCAAGTCATTTCTAGAAACTCTTGGCAAACAAATGGCATTATACAACCATTTGCATCATCTCCATCAGACCTTGAGGGTTTACTTCTATTTCTTATACAGCATTATTCATACATCGCACTTGGGAAATAGCCAGATTTACTGCAGCAAAATTGTCGTTTCAATTATTTTCCCCATTTCGTATAATAAAATGTATACTAGCTGTGAGTCTGAAAAATATGCTCTTTGGGTTGTGGGTGGTTTCCCCCCCCCCTTCTTTTTTAAGAGCTTGTACTTGGGGGGAAAGGGCAAGCTTTGCGTTACGGCAAACCATTTAAAAGAATGTGAAGATTGCAATCTTAACTTTGTGCCCACTCACCTGGAAGTAAATTCCACTGAGCTCTGTGGGATGAGATGTGTCTGGGATTGCACTGTGAGAAAAGCTATCTTGTTTCCCTTTAGGAAACTTCCCACCACCACCCCAGCATATAAGTTAGCTAAATCATTGTTTTAAATAGTATTCTGGACGCAATCACTTCAAGACATGGTGCCCCCTCTGCATGCTGCAGACTCCAAATCCTACCTTCCCCGACTACTGTCCATACTAGCTGGAGCTGATGTAAACATCTGGAGGTCGCCATGTTAACAAAGACTATATAGTCACATTCCTGCCCCTTGTTATGTTTTGATCAAATACATGTGTCCTTCTTCAAAGGGGTGCCATTCAACCCATACAAGTCTATAGTTTCTTATGGTTTCTTATATGTGTTCCCAGTTGTTTGGAGTCTGGGATGCTGCACCTCAGTGATGCTTGCCGACGTGATCTAGCACTGAATCTTAAATTTATAGTGTAGACAAAACATGTGCTTGTGAATGTCCAAGAACAGGGATATTTCTCTAAATAAGCATATCAGCTAACAAAATTGTTTGGGATACACACACACACACACACACACACACCCAAGAGGGTCTATAGCGGATTCATGTTTGCACAAAATAGTTTCCAATCAGATTCATTTACTTTTATTTTCAGATATATGAGCAACAGGTGCTGATGGATGAAATGTTTGGTATAATGCCATTAAAGCCAGCCACTTTTGATCTCACTCAAAACACAATCCATTGGGTGGGATGTCTAGCAAACAAATAAGAAATCAAGACAATTGTACAAAAACAAACCACGCAAGCTGCTTGACACTTCCAAAAAATCTCACAAATTAAATTTATAAATGGTTTTCATTTTAGAGACTCTTTCCTATAGGAGGGGAGAGGCTGTTCTTATTTTTGATGTATAGCCAGCTCAAAGGTCATAGTATCAGTTAGTTCTATATCAGAATCTAGATGTTGTCAGCATCAACAGGTTGGTTCTCATTCTATTAGTTAATTACGTTTCCTTGGTAGTGTGAGGTATTGGAGAGTCCACAACCTCCCAAGGAAGACCGCTCCACTTTAAGTCACCTTTCTTACTGTCAGAAAGTTTTTCCTGATGTTTAGTCGGAATCTCCTTTCTTGTAACTCGAAGCCACTGGTTTGAGTACTACCTTCCAGAGCAGGAGAAAACAAGCTTGCTCCATCTTCCATGCAACAGCCCTTGAGATATTTGAAGATGACTATCTCCTCTCAGTCTCCTCTTTTCCAGGCTAAACATACCCAGCTCCACATGTTTATATGTGTATATATTCTAATATTTCCATTGCATAGCACAAGAGGCAGTGCAGTGCTCAGAGAATTTCCAGTCTATGAGACTGAAATCAGTATGGCAAAAGCGGCCTCTTCCCTCTGCATGGCAGCAGGGAGGCAGGGCAATGACAGTGAAGTATGTTGCTCCACAAAGGTCATGCAGACACATAAACACCCCAAATCAGAATATGTGGGTAGGATAATCTGCCAAGACATAATAACTGCCTGCTGCTTATTGCACTGTTAGGAAGTCAGGGTCATCCCTTCTGATTTCAAGTGTAACAAAGGACAGAATTTAACCAGGCATTACTAAGAGTCTGAATTATGGATATTACATAGATATTTGACAATCCCAAAATGTAGAAAGTTCCATCCTGACTATGAGAGTTCAAAGGGACTTCTGGAGTGTGTTTGGCAATTGCTTTTACTGTTGATATCCCGCCACGACCTTCAGGGCTAGCCCTTTCCAATTTATCTCAATAGATTCAACTTCTGACAGTAAAATTCAAAGACAGCTCTATCCTCTTCTATGTGATTCTAGCATTATTCCGAGCCATTGTTGTGTATGCTATTATTTCCTTTTGTGCCGCACATCATGGTTCCCAGCAAATTTGCCACGCAGCTCCATAGAAATCGCAGGCGAGTTATTCAAGGCATGAATTTGCCTTGACGGTCCTTTAATGGAAAAGCCACATGACTGCTCTACTCTTGTGCCTTCCTGAATGGTGACTCATCTCTCTTTGTTTTAGAAATGGGGGTAGGAACAAAGCACAGGGAAGGTGTGGACTGAGCGGGATGGGGGGGAGATAGACCAAGCAAATGCAGAGCGTGTCAAATAGTTGAAAAGCTCTGTTTCATCAGAACGAGCATTTCAACAAACTGCAAATGAATGAGGATGGGGAAGCCATGCTTTCAGCATTAAATCTGCCTATTCACTTAGCAGCGTTGATAACTGAATTGCCCATCTGCCCGAGAGAACCAGATGTTTTCCATCCGTGTCTTGATGACTCTTATTTTCATAATCAATTTCAGTTCCTAGTAAAAACAGCTTTTGGGAAACCCTCCTCTTTTTTTGCCTTACGTTGCATCCCTCTTGACCCGTCAAAATTATAGATTGGTTTATCAAACCATCTTATTTATATAGATATACTTCCTTTGATGGTACAAACAGCATTCCAGAGTAAAATAATAATAATCCCCACATCCCTTTGAGCAATGACACCACAAGCCTTCCTGGAGCAAGGAAGAGGCATGCTCTGTCTATAATTTGAGCCTCCATATGCTGACATTGAAATAATTAGCTCCTGCTTTCCCCCATGGATTTGGTAGTAATGAATGGCTTTGAGCTCTCTATTTGATTCACTAATTACTTTCAGAAACGCTGTTCCAATGTCCACTCCCTGAACAATAATTTCCATTCACGTAAACAAAGCCGTAGTCACGTGGGCTGGAATCCTAGAAAATGATGTGCACACCTGAATATGAGCACATGCATAGCCTAGTCTTTGAAGATTTCATCCACTTGCATGGATGAAGGGGCGAAAGGAACGCTAACCTGAAAAGTGACCTACCCATTTGGCAGGGCAAGCAGAAATTGTACTAAAAAATTCAAGAACCATTTTGAGCGCAAGTGTGGTATCCTCTTGCATGAGTTCAGAGCTTTCCAAGTTGGCAGATATGCCTTTTAGACTTGACCATATGACTCACTGATAACAACGAAAGGAAATGTAACAAGTCAAGTAGTAAAATGCAAAATTCATATCCCAAGCAAATTCCCTATCCCTACAATTGTAATTTGTTTGGGTAACACATATCATCACCATCATCGTCGTCATCCTTAATTCTCAAGGGACAGATGGTGGGTGAAGCCTAATGCCCGCAAACATTCCTACATAAGTCACTTTCTCTCTCTCTCTCTCTCTCTCTCTCTCTCTATATATATATATATATACAGTGGACCCTCCGGATACGAATTTAATTCGTTCTGGGGGGGGGGGTCCGTGCTCACCCCAGAAATTTTGCAAGGAGAGGCGCTGCTTCTGCACATGTGCACGGTGTGATAGAGTGCTTCTGTGTATGCGCAAGGTGTGCAGAGCGCTTCTGCACATGCGCGCATGGCAAAACGCAGAAGTATACACTTCTGGGTTTGCTATGTTCACAACCCGAAGGTTATATATACAGTGGAACCTTAGAAGCCAAACGCCTGTAAAACCAGAAGTGATTGTTCTGGTTTTGGAATGATTTTCAGAAGCCGAATGTCCAGCGCGGCTTCCAGAGCTTCCAGTTGGCTGCAGGAGCCACGCCTTGGAAGTTGAACGTTTTGGAAGTCGAACGGACTTCCGGAATGGATTCTGTTCGACCTCCAAGGTACGTCTGCATGTCAATGAGGGATTGATTATGCCAGTGTGTCCATACTTTTTTCAAAGAGGGCCAGATTTGATGAAGTGAAGGGCCAACCAAAGTTGTTGAGACTTTCCTAGGATTGAAGTTCTTGAGCTTTTCTTAGGGTTGAAGAAGTTGTTGAGCTTTTTTTTAGGATTGAAGTTCTTGAGGTATTTTTAGGATTTTATCCCAGGAAATAAACTGCCACAGGGACCAGATTAAACCGACTGGTGGGCCGGATTAGGCCCCTGAAACTGATTTTGGACATGCCTGGATTATGCAGAACAGGGTTTACCTCCCCCCCCCCCATTTTTTATTCAAGTTGGCACCCCTGAACTGGGGAAAGCTGTCTCTGTTTCCACCATGGTGGAAACCTCCTTCCCTCAAAGGTTTCAGAGCCACTTCCATCATCACCCCAATTATGCCCTCATTTCTCAGACAACAAAAATACCCCTCTTCTGATTTATCCTAAACTATATCCCCCCCCCCCTCCACCGGTCTGAGGTGCCACATCCTTAATTTAAAGTGTTGGTCCTCCTAGAGAAAGGAGGATTGGGGCAGGAAAATGTATTGAGCCAGGCTTACTGACTACACTGTGACCATGTTCTGTTTCTGAAACAGTGAGTATCAGTAACCTAGCCATTTAACTGGCTTTAGACAAACTGCAATCAGTTTCAGCTGCTCACAGCAAAGTGGAATTTCTAGAGCAGCAATGTACTTCCTCCCTCCTCAGGCAAGACCTTAGGGGATGATGTCAGAATACTGTAATGTCCTTGTTCCTAAGTGATAGTAAGGATGTCAAAATATACATGCAGTCACTGGGTAAAAGTATACCGAGATAGCATTATACCCACCGGGAACTCAAGGGCATACTGACTATAATCTTGTTACAATTACACTGTAGAGCGGAATGTATTCCAAAAAAAGCCTTTACAGTCATAAATCAAAATACCTTTGCATAAACACATCTAAATTCATTACATATTGCTGAGAGAATGCCCTATATATTTCTGCCTTGAACGGACTGTGACTGTATTTTGACAGCAATGCAATTTGTATGGCACCTTTTATTAAAGGGCTCGTAGAGTATTTTATTCACTCGAGACCATACTTCTCTCCTATTCATTCTTCTAAATAATGCAAGCCTGAGACATTTTTGCACCTGCAGCAAATAAATAAATAAATAAATGATGGCACAATCTTCTCGTTGCTGATTTTGATCCTTTTAATATATATATATATATATATATATATATATATATATATATATATACACAACAACAAAGACAAATACTTTATGGGTATTCCATTAAAGGAATCCGGCGGTCGTGAATCCTGTCCGATGCCCTGCTGGTGGCTAGGGCCATGGCACGACCCCTGGTGAAATCAGGGGTGAGCTTATAGTTGTATTTGCATCAACAGGCTCCTCCTA
Source organism: Podarcis vaucheri (assembly GCF_965113315.1). NCBI lineage: Eukaryota > Metazoa > Chordata > Lepidosauria > Squamata > Lacertidae > Podarcis > Podarcis vaucheri. Next base: position 95,383,956 of record NC_138761.1, read on the forward strand.
TTGGTGGTTAACCCTTTTTAGACTCGCCCCTTCCTGAGGGGATGGAGTCAAGCTCTGCTGTTTTATCCAGGGCCTAAGCCAATACCTCTCACATGCTGTAATCAATAAAGTTGTGGCCTTTTTTAGCCCATTAACCTAATATACTGCGTCCATGTGTCTTTCTTATCCTCAAGCAGGTGGCGGGTCCTTGAATCACAAATTGTACCCCATTAGAACCTTAATGGGGACAGGAGGAACAAATGACTGCTGGTTCCACTCTCATCATTTATCTGGGAAATCCAAAGTGGTTCTAAACCAAAAGTTAAAACCAAAACATAAAAAATAATTATCAGTACGAATCTTGTTCCAGGAATCTTTCAAACATTCTCAGAAATTAAGACAAGCCCTGCTGAATAAAAAACAACAACCCCAAACCCATTAAGTCCAGCATTCTGTTCCTACTGAGGCCAGTGTAGGGTTTTCAGATACAGCTTGCATTCATACTGAAGATAAATGCCTTCATAAGATTCAGAATAACTGAGGCTTCAAAGATCCTCCGTTCTTCTTGTCTGCCATTGAATAGTCTTTTTTTTTTTTTTTTAGACATTTAAGTCTGGAATTAGGGAAGGATATCCAGCTCCCAGATTTCCTGTATAATGGGTTAGCCATGAATAGATACTAATGGAAACATTCTAACGTGGTCAGAGTTATTACCCTGATTCACAATAAATGGCCACAGATGTAAAACCTATCACTGATTCTGGAAATTGGATGATTTTAAATTTTACATCAGTGCTGTTTAATGGCACTTGGCATTGGTTAGCAGAATAAATATGATTTATTTTTATTTTTTACAGTATATATTCCCACAGGCTCTGTATGACCTAGGTCATATATTACCTGTTCCGTGCTTTTCCTCTATGCTGTGAAATACAGGAATATAATGACAAAAACATTTGCTACCGTAGAACGAAGTGCTTTGGTAAAAGGAGATCTTCAAATTCCATGGTAAAAACTTGGAAACTCTTCTCACTGAAACTCCAGATGGAGTGTGCCTGCAGCTACGTATACACATGGCATTGAATCCACATCCACTTGCTCTGTCTTGTTCCAGTGTGAGGTATTAACATGTAGAGGCAGCTATTTACATGAGTCCCCTTGATGCGGAAACTTTCTGTGCCAGGGGGACTTGTGCTTAATAGCAGCTGATGCTGGTCATGGAAACTCCACACTAGGAGAGAGAATTGTGGGACGAGAGATGCTACCGCCATTCTCAGAGTCACTACCCATTAACCATAAAAGCCAGGGCTGGCCCCAAGACATTTTGGTATCTGAGGCGAACCACAAAATGGTGCCCACTACCCGCCAGAGAAGAAGGGAACAAGAGGTTGAATCAAAATCTACATTAAGATCCACTACCCTTATGGATCCTGCCACCTGAGATGGTTGCCTCACCTTGCCTCATACGTAGGTAGGCCAGCCCTGATAATAGCCATTGTCCAACAGTGACCACTCAAGTCCATTGAACTCAAAACAGCTTAATCATGTCTACTTCTGTGCCATCCTGGCTGCAAGTCCCGAAAGGCCTGCTCCTGGCCAGAGGCTGCAGATCTTCTACTGAGACAGGATGCTCCTTCCTGCCCAAGATATCTCAAGGGCTGTCATGTGGAAGAGAAAACAAACTTGTTTTTTCCTGCTCTGGAGAACCAATGGCTTCAAGTTTCAAGAAAGGAGATCCCAACTAAACTTCAGAAAGAACTTTCTGGCAGTAAGAGCTGTTCAACAATGGAATGGTCTGCTTTGGGACCTTCCTTGGAGGTTTTAAAGCAGAGATTGGTTGGCCTTCTGTCATGGATGCTTTAGTTGAGATTCCTGCATTGCAGGGGGTTGGACTAGATGACCCTTGGGGTCCCTTCCAACTCTACAATTCTATGAGCCTATGATTCTAAGAGATGTCAATGGCAAGCTTGGAAGGGGAGAGCTTGTCTGGATCTGGAAGACTCTTCTCTGAGTTGCTGTAGTTATACAGTTCATGACATGGGACAGTGGTCAGCGGTTCAGTTGTGCAGCTTACCATATGTGGTCAAGAATTCCTGATTAAGCCAGGGGAAAATTGGTGCAGAGATCTAAGAAAAATGCTGCCTGTCACAGGGTGATTGGGGGGGGGTCATTTATCTAACAGTTCAGTGGCTCATTATGCCATACCCAACCCCAGACCTACTACATAATCATACTCATTTCTGGTTCATAGATAACTCTAATTGTTGACTTGGTCAAGCTGGTGAAAAGTTCTTCCTCTGTCATGAACAGATGGTCTACAAAAGAATATGACTGAAGGTATTTGTTTTGCTTAGTAGATTAGGTGAATACCCAGAGATCTAAATATTGGGGGACACATGATACAAATTTGCACATAAGCCCATGAGATTTCTTTGCATCTCTTCTCTCCCTGGCCCCCAAAACATCAAAGAACATATTCATACCTTTAAGACAGCCAAAGAGAAGTGCATTGTTTTATTGACTTGCCTTTGCTCTAGTGGTTTTAATTGGAAAACAAATTTGGCTGTTAGGCAGTGCTGACTTCAACAAGACAAATGTGTTACATTTCTTGTGAAAGAGGAAGGAAACATTTATCTTTATATAAAACAATAAGCCGTACAATAGGAGTGAAGCAGCGTGCTGACAAAAATAATCAATTGATGCATGGTTTCCTTGAAGTTATTCTTTGTCTTGCTAACATTAATTCAGCATCACAGAAAGAACTGTATGATGTGTTTATTTATTGTTTAGCTGTAAGGGGCCATAGTAATCAGTCAATTCTTATTGAGTTGCGCTAGCTGTGCATTTGTTCCTGCCGATTTTTAATGGGTACCTAAGTTTCCAGGTTTGGGGGGGGGTCGGTCCTTGGCAAAGTGCCATCTGCTGGGCACTCTCCCGGGTCACTGATCCTGCTGAGCTTATTTGTTGGGCAGTAGTGGTAGCAGCACTCTGATCAGCTGCCATTCCCACGGCATCCCAGAGCAACACTATATCAGGGACATTGTGGAGAATTGCAGTGGCAGCCTGGTGCTGAGGGGAGCATCCGAGTGACCAATACAGGAAGCAGCAGTGGACCCTGCTGAGGCATCAGGGATCTTGCAGGTGCTCAGTGATGTCAAGTGCTGATGCTAGGCCTAGCAGTTTAGCCAAGTTCATTAGTGCAGGGATGGGGAATATGTTGCCAAACTCCAACCCCCATTAGACCCAGGCAACACAGCCAATAATCAGGGATAATGGGAGCTGTAGTCCAGCAGCATCTGGAAGGCCAGAAATTCTCCATCCCTATATTTGGGTAACTAAGTTTGCATAATTGGAGCACAAGTCTACGTGAAGTGGAACAAACTGACTGCCAAAATCATATTCAAGGAAACATGTTCTGGAGATGAGACATTAAAAGTTGATATATCTTGTTCAGAGACTTAACAATGGCAGTGGGGCATGCATAAAAGCTTCTTGTTGGCCCCTGTCACCGAGGATGGGGGGCGGGGATTAGATTCAGTTCAGATTTAAATGTGAAATTATGAAGTTCACATGTTCCAAAGCAATATGCATACCAAAACACAACAATCTTTGAAATTTGCACTTCTTTGAATTTTGCAATGCAATTCTCCAGGCAAGCATTTGTACTAAAATGTTTATGCCTTTTTCTTTTCTTTTCTTTTTTAATGCATACCCTAAATGAGCTCTGACTTGGGACCTCTAAAGTTTTGGGCATCCTCTTTTCAATTCTGCTAGGGTCTGCTTCCCCAGCATGTTCTCTGCTGCAGCAGACCCCTTCAACTCACCCATTGGTGTACAAATATAGACCAAAACCTACTTCTCACCTCTGGTAACCATCACACCAAATTGGGGAACAATACCTTCACAAGCATATGAATCAGTGCACTTTAGAATAGTTTGATGTGCCATCTTGAGTCACAGTGATGTCCAACCGAATCCAAGTTTGGCTGAAAACCAGCAATGATATTTCTAGAGGCGTTTGAATGCATAGAGAACAGATGGACAAACCACTTCCCCCAACACACAGTAGATCCATCTGCCCATGAACTGGGTCAAAGAAAGGCATGAGATTTCAGTAACAGAGGAAGAGAACTATATGACCGTAGTTCTGGGATAACACTGGGTACAAATTAACACAGACAAATGATACCCCTCAATTTGCAAAGCAGTGCATTGATTGTGACATACAGCCCACCCGTTCACTATGACTCAGGGCAGGTTTATTCCAGACATCAGTCCACTGAAACGAGTGAGGCCGCCTAGGTTATAATTTGGAACAGTAGAGCAGAGAAGCAGACTGACAGCCTACATTTCCCTGGGAAAGAAATACAAGTCCATGTCTGCAGTGGAATTTGGCAGAGTCGTTTCTTTGTTCCCTTGGGCTTTCCTGCCACGTTAAGCAAAGTTATCTTGGTTAGATCCACTGGCATTTATCCACAGGCAGGAGAGGGCAGATCATTAATGGCAACAATCTTAACATTTTACGTTAATTCTTAGGGACTAATTCTGTCATCTGCCAGGTGCCAGGACACTACTCAGCACAGTCACTAATCTTGTAAAATCAACCCTTCAACTTTTAGCCTTGAAAACTGGTTTAACAAAATGCACGGTGACAATGATATATTGGCATAAAACGTTGGGAAGGTTAACTGTAATCCTCATCATTACAGTTTGTTCTCATGCATTAAAATTGCCCTCCACTTGGATCAATTAACTGAAGCTTTAGATGATTTATCAACCAATTAAATCAATAAACAGTGCCTTCCTATGCATATTCACTAGAAAGAAATCACATTATGCTGAACAGGACTTCTTCCCTAGTCGGGATTGCAAACTAAAGGTTGCTGTTACTGTCCTAACCAGCATATCATCTCTTATAACTAACTTTTCACAGGGCTAACCTTACAGCAAGGATGAATGATCTTATGCACTTATACAAGTGCAATAAAACATTAAACATTAAAAACTTCCCTAAACAGGGCTGCCTTCAGATGTCTTCTAAAAGTCAGATAGTTGTTGATTTCCTTGACATCTGATGGGAGGGCATTTCACAGGGCAGGCACCACTACAGAGAAGGCCCTCTGCCTGGTTCCCTGTAACCTCACTTCTCGCAGTGAGGGAACTGCCAGAAGGCCCTCGGAGCTGGACCTCAGTGTCCGGGCAGAATGATGGAGGTGGAGATGCTCTTTCAGGTATACTGGGCCGAGGCCGTTTATGGCTATAAAGGTCAGCACCAACACTTTGAATTGTGCTCGGAAACATACTGTGAGCCAATGTGGGTCTTTCAGGACTGGTGTTGTATCGTCCCAGCAGCCACTCCCAGTCACCAGTCTAGCTACCACATTCTGGATTAGTTATAGTTTCCGGGTCACCTTCAAAGGTAGCCCCACGTAGAGCGCGTTGCAGTTGTCCAAGCAGGAGATAACCAGAGCATGCACCACTCTGGCGAGACAGTCCGCGGGCAGGTAGGATCTCAGCTGGTGTACTGGGCGGAACTGGTAGACAGCTGTCCTGGACAGAGAATTAACCTGCGCATCCATGGACAGCTGTGAGTCCAAAATGACTTCCAGGCTGTGACCTGGTCCTTCAGGGGCACAGTTACCCCATTCAGGACCAGGGAGTCCCCCTCACCTGCCCGCCCCCTGTCCCCCCCAAAAAAACAGTACTTCTGTCTTGTCAGGATTCAACCTCAATCTGTTAGCCGCCATCCATCCTCCAACACACACACCCCTGACACTTACACAGGACCTTCACTGCCTTCACTGTAGTAACACCACAGTCTCTTCCTGCTGAAATTAGACTTGAGGAAGCATTCTGTTGGCGCCAATAGAACAGGCTGCAATGTGTGGATGCAACAGCTTCTTTGGATTGCAAATGTGCCCATGGATCCAAAAAGGCTGGCAACCCTTCACCTATGCTGAATGGCAGAGGCTCTCCAACATTTCGAAAAGGAGGCTTTTCCAGCCTTTTTGTGGCAACTCTGAGGATTCTGTATGCAAATCATGAGTTCTGTCACTAAGTTATGGCCCTGACAACCAGCCCATTGCAGACCATGGCTGAGCGGCTTCTATACTCTGCACTTTGGTTGCTAATTGCCTGTTTTGTCCGTCAAAAGTAGCTTTGCCTCTCGTGCTGGAATCAGTTTCCCTGACCCTCTGGATGAGTTGCACCTAAGCTAGGCACCCCTGTTACCCCAGCCTAATTACCCTAATGCATTAATACATGTCGGGCAGGCGTAATATCAGCACTCAACATCATTGGGTGGCTGCCAGCCCACCCTCTTGAGGTTTCTCTTACATTCTTTCCTTTTCTTTCTTCAAAGCCACAGAGCAACACACAAACAATCTCAAACAATATGAAGAGGACACATGCCGCTGCCGGATATCCAAAGAGCATTTAGGGAATGGTTGCTTCTCTAATATTTGGAGACTAATTAATTACCATCAAAAGCTACAGCAGAGACTTTTTGAGGAGAATCTTCAGGGGCAAATTTGATTCCACTCTTGTTTGTTTGTTTGTTTGTTTGTTTGTTTCCCAGAAATCCAGAACAAAAGTGCCTGGGACAACTGTTTGTGTTCAGCAGAATCACAGCTTCCCAATAATTAGGTGCAAAGAATAATACCCAAATGAACGTCATGATCCATTTTTGGTTTTCTAAAGCTTGTGACACATTTTTTCAGATTCTGTTCATGTGTTTGATCTGCATGTAAATTGTGTTTATGGTTCATTTGCCCTTGGGTATTAGCAACATTATTCTTAGTGACCATGGTCTCTGGAAGTGTTCTTGAGAGCTAATTTTTTTAGGGGGGGGGAATGATATAAATTCCCCCTGGAAGATTGTTGCTCATTAATTACTCTTTGAAATAAATCTTAGGCATAAAAATGAGCGTGTGTCAGAAGAAACAAGAATGATGTATCCTTCTGCAATAATTAGAAATTCTGCCCAGTGAGCATTACATAGTCAATTATTTTTTGTCTCTTATAAATAACAGCTTTATAACACTGGTGTTTTCCAGAAGTACTGGGGACACCTCATCTCACTTGGACCAGGGACCAGCTGTGGCCACTCACCAAGTCCCCAACAGAGGGCGATGTTTGCAGCCCTGCCATCCTCCTGAAGCCTCGCCATGCTTTTGGGCCGTTGCTCCGCCCACTGGGCTGCCGCGGAGGCCTATGGGTTTCCACCAAATCCTCATATTTGAATCAGCCAATCCACAGAGGGCAGAGCTAGAGGAGCGGACCATGGAAGTGCAGGTTTCACTTGGGTGAAGTTCAGTGGTGCTCAGCAGAGAGGTAGGCCTGTGTTCCTTGCAAATATGGAGCAAGCATCCATACTGTTTCACTTTCTGGGGTGCAACTGCATTTTTGAAGTTTGAGGTTTTAAATAGCTACCCTTTTGCCAACATTGTTGGTTTTTTGGTGAGGGGGGAGAAGATAAATTTCCTCAGAGGACTCAAGAGTTCGCTGTCCCTGCAGTAAAAGGATTCCCTATAGCAGGGCCAGGCAAGATCTGTGCCTGAGAGCTTGGGAAATTGCTTCTCATCAGAGCTGAGGGACTAGTGACCTGATTCAGTATATCTGGAGACGGGTGAATGTCTGTTTCTGACATCTGTCAGTGTCTCATCTTATTACCCATAATTCCACCCTTGGTTCTGTTTCAAATTAAGCAACTTCCCCCCCTCCCTTAAAAATAGATATTCAAATGTTATTTTACTACATATGTAAAACTGTATTTTCTCTGAGAATAGGTGTTCAGGTATGTACTTTCTCTCAAAATAAGATTTAAATAAATATTTTGATAAGTTTAAACCGCTGCATACTGGGTTGTCTTGTTCGAGGAAGTGCAGAGTCTGGTGGAGAGATAAGTTTCTGATCCATGTATTAGTCCAAGAGGGGCATATATTAAACCATTTCATACTGAAATTCACAATTATCAAATTATTCAAGCATCCCAAGAGGCAATTTCGTGCGTTTAGGTGCACAGCATTAAAGCAACTTCCAGTGAAAGAATTCTGGCTCAAATGTCTTAAATGGGCTATAAAGGCTGTTCAAAGCTGTAATCAAAAGCTTATTAAAAAGGAACCACACAAGGACTATTTCCACAAGGAACCTCTTGCTTAGGTTTTCTGCTTGTTCAGAATTCAGCTCACTGACAGAAGTATTTTCCCTGTTCAGAAAATATATTTACAGTATGCTCGATGCTAATGATCCACTTATTTAACAAAGTTCCTTTCATTTTGTGCCCTGGTGCCTTCCTTCATGCAATGTAGATTTCAGTGCTTTTCAAACAAGCAAACTGCGAGACGCTACATTATTCATCTGTTTTCAAAGTATTCTACATAGAATTTAAAACACAGACACAGAAAGAATGGGAGAGAATACTCTTATTCAGCCTGTGCATTATCCAGTGGGGGTATCCAACCGCAAGCAATATTCCAGGATGAGCTCCATTGAGCAGGAGTGGAGAGACTTTGCCAGCTGGTGGGTGGGGTCCTGACATCCCCCAACCTCTATAAGTCATCCTGATAGGTTAGTGGAGGGCCAATCAACTTACATAATCATAAGCGCTTTATTTTGCCTGTGCGGTTTGAAATTGGACAGTGTGGGCAAACCTGTCTTCCTTTGCCCTGGCAGCTTAAATTCAAACCACGCAGGCAAAGACGCAGAGGTTGACAGGCGCTTCCAAGTAGTTGGCAGTGCTTGCAAACCACACTTTTTGGCAGAGATCTTCACCTGCCCCATACCTTACATCCTGTATGACATCAGGGGTAAAGCCGATGGCTCTGGTTTGTGGAAAACAAATTAGGACCTAGAGGTTCCACACCAGCACCATTTAGCATTGCTGGCCTAAGAGAAGGGAGCAAATTCAGTTATATGTACCCTGAGCTGAAAGGTTTTGTTCTCTTCAGCATTAATGTGTTGTTCCTCACATCCTGCAACACAGCAGTCAACAGCTAAGAAAAGGAAAGCATTTGACAGAAAGAAGAAAAGACTTTAGTTTTGAAAGAATGCTGTGGTGTTAGCTGTCAACCAGTGTTGTCACTGTTTCCAAGGCTTGGGGCAAAAGCAAGGAGCTAAAGAGGACTAAGAAAGACTCTCATCTGACACCCTGGAGAGTTTCTTCCAGGCAATGAAGACATGGCCAAGAAAGATGTACCAATAGTCCAACAGTATAGGGCAGCTTCTTATTTCACAGATGACCACATCTCAGGACTTGCCTAACACACCTGCAGGAGACAACATCTTTCAGATCCAGGTAGTTTACAGATACATACTGAAAATGAAGACTCTGCAGGTGTTTATTCATGATAACAAACTTGGTGGTTGAACCGTAATGAAAACAAAAAGGTAGTAAAACTATACTTTTATTTCATGCACACACCCCTTCCTTTTTGGGGAATGATTATGGAGATTACAAATGTTCTAGCTCTTTTAAAATTAAAAGTTTATTGGCAGAAACAGATACAGAAGACAATAAAAATTAGGGATATGGCAAATAAAAATAAATACGAAAGTATAAAAATAAAACACAGAGGAGGGGTAAAACACCAGGAAACTATTGAATGAGGTATTGCATTTTCAGCAAATGTTCTAACTTGAGATGGCCATTGTATGAAGCCACAGGCTTATAACTACAAGGTGAGAATAGTCAGGGAAGGGGCCATCAACTTATTTCAGATATACAGGGTGAGTCCTTTAAAAGAAGCCCCATGGATATAGAGTACACATGTTCCACGGGGCCTCTTTTAAACGACTCATCCTGTACAAGTGCCTGTGGTCTTGTTCTGCTCCTGCATTACCTTTTTACTGTGCAATTAACCAGTTGTGAAGCTTCATGGACAGCTCTTCATGGGCAATTCAAGACAGGCATGCAATATTTATGTCACTACTGGAACCAAGGGATAGCAACCAAACCAAAGAATGTTTGACATTTTTAAAAAGGAAAAACAACCCATTCAATTTATCCCATGTCCTACCCATCTCCCCAAAGCAATATATAGAACGAAGAGTCTTCACACTATGAATTCTATAGACTCTCTAGAATGGCTGCTCTGCGACATAGGCAGCAAGTACTGTGGGAAGGGTATTATCAGAACCCTATGCTAGCTCGGACTTTAGTCTGCAGACTAAAACATTTGGATGGCACCAGTTTGGCAAACGCTGGGTTAATCAAATTTGCATTTGATCCCATTGTGTTCAGCAGTTACCTTCCTAACACATATACACATATCAACCATCTCCCCAAGCTGTGGGGAGACAATAGCATGAAGACTTGTAGGATCGCAATGAGCACTCCTTGTTCAGCTGCCTTGAACATCGACTAAACTTTGGATGCAATGAACTTGCAATGAAATTCTGACCTTTCCAGTTTCTCCACCACCATTTCAATACAAAATCAACGACCCTTTCATTAAAAAGAAGAACCCCCTGGAGCAGGCAAGGGAGACTTTTTTTGATTGATCTAGAAATTGTCTGGTGGTATCTCTAAGGGTTTTTACTGGAAGTGTCTTGCAGTTTCTGCTGATGGGCGACGGCAAGACTCTGAGAAGCCAATAAAGGTTCAGCTGAGGTGAAAAAGTATATGCGGAGCCATGCTGCACTGAAGCTGTGCTGAATTTCAACTCACATCTTTCGCTTCAAGGATAATAACTGTGAACTCTGGGGCAACCTTTCCTTATAGAGAACTAATGAGTTTCTGTAGCTCCACAGAACATCCTGTACCTGCTTGCTGGACCCCGAATTAAATTATGCCAGAACGAAGGTAACTATCATTTCTCCTGCAGTCTTCCAGTCAGAGGAGTTAGATGCTATTTCATGGGAAATTTGAGGGGGTGGGTTCCTCCTCTATACAGCGTCTCATCCGTTCAGGTAGTAAGCCAGTGTGTACCGGATTCTCACCTTGCAGAGATGGAAAAAAGGAGTTGCAGTGGAGTCCTGAGAGTGTGAAAAGCCAGATATAAAGCAATTTTGACTTCAAAAGCCTGGACCCTTTCTCTCTTTCATTATTAACAGTGAATTTCAACAGCAGAGGGTTTCTGCCATGCATGTCAAGCCCACACAACTTGTTACTCATCGAGCTAAATATAGGCCACCTCCCAGTGGCCTCCCAGGTCCTCAGTGACTTTTTCTGTAGTCCTCACAAGGCAACAGATAAAGGAGATCTATCAAGTCCTGGGTAGCCCACTGTACATTTAATTGATGGGTTTTATTTTAGGCATTTGCTCAACCAGAGCCTGGTTCACAACAATCTTCAAAAGCAAAACATCGACAGCATGAATACTAAAAGCAACACTGGCAGGTTTAAAACAATTAAACTTCATAACTTAAAAATCCTGGGGGAATCCAAAGGCACCAAAAGGATAGGAAAACTGAGCCTCTCTGAGAGGACATTTCCATAAAAAGGGAAGCAACATAAAAAAGGCCTTTTCTCTGCTTGTTGCCCCACTTCTCCTCAGAAGATGGAAAGACTCAGAGAAGAGCCTCACTAGATGACCTCAGGACAGGTTTTATGTGAGAACCATCATTCTTTCAGTTCCAAGTCATCTAGGATATCCTTGGTTGGTGGGCTGTGTTCATTTTGCTGGGACGCAAGCTACGTAGAGCCAAGTGAATGCAAAACAAGGACAATGGGACTAGCACCATGAAACAGGGACAATGGTAGACATGCAACAACATTGACCTTATATATCCAGATTTAGTAATACAGTGGTACCTCAGGTTACATACGCTTCAGGTTACAGACTCCGCTAACCCAGAAATAGTGCTTCAGGTTAAGAACTTTGCTTCAGGATGAGAACAGAAATCATGCTTCGGCGGTGTGGCGGCAGCAGGAGGCCCCATTAGCTAAAGTGGTGCTTCAGGTTAAGAGCAGTTTCAGGTTAAGAACAGACCTCCGGGACGAATTAAGTACTTAATCCGAGGTATCACCGAGGTATCACTGTGCATGTGTTTGACCCAAGGTACCACTGCACATGTGCATGGTGCCCTAACAGATGTTGTTGGCCTCCAACTCACATCAGCTCCAACAAGCATGGCTAGTGGCCAGAACGATGGGAGTTGATGTTCCAACAACATCTGGAGAGAACCATGTTGGTTCCCCCAGTGCGAGAATATCCATTTTGCTATTGTTCAAGCTGGGTCCAAAGGTTATTCAGAATACCAAAGACATGAAATGGGGGGAGGAATTGTTCCCCATGCTGCAAACGGGACTCTGCAAACGTCCTTTCAAGCTGTAGATATGGCTTGCTGCTATAAAAGCTTTGTAGGACATGTTTGTGGTAGGCCTGTTACACCCCAAATGTTTGCAGCGAGGAATAACTCCAGGTTTTGTCTAGGGGCCACAAACAAGGCTATCATTTGAGGGGTTGTTTTGTTTTGGTGTCAAGAAAAGAAGCCTGGAGGTTCTCTTTGAGTCATGTCAGATGCTATATTTTCAAATGAGATGAAAATGTTTAGCTCCTTAAAAAAAAATCCCTTTGTGCCAAGAAGGTCTAGTGTTGTTGATCATTAATCAAAAAGCCAATTTTAGGTACTAAAATCCAGATTAGGGACCTGCCACTTCCACTGATATGAGTGAAAGAGAGTTTACTACATGCTTAATTGTTGGTTTTTCTAGTTCATGCCTGAAATCTCTAGTTCTCAATCATTTCCATTTTTAGGTTGGTCAAAAAAGCATATAAGGTAAAGGTAAAGGTACCCCTGACTATTAGGTCCAGTCTTGGATGACTCTGGGGTTGCGTGCTCATCTCGCTCTATAGGCTGAGGGAGCCGGTGTTTGTCTGCACACAGCTTCCGGGTCATGTGGCTAGCATGACTAAGCCGCTTCTGGCGAACCAGAGCAGGCAAAAGTTTTTCAATACCATTATTTCAATGGAGATAATTAAGCATGTGCTTACCTTGTTTAACTTTGCAGAATCATATCTGAAAATTCAGATTTTCAAAACTCAAATGCAGAAGCCTTGTCTAGTGGCTGCTGCATCTGAGTAAACGTGTGCCGTTCCATTACTCGTGAAATTGGTAACTTGAAAAGGAATCTGCAGCTTTCTCTTTTTTCCTATATTACTTCTTATTCAAATATGGATTTAAACTGAAGCCTTGACATTGCCCTTTTCTGTGCAGTTTGTATTAAGTACTTACGCTAATGAGGCACTGGAGTTAAACAAATGGCAAGGCAAGGATTGTGCTGTGAATGTGAAAGAAGGAAAGATGTTTTAAAGTTCATCCCCGGGCTGATGCCAAGTTACATTCTGGCTTCACTATAGGAAGCTACTGGACCTATTTCTGTTTGCTCCATGCAGGGCAGGGATTGCCAATGTGGTGTTCATGGGTACCAGTGTGCCCATCAGGCACCCACAAAAGGTCTCAGTAAATATCCACTCAAAAAATCCACAATGCACAAGAGGCTGTTTGCACTTTGTGCTCAAGGCAGCCATGGACCACTTAATTCCTTCGTTTGTCCCCCAGCCTTGCTCCTCTCCCTTGCCCATCAAGCACCACACCTGGAATCCCACTAACTATGGCTGGCAAGGGAAGGGAACCTAGGTGCCAACTCCCTGGGGCTCTGGGTGCCTGAGCAATCACAAAATTCCACATGAAGGGGCTGAGCACCCACAAATTTTGGTGCCAGGGCCATGCATGTTGCATGGCACCCACAACCCCGGGCACCCACAGTCATGAGGCCAAGTCGATATTCCTGGAAGGGGAGATGCAAAAAGGACTGGGAAAAGAATAAGTTTGAAAAAGCTTCAGGCAGTTTGAGTCAGCAGAGGCTCAGGGAGCAAGGTGTACTGGCAAAGTGTTGGAGGGCAAACCTGTGTGTACCACACAGACTGACCCACATCCCCTAAACTAGCCTGTTGCTCTCAGGTTAGGTGCAAGGGAGGGTGTTGTTCCATCACCAGTATTGAAATAAGATCCAACAACAAGTCCATTTGGTGTCTCTATGTGAGAAGAGGTGCGCCATCTTGTCCTTTGTCAGTATCCTGGCCTGGTCCAAGCAGCTGCCTCCTCTGCCTTTGCAGTGAAATTATAAAAGGTGGGTCTCTTAATTACAACACAGCCACAGTTTCATGCTATCTTAAAGGTACGTGTTGGTAAGAGGCAATCTGCATCTTTTGCATGAATGAATAATGAAATAGAGCTTCCAGGTTGTCCTCCTGAGTGGGGTGGCTGCTCCTACAATGAAAGACGAGGCACACTGCCCTAAATTGAACTGTGCAATATCATGGAGTAGAAAGTGGAAAACAATGCAAGAGCATCTCAGTCAAGTCACCTTGCTACCATCCCTGCAGCAGCTCTTATCTATAGGACACAGTAAGGAGAAGGTGCAAGGTGACTTGACTGAGATGCTCTTGCATTGTTTTCCACTTTCTACTCCATGATATTGCACAGTTCAATTTAGGGCAGTGTGCCTCGTCTTTCATATCTCCCTTCATTTGACTGGTCACTATGGGTGGATCTACACACGGGGGGGGGGGGAGAGAAGCTATAAATAAGTCAGAAATTAGATTGTTATAACAAAAGAAAAAATAACCCTACGGAAAATCGTGTAGAAAAATTTTCTGCTCTCTGGCGCCATCTGGTGTTGCATGTTTATAATGCCTTCAAATTGTCGTTTCTTTACTAATGTAGCTGAGTCCTATAATAGCCCTGAGGAATTAAAAAAACACATGACTTTGCTGGGATACATCTGTTCCGGTTATAACAGAACAAAGACTGATAAATGTTATTTTCTTCCTTGTAACACTGGATCAAAATCAGATTTGCAGGTGACATTGTACATTTCCATAATAGATGCCTGTATATAAGATAATATCAAATTAGACCCAGGAAGAGCAGGAAACAGAAATATTCTACTGGAGTAATTCTCTCTCTCTCTCTTTCTCTTCTACACTTTCTTTATATATAATGTGTACAGTTGTTGCAATTCTAATCCTTGTGTGAAACTGATACCATCTATGACTCAAATGCTCTAATGAGTGACTCACTAGTACTGAGAATAGCTATCAAAGGGTCATTTTGGGGCTAGAAGGATCCTTTCAGGAAACAGATGGAACAGACATTTATAATCGGTTCCTGCCTTTCCCTGAAGATGTGTTCAGCTGTTATGGCGAGATCAGTCTTTAAAATACTAGTTTCACATAAAAATGACTGTTGCATCTTATAGAAGGACGATGTCTTAAAGGCGAGGAATACCACCATGTCTTCTTTTCTTTTTTTTAGGGACAAAAATGATGCACTGATGCAAAGCAAGGCTTGAAGGTCCTACACATCCCAGAAGTTTTTGTTTCCATTATGCTTAGCATACAATTGTTTTTAAATATGTGGTAAGAGACACCTTGAATTGCATGGTTAGACTTGCAGGATGCTATGTAGGTATTTTCTTTAATGAATTGGTATTGATCAACATACAGAAATACATCCTTCCGTCATGTCCACTGCAGGAAGGAAAGAAAGATGGATGGAGAACTATGAGAAGATAGGCCCATCAACAGCAGGCATATGCTGTATAGATATATGAATCTGTATAGATTCTTATCTGCTGCAACCTCCATTCGTCTTCACAGCCATCGTAACATACCGCTTGTTATCATCCGCCTGTTCTGCCATTGAGGACTTCTTGGATCATTCTTTGTCTAGCTCCTCCCCTTTGACCTTACCGCCTTGGGTGACCCTGCTGGGAGTACGAGACTCCTGATGGCTTTGCTCACAAGGGTCAAGGGAATGAATGTGCAAGCCCACTCACCATGACAAGGTGATGACCCAGTGCTCCAATTGGAGAAAAAGCCTTTACCAAAGGTGTCATAGGTTTTGAAGATGCTCAAACTCAGGACGAAAGGGAGAAACATGCTAAGAGGAAGGCACGCTTGGCAAACCCTCACCGTGATCAACTCCTGCCCCTAAACCTGTGTCCCCACTGTGGAAGGACGTGTGGATCCAGAACTGGCCTCCACAGTCACTTATGGAGTCACTGTTAAAACCGTGTTTATGGAAGACAATCTTACTTGGCTACGAGTGATCACCAAAGAAGAAGAGCTGTATAGCAGCCTTAATCAACCTAGTGCCCTCCAAATGTATTTGGACTACAACTCCTATCAGAGTTGTAGTTTGAAACATCTGGAGGGTACCAGATTGACAGAGGTTGCTGTAGGGTCTCAAGACAATAGTTGTATACAGTGGTACCTCGGGTTAAGTACTTAATTTATTCCGGAGGTCTGTTCTTAACCTGAAACTGTTCTTAACCTGAAGCACCACTTTAGCTAATGGGGCCTCCTGCTGCTGCCGCGCTGCTGCTGCACGATTACTGTTCTCATCCTGAAGCAAAGTTCTTAACCCGAGGTACTATTTCTGGGTTAGTGGAGTCTGTAACCTGAAGCATATGTAACCTGAAGTGTATGTAACCTGAGGTACCACTGTACTTCCTTTTAAGAATTATAGGGGCAGAAGTCCCCCAAAAAGATGGTTAAATTGTTTGTGTATGTTACGACAGAAGCGTGGATTTTGTGTGCTCAAAAAGAATGGAAGGAAGAAGAAATTCCCACAAAAGAAGAATGGATAAGTAAGGTGATGGACTATGCAGAAATGGCAAAGTTAACAGTTAATGTGAAAGAACCCAGCAATGACAGCTTTGTGGAAGAATTGAAGTCTTTTTTGGACTATTTAAAGAAATCAGATAGTTTAATGAATTTGCAAGCAGGATTTGAAGTTTGAGCAACAGAAAGATTTAGGACTTGCTGTAATATTGTTGTGATATAAGATATAGAAGGCAGGGTGCAGCAAAAGGGGAGGAAACAAAATCACTATGGAAAACGGGATGGGAAGTCGACAAAACAAAAAACAAAATTATGTATTGGAGTGTTTATGTAGAACTATTTCTCTTTTTGAAATTTAATTTTTAAAAAAATTATTAAAAGAAAAGAAAAAAGTTGTATGTTGCAGCCATCAAGGGTAAGGAATGGATGCTGATCAGTAATATTTGTCTTGTTCCACAAGCTGTACCATGAGACAGTTTGCCTTCTGCCTCAATATGATATTCATGTTAGCAAGACTGCCAAACTGTGCCAGGGAAATGCTTTGCTTTTCCTGAACTGGAATGCTGTGAACATTCTTTGCTGGCTCAGATTCATGTCCCACTAACAAGCTTCCATCAGTGGCCCCAGATGATTCTTGCTGTGCGTGAAGCAATATGACAGGTTTGTTTAATGTTGTATATGGTGAGCAGGGAAACATAGAGAAAGAATGAATGATGAATACCCGCCTACTGATTTTGGTCCATCCCAGTTCTCGGCAGTGGTGACCAGGTGGAAATATGGAAAGAAACCATTAACAAGTGCAGAACTAATGCTCGCTAATTCTATAAGCTAAAATAAAGCATAAAACACCACTGAGAAAATTCTTGCCAGTCTAATCCAACTACTTTGACTTCTGCGTAGTCACACTTCTTATTAAAATATTGTCAACAGTTCTTGTAAGGTAGCTACATAAAATGTCTCAGCTATCTTCTCATTTTCTTCATGCTAGATCAGAATTAACCTTTTCCCCCCTTGTTATTTCATTAATAGGAACTTAAGTAAGGCTGAATGCTTACCCTGAAGCACGGAGGCAACCAGCTGGATAACTCAGTTCTGCAGTTCTGTTTTCCAACCTGGGAAGACAAATTTCTATGCAAAATGCAGCTGTCACTCTGAATTCCAGTGGTTTCTGGGTCAATAATTTAATATGGTGAATTCTGAGGTCAGGATTAGGGTAGTATCTACACACATATTAAAAAAATGCTGTGAAAACACCTTTTTTAAAAAAAAGTTTTGAAAAATACATTGAATTTTGCATAGCTCACTGTCACCATCTAGTGTCACATTTTATATTGCACTATACAACACATTAAAAACGTTTTATTTGCAGCTGTGTAGCTGAGCCCTAAGTTTGCACATGCATATTTTATTGCCTTGTGGCTTTTGTAATTTTGAGACTGCCCAAATAGCCACTTCATCATGCACACATGCATACATAAATGCATAAATGCATGCATACAGAGTATGCATAAAATACATTTATTTTAATTTGTAGGCCACTTTCCTGTCCCCAAAAGACTCCAAAGTGGTTGAAATAATCTAAAACACCAGAATAAAAGCAATAAATAAAAGCAATAACAACAGTTGAGACAAGCTGAGAAAAGCTGGAAAAAACCACTTGTGTTGCTAATGAGGGCACAAAGATAATTTGATAAGGAGGTATTACAGCTTTACTGGAATATACATTGGACAGTTTTCAAGCAATGAGACCCGTCAGTGGAAGCCCTGGAAAAGTACTTCTGCTTGCACAAATAGACTTCTTCCCTGTAGGCCCCTATGCCACCTGGAATTGGCTTGTGGGGAGTCAGGAGAACGCCACCCCACCCCACCCCCCCAAAAAAGCACATGTAAATTTATAGCAAGGGTAGGAAATGTGTAGTTTTCCAGGCATTCTTAGGTTCCAGCTTCCATCAGCCCCAGTCAGCGGAGCCATTGGCCAGGAATGATGAGAGCTCTAGTCCAGTAACATTCAGTCCCATGGCTTATTTGAATGATTTGTCAAAAGCATGGCAAATTAGGAACGGCCATCAGAATGTCTAAATCTGGAGATGCATCAAAGTTTACTTAATTTTTTAAAAGTGGTCAATCTACTTGAATTCACTTTCAGTGCCCAGGAGCTACTTCACAGCCTAACAATCGGCAATGCATTATGTATTATTGTGCAAAATTGCATTGAGTTGATTGGTCTTATAAAATTTGGAATTTTATCTTGGAGGTGAAATGAAATTAGTTGAATCTGAGCAACCCAAAGTCGTTTTGCATGTTCAAGCAGCCTCCGCTGATAAAGGCACTCTTGCAACCTTCCTCGGTATATGGTGATTTCCTACACACACACACACACACACACACACAGTGAAATCATACCTTTATTCATCCAAGCTCAGTAGCTTAAGTTTTCTAGGTCTTCAATATGAACTGCAAAGTGGGCTGGGGACTGGGGAGAAGCAACTGAGGCTGCATGACAAGGGGTTGAGCTGTAGAAAAACCCTGTCAGAGAAGCCTCAAGGCCTTCTTCTTTGTACACTGGAGCATATGCACCCCATCCTTTGTCCCAGGGGTGGCAAACCTGGTTCCCACCAACACAGCCAATAGTCAGGAATGATGGGAACAACTACAGGGCCCCTGCTCTGTCCCCTTTCCCAAATTCCCCCTTTCTGGACACTCCTGCAACTTGGGGTTCTCCTGGGTTCCCCTTTCCACTGTGACTTCTTCCTCCAGGGCTCTGTGTTGCATCTGCAGCTCCTGCAATCCTTGTGACCATCCCTGTCAATCACAGCTACAATCAATTTCCCCTAAGATTAGTCTCACTATTTATAAGCATTTTTTTGGTGTTTCTCTTCATATATGCTTTTTCTTTTCTTTTCTTTTTTGGTATGCATGTTTTTGTCAGAGAACTGCATCACAAACGGTGGAGAGGTGTGAATTTCAAGAGATGCCTGCACTGCAATTCGAGAATTAGTTTGGGAAGTGGAAATTGGGCAGATTTGCATTTCTGAATGCCTTCCTTCCGCATCCCTGGCTGCCACTAATCTACTGTTATGGAGGGCAGACCGGACTGCACCTTCTCCAATTCGAGGAGCATCAGTGTCACGCAGTTTGTGAATAGTACTAACGCAAAGGCGTTCATGCTAGGAGCTGATATATAGCCCTAGAAAGAAGAACTCTTTTGCTGTGATTAAATTAATTCAGACAAATTGATTGCTTTGCCATTTAAAGACTGCGAGGCAAAGGATTGCTCTCTTTCGGAATTCATTCAGACTTTTTTTCTTTTTTTCTTTTTTTGTATTGACAGAAATTGATTTTGCCATTCTGGAGAGAGAGAGAGAGAGAGAGAGAGAGAGAGAGAGAGAGAGAGAGAGCACCCTCTCATGTGCAATGATACAGAATAATTTTTTCGCTCTCCTCTCTCAGAAGATTGAATTATTGATAGTGGGAGAAAAGGAAGGAGACAGAAATCATCGCCATCTCTGCAAGCAGTCTAAGACACATTCCAGAAAGAGGATTCCCAGTGGCGAGCCAGCAACCATCTGCAAGGAACATAGCATGAAACTTGAAACACTGTCAAAGACGAGACAGGAATTTATAGGGAATGAGTCCATAAAAGTCCAAAAGTTGGACCCCCCTCTGAACTATTGCACAGCAGTACCTGTCTACAATGGTGGGAAAAAATACTGTAACCTTGTCAGACTTTGGGATCTTGCACTGGCACCATGAACTGCCCTACCGGGATGCCTGCCAAACTAAGAGACTGCATCTGGTAGTGTAACTAGAGATGGCCTGCAGGGAGTGGACCTGTACCAAGTCTAGCTTTCCGTCACACCCGGCTCCTCCATCCCTGTACTCTAGTTCCTGGTTCTTGCATTCCCTGACACTTTTGTTGCATTCCCAGACCATAATGCTGGTGGTGGTGGTGGTGGTTTGTCAGCCTGTGAGCCATGCCGTTCTTAATCCTTTGCTGCAAGCATTGGCACTACTTTTCCTTCATGTGATTTGCATTTGGTTGCTAGGCGTGCAAATAGGTTTGACATGCATAGCAAGAGCTGCTGATGCCACAAATGTACAGATGGGTCCCTAAAGTAAGAGAGAAGGCATCATCTATCCCTATGGAGATAGGAGAGCCAGTGTGGTGTAGTGGTTAAGAGTGGTGGACTCATAATCAGGTAAACCCGGTTCGCTTCCCCGCTCCTCCACATGCAGCTGCTAGGCGACCTTGGGCTAGTCACAGTTCTCTGAAGTCTCTCAGCCCCACTCACCTCACAGAGGGTTTGTTGTGGGGGAGGAAGGGAAAGGAGAATGTTAGCCACTTTGAGACCCCTTCGGGTAGTGATAAAGCGGGATAGCAAATCCAATCCAAACTATGGCAGTCCCCCAAGGGAAGGGGCCTTTGTGGCAGGGGCGTAGCGTGGGTTGCCAGCACCCAGGGTGGGGCGAGTGTTGTGCTGCCTTGGTGGACTGGGCAGCAGTAGTCCCTTAACCTGCCAGCATCTAATCAAGGGAGCCTCTCCTTGAAAATCAGCCCCAACCTGGGAGCAGAGATAAGGCAGAGAAACTCAAAGCCAGGAGCGCCACTGTGTCACCTCTCCTTCCCGCCCTTGCAGTGAGGTGCTTTGGGCAACGCACATGGCTTCAGCAGTGATTTCTTGCCTTCCTCTTTCTCCCTCCCTCAGTGGGCGATGGTAGTGGCGCCCTCCTCCTCCTTCGCTCTTGGCCAGCATAGGGGCAAGGCACACACACACATCCCTTCACTGGCCATGAGGAGAAGGAGGTGCCACCACCGGCCTAGCTCCAAAGGCCCTGCCCGGGTGAGGCTTGCTCACAGCTCCGGCCTTAATGAGGGAGCCTGTTGTGGGGACGCCTGGTTGTGGCCCTTCAGAAATGTGCCCCCAGGGCCACAGCCCCCCTGGCCTGCTTCATGCTGCACCACTGCTTTGTGGCAAGGGATAGAAAAAGTCATATCCCCACCCCTTCATCTTACCTCAGCTATTGACTTTCTGGCAGTAGCTTTCACAGGATTCTACACAGAGGCACCAGCTGCTCAAGATGATTGAGGGGGCCTGGCACGATGTCATGCACATGATGTGGCAAGGAGCCAGGGGGAGGAGCTAAACACCCTCTGAACATTGAGGGGTCAAAGTTCCTTGGCCCCCAGGAGCTAGCGCCTATGATTCTGCAACTTGCAGTCCCTGGATTCAGCAGGAACAGATGCTCCACAAGGGACTGTCAGAGACTCACGGGCCTGCCTACAGGTCTAAGGTATGTTTTGGAGCCCTTGGAGAAGAGGAAAAGGCAGGAGGGGGCTTTTGGGAGGGGGGTTCAAGTGGAAAAGCTATGAGCCCTGTAGGGTGACTGGGAAGACAATCACACACCACAAGGCACTGCCAAACAGGATCACTGGTGTCAGGGTAGCCCATGACACCACTGCCTCACAACACTCACCAAAAAGGGTAACAGGTCTCAGACTCTTCTCTGTTGTTGTTCAGAAACGGCAGTCAATTCATGCACGGAGCATCACCAAGCCAGCTACTGCTGGAAACTGCCTCCCCACCCGATTCGGGGGCTCATCCACTCTTCTATTTGTCCTGTGATTCCTAATCTCAGCATCCAATAGGTCCTTTTCTCCTCCTGCCACTTTCACTGGGGAAACCCACTACTTGAAGGTGAATCAAAACAAACATCAAGCTGCAGAAAACCTGGTTGGCGTTTGTTCTGATTCAGCAGTATACAGCAGGTTTTCCTGGAAGAAAGCAGGGGGGTGGGTGAGAACCTCTCAGACCTGTGTCTAGGAATCACAGGACAAACAGGGGTCTGGATTATGGTTACCAGATTTTTTTCAATGAATCCGGAGACACTTTTTTATTTTTTTGGAAGCTGAGTAGTAGCAACAGGGAGTCAGTAGTGGGGATGGTGAGGCAAAAGACCCTGGGCCCAAGCACACATGCATATTGTATAAAGGTGCAAAGCCCTTCTTTCACACCCTGTGAAACATAAATGCGCAGAGTTTTTAAAAAGCTGGGCAGCGGCGCACCACCCACCTGTGACTCCCGAGCCTTCCCCGATCTCCTGCCCCCTCTCCCCTTTGTTTTGACAGATCGGGGGAGGCTCAGGAGACACGGGCAGGCGGCCGTTGCACAGGAGGGGCGCAAGGTGCACGGTTTCTCTGCCAGTCAAGGTGCAAAGCCCTTCTTTTGCACCCTGTGAAACATAAATGCACAGTTTTAAAACAAAACAAAACTGGGCAACAGCAACCCACCCATGACTCCTGAGCCTCCCCCGATCAGTCAAAACAAAGGGAGAAAGAGACGTGTACCGCCAGACGTCGCCAGTTCCCCTTGGGCAGTGGCGGTGGCAGCGGCAGTCAGCAGCCCGAAGCCAACCTGGTAGCGCAGTTGGCTCTGGCTGGCTGCTCGCTGCTGTGGCACCCACCATTTTTCCTCTATGGAAGTCCCCATATGATGAGCCCTAAGTTGCATCCCTGTAAATAAAAGGGAAAGTTTATGGGAGGTAAAACGGAAGATAACAAGATGACAAATGCTCATAGCTCAGTGGTACAGCATTAATCCCCAGCATCTCCAGGTAGGACTATGAGACGCTTACCTGAAACCCCAGAGAGATGCTGCCAGGCAATATAAACATTACTGAGCTAGATGGACCAATTGTATGGCTCAGAATAAGGCAGTTTCCTATCCAGGGACACCCCATCAGCTGGCATAAAACATGTCTTGCTCCACATCAGACATGATTCACTAGACTGTTTTTCTTCCTCTCTATTTCTCCTGCAGCTCAGCCCTGGAAAACTCCCTAACCTCAATTGCTTCCAGACCCTGGCTCCTTTCCCCTACCTTTGCAAGATTGTCCTTGGAGCTTCCTCGATAAAATATTGGTATTCTAAACGTTCTTAATTAATGTTTAGCTGCTAATTTAAAGCGCCTGGGGTGGATTTAGTCAAAATGAAAATCACGCTGGGCGTGAACACAACTCCTGGCTGTTAATGATTTGGGTGTTGAGTTGTGGGGCTGTGCTGGCAGATAGCTAATGCCACCTAGAGCTGGGGAAGCAGCCGACCGACTTCTGTTCATTGTGAACGCAGCCCCCACTGGGATCAATTTACTTCTTCATTCACACCACACAAAAGAATGTGTCAATGGCTCTGGAGATGACGTCAGTGCAGTCAGCTGCAGAGAGCCGGCAGAGAGAGAGACAGAGCCCTGCAAATGGATATAGCCATGGGCAGTGTCCTCGCCTCTCCAATTACAGCATTTTCATCCAAAATCACAGTCCCCTTTTATTAAGGAAATATTAATAAAGGGCTTAATGATTCTCCCACCCACGCCCCGCCCGCATTATTTGCAATATACATGGGTAACCCTAATTTTAAGGATGCCTTTCTTGGTTGCTACATTGGGGTCATTTGTTAAAAGAAAAAAGTCCATGAGCTTTAATTGGTGCAATTAATCAATGAAGGCTGCAATTTTAATGCAAATTTACTTAGTAGTGCTCTGTGGAAATCGGTGGGATGTACTTGCAGACAACAGGGGTAGGGTCAAGGCTCCACAATTTTAATTGCAGATTAAAATGTGTCCATTGAATAATCAGTGGAACATGGAGGTTCTGGAGGATGGATTTTCCAGCTTCTTTCTCCGTCTGGCTTTTCATTCCAAAGTTATACTAAGATAGCAGTTAGATTTACTAGCATTAAGGGCTACAGGAAATACAGACTGGTCAATTTATTTATTTTTTGCAACAAAAAATATTTTCAAAAATAATAAGTGACTAGGTACAAGTCTAGTTATATAATACAATATAATACAATCACCACCAAAATACATTACGTCAAGTTTGCAGTGTCATTGCAGGCATTATATATATATATATATATATGCAGGTTTTGGTGTCTTCGGGTGTCTTCCCGTGTAAGAGTCAGGGACATGAACACAACATGAACAAGCGTGACGACACGTCCCGCCTGCCTGACATCTGGAAATTAGCCCTCCCCACAAAAACCGACACCAGAACCAGAGGCACACAGAACGCCGTCACCAATCAACCACACCAGACCCAAACCCAGACCCTCTCCACAGACATATTACAGACTCCATCCAGTAGCCAAACTATAGTGGCACCTCCGGATGCTGCACCCCCCTGCAATCCCTACACAGATCTGGCTGGCACAAGGCACAAAATTACAGCTCGCCCCTATACACGAAGCCAAGCCAGAGCACAACTAAATGCAGCACAGCCATCTTCTCAGAAAAACTCTTCACAAGCTCAAGAGGTCAAGACACGAAAGCTTTAGCAACTAATCTACACTTAATGACCCACCCAATGGTATTCAGAATATCACTCATGAAATCACTCAAGATATCCCTCAAGTAATTAAGGAACAAAAGAAGAAAAGGCACACTAATCTAGGAACTTCCTCTCTGCCCAGAACGTTGGAGGCTATACACCACACCCCTCAACAGTATTTATAGGAACTCAAACACCAGATTCTGCTCTGTTCCAGTAACAAGAAGCCGAAAGCACCAGCCTGAAGATGACGAGTGAGACCTTGTCGAAACGTCGCCCAGACACCCCGACTCTTACACGGGAAGACACCCGAAGACACCAAAACCTGCATTCCTGTACCCGTGAAAATCTACGAAAGTATATATATATATATATATATATATATATATATATATATATATATATATGCAGGTTTGGGTGTCTTCGGGTGTCCTCCCGTGTAAGAGTCGGGGTGTCTGTGCGACGTTTCGACGAGGTCTCACTCGTCATCTTCAGGCTGGTGCTTTCGGCTTCTTGTTACTGGAACAGACCCGACTCTTACACGGGAAGACACCCGAAGACACCCAAACCTGCATTCCTGTACCCGTGAAAATCTACGAAAGCAAATACAGTGGTACCCCGCAAGACGAATGCCTCGCAAGACGGAAAACCCGCTAGACGAAAGGGTTTTCCGTTTTGGAGGCGCTTCGCAAAACGAATTTCCCTATGGGCTTGCTTCGCAAGACGACAGCCCATAGGGAAATCTCCGGGACAGCGGGGAAGCGCAGCGCGTCTTCCCCACTGTCCTCGGACCTACTCCCGCCGCCGGGCATCGGAACGAAGCTCCGATGCCCGGCGGAGGGGGGGAAACTTCTCCTCCCGCCGCCGGACATCGGAACGAAGCTCCGATGCCCGGCGGAGGGGGGGAAACTTCTCCTCCCGCCGCCGGACATCGGAACGAAGCTCCGATGCCCGGCGGAGGGGGGGAAACTTCTCCTTCCTCCGCGTGGCATCGGAGGGAAGCTCCGATGCCCGGCGGGGGGGGGAAACTTCTCCTCCCGCCGCCGGACATCGGAACGAAGCTCCGATGCCCGGCGGGGGGGGGGGAACTTCTCCTTCCTCCGCGTGGCATCGGAGGGAAGCTCCGATGCCCGGCGGGGGGGGGAAACTTCTCCTCCCGCCGCCGGACATCGGAACGAAGCTCCGATGCCCGGCGGAGGGGGGGAAACTTCTCCTCCCTCCGCGTGGCATCGGAGGGAAGCTCCGATGCCCGGCGGGGGGGGGAACTTCTCCTCCCTCCGCGTGGCATCGGAGGGAAGCTCCGATGCCCGGCGGGGGGGGGAAACTTCTCCTCCCGCCGCCGGACATCGGAACGAAGCTCCGATGCCCGGCGGGGGGGGGACTTCTCCTCCCTCCGCGTGGCATCGGAGGGAAGCTCCGATGCCCGGCGGGGGGGGGGAAACTTCTCCTCCCGCCGCCGGACATCGGAACGAAGCTCCGATGCCCGGCGGAGGGGGGGAAACTTCTCCTCCCTCCGCGTGGCATCGGAGGGAAGCTCCGATGCCCGGCGGAGGGGGGGAAACTTCTCCTCCCTCCGCGTGGCATCGGAGGGAAGCTCCGATGCCCGGCGGGGGGGGGAAACTTCTCCTCCAGCCGCCGGACATCGGAACGAAGCTCCGATGCCCGGCGGGGGGGGGGAAACTTCTCCTCCAGCCGCCGGACATCGGAACGAAGCTCCGATGCCCGGCGGGGGGGGGGAAACTTCTCCTCCAGCCGCCGGACATCGGAACGAAGCTCCGATGCCCGGCGGGGGGGGGAACTTCTCCTCCAGCCGCCGGACATCGGAACGAAGCTCCGATGCCCGACGGGGGGGGAAACTTCTCCTCCAGCCGCCGGACATCGGAACGAAGCTCCGATGCCCGGCGGGGGGGGGGGAACCTCCTCCAGCCGCCGGACATCGGAACGAAGCTCCGATGCCCGGCGGGGGGGGGGGAAACTTCTCCTCCAGCCGCCGGACATCGGAACGAAGCTCCGATGCCCGGCGGGGGGGGGAACGCCTCCTCCCGCCGCCGGGCATCGGATGGCTTTCCTGAAGACTTGCGGTGGGAGGAGGGTTTTCCTTCCCACCGCCAACATTCAGAATGCTGTTCTGAATGTTGGCGGTGGGGAGGAAAAGCCCTCCTCCCACGCAAGCCCCGGGAACAGAGGGAAAGCGCTGCCGCGCCTTCCCCTCTGTTCCCTTACCTGTCCTGAAGGCTTGCGGTGCGGAGAAAAGCCCTTCTCCGCATCGCCAGCCTGCCAAGCGGTTTCCCTAGGAACGCATTAATTGATTTTTAATGCATTCCTATGGGAAACCGTGCTTCGCAAGACGAAAAACTCGCAAGAAGAAAGAACTTGCGGAACGAATTAATTTCGTCTTGCGAGGCACCACTGTATATATATATATATATGTGTGTGTGTGTGTGTGTGTGTGTGTGTGTGTGTGTATGTATGTATATATGTATATATATATGTATATATATATATATATATATGTATGTATATGTGTGTGTGTGTGTGTGTGTATATGTGTATATATATATATATATGTGTTTTGGTGTCTTCGGGTGTCTTCCCGTGTAAGAGTCGGGGTGTCTGGGCGACGTTTCGACGAGGTCTCACTCGTCATCTTCAGGCTGGTGCTTTCGGCTTCTTGTTACTGGAACAGAGCAGAATCTGGTGTTTGAGTTCCTATAAATACTGTTGAGGGGTGTGGTGTATAGCCTCCAACGTTCTGGGCAGAGAGGAAGTTCCTAGATTAGTGTGCCTTTTCTTCTTTTGTTCCTTAATTACTTGAGGGATATCTTGAGTGATTTCATGAGTGATATTCTGAATACCACTGGGTGGGTCATTAAGTGTAGATTAGTTGCTAAAGCTTTCGTGTCTTGACCTCTTGAGCTTGTGAAGAGTTTTTCTGAGAAGATGGCTGTGCTGCATTTAGTTGTGCTCTGGCTTGGCTTCGTGTATAGGGGCGAGCTGTAATTTTGTGCCTTGTGCCAGCCCGATCTGTGTAGGGATTGCAGGGGGGTGCAGCATCCGGAGGTGCCACTATAGTTTGGCTACTGGATGGAGTCTGTAGTATATATCAAGGGCACTACAGACAAAATTAGCAAAATCCTCCATAAACACAATATCAAAACAGCCTTCTGCACCAACCAAAAAATAGCCAATATCCTCAGAAACCCAAAAGACAAAATCCAGCTCGAAAACCAAGGGGTCTATGAAATACCCTGCAAAGTCTGCCCAGCCACGTACATTGGACAAACAAACAGACGAATAAATGCACGTATCGCAGAACACAAGAATGCCGTCAAAAAAGAAGAAAAAACTTCCTCTCTTTTCCAACACATAAAAGAAACAGGACACGAAATTAATTTTGCAGATTCCAAATTGCTCTTTAACATGGAACATCACCACAAGAGAATAATCATGGAAGCCATCGAGATAGAGAAACACCCTCACAACATGAACAAGCGTGACGACACGTCCCGCCTGCCTGACATCTGGAAATTAGCCCTCCCCACAAAAACCGACACCAGAACCAGAGGCACACAGAACGCCGTCACCAATCAACCACACCAGACCCAAACCCAGACCCTCTCCACAGACATACTACAGACTCCATCCAGTAGCCAAACTATAGTGGCACCTCCGGATGCTGCACCCCCCTGCAATCCCTACACAGATCGGGCTGGCACAAGGCACAAAATTACAGCTCGCCCCTATACACGAAGCCAAGCCAGAGCACAACTAAATGCAGCACAGCCATCTTCTCAGAAAAACTCTTCACAAGCTCAAGAGGTCAAGACACGAAAGCTTTAGCAACTAATCTACACTTAATGACCCACCCAGTGGTATTCAGAATATCACTCATGAAATCACTCAAGATATCCCTCAAGTAATTAAGGAACAAAAGAAAAAAAGGCACACTAATCTAGGAACTTCCTCTCTGCCCAGAACGTTGGAGGCTATACACCACACCCCTCAACAGTATTTATAGGAACTCAAACACCAGATTCTGCTCTGTTCCAGTAACAAGAAGCCGAAAGCACCAGCCTGAAGATGACGAGTGAGACCTCGTCGAAACGTCGCCCAGACACCCCGACTCTTACACGGGAAGACACCCGAAGACACCAAAACCTACATTCCTGTACCCGTGAAAATCTACGAAAGCATATATATATATATATATATATATATATATATATATATATATATATATTTACACCCTTAAGATATCAATGATTTCCCTTCTCCTCTTTCCATGGTTCATTTTACATATCATATATCCCTGCATATTTTACAAAAACTGTATTCCATTATTGCATCCATCAAAAGTTATTTACATTGTTGAATTTATCTTAAAGCTGCCAGCGTTTTTAGCTGTACACAATTATTTCCCATATATTCAAGAATTTTTTTCCAGTCTTCTTTATACGTATGTTCTTCTTGTTCTCTTATTCTATATGTTAAGTCTGCAAGTTGTGCATATTGTGTCAACTTAAGTTGCCATTCTTCTTTAGTTGGAACATCACTCGTTTTCCATTTCTGAACTAACAAAACATGGGCTGCAGTAGTGGCATACATAAATAACCTTTCTTAACACCTGGGCATTTCAGTCTGAATTATCCCCAACAGAAAGGACTTGGGGTGGGGGTGGGGGGAAGTACTTTTAAACATTTTCTTCAATTCATTATGGATCATTTCCCAATACTCTTTTACCCTTTTACAAGTCCACCACATATGAAAGAATGCCCCCTCCACCTCTTTGCATCTCCAGCACTTATCTGATTCAGTCTTATACTGTACATCTTAGCAAGCCTACTCAGAGTTAAATACCATCTGTGAATCATTTTCAGGTAGTTCTTGCATATTCTTGAGACATTAATGGTTAATATAGCCCCTCCAAAGATATATTTGAGTAGTTGGTGGGAGAGAATTGTTTCAACAAAGGTATCTCTCGTTGGGCCTTCTAACCCAATTAGTCTAAGATAACCACACCCAGTGCTTTTTTTTCTAAAAAAAAAGTTTAGGAGTACTCTCATTTTGACTCAAGAAGATCACCTGGAAAGGAAAGGAAGCCGCCACTGGAGGTGGTAACAAAAAAACTGGCCAATCACCGTGCTAGATTCCAACTCCTACTTCACACATTAAACACCCGCTTCTGCCTGAGACTCAGGAAACACCGTGACAGGAAATGAGGCTGCTATCAGGGGTAGCAATGGAACTGACAATTCACCGTGCTAGAAGAGAGACTAAAAAATTTAGTTTCTTCTCCCATTAGATTCACAAAATGTTTAGGGATATGCGTACCCCTGTGTCCCCCAGGAAAAACCCACTGACCACATCCCACATGTTCTTGAACCATACCTCAGAAATAGCTCAGCCTGAGATTTTCAAAAGTACGCCAACCGCAAACATGCAAGCATCAGTAGAAAAAAACCCAAAATCTTTATGTCGAATAGTGATGTCAGAATCTACAGATTCCGTGGTTAATTTTAAATCAAAAGCTGCTGCACTCAGTTCCTGCTTGCAGGTTCTCCGCAAGTTGTGAGAACAAGATCAGGAGCACTGGCTTGCCCCCCACTATTGAGGGGGCTGACGTCTGACGTCATGCAACACACTGACGTTGGGCATGCCATGTCACCACTCAAGATTGAGGGGGGCCAGCCCCCTCCTTAAAAACTGGGGGGGCAAAGTGCCTCCCCTCCCCCAAGCTGGAGTGCCTGAACAGGATATAGGACTAGATGGGCCTTTGTCCTGATCCCTAAGGGCACTTTTTATCTTCTCATGTTCTATAGCAGTAGTACATCAGTGATCTTCCATAATAGTGATGGGTCTTGAACGTTCTTTGAAAGCATTTTTGCTCTGTTCCATTACTTATTCACCATAGGCATTTTTTCACCAAAGCTTCAAGATGGCTTACAACAAAGCAATTGAAAACACAGAGGTAGATAAATTACTATAAATAGGAGTGTTGTATGTTCCCAAATTTGATTAAATAAATAATACATTAGAGACGATCATTTCTTCTACTTAGCTTTTGCTTCTTATTGCATCCTTTATCTTAGTATCCGCTCTTTCTCAGGATTCACTTTTCACGCTAAATTTACAATGTCCAGTGCTCATAACTTAATCAATTCACACATTAAGTAAAAGCCAGAGAGTTAATTTAACATAACACGAATGAATGAATTTTATTTTGTTCCCAACCAATGGCCACTGCAATCTAAGAATTTGTCCACAGCAGAGGAAACAGTAACCATCTTTATAAATCAAATACATATTTAAAATCCAAATAATACAATCACTACATAAAACAGTTTGAATGCCATTGCTCATGTTCAGGTTAGATTATTCAAGTGATATGAGATCAAAAATTGCTGAACTGATTTCAGTCAACATTTCGAAATGAGCCAAACACAACGTCTTCATTTTTTTTATCTTAATGCATTCTAATAGTATTAAGAGAAACAAATGAAATTGAGTGAAATAAATAAGGCAAAAAGGGGCCAGTAAAAAAGGACTATTCCAGATGTACCCGTAGTAACAAAGAACCCATTGGGGGCTGATTCGAAATTAGATAGATAGATGATAGATAGATAGATAGATAGATAGAGATAAATAGAGATAGACAGATAGATGATAGATGATAGATAGATAGATAGATAGATAGATGATAGATAGATAGATAGATAGATAGATAGATAGATAGATAGATAGATAGATAGATATGGTGCCATATTTCAAAAAGTGAAAATCCGGACACAAAAGTTGTTGAGCTAAACTTGATCATCTGTGGTGCTCTCACATAATCTATAAAGGATAGCCCCTGATCAAATTAGTCTGTCCTTAATCCACAAACAGGATCTCACATTGTTCTCCCAAGCAGCCAGGTGTTTGTGAATCTGTACCTGTATTTTTCCCCACACAGGGCAAATTGCAGGTTTGTGATAGAGGCCTCAGCTAGAAAATTGTACGAAGGATTCCCCCTCCAATACCTGACACTGATCTGATTTGAGAGTCCCCAGATACTTGGCTCTTTAAAATATACTGTGAGAGGTCTTGTTTACGAATGTTGTGGTCATTGGGGGTGGATGGATCATTATGTTTCCAGTTCATGTCAGTTTTGCATGTCTTCATTCAAAATTCTATGCCATCCTCTTTTCGCATTGAACTGCTCATTTAATCCCCTTGAAATTTTGTGTCAACATATGACTTTTTCTAAATACCTTTTCTCTCAGAAATGGAGGTAGAGGAGATGGGAAATGCTGCCGCTGTGGCACTGTCAAGGGAGACTTTTTCCATCTCAGCAGGGATAAGTAATACATCCAAAAACCTATTGGCAAATGGTTATCACGGTTCTTTGTGTAATATTTGGCTGCAAGGCAAAATTAGACCCTCTCCTGTATTTATTAAAATATGTAAATGAGCATATGAAATATGCATTTTAATGTGCATTTTTGTATGTGTGGAGTGTTGTTGTTTTTTAGTTGAGAATGGCATTGCAAAATTCAGAGAAGTGTGAAATCCGGAGGATTCCAATCTGCCCATGAGTCCAGAAGGTGAGGATAAGATCAGTTCATTTCAGAAATCACAAAGAATGAATTCCTCAAGTGTCCCTGCCTGAATATGTATATGTATACTTTCACCCAGGGCTGCAGTGGCGGCTGGCTCCAGGCTGCCCCTTCCGTTCCTGCTTGGCCAGGTTGTCTCATATATACCTGACTTCCCGACTGCTGCGTCTCTGCTACTTACCAGGAGAGAAAGGAGACAGTGGGGAGGTTGGTGTGGTACAAACACACTGGTGAAGCCAACCCAGTGCTTCCTCCCTCCTCCCGCTCCTGGTAAGCTGCAGCAATTCAAGTCAGGAGGTCAAGTGAGTGCCACAGTGCTACCACACCATCTGCTCCTGCACTTCTGATATTTCAAAGTACCTGTCTTCACCACAAAGTTCAGCAAGACACTGAGTCGGAGGCTGTGGAATCACTACCCAAGGAACCCAACTGGCTTCCTGACTCTTAAGCCTGTCACTGGAGACCAGGGAGCCGCTGAACCCAAGATTGGCAGGTGGGGAATCCCTGGACCAGATCCCACAGAGAGCCAAAGTGAGGAACCGTGAGGGCTTCCTTCCTCTGGATCCAAGGAACCAAGTGCCCCCCCCAAAAAAAAAAAACTTCCTCACTGGTCCAGCAGAAGAAGAACCACACCAGGTCATGGAACACAGAAGAAATGGAAGCCACTGTAGTTCTAAAAATGGACTGGGGCCTAGGATACGTGGACAGAGATTCAGGAGGCCTTAGTCCACTGTTAGCTTCCCTCAGAGAAAGTTGCTCAGCCTTGAGTCTACAAGGAGAGGGAATATAGAGGCTTTGGGGGAGCAAGGTGTTTTTAAAGTGACAAATTGTAAAAATGGTCACTTGTGATGACTGATCTCCCAGGATACTAAGGCCACCTTTTGACCTACACAAAGGATGGGGGATGTGATGAGGATACATAATAATGGAAAGCATAAAGGATGGCATCCGACCCAAACATCTAATCTTTTTTTATCAGACAAATGTTCCTGCATGTGAGAAATTTCCTCCTTTAGATCTATCAGCCCCTCAGGCAATGTTTAAACCATTCTTTTAAAGAGAGTGATCCTTCCAAGTCTTACTAGCAGTTCATTTGATTTTAATAGCACCTGAACTTTGCCTCTGAGAATCCCATAACAGCTGCTGTTGTCCAACTGCTTCCTCCATGTCCAATCCTCTTAAAGCTCTCTGTGGACGCATGTGCTTGCTCCCTCTGATGCCGCACAAAGCCTCAGAAAGAATTCAGCTAGCTGGTCTGATTATTTTTAAAGGCAGAACTATAATTTCAGCTCCGCCAGCTCCGTTGTTTTGGAAACACTGGTTGTTCAGCAAGCCAAGAGAAAGGTTGCGCAGAGAGGCCTCGAATGGAATCTCATTTGTTCCAGTGTAATTCAAAATTGGACAGACATCACCACATGTGATGATAACCCAGGAAGAAATGCCCATGTTTATGAATTGCTATGAACATCTAGGATGTCCTTTTCTTGTGAAAGGGAAATGAACTAGAACTTCCATTATGGAGCAGTTTTTCAGTTCAATATAGTAAAAACTAGTGTATGTAATGGGTCACCAAGCTTTTGGAGGCCAGTGAATTTTGAGGCTACACTCAGGGGTGGCCGGTGCGCTGCCTGCTTGTGCAGTGGGGGGGGGGGAGTTTAGAATGAATCCTGGTTTTATTGAGGGTACTGAAAATTCGCAGATGGGTGACGATTTGGGAGCTCCCTCATGGAACAGCAGTTCCCAAGCTTGCCTGAGGTGAAGAAATGAAGATGAAGTAAGTATAAGTCTGTAGAGTTGATAAGCTGAAAAGTATTTTTTTTTCAAATTCACCTCAGCCACAAAATTGCAGTACAGCCTCAGACGAGCACTGTTCTGGGTCCCGAGACAATATGAGTATATAATAAGAGCGCTGGTTTGGCCTCTGGGGTTGTTGTGACTTGCAAGACAATGTATATGTCATATGAACTCCTAAAAGGTGCTACATGCTGATGCACCACAACCCTGTGCATGTTTACTAAGAAGTAAGGTCCATTTTGTTCAGTAGGGTTGACTCCCAGGTAAATGTGCAACCTTATTATTACTTGAGAGACTTGCTTATCCCTTCTGCACCAAGCAGATTGCTGTGGTCTGCAGGATAGAGGCTCCTACAAGTTCCAAGCATCTCAGTAGCCAGCTCCACAGTAACTCAGAGCAGTGCTTATAGTGTGGTTGCCCCTGTTTTGTGCAATAGCACTGCTGCCAAGACATGATAGGCACCCACTTTCTGCACTTCCTGGAAACCGTGGAAGACATTTTTGTTCCAAGAATTTTTCCCAAATGGATAGCATGGGTGTCCACTTGTTGGCATTTTAGTCATGTTTCAAATATATTTGTTGTTTTCATTTTTGAACTGTTTTAATTACAGTGGTACCTCGGGTTAAGAACTTAATTCGTTCCGGAGGTCTGTTCTTAATCTGAAACTGTTCTTAACCTGAGATACCACTTTAGTTAATGAGGCCTCTCACTGCCACCGTGCCGCCCCGTGATTTCTGTTCTCATCCTGAAGCAAAGTTCTTAAACAGAGGTACTATTTCTGGGTTAGCAGAGTCTGTAACCTGAAGCATATGTAACCTGAAGCATCTGTAACCCGAGGTACAACTGTATTTTATGTGTAAATAGCCTTAAGATGCTGGTTTAGAAGGTAATTGTCATCAACAACAACAATTACTAGAGAGTTGATTCTGATGGAGAACAAAGACAGAGCTGTCCCCAAACCCCCTGATGATTACTCCCAGCAAGTTCATATAGACGTCAGATAGTATGGGGGAGACCATGTATTTGACTACTGATCGACAGGGGATGGTGACTGATGGCATCAAAAGCTGCCGAAAGATCAAGGAGAATTAATAGGGTGGCAGTCCCCACCTGCCACCCGTCCTTCCTGAAATACAGGTCATCAATCAATCAAGGTGATCCACAGTGTTCCAGTGGTGAAACCAGGTCTGAAGCCAGACTGAAATGGGTCTAGGTGATTGGCTTCCTCCAAGCAGATGTTTGGAGCTGAACAGCAGCCACAACCCTCTCAAGCACCTTGCCCAAAGAGGGAATATTAGCACCTGGATTATTGTTGTCACATACTTTCAGGGAGGACTTCTTAAGGAGACAGTGTCTCCTTCATGGCCAGAGACACTATCCTTCTCTCAATGGCACACCCACCTCTCCCTGGACACAGCCAATCATTCCCTCCAGCTATCATGTTATAGGGAGGGTTGTTGTTTGTTTTTCTGTTTTGGCAGATTTCTCTTGATTCTCGGTGTTGCTAGTCAAAAATGGAGAGATGCCAATCTAATTGCAGGTTCAACAAGCTACTCCTCTATTCCCTGCCGACCTCACAGCACACATTTCAAAGAGAAAACCCAAAGAGTGTTCTCCTATGGCTGACTAACCCAGGGTTTTCTCAAACAAAGGCATGACCTACATCAATCAACAAGAGCAAAGTATGTGAGCACAACCTCGCTGTGTCATTTGACAGCTTAATATTGTGAGCAAACAAGCAGGTGCCTGTCTTTTACACACCATTTACTGGCTTGCAGACAAGCCACATTTGATTTCCCTTGACATTGTTTATGGGGAGAAGGAGTATCCTTGCAGCCTTCAGAATGCAGATGCCGTTTCTCAGCTCCCTAATTTCTGCTTTATATTTCGTTGGTGGCAGACCAGTGTAGGGCAGAGATTTAATTCATTCGAGGTTTATTCATGCCAGAACTAGGGAAACCATGGTGCTGTTGGACTCCCAACTCTCAACAGCTCCTCAGCCAGCATGGCCAGAGTTCAGGGGTGATAGTGGCTGTAGTCCAATAGTCTCCCCATCACTACTTTAATATGTTTCCAATCCAGATGTCAACAAGGAAGCACATCTGCTCATTTCTTTCCACCCTTGTACTTCAAGCAAAGAGCAAGCAAGAGAGGTAGTGTAGTAAGAATTGTTATAAGCCGGATTGGTGTAGTGGTTAGAGTGTTGAACTAGGACCTGGGAGACCAGGGTTCAAAACTCTACTCTGCCATGAAGCTCATTGGGTGATCTTCTTGTAAGTATTAGAAATAATTCATACTTCCTGTAGAATACATATTGCTGCTGCATATATATATTTGCCAGGATACACACACACACACACACACACACACACACACACACACGATTGATGTATTGATGTTTGACAGTATTCAGTCCCAACTGAAGCCAACTCTTTTAAATAAATACTCTTGGAGTGTACTTATTACTAAACCTTTACTGTACCTCTTTTTTTATTGAACCCAGCCATTTCAGTCCTCTGAAGGAAACAGATGTACTATTTACATTATTCAGTTTCACTTTGGGTGGTTGAATGTCTTGTTTATACAGCTTAGGTCCAAGATCAACTGAGAACGATGAGAAATATCTAATCTAAAACATGAATCAGGAGTAGGAAAGGTTGTTTTTTTTTAAAAAAAGAAACTTTCAATATTCATGGGAAAACAAAATTCTAGCACATGAGAGAACAAATATGAAATGGCTTAGCTGTCAATTATGGGTTTTCTCCCACTGAGTTATGATCCTTTCCTACCCGCATAAGACGAGGCACCTCGGAATAAGAGTGTGCCAGGGATTTGAAGCAGGGATGCCTACATAGTCTGGTGCCTTTACTTAAATTCTTTCAAACAGAATCACCTTTGCAGCAAATGTGTCTGCTGATGCTGCTTGGGAGCCCAGTCAAGTCCCAGTCATCCTTGTCACAAGTCATCCTTGTGAAACAAGAGTTTTCCACAGGCATCATTGTGAGCTCTTTGGCAATTGGCATAAGTGCACCTCTCTCCCACTAGTTGACAGAATGCCTTCTCTTCATATGCATTGTTGTACATTAGTTTTTCATGCTGCCTTTTGTTGTTCATATATTTATATACAGTGGTGCCTCGCAAGACGAAAATAATCCGTTCCGCGAGTCTCTTCGTCTAGCGGTTTTTTCGTCTTGCAAAGCAACCCTATTAGCGGTTTAGCGGATTAGCGCTATTAGCAGATTAGCAGCTATTAAAGGCTTAGCGGCTTAGCAGCTTAGAAAAAGGTGGGGGAAGCAGGGGGAAATCGGAACACTCGCAAGATGTTTTCGTCTTGCGAAGCAAGCCCATAGGGAAATTTGTCTTGCGAATCAGCTCAAAAACAGAAAACCCTTTCGTCTAGAGGGCAGCAGAAATAGCAATGGGGGCTCGCAGCCCCATGTATTAATACAGTACCGAAGAGCATCTGAAGAGGGCTCTTATTTTGGACTACATGCAATTATACCTCAGCAGCATCTTTATTTCTGGTTGTTATGGAATAGGCACTGCAAGTGCTCTAAAAATGTGCTGCTTTTCTACGGCTTGAACTGACATATATATCCAAGAGCAGAGCTTTAATGCATGTTGTCATTCTTGCCCTATCCTACCCAAAACACTTTGCCCCTCTGCACCAGAATGGCATCCCTGGAAAACCCTCCCTCTTTATTGATGGTTCCCGCCTCTTCCCCTCATCTTTCAGCGACAATGAATGCCGTACAAACTGAGCAGAATATCAATAAATGTTTCATCGACCTGAAGCTGAAACACATCCAACGAAATGTTATTTTTAGCTTGTGTGGCGTGCTGGGCTGGAACAATGCAAGCATGGATAAAAAGAGATGGGAACTATTCAGAAGACAAAATGGGAAACGGTTATGCTTTTGGTTATCTTTCAGAGAAAACAAAATGAAGAATATGCATTCATTGGGATATTGGCATGGCCAGGCATCCAAATTTGCCTTCATGTAGGGATGAGGCTTGTGAAATTGCAAAATATCTATGTATCACAATATTTCAAATTGCTGATATAATTGTTTTTAAATGGTGAGGCATTATCTTTGTTTAGCTATACAAGCCAGAACCAAAACAAAGGCATTGCTGGATAAAAATACACTTTGTTACTTCAGTATAGTCCACTTCAGATAGCTGTAAATGAAACTATAATCTGAATACCTACTCCTCAGTAAGAATTCTGCAGATGGCATCAGGACAACCAACTCCTAAGCAACAGTACTATCTAATTTCCACCACTGTTTCCACCCCATATCTATTCCTGGCGGGTAGCAAGTGCATAAATGACTGACATTGAAAGAAGGGTAGACCTGTCAATTCTAGAACACTGTTTTCACAACCCCTTCTCTAGACCATTTTGGAAGTTTTGCTCATGCATTGTAATGATGAGAAGTGAGTTTCACCCTCCTGGATAGCTCTGACCCCAGAACTGCAGGCCTCCCTTTATCCAATATTCACATACCAAGCATAGAAGACTGAAGCCTACCTGTGTAGAGTGATTTGCAGAGATTCCAAGAGTGCTGCACACCAAAGTGAATTCACTTCCTTGCACATCGTTCACACATCAAGCCTGGAACATTTGCAGAGAGATTTCCAGGGGTCCCAAGACTGCTGCCCACCTAAATGAATTCACCTCCTTACTTATATTGGAAGACATCCTTGCCTAATTCATGGAAATCAAGGAAGTGATCACAGTAACACATATGATATTGCAGCAAGGACTACCATCTTTTCCAACTGGCATAGATTGTGAAGTCATTCAGCAGGAACCATATAATGTCTACGTTGTACAACACTGAGCATCCCATTAGTACAGGGTCAACATTTCACAGTAATGATAGTAACATAAAAACTTCATCTGTGGCAGCCTTTGGATATAAGCAATAAAGTTTGTATCTAGCAATACTTAGCATTTATCTTCATGCCTGATTGATTGTTTACAAGATTTTCTCCCCAACCTATCAACAACAAGCTCTCAGATTGGTTTACAAAGTATTTTTGCAATGAAAACATCAACTCTAGTCAGCCAACATGATCAATGGTCAGGGAGTATGGGAGCTGTAGTCCAGCAACATTTGAAGGGCACTATGTCACTTAAAAAGCAGAGACATCACCTTGTCAACAAAGGTCCATATAGTTAAAGCTATGGTTTTCCCAGTAGTGATGTATGGAAGTGAGAGCTGGACCATAAAGAAGGCTGATCGCCGAAGAATTGATGCTTTTGAATTATGGTGCTGGAGGAGACTCTTGAGAGTCCCATGGACTGCAAGAAGATCAAACCTATCCATTCTTAAGGAAATCAGCCCTGAGTGCTCACTGGAAGGACAGATCCTGAAGCTGAGGCTCCAATACTTTGGCCACCTCATGAGAAGAGAAGACTCCCTGGAAAAGACCCTGATGTTGGGAAAGATGGAGGGCACAAGGAGAAGGAAACGACAGAGGACGAGGTGGTTGGACAGTGTTCTCGAAGCTACCAGCATGAGTTTGACCAAACTGCGGGAGGCAGTGGAAGACAGGAGTGCCTGCCGTGCTCTGGTCCATGGGGTCACAAAGGGTTGGACACGACTAAACGACTAAACAACAACAAATGTCAGTAGCAACTGATGTGGAGTGGCAGCACTGTGGAGCTATCCTCATGACACCAACTTCACTCCAAGCACACCTGGGACAAAGCAGCAGTGAGGTAGGGGCCCTACAGACACAGTAGGGGAGCTAATCCAGTGCTCCTACTCACAAGTACACAGCCGCAACCTCACCTTGCTATGCCCCACCAGGTAAGCCTTCCAGGTAAGCCACAGCAATGCCAGTGTTGGGAGGGGCAGTTTCACGATGCTGCCCCACCCAAACTCATGTTTTAGTGGATAACGATATTGTAAAGGCTAATTACTTAATCATCAATATAGCTCAACTGAATACAGTAATGAAAACCAAAATAGTACCCCAACTGTGAATAAGGAAATGGCTTCTCCAGCGACTAAAATTGCCAAAACTTATCATGACCCATTTATCTCCATTCATAATCCAATTCAGAAACAAGCCGGGGAGTGTTATGACTTTTGCTATGAATGAAGGCAAATGTTCTTGGAACCCACACATTTCCGAATACACTGTATTTTAAGCAGCAAGACAAGCAAAGAGGTTAAAGGAGATAATGGATGGGCCACAATGAAAGCCATGATCAAGCTCGATGGTTTTCATCTGGAACCCATTGATCTCAGGAAGCATTAGAGGTCTCCAAGTCCATTTTCATCCCTCTGAGTCATCCTCATTAAATTCAAAGGAGCCCAGAACATCTGTGGAACTGTAAATTGAATTTTAACACTCAAATGAACAGCGACCAAATGCAGTCGCCTGTGCCTGATGTAAAGCCGTGGGGGGAAGGGGCGGATGGGAAAGAGTTTGCGGCCTGAAGGAGGGAATTGCCTGAATCAGAAACAGAAATCTGAATTCAGTTAGAAGTTGCAGGCATGAGAGACACCAGATCTGGAATTTAATTTCCAACACCTGACTTGACATGTAGACCTTCATTTCAAATCCCATATCCCCACTGCAGTAATAATTACAGTGGTACCTCGGGTTACAGACGCTTCAGGTTGCAGACACTTCAGGTTACAGACTCTGCTAACCCAGAAATAGAACCTCGGGTTAAGAACTTTGCTTCAGGATGAGAACAGAAATCGCGGGGCGGCAGCGGGAGGCCCCATTAGCTAAAGTGATACCTCAGGTTAAGAACAGTTTCAGGTTAGGAACAGACCTCCAGAACAAATTAAGTTCTTAACCTGAGGTACCACTCACCATGAACGCCTCCCTTGTTCTCTTATAATGGCAATGGTGCCCACCTGAGAGGTGGCAAATTCCACCTGGGGGCGGTAGCCCTGGTGCTAAGGTTACCATGACTACAATTCTAAAGGCACTCACCTGGGAGTAAGTGCCACCAAACTAAATTGGGCTTACTTATGTGATGAGACATCAGAGAGTTCCAACAGAAAGGGAAACTGGAGCAGAAGTGGCCAACATCACTTACATGTCCCACATCTGCAACAGAAATCAACCCAGCAAATGCAGTCGGTATTCACTGTTGCTGCTGCTTTCAGGATCTGTAAGTTTTCCCCATTCTCACTTGTGCTTCCTTTGCACTTCCTAGCAACTTCCTAGCAACTGGTATTCAGAGCCACATCACTTCTGTCGTCTCTAGAAAGAAATACAGAAGTTGAAGAAGCAGCAAGGAGAAGTCTGTTGGAAAGATAAAGTAGAAATTTCTCAGAAGGAACGGTGTGGCCTAGCTGGGGAATGTAGAGAAGGCCGAGTGCAAATATGGGAAAGAGAAAGACACACTTTGCTTTAATGTTTAAGGAAGAAGCTGTAATATTCAACTAAGTAAAAACTAAGCCCATGCTTGGATAACCATGTGAATGTAAATACTTTGCATATATTCTTCTTTAGCTATATGTTCAGTTTATGAAAATTTTAACCAGCGTATGGACATGGTTTTAATTTCAAGAAAAGAGTCAGTATTGCCCATGATTTGATTGCAGTTTAGCTACTCTGTCAACACACCCTTTATAGAAAATAGAAAAGCAAAGAATAGGCCTTTAAGTTGAAAAGGTGGTTTGCTTATTGAAAGGTAAAGAGCAAGCATGCTTTCGGCTCAGTATAGGTCAAGTCATGCACTATAAATGTCCTTATTTTGTTTTGCTCCTTCTAGAAAAGGAAACTGGGTTTGGGGATTTTATTATTTTGATTTTTTGGGATGCATTGCAGGAGATGTTTGCCTAAGGATTACGTCGAAATCAACCTAATTTTCCGTTCCCCTCTCCTGCGTCAATGAATAACAGTTTTCCAAATTAGTGTTTGCTTTGTTTCCTCAGTGAACGATGAAAGTCAAGTAACCCTGAATTTATCAATTTCATCTTGTGGGTTTGCTGCAGACGATTAGCTAGTCTGCTGGTGTTTTCAGAGTAGGCATTCATATATAATCTATGCATGCTTTATTTAATATTTATGAAATAATGACTAGGTATCGTTAAATGCATTAATAAGTTATCTGGGAACATTTTTACAAAATACATTAGGAATAAATTGCTAACAAACAGGACTGTAGCGTACAGCAATATTGTATGTAGCAGCCTTTAAAAAAAACAACAGAAGTCAGATTAGCATGGGGGAGCTCACTAACTCAGTAGCATAATGAACCTTGGGTACCTCCATTTAAAATGATAATTCACAGTGCTGAGGAACAGTCCTGTCCAAGAATCTCGAGAGGGGCTCCTCAAGTCACACGAGGTTCTCCATCAAGGGAAGTCGTCTACATACATAGAGTAGGTTTTCCTCCACAGGAAATCTCTCAAATATATGGGCAGCACATGAAAGAGCCAATGGGGATGTGATGGCGGTGAAGGCAAGCGCAACCCTACTCTCTCACTCGCAGAATTGTTGACTGTGTCAGGGGAATATCCAGATTGGCCTTATGTCAATCTGTTTCCTTTGGAAGGTTGTAGACCACTGGTTCTCAACCTGTGGATCCCCAGATGTTGTTGGACTACAACTCCCATCATCCCTGAGCTCTGGCCTTGCTA
Organism: Podarcis vaucheri; assembly: GCF_965113315.1. Classification (NCBI taxonomy): domain Eukaryota; kingdom Metazoa; phylum Chordata; class Lepidosauria; order Squamata; family Lacertidae; genus Podarcis; species Podarcis vaucheri. The sequence goes on from NC_138761.1 coordinate 95,426,844, forward strand.
GCTAGGGGTGATGGGAGTTGTAGTCCAACAGCATCTGGGGACCCACAGGTTGAGAAAAGCTGTTGTAGACTCTCCTTCCTTGGAGGTTTTCAAGCAGAGGTTGGTTGGCCATCTGTCATGGATGCTTGAGCTGAGATCCCTGCATTGCAGGGGGTTGGACTAGATGTTCCTTGGGGTCCCTTCCAGCTGTACAGTTCTACAATTCTATGTTTCATTGTGCTGTTAACATGCATCCCAACAGCAACGGCTTCATTGAGTTACTCCAAATATATACATTTGGAGGGGTAGACCCTTGCAGCAGCAGCAGCAGCAGCAGCAGCAGCAACAAAATTATTGTAGCACCTCAAAGACCGTTGCATATATTTTATTTGATGCACACAGCTAAACTAATTCCTCGAGTCTTTCGGCTACGGTGAAGTGGGGATTAATGGTGCTGAAACACACAAATAAACACAGGTGAAAGAATTTCATTTTTTGTCTTCCACACATGCTGCGTGGTCTGCCAAACAAAAGGTGAAATTAAAGAAATGGCAAGGATTCTGCAAGGATGGTTTCTTCCCCCTTTTTTCAGTCTGAGGTCATGTGTAGTGATGAGGAAAGTGGGAAATAGATATGGGCTAACACATCCCCTTAGCCATTATCCCTGAAACCCCTCTCTTCTAATCCTCAGGATCTTCTAAAACCACCAGGCCAGATGGTGCAGTGATTTTCTCGAGTGCTCCAGTATCCACTAGGGTTTATCACTGAGCAGGTTTCTTTTTATTGATGTCGGATATTTGCCACATACTGGCAGAATCCACTGCTTGTGAACATTTAACTCCACTTGTGGCACTGAGAACAAACCTGCATTCATGTCATATAGAGCTTGCTGGTCCTGTGGGCTGAAAAGTTCCTGTGTGTCGTGAAAGCAACAGTCCCTGTGGTGCTGTCCCAGCAGGCTTGCTTTAATTCCTTTCAGAAATGGCACTTAACACTGGCTGCATTCAAATGTGGGACTTATTGCTAACTAATTGTTAGTTTTGCTGGTTATAATGCTAACGCTTCTGTCCTGATTGCTAATATTCCTGTTGCTTTATGGAGGGGCGGCTTTTCCATCGATATACCACCATGTCATGCTAAATTTCATTCCTACCAGTGGCCATGGTGTTGTCAGTTTGCATTTCTTAGTACAGAAAATATTGATCTGATGTGTAGAGATTCTGATTAATTCAAGAGTGTTCTGGAAGGTTTCTTTCCATATGAAAGAAACAGGCAGAAGGTTCTTGTTTGGGTTATTCCTTCTGAGAAGCTATGTACATCTGGCTTGAAATGGTTCTGTTATCTTTCTGCCAAGGTCATGCTGACTATAATAGTAAAGCCAGAAGGAGCCTGGGTCTCATTTGCTTTCTCTTTCTGACTCTTTGTTCTAGTGTGGTGTTCTGTATGCTATAGTGATAAGGTTTAGTCTTATTGTAAGTTTTATTGTAAGTGCTGCAACTGGATTTCTTATGGACAGTGCCAATCCTGAATGTATTGGATTTGTGACCATTATGCTCATTTGCCTTCAGTAGCAGTAAAGCTCTGCTGAATGAAGTACAATTGCCTCTGGTCTATTTTTTTGGAACTCTGCATTGTGTTTAAGTTTTCCCTTCCCCAGCGCGACAGGTGTAACACAACAATGAACATCATTTGGCATGTTGTCACTCATGTGCGTTTCTGTTCCACCATGTGGTATGCCTAACTACTGTCTGAAACTTATTTACACAAGCAGTAGGTGGGTGACCCATGAAAACACATGGGAAACTCCCGTGTTATTCCAGGTCTCCAGGGTTGCAAATGGATTTTGTCCAGTGCTAGAAACGAGTGCTAAACTTCTGCTAGGTTTCCAGAAGTGGCTTTTGCATTGTGTGAAAGATCACACAAAACATGAAAAGCAACAGATATGGAAACATTAGGAAGACAGGACAGAGTGTTGTCTGAATGCTGTCTTTGTCTCTTGGTTCATGGGCCCTAGCAGCAGCTGATATGGAAAAGCTTGAAGATGCTACTTTTGCTCATCTTCAATTCACCTGAGCATGGCCAGCATGAGACTGCTCTCTTCCAGAAACTGTAGGCCTGCCAAGTGTTGCATCTCATCTAGCATACGCCTGTATCTTTCCTGCTGCTGCCATCCCATTTCTGCAGGAGAGTACCATGCCACTTGCATCTACAGCCGAGGGAAAGGTGCCATAAGTTCTCTGCTGGGAACTGTTAGTTCCAAATGCCTCTTTTCCTATTCTCCAAGTCCTCTTAGCTAAGAGTGAGGGCAATGACCAATATCATCCTTACCAGTCCCATCTGATAGGCTAAATGAGGTCGTGCCAATCCAAGAATGTAAGAATCCTAAGAGAAGAAGGAATTTTGCTCGCCAATGAACGGTTTCAGAAGCTGCAGAAATACAGAACACTATAGGAAAGTAAAATAATGATTGAGTTGGACTGATAAAGAAAAGTGTGACATGTTAAAGCATTTAGGATCCACCATGGGGTGATGGGAAGTTGTTATAGAAATTGTGTATAAGGAAAAAACTAAGAATATGGGAATATGTATTTTTCTTGTTCTGAATGTACACATTCTTTGTGAATAAAGCATGAGGAGGAGGAGGAGGAGGAGGAGGAGGAGGAGGAGGAGGAGAAGAAGAAGAAGAAGAAGAAGAAGAAGAAGAAGAAGAAGAGGAAGAAGAATGGTTTCAGAAGCATCAATGCAGCAGGCTCTAATATAACAGAGCACAAAACCAACATGGAATGATCCCATTCATTAATTCTCCTTATCTGCAGGAGAATGCGGCAAAGAAGACCTAACCATGGGTGGGAGGACAAATGGCAGAGAGACTTTCTCCCTGTCTTCTTCCTAGTTGTGCCTCAACCGAGAGAAGAGAGCCTGCATTTTTGAAGTGTATTTGATGATGCTGAGAACACTGCAGAAAAAGATGCCTGCTCCTCAAAATCTTTTATCTGCACCATTTCAAAGGCAGAATTTCCATTTCCAAATGCAAACCACCAAAACCAGTAGCCGCAAATACAAGCCTGCACCATTGCTTCCACTTCTTGCCTCGGCTTCCCATTTCTAACTTGAGAAGTGGATTTAGATGGAGCTATATCTTTTTCGTAAAATGTAGGAAGTATGTGCACCATGGACTATAATTACAGAAGTGGAAGAAGAGGAACTACTTATTTTTGTGGGTTTCTTTATATCGAACTGCTTTTCCCACATCCTCTGCTGTGCAGTAACTATGCCAGCACATTTTTTTTTCATTTGTGGCAAGAAGCTGAAAGCTCCTGAGGTGGATTGCTTCCTCTAAGCCTTTTGCTTCCATGACAAATGAGAAGTGAAAAGAGATTTCTTCTTCATCAATGGAAGCTGCTCAGGGTGCTACTTAGAAATGAGGGAGAGAGAGAGAGAAGGTGGTAAAAGTGGACCGAGCTAAGCAAAGACGGTCCAGATGGAGAGCCATTAACAACAAGAGGACTAGGCCTGTGGACTAAGAGGTTCACTAAATACCTATATCCCTTTTTTAAAAAAAAACCAGCTCCCCCCCAACTTTGAGCTAAGTGTCCAAGATGTAGATGAACAATAGATGAACTTTTTGAGGGGAAGTTAAAAACTTACTGAAAAACTGGCCTTATTTTATATAAACACGCACACATGCGCAAACACGTGAGCATAAAACTTAAAGGTCTGTGCCAACATTGCCAATCAGGAACGAACTCTCAGAAAAAGCTTGTCAAATAAAGTTCACCATAAATAACAATTCCAAATCAAACCGAGAGAGCTCAGTCATCACTAATATTCAGTGGACCAGAACTCCTTTGCTACGTTTTATAAACAGACAACATTCATTCAACAGTAAAAAGTAAAGAGACTTTTCTCCTCCACTCACCAATTTAAAGCTGCATTTCTCTGCTGTGTACTGAATCTGTAATATGACCAGCTATCTAAAGGCAGCTTATGTTCTCTCTGTATTGTAGCCCCTCCCTGTTTTGTGATAGACCCAAATTCCACAGGCAAATAAAGGAAAGAGAAATCTACAGAATTTAGGAGAACACGGGGGGGTGGGGGGTTCTCCAATGGTGGTGATCCAAAATGTTCCAGCAGCACAGAGATCCAACTCTAGCTGTACAGTAGGATAGGATGGGGAACCTGTGGCCCTCCAGATGTTGTGGGATAGCAACTCCATGACCATTGGTCTTGCTGACTGGGCTTGATGAGTGTTGTAGTTGCCCCTTGGGGTCCCTTCCAACTCTGTAATTCTACAATTCTATTATTCTAGCCACCCAAGAGGGAGAGGGAGGGAGGGAGGGAGCCAAGCCCTACATTAAATGTGATAGGTACATTGTTGATGAGTTATATAAAAAGTTGCTATGGCACAAACCATTCTGAGGCTTACAAAAGAGTACTTTTGTAACTACAGGAAAGGAGTGGAAACTTCCTTGGACTTATCCAACAAATATGTGCATTTTTAGACATAACTGGAACCAGGTACAATTTGGAGAGCATCATGTGTGCATGTTCGCCTGGAGAAACAGCCCATGAATCACACAGTCTTACATAAATATTGTCCTTGCAATGCTACCAGTATTGGTCTAGTCTCATGTTTCCAACTATGCAAGGGCTTGCTGCAAAAGCAAGCCACGCACAAGCTAATCCCTCCAGCCAACTTTCCAAGAGAGCTGTGTGTTTGCAGACTGACACAACTCAGAAAGGCTGCAGTAATTATTTCCTATATTCTCTTTCTTTGCCCTGAGTCAGTCTGAGTATTTATCGCCACTGCCTCAGCTGTTTTTCAGATGTGGTCTCTGAAACACGCTGTGAGAAGGACTCATCTTACCTCTGTGATAAGAGAATCCTGCTTTCCATGCTCACAAGCTCTGGGGTCCAATCCCTGGTTTCTCCAGGTACAAGCATCTCAAGAAGAAAGACCATCACCTTGGAAAACCACTGCCACTCTGAGAAGACAACAGGCTTAGCAGGTTAGATGGGTGGACTTATAATCCTCCTGATGTTGTTAGACTCTATCAGCCCCAGTCAGCATGGCCAATGGCCTGGAATGTAGAGCATCCAGAAGCATCTTTGGGACCACAGGTTTACCACCCCAGACCAACAGAACCTTCTCAGCTTTAAAACACTAATGGAGAACACAAGGTGAATCTTCCAATGTGGAAAGGATATTTTCTGCTGTGTTTCAAAACAGCATAATTAGCAGGTGGTCCTTTGCCCAATTCCACCAATGCCGCAGTCTTGCTTTAAGCTAAGAGCCATTTGAGCTCAGCTGGGTTTAGTTCCAAATAAATCTGTTTAGAATTAAGTGAAAAGAAATATGCCTATGACCTGTGCTTCTGTTTATCCCCAAGAAATATGTGAGGCTGAATTATAATTCATTTCATTTTTCTACTCTGGAAATGTGCTATGCTGCAGCAACCAATGAACAGAGCCATAAAATATACCAAATGCCTCAGGGTTTCTTTGGTGCCTTCAACCATCTTTGATCCCCCATTGCCTCCTGCAATGGCCACCAGAAGCTGTGAGACGCAGCAGCCTAGTATAGCCTAAATGCTGACTGCTTTGATAGCCAATTCCATACCAGGAGATTGAGCTGCAGAGTGGCACTTAGGAGTCATAGAATCATAGAATTGTAGAGTTGGAAGGGACCACCAGGGTCATCTATAGTCTAACCCCATGCAAGGCAGGAATCTTTTGCCCAACATGGGGCTCAAATCCACAACCATGAAATTAAGAGTCTCGTGCTCTACTGACAGCATCTGGTTGTTAGATGATGGGAGAATGTGAGGGCATGTGGACTTATATATGTACACCTTTGCCCTACTTAAGTAACTATTGTACCATTGTCTATGTTAGTGTGTCTTAAATGTATTATAAACCTCCTTGAGAAAATTTGATTTAGGAGATGGGATATCAATACTCCAAAGCAAATATTTTTTTAAAAAAATTCTTTGCAAAACTCAAAAATCCAAATCTGCTGAGGTACAGAGCATAGTTCCTAAGACTGTCATGTCCTATTTCTCAAGCATGGCATCCAAATCACAGCCCCCGTTTGAAAATATAAACTATTGCATTTGGCACAAGCGAAACTTTGGAATGCAAGTCATTTTTTGCCTCATATTTTGTCTGCCAAGTCAGCCCATACCTTTTATTTTGGTCTCATACAATTTAGGCTTATATGAGGGTCTGGTTTCAGTTAAGGCTAAATAGATGGCATTGGACAAAAGGCTCAGAGAGGTCTATGAATAATACTGGAAACTGCATCCACTTCCCAATGCCGCAAGCATGTTTAAATACCCAAGCCAAAGTTAATCTTTTGAGTTCCAGGAGATAGGGAAAAGTGGTTATTTTAAACACAAAGGTCTTACATATAAATACATGTGGTATCATTCCCAAAACACTGAGGCAAAGAAAATCATATATGATTCAACCTACCCTTGTGTCTGCATGCATTAACTGTCTCTGAAGACCTTGGTAATTTAAAAGGCAGCTCGGAAAATAAGAGGAAATAATAATAACATTAATCACTTACTGATACCTATCTTGGTGGTATTTGGGGGAACGCAAGGGCAAAATTGGATTCTAAAAGGACTTGAAATGTTCCCTGAGGTGCTTCTACTTTTTTGTGTGTTTATCTTTGGACTTTATTAGAAGCCACTCAGAAATGAAAGATTGCATCCTCAGTTCAAAAAAGAAATGCCCAGGGTTCAGAATTCAAGGTTATGTGAAACGCTGAAAGGGTTGGAAGACAGGTTTTGCTGTGCTTACAACTCCAGTTACTTTGCTGGCAGAAAGTGAGGAGGAATTAAAGAACCTTTTAATGGGGGTGAAAGAGGAGAGTGCAAAATATGGTCTGAAGCTCAACATCAAAAAAACGAAGATCATGGCCACTGGTCCCATCACCTCCTGGCAAATAGAAGGGGAAGAAATGGAGGCAGTGAGAGATTTTACTTTCTTGGGCTCCATGATCACTGCAGATGGTGACAGCAGCCGCCTGCTTCTTGGGAGAAAAGCAATGACAAACCTAGACAGCATCTTAAAAAGCAGAGACATCACCTTGCCAACAAAGGTCCGTATAGTAAAAGCTATGGTTTTCCCAGTAGTGATGTATGGAAGTGAAAGCTGGACCATAAAGGGGGCCACCAGGTGGCGCGTTGGAAGATGGCCAACAATAACATCTCTCTGACCCATACGAGGTACTAAGGGGCTGCTATGGGAAGTATGCAGTCTTCCTAATCCCCCCAGGATGCGAGGGGAAACTGTCCTGCCAGCGGTGTTCACAATGCACCCCCTGAAACGAGTGACGGGGGTGCTGAACACTTGGCACAGGCCCTCGGTGAAGCCAGATCTTCCTGACGCCGATTCCAATCAGCGTGTGCTGGTTGCTGCAGCTTGGAATTATAATTGGAAACATACGTTTGGAAATGAAGCTGAAAGCACATACATCAAGTAAAGCTCGACTGATAAGACTGCTGATTAATGGATCTCTGCGACCAGGAGTGACGGACGGATAAGTAAATCTTCTGATAAATTACCATAAGGAGACTGTATGTTTGGAACGAAGGGAGGGTGGAGGAAAAAAATTCTCTTTTTTCTGCATGATGTGACATTAATAACCCTTCACCCCAGATAGAAACAAGATCATCGCATTTCTATGAATCACAGGCAGGATTTTAAGGACTATGTGGGACGGAATATAACAGGAAAGAAGACTGGAGAACGGTGAGAAAAGGGGGAAAATTTTATGACGCAGTTAAAAAATGGCGTCTCGCCATGACAGGTCTGCCGGAGGAAGAAGGACTGGGGGAGGAGAATCAGGACTGTTTGATGAGAAGGAATGCTGGAATGTAAGCTTGACCTGACAGAACCCCCAGACTCATTTGATTTATTCGGTAAGCCTGAGAAAAATAAAGGACAGATCGGAGATTAATTTTGTTTATGGAAGCATTGTACGGAGGCTGTCCTGGATCGATATGATTTTTGGAAGAGTACAAAACCCACATAGAATGCCAGCTTTCAACCTGCTTGTGAAAATCATCAGAGATCGCAAAGAAAGGAATTTATGATAACAACAAGAAGAGAAAGGAAGTAATAAAGGACTATCCGGATCAAACTGGATAGAACTGTCTAATTAATGCAGTAAGATAAGTGATGCTGTTTTGGACTCAAGCTGAGATTGATGTATGGGTACCCCCCAACAAAATTTAAAATTTGGCTGCATAATTTGGAATCAATGTGATACGGATAATGTGATGTGATTGGCCTGTTAATAAAAATTATTTTTTTAAAAAAAGAAAGCTGGACCATAAAGAAGGCTGATCGCAGGAGAATTGATGCTTTTGAATTATGGTGCTGGAGGAGACTCTTGAGAGTCCCATGGACTGCAAGAAAATCAAACCTATCCATTCTTAAGGAAATCAGCCCTGAGTGCTCACTGGAAGGACAGATCCTGAAGCTGAGGCTCCAATACTTTGGTCACCTCATGAGAAGAGAAGACTCCCTGGAAAAGCCCCTGATGTTGGGAAAGATGGAGGGCACAAGGAGAAGGGAACGACAGAGGACGAGGTGGTTGGACAGTGTCCTCGAAGCTACCAGCATGAGTTTGACCAAACTGCGGGAGGCAGTGGAAGACAGGAGTGCCTGCCGTGCTCTGGTCCATGGGGTCACGAAGAGTCGGACACGACTAAATGACTAAACAACAACATGGCTGAATGAAATGATAAAAGGCAGGGATGGGGAACCAGGCAGCTCCAGGCAGCACGGCCATTGGCCAGGGATGGTGGCAGTTATAGTTCAACAATGTTGAGAGGGACAAAGGTTCCCTTGATCAAGGATTTAGCGCTGGAAAGGAAAACACAAGTGCGAGGGAAATGGGCATCCAATCTTCATCTAAGAAGTCTCTTTAGCATTTGGCAGAAATGCTTTATGCTTAAGGTCTCCATGCTTGTATTCCTTCCTCCTTGCATGGCCTAGATGCTACTGTGCAAATAAATTAACAAAAACAAGCCCTCTTGAAAGGTCACGCTCCTTCTTCCAAACTCTCATATTGGGCCACATTCACACCATGCATTTAATGCACTACGATGCCATGGCTTCCCCCGAATAATTCTGGGAGCTGTAGTTCATTAACGGTGCTGAGAATTGTTTGGCAGCTCCTATTCTCCTCCCAGGGCTACAGTTCCCTGAGTGGCTGAACAGTCAATGCCTCTTCCCAGGGAACTCTGGGGATTTTAGCTCTGGGGAAATAGGAGTGTCCTGACAACTGACAACACCCCTACAGTTCCCAGAATTCCTTGAGGGAAGCCATGACTGCTTAAGTGGAACTGTATGGTATAAATATGCCCTTGGTATGTCATTTAAAAAAACAGATTCAGTCCATAGCATGTGTATGAGAGAGACAGAGTTTTAACGTTTACTTTTCCCTTCAGGTGCAAAATGTTCCAGAGCATCTCCGATTCTAGTTTTAAATCCCCTGGCATATTATGGATCTACTATAATTCTATGTACTACAGTGGTTTTTGCCAATCTGGTGGCCCCCTCAGATGTCTTGGACTACATTTCCCATCAGCCCAAGCCAGCACAGCAATTCTAACTCTGTGGGACTGATGGGATTTGTAGTCCAAAATCTCCAGAGAGCACCAGGTTGGCAAAGGCCTGTACCACAGTATGTTTGTGTGTGTTTAGCTGACTCATATCTCTCTCCATGCTTGCATGAGCGGGAAGCCAGTTTTAAATCAATCACATATGGGTGAGCAACACTGCTCTTTCTCATTTACCTCCTGTATAAATAGACATTCTTATATAACATGTTCTCGAGGAGCAGCTGAAATACAGATTATTGTTTTTAAAAAAAAAACACTTTTATTTTACTTTCCTTCACTAAATGGTAGTAAGAAAACAAAACCCAGTTTTCCATATTGCATCTGATTTTCTACCCAGTCAGAAGTAAATATATTAAACTAGCCCCTGCCCTCTCCACTTGCCAATCCTGCCCACCCCTTTGCCAACTGTCCTTCCCACACATCTGATCAATTCACCTCCCCTCACACCTCATTCCAACCCACTTTTAAAGGAGAGGCGAGATGCTTCACAGACTGCCTTGCTTAACTGCTGAGTGAAGCATCTCTCTGGCCTGTTAAACCTCTCTGCAGCTGCATTTCATTTCACTGTTGTTCCTTGTGCTGAAGCTGGCATGGCTGCAAACTGCAGCATGACGGCATCCTTACATTTTTATGTCTATAGGAAGATAAAACTTATATGTTCAAAAGGTGCTGGCTAGAAATTAGGCCTTAAACATAAGACACGGCTGCTATACTGTCAGGTATTTTGTTCCAGAAAATTTTTAAAGGTGTCTTTTTAATCTGTAGCCCAGTTTGTATGTAACGCTAAGCCAAACCATGGCTAAGCAAGAATGAGTTAGCATGCAGGTACTGAAGGGGAAATATTGTAGCCACTATGCTCCTGTGGCTGCCCAGAGCTAAGCCATGGTTTGGCTTAGGTCACATAGGCACCATATATTTTAAACACATGACTCCTCCCCTCGTGAATCCTGGGAACTGTTATTCATTCAAGGGGTTGGGAATTGTAGCTCTAGGGGGGTAAATTACAGCTCCCAATATTCTTTGGGGAAACTCGTGTGCTTAATTGAATTTTTAAGAAACAGTGAAATTTCCACCACAAAAAGGAATGTGATTCACATTCATCTCACGTGGAAATTATAGGAACTACTTTCAGGTATAATTCCAAAATTTTGGAAGTAATTCAGTCAATTAGTTGATCTAAATTAGCTGATTTCAAGCACCAAGACAAACATGGTTATGGCTTAGCTCCAAGTAGCATGGTGGCATCAGGGCTGGGGAATTGAGCAAAGTGGCCTCAATTCTTCTTCTGAGTACTCACACACACTTCCGTTCACCACTTAGCCGTGGTTTAACTTAGCATTATGCGTGAACCAGGGCTCTCTGTGCTTTCAGCTGATGAAGTTCTCAACAGTTGAATGAAAGCCAGAAGCATTTAGATGTGATGCGGGAGACAAAGTTATAACTGGTATGCTGTACAATGCTGCCCCCTTTTCAGTACTCCATGAGTTAATTCCAGTGCGTATCTCAGATTAATAGAGGATGAAATGGGACTACTAAGTGCACAGAAAGCTCTGGTATGCCCCCTAAAAGATCAAGTTTAGGCCCATACTAGAGCTTTATTAATATTTATCACACCCTTGTCTTAGATAATTATTCTACCATTCATCATGAATAAGCACTATCATTCTAGCTAGAGCCTGTTGTCATTTGCAATTCAAGTTAATGGATTTCTCCAGCCTTCTTGCTCTAGGATTCCTTTCATGGGGGTTTCTGAGAATCAAACAAAAAGGTCCTGCTGCGAGCTCCACCTTCACTGTCAAAATTCCTTAGGATGTTTTTACACATCTCCTAAAGGCATCATTTGCAAGCGGAGGTGATAGCCCAGATAATAGCTCAGCACTGAGTCAGGTAGAGCTCATCCGCTTAATTCTGCTGATCCAACTGAGACACTGAGCTCTGTGTTTACATGACCCTTACTTCCAGTGCTCCTCCTTCAGTGGCTTCCCTTGCCAGCAGGGAAAATCCTGTAGATTTTTTTTAGGGTCAATTTGTTCAAGATAGTGCAGAAAGATTTGTATCATTGGGATTTTCCTCAGGTCCATAGTCTCCCAGCAAGACAGTTTGAACAGTTACCTATAACCCTTTCACTGTCCGTTATACCATGCCCTCATAATCTTTGGGTCTGAGAAGCATTCCATAAATATAGTAAATAAATGAATTAAAAGAACATTACAGGAAGGGTGGGTGATTGTGAAGCAAAATGCATCTTTGCTCAATTAAGGAAACTTTTGAAGTTGGTCTGTCTGTGAAATAGCAAGGAGTATTCAAGGAGTGCGGCCTAGGAATGCCCCCAGGCTGGGCAAAGCCTTGTCTCTTGTATAGTGAAGATTCAGGTACAACAAGAGGGTCAGTGACATCATCAACACCTTACCATAACAAAAGGTTTTGAGCATGCTAGAAACCTCATGGACATCTCTGCAGCTGCATATCTGGAACTGACAGTCAAATCCATTTCAAATTCTATAATGAAGTTGAAGTGGAAGTTCCAAGCAGTTACATCCATCCTATAAAGGGTTTCAGTTGCAATCCTATACTCACCTACCTGAGAGCAAATCCAACTAAACTCAACAGGACTTGCATAGGAATGTGCCATTATTCTATGTTTAAAACTAGGTTTTTTTAATTATTGACTTGTTGTTGCTGTGGATAGTTTGCTAGTGTTCTAGTCAGTGCTTTTTCCTAAAGAAAAATATGTTTAGGGGTACTCTCATTTTCCTGCTCATATTGAAATGCTGCCCCCCAATGAGGCCAAACTTAGATTCACAAAATGTTTAGGGGTATGCATACCCCTGCGTCCCCCTAGGAAAAAAGTACTGGTTCTAGTTGTATCAGATAAAACTGAAAATTGAGTTAAATAGACCATTTTGTTTAGGAACCAGTTATCTGCTGACATCATAACAAAAATCACAATTAAATCACGGTAAAGTTGCCTTTGTGGCTATATATATATAGAGAGAGATGTTATATAGATATAGGTGGTTTGTTTGTATGAAGCAAGGATACGGACAATGAGATGAACTTTCAAGATGACATGTGAAGTTCAGTATTGATTTTTGCCTTCCTGTGTTTCAAGTTCTGCACAATTGTGTCAGCATAACAAATGGCCTTATTTCATCGTTGAAAATTTTGTTGAGTGTAAAATCCAGGGGTTAGAGACAGACTCTAAATAAATGATGAACAGAAGATTGGCAGCAATATTCCTGCCTGAAATCCATGCAAGTCTTTTCCAACCTAGGGCCCCATTCACCAGGAGTGTCCTTGAGGCAGCAAGGACTATTATTTGAATGCCTTGTGTAGGTATCACTTGCTTTCTTAGTTCCACACATACACACTCACCAAGGCAACTCTCAAGGGTCTGAGGACCCTCTGGAGTGACATCTGATCCAAAACTGGGATCAGAGGGCAGCCTCCACAGGCAACTGGTGAGACCCCAGCATGCCAGAAAGGCTCCTTCTGATCTCTCACCTACTCAAGCTCTCTCCCTTGCTTTTGGTAGAAGTAGGGTGGCTTCTGCTGGAAGGATTAGGAGCCAACAGCCCCTTGGACAGGGGTTAACAGAACTGTATCTTGGTGAGGACCCACCAGAATCTGGAGCTGGCCTTCATCTGATTCAATGAAATGCATGGAACTGCATTGGGAAAGTAAAATCAACACGATTTCTGCATGCTTGTGGAATTAGGTGCACCAGGTGGATCCACAGGACTCTTTGGAAACCTGGTGTGTTTTAATCTGCATCAGGAATTGTATGATTGGAAGGAGTCATCCAATCCCAGCTCCCTTCCCTCTACACACCCACACAATATCACCTACATCATCCAGATCATAGTATAGACAAACAAGTCATTGCTGGCTCCATATTTAGAAGCTGAACCAACTGGATCCATATGCATTGAAATGCCTGGCTCACCAGTGCTTTGGCATAGACTTTGTAACCATATGCCCTGGGAAGCAACTGGAAACAAGGCCATTAATATGCCTAGAACCCTGATGTATTTGTCTGGCTGGCCAGACATAAAGTTAACAGCTGGGCACATCTGAAATCTGGGGCAGCAATAAATGAAACATGAATTCTGCTTCTCAAGAATTGTTAGACTGGGGATAAACAGATAGACACAGCAGGGGTGGGAGTCCTGTGGCCCACCAGATGAGTCTTGGATTAAACCATCATCTGATGAGAGTTGGAGTCCAACACTATATGGAGGGCCACAGGTTCTCAATCCCCACCATAAACCCTGTGAAGGTCCGATAAATACATGTGGCTGCCTCATTCTTTTTTATATCCAAGAATGCTCACTATACAGCTAACTAATATTGTGTACATATATACAAATGAATTTAAATGATATGTAATGTCCAGACTCTTTATATATATATTTTAAAAACACCCTTTACTTTCATAAACATATAACTTAGAAGAATATATTTACAACCTCATCCTCAGGTTTCTTCCTATTAACATTTAGGGATCTTCTCCGTCTGTTTTACTTCAGACAGATCACACTGGCACACACTCTGTCGTCAGCAGTATCTTGAGAAGTCTCTCTCAGCAGCCATTCTCCCTCACAGAGAGAGAGAGAGAGCATAAGCAGAAAACAGTTAAAAACAACAGTTACTTGAATAACAGTCACAACAGAATGGAACACCTCTCTCGTGTGATTCACAGTCAGCCAATCACGTGAGAGGGCTATTGCCGGGGGGGGGGGAACCATGCTAAAAATACACAGCAATTAAACATGAGCAAACATTCTCATTTCGGGAAATTAAACCATTATCGTTAACACCTAATGCTAACGCATTGCATGAACGGAGCTTTCCCTAACATATAGATGTGAAATGGTTCCTCCCTATGCAAAGCTCATGTGCACATACATTAGAGGCCGCTAATGCCCATTAGGCTAAAGGAACTACGTGAAAGTTTCATCAGTGAAACTTATCTTCCAAGTAATTTAGTTAGCGGGGCATGATTCTCAGATGTCCAAACCCTGCCGCAGCTTGCCTTTCTGTATGAGTCATATTCCATCCGAATGTTTAATTTTGTTTTCCGTTTCCATTGAAGACTTGTCTTGTAGAACACATCGGTGGAAGCTTTCCAAAAGGACATTATGTCATCTTAATGCATTTCAGATCCAGCCCATTCAACTGCCTTCCGTTTCAGGCTTGTTTAATTAAAGGTTATAACCTTCCAAGAGACTACGATCTTATCCTGGGTGCCAGGATCTAAACCTCCAGTTTCATTATTGATGCGATGTGCTGCCACTTGTCTCGCTAAGAGCTTACCCAAAATATTTGTCCATCTACAGGGTTCAAAGCTGGCGCTTCAGATCATTTACATTTTAAAGACTACAAATATCCGGGAGTTGGAATTTATGTTAACATGTGTTATATACCGTGATGTCATGTAGGAGTAGTATAGCAACGTTCAGGCTAGCTTCTGAAACACAGCAGGTATATCAGATACAGAAAGTGTCTTGGTTGGTACAATTGTTTGCCCCTTCTCTTTTTCTATTGCTCTTTTTTTTAAAAAAAAAAAAAGCAAGCTACATGCACACCACTAAGAAGGATGCATTTTCTTATGTGATTAATTTTTGCTTTGAGTCTGAATGAAATGCAAATAGCTTCCGCTGCTTTTTAGTAATGCTGATAGAGTTGCCTCTATCAAGATAATCATACATAGTTCCTGCATTTTAATAGCTTAAATTGCATCAGATTTTTGATTGTCTATGCAAGAAATGATTTGTGTGAAGGAGGGCCACCCTCTTCCCCCACAACACTCTCTTTGTGTCCATGCCAGGGGCTCACACCCGTATCACTTTCTACTATTTCATCAGAAACCTTATCTCAGCTTCCTTAACCACCTCCCACAAGTCCTATTTATACCTGCAGCCTGACAGCAAGACCACATGGAGTTAGATCAAATTCTCTAGTTCTCGGATAATGTGTCCCTGCTTCCCCAACTCTTCCAGAGTGTTCTGATTGTTGTCTGCACAAATAGATGCCTGCATTCTATTCATCCTTTGCCCTGTCGTTCCAGGTTTGCTAAATATAGCAGTCTTGATTACTTTCCTTCGTGTGAAGTGTGTTGGTTGCTAGGCATACAAATAGATCGGAGAAGAAGGTGCAGATTGGTTAGGACACAAAAGTTGTTGAGTATTATTATTATTATTATTATTAGACAAAGTTGTTGAGCTCTCTTTGCAAAATCTCAAAAAAGAAGAAGTTTTGAGCTACTTTTGCCAAAATCTACACCTCCGACATGGGTGGCCATACATTTGGATTTTCTCGGCTATTCCAATGATTTCTGCCCAGAAGCAATTCAGACGTAGAAAGGTGGGCACCAAAACAGAAAAACTTGCAGGGTAGAATTGCAAGCACATGTTTTTTCTTTTACATTTAAAAAAAAATATGCACATGCACAAACAAATGGAGCAAAACAAATGTTACAATTTATAGTGTGATAGCTCCTGCTTGTTCCATTATTTTTGGGAATGAAATTGTAGTGGCCCATCCACACAGCATTGGTTCATGTTGCTGGTTTTTTGGTGGTGGTGGTTTTGTATTTTTGCATCCACACCAACGATGGGATGTGTTCAGATTGGGAAAATTCTGTGCCTGTGACCTCTCACCCCTTCCATCCCCTCATTCCACCAACCAGCAAATGTCGGAGTTATGAGCAAGTTCACATGTTACTGACACCCCTTTTACTTTTCTTTGTTCTCCGTTTTTGTGTATAATTAGAGGTATTCTGGAATTCTAATCCCGTGGGCAATTGGGAGAATAGATAGCAGGAATTCCTTGAGTTCACTGTATTGGTTTGAGCTATCAGGAAATTTTCACACATTGAAAATATTGTGGAACTATTCTGGATCATTCTCAAATGTTGGATTTTTTTGTGTCAGAAGGTGGGGGAACAGTCGGATGACTGCTATAGTCTAGAATGTCATGTGGAAGCATATCATATGGAAGCATGACATGTCACACGGAAGCATGTAGAAAATTATGGGGAACCGACAGATGGACAGGCAGCACCTATAGCAGTACAAATGTTTGCTTGGAAGGGTCCATAGACACAAACTGAATTTAGACCAAATGACCAATCCTGAGAACTGAGATTCCTCCCTTGTTCCTGCAACAACCAGGGCCACCTCCCACACAGTTCTGAATGGTCCACTCAACCTTTTTGGAGCACCATTTCAGGGGGAACAACTGGAGATTAGGGAAAGGCAGAATCAGCAAAAACCACCTTCCCCCACCCGCTTCCTCCAGTGGAATAACCTCATGGATGGAGTTCCACCAAGTCAGAAGATGGATCTTCGTTATTAGCTTAGCATAGGACTCTTAGCAGTTGTGTGAACCATTCAAACTCCCTGAGAGCTTTCCTTTCAAACCCTACACCAATGAGGCAATTTCTGCTGTGGATCATTATGGCAAGCAAAGGCACGCATAGCACAACATGCCACAAATACACATCACCAAGCCAGTTAACAGCACATTGCTTGAGAATGTTGTGCATTAATGCATCCTCCTAAGAATTCTGACTTGTTGAGTGTCATGTCCTGACTGATTTTCCAACATGTGATGATATTCCCACGCATTGGAATCATACAAATGGAGAATTTGCATTCACTAGAAATACTCCACCTCACACACATAAAAAAGACTGATGCATTAGTCTAGCTGTCTGGTAATAATTTTTGTGTGTGTGCACCAATGTTATTGCTCTCTCATTGTCTGTCACATTCCTTTCCATCAATGCTCCCTTTCATTACTGTGCCATTTTTCAAAAAACTGAATCCCAAATGCTCATTTTAGACTAATGAGGTCAGCTATTGCTTTTTCTTCTGATATCAAGGAAGGAGAATGTTTGTCTGCCTAATGACTGGCAAACAAGGAGCTGTGGAATACATTCCAGGCTATGGCTTCATTGAGCCGGAGGGAGCATCCAGCCATTTGCCTGCTGTGCTTCTCATCTTCGAGGCAACTGAGAATGTGCCCATTAGGCTCACAGGGGAGGGAAGTGACACAAACGAGTCAAGAGGCATCGCATGAAATCTGGCCACAAAAACAAAACAACAGCAACAAGCTGCTCAATGAATCATCCGTTTGCCAGAGCCAATGCTGCCCTCTGATGTGATCCCAACTTTCGGGAAACAGCTTCCTAAATAATAGCTGCAGCTGGACGTAAGAACGTATGGCTCATCTCGCTCCAGCAACTTGTTCTCGCAGTGCATACCCTCCAAGTGCCCCGATTTTCCAGGGACAGTCCTAGTATTTGATCTGATCCCAGAATGTCCCTATTTCCCCTGCCAGTGCTGCGGCCACCAAGCTTGGGGAGGAGGGTGAGCTAGCACTTGCTCCAGGTGGTGGCAGCAGCAGTAGTAGCTGTGAGGGAGCTTCTCCATGGCCTCTCCATGGCTGGCCTTCTCCCTTGGTGGCTGCCGAAAGCCCACCTGATGCACTTTTCATTTCCCTAGAAAGAGAGCATTGTGTATCACCAGGGAAACAGGCAGACTCCAAAAGCCTGGGTCAAAAAGTCACTTTGACCTTGCTCCTGAACATGCCTCGTCCTTTGGTCTTATTTAAACCCATACCACGTGGGAATATTTAGCTACATGGATAGGTAGAAGAGGAGGCACTGGAGAAAGCAGGTCTAGAAAGCATAAATGGCTCCTTAAGTCTCAAGAAGCCCATGCTAGACACATTAAATGCTGCTAGCAACGTGGTAATTGGTTTTCCTTTTTGACCAATTTCTGAACTCCCAAATCCCTTGCAATGCCTCGATCCATCTATTTTCCAGCACCTGCATAATCGTTAGATGCTTCCAGTGCAGCCTTACCTAATTAACTAATAATTGCCTCTTATTTCTGACTTTTAACAGAAGATTTACATATAACAAAACTTCCATGAAAGTGCGTGCTCAAGGCACATAAAGGAAACATTATCAACTCTCATAGGCACAGGAACACTCACAGCTTAACAAATGAACTCTGTGATTCATTGAAGTATTTTAATGTTTTCTCTTTCATCACCTTTGGGGTTACAGAAGACAGAAAATATATCCTATTGCTGTTGGTCAGTATAATGCAAATAGAAAAATCTAGTGTTTTATTACTCTTTAGCGTCTGCGGCCAAATTACATCAATGGTATTTTTATATAAAAACAACAGATTTTCATGATGATGGGCAATGATGTGGATTATTTAATGATGTTGTTTTATGGAGTTCTGTAATATTGAGTATAATCCACTTTCCACTGACACCAAGAACTTGCTTTTGATCATAAACTCAATATACCAAAGCCAAAATAGCATCTTGATATATGCAAATTAAAGTCTCAGTAGTATTTTGGAAGATCTGTGTTTAGAAGATGTACTACCATTTATGTTGACTGAGCAACTTCAACCTTAGTTGCTTCCCATTATTTTTGTTAGAAAAGAACACAGCTGAAATTCCATCCTAAATGATGAAATATCTCCTAGCTTTGAACGGAGGAGCCCTCTAGAAACCTGAAGGGAAAGATACATTAAAGAGACTTTTTCTCCAAATTTGGCAGATTTGGAAGGTGTCATTTGTATTCAAAGCAGAACGCCCTTCAAGAACCCCAGGTCTTTGCCAGGCTTTATCACATGTTTAGTTAGTTAATGTACTAATTCAAGCTTGAAAATGTCAATAAAATGTTGCATTGTTACATACACGCCCACATCCCTGAGCCGTGAGAAATTACAAGAAATCATGAGAAATTACTGGAATTTGTTTTCCTTTGGAGAAAAAGATGGTGATTATTATTATTCAATTTACATAACTTTCTTAGTGGAGTTAGAATCACAGGGAAGTCAATTTACAGTATAATAACTCAGAAGTGCGTAACATTGCGCATAATTGAATATTTTGTTTAGTGTTCATGGAAATATATGTTGCACAATATTTTGACATACCTCTTTTTCAATTTTCATTAAAAAATCTATATTTCCAAAAAAGGGGGAGCTCTGGCAAACAGGGAAAGAAGTGGGAAAACCGGAATAGTGTGTGAGAGCCTCACAGGGAATTTCAGCCAAGATACATGGTTCACATGAAGATGATGGAGTTCAAATATTTGAGTTGATTTACTAAAATATAGGGTGAGCCTACTTAAAGCCTGAGCTTTTTCCCACAGTGTGTTCTGCTAGGACAATAACCTTAGACTAACCCCTCTTCTTGTTTCTCAGTTCCAGTACAAGAGGGCAGCAGGTGACACAATTGGCTTGCTAAGTCCATGCGAAAGGAATGCATGATTTGAACCTATGTTCATACAACTACATCTAGACACCTAAGCTACCCTGTCACCATGGGCAAACCTGTGGCCCATTGACTCATCCTAAATGTGGCAAGCATTCCTAGGGTTTTCGCATGTGTGAACCAGACCCCGGTGAGCAAGATTTGAGGGAAAGCAGCTCGGGGATGACTTGTATTGCTGCAAATAAGTTACAAATTAGCTTCGAGGTACTTGAAAAAGCCACACAAATCTTCATTAGAGGAGTAATGAGCATTAATGCACTGTAACTAAAATGGTCTGCTTCCTTTTCTTGTTACAATCAGGATGATAGATGGAAACCATTTCCACTTTCTGATTGCCACTGCAGTTCAAATGGGCATGGTGAATAAATACACAATTGAAGCAAACACGGGGAACCAAGAGCACATGGCAATGATTTCGCAAATTACTCCTGCCACCCCTCCACCCCCAACCTCCAATTTCCTCCATGCACCAGTTCTGAAGAGGATTATGTAGCTGTTACATTGTGTGACAATAATGGCAACAACTCGCTCTCTTTTCATTGCTATTTTGGTTTCCATCCTCAATTCTAACAAACAACACCCCCCCAAAAGCAAACCCATTCTACATTTCAAAAATCTGTCTTTTATAGGACTCTTTTGGATTTGATGCCCTTTCTTCTTCATTTAAAACCATGTTTACAGCAGTCGAAAGCCATTTGCTGCAACCTAAGGGGTTTGACCTATAAAGTATCATAATCCACATTCACAGGAGAGACGGCAGTGAAAAGATTGCTGCCTTTTCCACAGAAGCATGGCTTGAAAAATAGTGCCCTTTTTTTTCCTGGGGTGAATATCGGTTATCTTTTTCCCCTCCATTCTCCAGTGACTTTGTCATGTTACTTTTTTCAGTTATATGCTGGATCCACACACAACTAGGTTCTTCTTTGCGGATGCATAAAACCATGGGTTTTATGCTAAGGCCCAGGGGCTGGATCCGGCCCAGTTGCCTTCTCAATCCGGCCCGCGGACGGTCTGGGAATCAGCGTGTTTTTACATGAGTAGAATGTGTGCTTTTATTTATAATACATCTCTGGGTTATTTGTGGGGCATAACCCCCCCAAAAAAAAAAAATATAGTCCGGCCTGCCCCCCACAAGGTCTGAGGGACAGTGGACCAGCCCCCTGCTGAAAAAGTTTGCTGACCCCTGCATCAAACTATGTCCCATGAAATTTAGGGCGCAATCCTATAGCAAGATCCAACAGAAAGAATGGGGTTTGGATCCAGCAGATCTCCAGCTGAGCCTGGAGGTCCCTGGTTACAACCAGGCTACCAGTGTCACTCCACATCTCCAGCTTAGTTGAAGATATGCCAGAGTATCTCCCTGATACTGGTGGGAATTTAAACTGTCATAACCCCAGTGAAAGGGGCATTTTGGGGACCTGGCAGAGGTGAGATTGGAGGGGGGGGACTTAGGCTAAGATCCTAAGCAACTTCAGCTTGGTCGCACAATCTGGCAACGTGGCATAAGTTAAGTTGGCAAAAGGGATTTCTCTGATTGATTTAGACAACAATTTCCACACCTAGCAGTGCTGGATTTAGGGTGGTGCAGGCAGTTCCCCAACACAGGGAGCTATGCTGAAGGGGTGCAAAACTGAGAAGATCCATTTGGGGGCATCATATTTTGCAGACCCTCCAAGTGTCCCTATTTTCCAGGGACAGTCCCGGATTTACAGAAGCCGTCCTGGTTTCTGATTTGACCCTGGAATGTCCCGCTTTTCCCTAGGGCATCCCTATTTTTCGTCGGATAAATGCTGGAGGGTATGGAGCTATGCAACCCCTAAGCCAAGGAGACAAGTAACTATACAACCTTTAGAAGACATGTGAAGGCAGCCCTTTATAGGGAAGGGGTTTTTTATTTTTAAAAAATGTTTTATTATGTTTATGTATGTTGGAAGCCACCCAGAGTGGCTGGGCAACCCAGTCAGATGGGCAGGATATAAATAATAAAGTTGTTGTTGTTGTTGTTGTTGTTGTTGTTGTTGTTGTTGTTGTTGTTGTTGTTGAATAAGATGTCCCTATTTTCATCAGAAAAATCTTGGAGGGTATGACTTGGGCCTTATACCGGGAACCATATACAAAGTTTGCCAAAGTCTGTCTCTGTTCCTGGTGGTCCCTAGTAGTCATCACATTGACATTCATAGTCTAGGCCACCGAAGCAGCTATGGAATGTGGACCTAATGGAAAGGGCCTGGTTATTAAATGAAGAAAGGTTTACATTGGGCCTCCTCTTCCACTCCACTGCAGGTCTCCGCTGTAGCAGTGCGGAGCTGGCTGGATCAGATCAGCCTTGCTAGGCCAGATCAGGACCCCCAAACTGGTAGCTCACCAACCCTGCTCTAGAATTTAGTCCTGCTGGTCTTGATAAATGCAACAAACTAGCTGCAAAACTGAAGAACCTGGCTTCAACCCAAAGATTATTTACTCAGAAGTAAACCCCTCTTAAATCAATGAGACTTGCATTTGAGAAATCACTGCTAAAAGTCCCACAAATGTTGGTTGTTGTTGTTTAAAGTTTCACCCTAAAGTTTTACAGGCAACTTCCAAGTATGCCAGCCATGAATCTCACTTTGCAAAGCATTGATGCACCAAACAAAGCTGCGCTCACAGTCCCCAATACAGCTGATACACTTTCAATTGCCGGTAGGAAGCTAGCATCCCATAAGCTGTCACTTGATTTAAATTTACGCACTGCTACAACAGCTGCCACTTACTCTCTGCTGGGCCCATGCTGAGCTTAATTGGTCCTTGTGCTCTGATTATTATGGATAGGAGAAGGAAGGAAGGAAGGAAGGAAGGAAGGAAGGAAGGAAGGAAGGAAGGAAGGAAGGAAGGAAGGGGGAAAAAAGAAATCTGGGAGGGCATAATATGCACCTAAGAAAGTAGTCTTCAGCTTACTTTTTAAACATTTCATGATATTATTGGCTTGATGTCATGAAAACTCTCTGTGGCCTGCCTGCATACTCAATGAATAAGAAACAGCCGTCAACTTCTCAGTAGATGCGATCTTTAATAAGGAGTTATTCACTGTTGGTTCTTTGAATACCATCATACAATCACACAGAGTGTCAGGCAAAACCACTTGTGAGAAGGTGCCAGCTTTTGTGCATGAACTGGCCCTACATTAAGGATTTAAGGCAGCTGCATGGAACCTTTGGCCCTCCAGATTTTTCCAAACCACAACTCCCATCAGCCCCAGCTAGCATGGCCCAGAAAGATGGGAGTTGTAGTTCAACAAGACTTGGCGGGACAAAGATTCCATATACCTGATTTAAGGCAACAAGCAGCACTAAACTCCAACGTATCGTTTCCCCGGGACTAAATGTACCCTCTGTTCTTGCTATACCGTAGTTATATGCCACAGATCTTCCAGATAAAGGAAGATCCCTAGTGTAATTAAATAATGAGTCCATCCTGTATTTTTGAGTCATTAGACTTTAAAATGACAATCTAATGAGACGAAAGGCTATCAAATTGCTTCATTTTGAAAATCATTTCTCTCTCCTCCACCCCTCCACCCTCATTTGGACTTCAGCATGGCTACTAAAACTAATAGCTTGCATTTGCATACAGAGATTGCCATCGTGTTTACTTCTAAAATATGTCACTCCCAAATCCCTCATCAGGCTTCTGGTATTCATTTCCCTGGCCGAGTAAATGGTTCTTAATGGAGTGCATTTGCATAAAAGTATCATTGCTTATCTAATTAAGCATTGTGTTAATAACAGCAAGCATCATGTAAGTATTATCTGTGCATTTATGCTGAGCATAAATACTGTTTTTTAGTGTTCTGCCTCTTCTAGTACATCTTTTTTTAAAAAAACACCTGAGGAGTTTCTGAAACACTGAACAGTTTTGAAACTTTTAGAAGTAATTGTGCATGCAGTTTAGCATGTCATAAACTGTGAAATGTGCTGGCTTGACAGCCTGGTAGATAGCCTATTATCGGTCCATCCTGCCTCCCACTCAAGGCATTTTACTGTCTAAACTGGAGATGATTTCAAAAGACCAAATTAGCACGTAGGTGTCTAGTTTCTACTGATGGTTAAATTTGTACTGAAGACCTAAGTATCCTCTTCCCCCACTTTAAATCAACTTGTCTTAAGAACACCTTGCTTTCTCTAAGGTCAAAATACTGGGGAAGCAGTTCAACACAAGCCCAGGGCCGCTATCACAGCTGTGTGTTCCTCTCACTTATCAGTCTTCTTCTTCTTCTTCGGCGATCACTCATGGCTGAGTAAGATTGTCTTCCATGAACACTGTCTTAACAGTGAGTCCGTAAGTGACTGTGGAGGCCAATTCTGGATCCACATATCCTTCCACACTGGGGACATAGGTTTCTGGGCAGGAGTTGATCACGGCAAGGGTTTGCCAAGCATTTCTTCCTCTTAGCACATTTCTCCCTTTCATCCTGAGTTCAAGCGTCTTCAAAGCCCATGACACCTTTGGTAAAGGCTGTTCTACAATTGGAGCACTCACAGGCCAGTGTTTCCCAGTTATTGGTGTTTATACTACACTTTTTTTAGATTTGCCTTGAGAGTGCATTTAAACCTCTTGTGTTGACCCCCAGCATTACGCTTTCCATTTTTAAGTTTGGAATAGAGTAGTTGCTTTGGAAGATGATAATCAGGCATCTGAACAACATAGCCAGTCCAATAAAGATGATGTTGAAGAATCATCACTTTGACACTGGTGATCTTTGCTTCTTCCAGAACACTGGCATTAGTTCGCCTGTCTTCCCAGGTGATGTGTAACATTTTTCGGAGACACAGTTGCTGGGATCTTTGAAGGAGTTGGAGATGGTGTTTATAAGTGGTGCATGTTTCACAAGCATACAGTAAGGTTGGTAGTGCAATAGCTTTGTAAACAAGCATTTTGTTTTCCCTGAGTATGTCCCGGTCCTCAAACACTCTGCACTTCCCATTGGGGAGAAAGCTGCACTCGCAGAGCTCAGCATCGAAATCAGTCAGTATCACGCCTGCCAGTATAAGAGGCTGCCATATGTCAGATGGTGAGCTCAGTGCTGGTCACACTGGCAGCAGCTCTCATGGGCCATTGGGACAAGGTCTTTCGTAGTCTTGCCTGAAGATGCAAGGAATTGATCATGGGAGCTTCTGGATGCAAAGCATGCCAGTTACCACTGAGCTCTACCACCCTCTGCCAGTCTTATGCTAAAGCAGCAGTTCTCAACCTGCGGGTCCCCAGATGTTGTTGGACTACAACTCCCATCATCCCTGAGCTCTGGCCTTGCTAGCTAGGGGTGATGGGAGTTGTAGTTTAACAACATCTGGGGACCCACAGGTTGAGACAGGCTGTGCTAAAGAGTGGGTAAGAAATCCAATAGAATAGATTAATCCAGTGGTGGCCGGGGGCCATTGGGACTGGAAGGGCAGAAGCCAGGGCAGCCTACAGCAGGTGGAGCCAGAACCAATAGCAGGCATAGCCAAGGGCTGGATATACACTGACCTGTTTAACGTTATTTCCACCTATTAGAACGATATTAGATATGTCATTCTAAAACGTCACAGGGCATGCTTGTTAATTAAAATGTTTTTTCACCTTGGCTTTTTCCATCAAATGTACCGGTAAGTAATACCCAGCCACACCACTTTCCAAAAAGCTGTTTCTTTCCCTGTACTGCTGCTGGTTGCTCTGTTCCACCCTCTGGTGTCACATTTTAATTCTTCCTCCCTCCCTCCGTATGTTTTGTTATCTGCCTGTTGAATACTGCTGGAGGGGAGTCGGGGTTTGAAGGCAGTAAAAAAAAAAAAAGGTAAAACACTATGTAGGGACATATGAGCAGTGCTTCACTAATACAGCAGCCTCGAACAATTAAAAATGAAGTGATAAAAAGGCAAGGCAATAACACATTGTAAAAAGTAGCTCTATCCGTTATCAAAACTACTCCTTAACGTTAAAAACCATGAATGTAGATCCGCCCAAGGAAACCTCGTTTTGTCCCAGTCCTCCTCTGGTTGAGTTCTGAAAGGGCAACACAGAATTCCTGCTTCAAAGCCCATGCTTTTGGCTGGCTGAAATATACGTCCTGTTCAAAAACTGGAACATTTACTTTCAGGTTTTTGGCATTCAGGAGCTGAAACGTTCCAAAATGGAGGTGTTCAGGAGCCGAGGTTTGACTGTATTTGGGGATCATACCATCCTGGCGGCAGCACGAGTACTGTTGCTTTTCCCTCACGTTGAAATTGTGTTGAGAAGCTCTCAGTGAAACTAGATTTTAATTGGCCGTATTAGAACAGGAAACTCTAATGGTATTAGGCGACTAGCCGGGGGCGAGCTGAGAGGTAGTGTGTATTAAATTGATTGCTTTTTCAGGAGGATGAGCATAATCAATTGGTCTTGTGGATGCACACATGTTGTCCGTTGGGTTTATTAAATGACTGGCTTCTTTGAAGGGGGGGTTGGGGTGGAATACTTTGCTAGACTATCCCCCGCTGTCAATTTTCGTAGGTGCCAAAAGGATATGGCTGGTTAATGTCTCCTGTCAGATTCTATTGCCTTGACAGTCACAGAAGAACACAGCAGACCTATTCCTGTCAGCTCTGATGCCTTTTGGACACATTTCACTCAAGCAGCAGGCCCTGCTTTACTCTTAAATAATCATTAAAACAGAACAAAGTCCCCCCTTCTCTTCACCCTGCTCCATATGGAAGGCATTGTTTCGTTCAGTGAACGAAGTAAATATTGACACCATTTCCCAACCGTCACACATGTTCCAACTGAGGCAACTTTTAATATCCAATATTTTTTTCTTATCTAGAAAGCAAGTAGACCCAAACACAAGGAAATGCAGGAACCTATTTTGCTTCAGTGTCCCCCGAGGCTTGTATAATTAACCCTCTAAATTAACCCTTTCTACTTTTTGCACCTCTTCTCCCAGAGCAGACTGGAGGCAATGTCACAAGATGAAACCGGGGGGGGGGGGAATGCCTCTGAGTGCGGAAGGTTCTGTTGTATCCAAGTCCAGCTTTTGGGCTCCCGAAGAGACTCCTGGAAAGCCACTGTGAGACCAAGTTGCTGAACTAGATGGATCATTGGTCTGATCCATCCATCAGAGCTTTTTTTTTTTTTTTTTTTTTTTTTTTTACTTTATACCCTCTTGTTCAGGGAAGGAGTACCACTGAGCTCCTCCCACCAAGACCAGAACAGATTAAAGCTGCGTACATACCATATATCTAAAGCACACGACTTCCCCCAAAGAATCGTGGGAACTGCAGTTTGTTAAGGGTGCTGGGGATTGTAGCTCTGTGAGAGGTAGACTACAGCTCCCATGATTCTTAGGGGGAAGCCATGACTGTTTAGACTGGTATGATGGTGCTTTAAATGTGTAGTGTGAATGAAGCCTTAGAGATGGGAAAGAAGAGATTTGCAGATTCCCGTCTTAACTCACTGCTCAGGCATAATCCCAATCAGGTGGCATTACCAGAGTGATAAATTTGATTTCTATCTCTAGTATCAGAATGCTGTGCCTGCCCTTTGTTTCATATTGCAGAAATGTTTAGGAAATCATTCCCATATGTGAACATTTTTCTCCAGGAATGCCTTCAGGGAGAAAAAAAAAATATTTTCCATTCTTTATTGCATGAAGGATTGCTGTTTATCTTGACTTAAAATTGTGATAAGTTCTTCAAATGTTGCTTCCCTTCAGCCCACCCCCCAGGAAATTCTATGCAGATTGAATTTTTACAGTTTCCATAACAAAACACACACCCAAAAAGTTTCTGAGCAGCAGAGCTGAAAGATTTCTCTTCTCTTTCCCTGTTTCTGAGCGTTGAATCTAACCAACTTGTTAATGGGTGTACAGTATGTATATCTGCAGAGCAATCTGCATGTTGCCTAGGTTGCCTGAAGCAATATCAAGGGGGAAGCCATTGTGCCTTAATTTGACTCCAAAGACTCCAGGTATGTTCCACTGTTACTCCACTATTTGTTCCACAAAACACACGGATGAAACAAGGTGTGCGTCTCCAAATACTGCCAATCCAATATGGCAGGAAAATGTATGGAGGTGTCTCAAGGTCCACTGAATCTCATAAATTAAAGCATATCATATACCAAAATGCTCAGGAAAGTGAGATCCATCACATACTAACCTTCTTCCAAAATCACCCTCCAGAAAACTATCCCACAGCCCCTTTCATAGTGGGGTTTTTTTTTAACCAGTTCTGTTCTGTTTACAACTCAACAGCTTGTGAAATGAATGTGATGGAAGAATGAATCCAGCAACCACCACCAGAAACAGCATTCTTCAAGCTTCAAATTGCATGTATTGTGTAAAGGTTATATCTAAAGAAACGGACGCTTGGTGGAATAAAAAAAAAAGTCATTTTTACATTTTGCCTTTGAGAAGTTCTATATAATTGCATACAGCAGTGGTTTTCAACCAGTGTGCCGTGGGACCCTGGGGTGCCTTGAATGATGGTCAGGGCTGCTGTGGGTAACACTAGCCTCTGCCCCTCTTTCCTTCCCTCCCTCCTCTGATGCCCTCTTGCGTCTCTGTCTCCCAATGGCTTGCACAGCTGTTTGTTGCAGCAGCCCTGGCTATAAGCTTCACAGGTGAATGGTGCCTCTGGGGCTGGTCAGGGGGTGCTGGTTGCCAGGAGATGAGGTGGCTTTGGAGTAAGCAAGCAAACGGGTGAGGAGCCCCAGCCAGCTGGTCCACCAGCCCTTGCTGTTGGGAATGGACAGGCAAGTCCCACACCCCTGTGGGGCAGTGTGAGGAGGAACCTCTCTTTGGGGCAGGGAGGGGGGCAGCTCAGAGAAGAGGGGTGGCAGCAGCAGCTGCCCAGAAGGCTCCCAAAAAGAGGGAAGAGCAGGCTGAGGGAACACTCCACAAGGGAGGGAGTTTGGAAAAGGGTGAGAGGTTGCCAGCTCTGCAGGCAAAGGCTGATCTGATGTAACTGGATTCCTGAGCCCCATGGGGGGCACAGAAAGAATGTAGTTGGTCAAGGGAGCCGTGGACTCAGAAAGGTTGAAAACCTTTGGCATACAGAGTTGTGTAAGCTGTGTTTCTTTATCTCTCTGTATTCCTTTGTGTTGTGATTTGATCAAATTGATGCACAGCACTTTGACGATGCATGCAATTCAAGATAACACTGGAGGCAGCGATGGTCACTGACTCAGAGGGCTTTAGGTAAAGGTAAAGGGACCCCTGACCATTGGGTCCAGTCGTGACCGACTCTGGGGTTGCAGCGCTCATCTCGCTTTACTGGCCGAGGGAGCCGGCGTACAGCTTCCGGGTCATGTGGCCAGCATGACTAAGCCGCTTCTGGCGAACCAGAGCAGCACACGGAAAGGCCTTTTACCTTCCTGCTGGAGCAGTACCTATTTATCTACTTGCACTTTGATGTGCTTTCGAACTGCTAGGTTGGCAGGAGCAGGGACCAAGCAACGGGACCTCACCCTGTCGTCGGGGATTCGAACCACCAACCTTCTGATCGGCAAGGTTTAACCCACAGCGCCACCCGCGTCCCTCAGAGGGCTTTAAAAGAGGATTAAACAAAATCATGGAAGCGAGGCTATTGATGCTACTAGCCACAATAACTGTGCTCTGCCTCCACAGTTGAAATCAGCAATGCTTCTGAATGCTAGTCGCTGGGCAGAGGAGAGAGTGCTCAGGTGGTTGAATCCTGTTTGCTTGTTTCCCAGAGCCGACTGCTTGGTCACTGTGAGAACAGGATGCTGGACTTACATGGGCCATTGGTCTCATCCAGCAGGGCGCTTCTTATGCTCTTATGGCCAGGAATGTTTTCAGAAATTGAGGGGGGATGTTTGTGCACTGATACTTCTCTAACGAAAGGTTGGCAGTTTTCCTTGAATTTGGGATTTTTCTAATCAGATATTTCACCTCAAAATCAAAGCCTGTTTTCTAGCACAAGAAAAGGCATATAATGTGCCACAAATGTAGTATCCGCAGAGCAGGGTGATTATATGTTAACATTTCATATTTTAAAAAATGAAACATCAAACCAAACAGGAGAAAGCTGGATTAAGGTTAATTTCCTATCACACAACCGGTGTGCAGTTTTGCTGGCTAAGTATTTCTTACCTTTGTAGGCCTATCCTATATCAGAGGCACATGGAAAAGTAATCAATCTACTGTTTACAATGTTTCCAAACGGAATGGCTAATGAGTTTAACACATTCATTTTTCAGGACAAATTAAACCTGTCAGAGTGACTCACGTGCCTATATAGAGGAAGTTTGAAACATATTTAAGGGGAAATTTACCTGTCAGAGCCAGTTAGGTTGCTGAAGCCTGAGCAATCCCATGGTCCTTGGGAACATTACAGAGAATGATGTGCTTGCCGCATGAAGGTCAGCGCATGAATGGTGCTGTTTAGCACCACGAGTGGAGGAAAATATATAAAGGAGAAGGTAGCAGCAACTCCACAATTGTGAACAGAGGAACATTTATATAAAGGATAAAGATTATTTCATCCCAATCTGTTTAAGTGGAGCTGCATGTTCAAGCATGCTACCACGCAAGGTCAGGAGCTGCAAGCATAAATCTGATGTGCATCTCAGGGTGCATGAGGATGTGCTGTTGCCTGTGACTCCCATTCATTTGCACTGCATTGCTTTCCCCATCAACATGCCTACAGAGCCAGCTAGCCCTTTTAAAATCATGGCCAGAGTTGGAGGGATGGCTTATCAACACTTAATTGAAGAACTTGGAAGTGATTTATTAAAATTCTCACAGAGAGTGAGAAAATAACATTAAGAATTACGTTCTATACCAGGGGTCAGCAGACCTTTTCAGCAGGGGGCTGGCCCACTGTCCCTCAGACCTCATGGGGGGGCCGGACTATATGGGGGGGGGGTAAACAAATTCCTATGCCCCACAAATAACCCAGAGATGCATTTTAAATAAAAGCACACATTCTACTCATGTAAGAACACCAGGCAGGCCCCACAAATAACCCAGAGATGCATTTTAAATAAAAAGACACATTCTACTCATGTAAAAACATGATTCCCAGACTGTCTGCGGGCCGGACTGAGAAGGCCACTGGGCCGGATCTGGCCCCCGGGCTTTAGTTTGCCTACCCATGTTCTATACTTCTGTATCAGACTTCATCCAGTTTCTTCAAGGCAGCCTTGTGATCAACGTAAGAGAATCATAAGTTATTGGGGAAGGGATAGAAAGTAAGAGAAATGTAATACATTCCCTGGGGTACACATTTATTAACATGTTTCTCTTCCTCCAAGGACCTTAGGTAAAGGTAAAGGGACCCCTGACCATTAGGTCCAGTCGTGACCGACTCTGGGGTTGTGGCGCTCATCTCGCTCTATTGGCTGAGGGAGCCGTCGTACAGCTTCCGGGTCATGTGGCCAGCATGACTCAGCCGCTTCAGGCGAACCAGAGCAGCGCACGGAAACGCCGTTTACCTTCCTGCCGGAGCGGTACCTATTTATCTACTTGCACTTTGATGTGCTTTCAAACTGCTAGGACCTTAGGTCTGCATATATGGTTCTTCCACCCACTCATTTTATCCTTTTATTTGGGTGCTGCTGAAATTGGAGACCCCGAAGTCCACCACTGTCTGGGGGACCCACTGGCCACCCCATAGTTGGGAGAGGAGGCATGGCAACACATCTAGTGATAAATGTGAGCCAATGCAACAAAGGCAGTCCTTGTAGGAGGGCAACAGATATATGGCTGCAAGCTTAGGCCAACCACACATTTGCTCAAGTAAGGCAATTTCTCTCATTTCTAAATCGCTCATCGAATTTTCACAAGGAAAGTAGTGCTAATGGTCCCTGCCTATTTTGCGCCATCTCCCCCCCCCACTGAAAAAATAAATGAATTCCATTTTTTCTTTTTCTCGAGCTGCAAATGCTAATGCAGTGTCATTTAGTGCAATCAAAACTGGCATCAATACTGTGTATCAATAATAATGTGCATTTTCAGTTAACCAGATGGAACAGGAATTTCCTGCTGTGAATACCTTGGAGAGAACAGGGAGAAGCGTATTAGCTTATCTGGTTCAGACCTGGCGAGTTGCTATGCCAACAAAAGGGGGGGAAATCTGCTATTGAAACATATCATTTAGGAAATGTGGTTACTCTTAACAGCACACAATGGGTCATTTCGCTACGTTCAGCCTGGTGCCTTCTTGTATTTTTAAAGCCAGCTTTTATTATGAAAGGTACGGTAATATAACATGCAAAAGCTTAAGGAATAAGTGAGGGGAAAAATGACCAAACACAGGAAATGCAGCTTGTTCTCTGAAACAGAGAACAGCTGGTAATATGACATGTTTGGCAAAGTAAGTCTGATCTCGCTGCAGACGGAGCACCGTACATGTTAGCGTCTGATTCTTAAGATAACGCCGTGATTTGCAGCCCTGACATGATATGACTTCAGGATAGGTGCCTGCTATTTATGCACACTGGAAGATGCAGAGTGTCTCCAGAAAAGTGACTCACTGCCTTGAATAATGCCCTTTGGCTTCTTTAATTGCCTGCTTCTAAACTCTAGAAGCAGTGTGTGTGTGTGTGTGTCCTGACTATGTTGCAGTGGCAGGGATATAGTGCCCTGTCCCTGTGAGTCATCCCCACCCCGACCACCCAGTCTGCTGACCACCAAACCATCGTGTAGCAGGGACAATGCACAGCCACTTATTTCACAGCCAGGTCAATGATGTCATCTCCTGGGGCGCCATTAGCCAACATTCTTCTGCGTGCCACATCTATAAGCTTTTCTCAGCGTGAACTCTCAGGGTCTAGGCTTGAAGGCACCTGAGGCCACGACGCTGTAGAAGCTAAACGAAGCAGGTCTGGAACTGATCATAGTCTGTCTGGATGGGAGCTCCTGTTTCAGCTGTTTCAGATGGAATGGGATGTCCCTATTTTCACTGGAGAGATGTTGGAGGGTATGGATAAGCAACTGGTGGAAAGGTGGAAAGAAGGATTGAGTGAAGGGAGTCTGTGGAAGGAGAGAAAGCCCAAGGAGAGGCTGCTCCAGAACCTGTGACTTCCACTTCAACCGGGTTTTGCTGTCTCAAAATACACACTGCAAGCCACTCTCCCATGCCTTCATTTGCATAGTCCCACAAGACTCCCCTTTAGAGGCTAGAAAACCACGTAAGCCTGTAAACCTACTTGAGTTACTTGAGCCACAAACAATTAACATATTCAGGGGGTTTCCCTCCTGTTGTGTTTCTGTAGTTATCTGAATGAGACTTTCCAAAACCCATTCCTGCTTACGAAATGAGCAGATGTATTATTAGCCCAAAGAGCAACATCATCTGTCGAAACGGCAATATTCGTTTTATAGCTTTGCATACAATAGACTACTGTTTATTTTTTATATAGCACTTTAGATTCACAAAGCACTTTACAGTCTGTCCTGCACTAGTAGCCTCCTCTAGTACATCACTGTGCTATTGGTTTGGTTTTTTTACACATGGGAAACTGAGGACACAGCTACATTGGCAAAGAGAAAGCACTTTATATGCGTTGTTTATGCATTGTAACACTGTGGCACCAGATGGCACTGCGGAACTCCGTTTTTGCTAACCTGATTTCTCATACAAAGCTTGCAACGCATTTAGCTGAAACGCTTCTTTGATGCCTCTAGATCCAGTCTGAGTCAGAGAGACTTAGAAATAAACTCAGTTTCTATTATTGGTTTACATAAGCCTCTACATGTCTCATATCCTCCAACATTTCTCTGATGAAAATAGGAACAACCTATCCCACTATATTTATATTTATACAGTGATACCTCAGGTTACATACGCTTCAGGTTACATACGCTTCAGGTTACAGACTCCGCTAACCCAGAAATAGTACCTCGGGTTAAGAACTTTGCTTCAGAATGAGAACAGAAATTGTGCAGCGGCAGCACAGCAGCAGAGGGAGGCCCCATTAGCTAAAGTGGTGCTTCAGGTTAAGGACAGTTTCAGGTTAAGAATGGACCTCCGGGACGAATTAAGTGCATAACCAGAGGTACCACTGTATTTATATTTATATTTATATTTATATTTATATTTATATTTATATTTATATTTATATTTATATTTATATTTATATTTATATTTATATTTATATTTATATTTATATCCTGCTCACCTGACTGTTGCCCCAGCCACTCTGGGCGGCTTCCAATATATATAAAAATAATAATAAAACATTAAACGTTAAAAAGCTTCCCTATACAGGACTGCCTTCAGATGTCTTCTAAAGGTTGTCTAGTTACTTATCTCCTTGGCTCAGAGGTTGCATAATTCCATACCTTCCAACATTTACCCACTGAAAATAGGGACGTCCTAAGGAAAAATGGGACATTCCAGAATCAAATCAGAAACCTGGCACGACTTCTGTATATCCAGGACTGTCCCTGGGAAATAGGGACACTTGGAGGGCCTGATGTCTGTCTCATGCCCTCAGTGGCCTATTGATGGGCTTTGATGGGCTTTCACAGAGGAAATAGTTGTGTGAACGCTGACATTTGAGGGCTTCATGCAAGAGCCTATGCAAACCAATCACTGATTGCAGTAATAGTAATAATTTTATAATTTATACTCCACCCATTCGTCTGGATTCTGAAGGCATCCTGTGTATTGTATCTGAGCAGACATTGTAGTCTGCTTGCTGAGTCTATATAACTTTGGGGCGACAATTTAAGCCACACAGTAGCAGCAATGATCAACTCCAAGTTCTGTGGTTCTACTTCTCAATAAGGCTGAGTCGGAATGGTGTTTCATTCCCCCTGCCATTTTGAGCAATAATAGCTCAGTAGGCCTAAGCCACAGGGAGAAAATGCTTTCCCATTCATGATGTCGTTGAGTAGGTGACACCACAGTGTCATCAAGCTGGCTATATATGATATCCAACTGGAAGGGCCTAACAGATTGCAAGAAGAAGAACCCTCATAAAAATGAAAGAAGCAACTGTTGAGATGACCATCAAATATAGTAGAGCAATATGCTGCAAAACTGAGAGTGGCATGGGTTCATTTGGCAAACATTTCAAGGAGTGCCGAACTCTCCTTTCTGCAACCGGCATGAAAATCCGATCCCACCCCCTGTGTCTTTCCTTTATATTGACTGAGACCAATGGCACAGCTGATCGACAGAGATTGGCATCAGCTCTCGGGGGGGGCGCAGACGGATGTCTTTCCTGACCCTCCTACTTCAGACCCATCATCTGGAGATGTCAG
The DNA here is from genome assembly GCF_965113315.1 of Podarcis vaucheri. Taxonomy (NCBI): domain Eukaryota; kingdom Metazoa; phylum Chordata; class Lepidosauria; order Squamata; family Lacertidae; genus Podarcis; species Podarcis vaucheri. The sequence goes on from NC_138761.1 coordinate 95,461,998, forward strand.
AGACTTGAAATTACACGCTCTACCCCTGAGTTATCTCATCGGCACAAAACCCATTCGATGTAGGTTTCTGGTTCCTGGCCTTCCAACGTGCCATTGGTCAACCTCCTGACCGTATCGAAGAGAAGCGGTGCACCATTTGCCCACCATAGTGTCTCAGTAAATGACAAAGGCTGACAAGCAGCTGTGTGGATAAGGGTTTGAAGTCTTAAAATGGAAAGGCTGTTTCATAATTCTTCGGCAGAGTTTGAAATTATTATAATTGTGGAAGTGTAAACAGGATATATGTCATGTGTTTTTACTTAGGCCTTGGACAAGTTATATTTGGCGAGGCAAAGTCTTGCAGCCTGTCAACTGTGTATTTTAGGTGCCGGCTCCGAGTTAGCAAAATTGAAGCCCTTCCAGAGAAGCTAACAATTGGTTTGAGGATGTCTGACCATGCTGACTTTTCTTTTCTTTGCCCCCCCCGCCCTGCTCATTTCTCTTTTGGTTCTATATTATTCATTTCTACAGCAGTAGAAAATGTGGTCTGAATGAGCAAAGGGAATCTGCTCAATCTGCCAGCGGCATTAAGTAATTTACAAGTTGTCAGGAACGCAAACAAAGTGGTAATTCTGAAAGATGGCTGATGAAAGAGACACATTCCTGAGTTACACAATATGCTTTTCATTATTTTCCAGTGCCTTGAATGGACCCAGGAAAGTTGACGTTGAGGCACAGTGTGGACAGCTTACTGTACTTCACCGCAATAATATGAGTAAACGGCTTGCATGCCAAGAACAGACTGAGCTGCAGAAACAAAGAAACACCCTGATTTATTTATTTTCACAAGGGGCAAAGAAAGAGCACGTACACCTCTCTTTTTCTTCCAAAGAGGTTTGCTTTAGGAATGTCCTGGCACTTACCATGTAGATCCCGTTCATGCTATAGCTTAGTTGGTAGAGCATGAGAATATTAATCTGAGGGTGGAGGGTTCAAGCCCTACATTGGGCAAAAGATTCCTGGATTGGCGAGGGTTGGGTTAGATTACCCTCGTGGTCCTTTCTAACGCTACGATTCTATGATGTGCAGCCATCAAGGTGGACGGCCATTAGCAAGGCAAGCCCGGGGGTGGTGCTCTGTCTGAAGTTCCCCCTTCCTCAGTGTGTTCAAACTGGATTTTAAGCATGTCAATGCAACCCCTCCTTGGTATTGAAGGAGTAGTGAGAATCTGAAAAAAGTGGGTGGTGAGCAGGTCAGCTACCACCCATGTTGGTGTTGGTGTTGTTGTTGTTGTTGATGATGATGATGATGCACCGGAAGAAGTCACCCAGGGGAGAGCAAATCTCTCCCCTACCATCTTCCACTCTGCACAAGTTCCATTTAAACAGCCATCGCACATCATCTGATGCCACCTCATCGGCCACACGCAGCGCTTCCTCTCTTCGTGTTGCAATAATCAAGTAATTTGGAGTGTTTTCAATGATCAGCCTTGCATGGAGCAACCCCAGGGGCTGATTTGGTTCAGCATATTGTTCTCATAAGCAAGCAGACAGCAGAAAAGAACAACAGGTCCGATGTTGGCCAAATGTATATAAATTGCTCCCCATCTTTGACCTACTTTGGACCAATTGTACTGGCAATCAGCTGGGGGAGAGTTGGCTCATGCAGTGCTAGACCATCATAACAGCATGTAACTCACAACCCATAAAACCTGTCTGTGGCTTTTGGAAGGTGGATGAGCTTCATCTCAGACTTTCTCAGCACAGACATTCCCAATATTTCCAGATGCTGTTGGACTTCAAGGTAGGGTGAGAACCACAAGTCCTAAGATGGTTGCACCAGTGACAGTGTCCCCCCTCAACAGAAACTGATAGTTTTGTAGAGAAGAGGAGGAGAGGAAACAGGGTGGGTCAGAGGGTCACCTGTTGGATAGGAGTTCCAACAGAGCAACAAACTCCTCCATGGTTGTGTGCAGTAAGGAGGCCACCACCTTGCTAAAGCTAAACAGGTCTGGGTCTGGTCAGTGCCTGGGTTGGTGCATGCCTAGGAACCACATGCCTGCTGCCCACTCGGGTTCCATGCTGGAAGAAAAGTAGGATGCTAAACATGGAAGGAAGGAAGGAAGGAAGGAAGGAAGGAAGGAAGGAAGGAAGGAAGGAAGGAAAGGAAGGAGAGGGAACTGCTGTAAGTGCAACTCCACATCGCTCGTTCATGACCAGAAACACTTGACAAAATTCTCCCTTGTAGAATTACAACAGAGGACTTCCCCTCCAGCCTTCATTGTATCTAGTTGTGTTGGGAAGCACCACCAAGTTCAATGGAGACAGAGAGGTGACCCAAACCCATTGGTCATTGTGTTATATACTGCAGCTGTTTGTGTGTGTGCGTCTCTAGCATCCCCACCCCACTCTCTCTGTAGAAATACAATGGACCGACACAACTGTCTGCATTTTCAAACTCTCCTTGAGGGTGTGACTATGGACTCTTCTTGGAGGTATGGCCATACATACGGTCATGGTGAGGCCCTGCACTACATCCCTGGGTGGGAGAAGCACTCACATCTACAGCGGCTGCTATGTATCGTATTTAAGAAATGACGATCAGGTCCATCTTGTGGTTTAGGTGTGGATCAAGAAAGGTTGGGGAAACAATGGTCAAAGCGTAGACTGACCCACAGGACTGAGCCTGCGACAGTGTTATGGATGAAGGAAGAGGGAGGTTTTGAACTGGCGGGGGAGACGTGGAGTGTTGAGGTCAGATTCAATTATGTCATCCTGAAAAGAAGTGGGATAACCCACTAGGGGTGAGGGAGAAATGCAATTCAGTTCATATTTAAAGCTGAGTTTATCAAATTCACACTTCCTGTAACAATCTGAGACCTGTAAGACAGTCGTTTCAGCCTCGGTCACCGTACGGGACAGCTGCATATTCCTTCATTGCAGGGGGTTGGAATAGATGATTCTCAAGGTCCCTTCCAACTCTATGATACTTTGAAATTTGCATTTATCTGAATTTTGCAATGCAGTTCTCCAACTAACCAATCTCCACAAATAGGCATATGTTAGAGGGAAGCGTATATAAAAATGAGCATACTGATGAAAACAACACACAAACATGTAATATATGAGGAGAAATAGCTTGCCAAAATGTGTAACGGAGCGAACTGCAGACAAATCCTGCTTATTAGGAGAAATGCAGCCTGAAGAATTAAATACACACACAAACACACAAATTGCTGCAGAAACCTGGAGTGCTGAATTTAAGATTAGAAAAATGAGAATCGGTGCTCCCGACCCACCGTTCTGGGTTGCGACTGCAAAAGGCAGAGAGCAAGCCAGGCGAAACAGCCAGGCAACTCAGCCAGCCAAAGCTGCAGCTCATTAGATTTAAATATTTTGCAAAACATATGCAAAGCCCGGTGGCAACGTAAGTGGCAGGAACTGCCGGAGGAAGCCTCCTCTTTCCGTTCGGGATCCAGACACGCAGCCGAGTCAAACGACCGGAGTCCACAGCAAGGCTGCTCAATGTCTCCGTCTAAATAAAGCCCCCGTCGGAATTAGCTATGCTGAACGAGCCTCGGCTGTATCATATGGAGGACGGGGGGGGGAGGCATATGCTTCTGGTGGCTCCGTATCCGGAGGGAGCGCTAACCAGAACCACAGGATATTTCAGTCCTGGAAGGGGGGGGCAGGTTGTGACGGGAGGGAAGTGAGCAGAAACCGTGCTATGGAAAGTAACTGGAGTCTTTCCAGCTTCCAGGGGCCAGTCAGTCATGAATATCCTGCCTTGGCCTGCGGAGGAAGCAGCCGAATAACAATTGGGAAAGGTTTATAACTGCAGGAATCGAGTGGTTGAAGCCAAAAGGCCACCATGTGATGCAACACTCTCTCTCTCTCTCTCTCTCTCTCTCTCTCTCTCTCTCTGTGTGTGTGTGTGTGTGTGTGTGTACATATATATTCCTCTTTCTCCAGCTCCTACACACAGGAGTCTTCTTCATTTGCTGTGACCTTCCAGGAATGTGCTGACAGACACAAAGCGTTCGGCATGACATTCTGCCAATGGACTGGAATGACTGCTGGTGGGGTGTGTGTGTGTGTGTGTGTGTTTCATGCCTGTTTCCTGACAGCAGGGCACCATCTTCTGGAAGCTGCAAAGAACGGCTCAGGGCGAGGGTAGCCACTCACGGATTCCCTGAAAAGGAAAAAAGGAAAAGGAAGAAAATGCATCCCCTCTTGAGAAGGAAAAGGAAAAAGGGAAAGGATGAGGGAGTGCATGGATTTGCATTAAATTTGCATTTGCTGCTTTGCACCTACGCGAGGAATAATGGCTGTGATTTAAATAGAAATGCAATCCATTTCATGGCGGTGGGCAAGACTGTGACCAGGTGTGCCTGCTCAGGGAAAAACTGCCAAGGCCCCAGGCTCTCCCTTAGAATCATAGAACCATAGAATCATAGAGTTGGAAGAGACACCGAGGGTCATCTAGTCCAACCCCCTGCAATGCGGGAATCTCAGCCAAAGCATCCATGACAGATGGCCGCCCAACATCTTCTTAGAAACCTCCAAAGTTAGCAAAGTTAACGGACAAACTGTGTGCAAAGGACAATAGTGACTTTGAAAAAGAATGGGAACTCTTTACGATATATTTGCAGAAACAACGGAAAGAAATGGTCTCGCTGGCAGGATTTAAATAAACGTTTACAATTTTATTTACAGAGAACAAGAAGTACAACAATGTGATACCATAATATTATAAATAAACAGCAGAATGTATCGTCTGATGTAATAAACCAGAAATGGTAGTTGAGGGAAGTCAACAGGGAAGGGGGGGAATTGGAAAATGTATGTTCAGCAATGTTTTGAGAAAAGAAAATCAATGAAAATTATAAGAAAGAAAGAAAGAAAGAAAGAAAGAAAGAAAGAAAGAAAGAAAGAAAGAAAGAAAGAAAAACCTCCACGGAAGGGGAATCCACAAGTTCCCGAGGGAGGTCGTTCCACAGTCAAGCTGCTCTTGTTATCAGAAAGTTTTTCCAAATGTTTAGTCGGAATCTCCTTTATTGTAACTTGAAGCCATTGGTTCGAGTCCTACCCTCCAGAGCAAAGAAAAAAGAAATATGTCTTTGGAAGAGGGGACAAGAGTATTATGGGTGTTGTCTCCAACCATGTCTAACAATGGCAGATTAGACTCTTGCATGGTTTTCAGACATGGTGTCATACACAAGTCTGAATGTGGGCCTTCCTACAACGTGGAAGCTGTCATGCATAAAGTGGACCATCCTGGTATGTGCAGACTGGGGCGATTGTTGTGAGGCAGTTCCCCAGCCCCCCCCCAAAAAAAAGTAGGAAAAAATATGTGTATTCATGGAAAGTATGCACCAAAAAGTGAAAGGGACATAGGGGGAAAATCATTATATCGCAAACAAACTGCCAGTACAAACCTGTATATTAGAAGGAATATACACAGAACTATGTACAAATTCCCGTGCAGACTTTTTAAAAAAATCACAAAAAGGAGTGAACTGAACTAAGAATTTTTTTAAAAAGATAAACAGACATTGGCAAATTTATCCATCTCTAGCTACACACGAGTTTTGTCTTATTTCTTTATTTAAAACACTGGTGTATTGATTTCCTGGCTTAAAAGTAGTGCCCAAGCCAGCTTACATCAACAATATTTTTTTTTGGGGGGGGGGGGACTTGCAACAGCAGGAAGCAGGAAACAGCAAAAAAAAACTTAATACCAAACAACCAACCAGCCAAAATCCTGCAGGAGCAAAAAGTCTCCAACTTGGAGAGGAAGGATAGCAGGTAGGTAGCAAAATGCATCTCCAAGGGTCTGACCATAACCATGGCAACAGAGGTGGGTGTGTCTTGCATTCCCACCAATCAGACTTCAGAAGCTGGTGGGACACCAGGTTTCCCCCAAATGATGTAAGTAATGGAATGGAATACATATAAACAATGGAGTGGTTAGGAAATTCAAGAAGATTTGACAAAATATTAACACTATCTATCTTTATGCCAATGCTTTTAGGGGACAATAAATTCACATTCGGGGTACACTTCCTAGATATAATTGTTTGCCCTGGACAACTTTGGAGCACCCCATTTTCCCTACTTCTGACTGGACCCTGGTATGGAGCTTTCGTGGGCTGAAAAATGCCACCTTATCTACAGTAGCGGGGAGAGCAATCATGTGAAGCCATCACTAGAGCAGACTAAGACAATGGCATTAGCATGATTAGTGAATTAACATCCAATCAGCAAAGACCTTTCAAAAATAGGCTACTCTGGTGGCACTGGGCATGGTAAAACAGCCCAGTCCCTCCGATTAGGTCCCTCAGAAGGGGTGGACAGAATAGAGAACACAAATACCTCTGGTTTCAGCACGAGTTACAGAGTGGCACCTCGTGGTCAAATGTACAAACTGCAGGCAATGCAGAAAACAATGACTCTGATTATAAGGAGTTGATATCAGACCTTGAAGCAAAAGTGGTTCAGAAACAGCCAAGGTCAGGGGGCTTAGCTTTTTCTTTTTCTTTTTTAAGCCATTATTTCAGTTGACACAGATGCTAATGGCGTGTTTCTGTAGCCCACTTCATCAAACCTTTGCCATTATGGAACGGGAGTTATTTTGAAGTGGTTGCCATGTGGTGACGCTGCGTTCCTTTTCCTTTTCATTGTAGGCATAACCACATCGTTTCCCCGAGCCATGTAACTCCTATTGGCTTATGTGTTTCTTGCATTTACATACCACCTAACCAGGGAGCAGGCCCCTCTCAGCTCTTACATTTGAGGAAACACGTGTAGGCAGGCACTGTGAGGCGACAATCCTATGCACATTTAGTGTGGGATCCAAATTGGTGCCCTTGCTCTCGTGGAATAGCGTGAGAGGTCCTCTAACAGAAGAGGAAGGAATGAAATTTGGCCAATTCTCACTCTGCTCAAAATCTGCTCCAGGGAGTTGTCGGGGTCCCTGCAGAAGAGAGTGGAAGGTGTTGCTGTTGGGAAAAAGCTGGAGAAACCAGCAAAATTCCCCTCTCCTCCAAATGCAGGGATAGGAAACCTAAAACTGGCTTCTGAGGTTTCTCCCTAGACCACGCACTCCTCCCCAACCACAGATACCCTCCCCTGACTCCTGCTCTGCACCCTGCATAAGTGTTTTTGCCTAGTGGGAATTTATCCTTAACCTCTTCCAGTGCCATAGCATGGGAGGGGGGGGACACAATAACAGTAGCCCCTGGCGCAAAATTGTGAGGGGCGCAAAATTTCAAAACCCGGTGCTGCCTCAATGTGCCTCAGTGTGCTTCCATCGCTGAGCTCCGTTGAAAATGTCTTCTCCCTGTGAACCTCTCCGGACAACAGAGTCACTCTCCTTTTCTTATCTATGTGGCTGCGATCTCCTGGGTGCCGTGGATGCTGTTGGGCAATTGAATGTGCATGTGTACTCCTTTTTTGGTTTTCCTCCCTCCCACCTCCCCGCATTGCCCCGGGTGCTAGCAACCCACGCTAAGCTACCGACCTCTGCTAATGCTTCTTGCTTGTGCAAATGGAGGGTAGAGAGGGTTGTTCAAGTATGAGGTCTATTGTACCTCAAAAGCCCCTCAGTGAGTGCAAATGGATTAATTGGAGTCCACCCTTACCTGGGAGTAAGTCACACTCAACTGGCATTAGTTTCCCCTTTCCTTGTGTCTCTGAAAGCCCTGTGGTTGAAAGGGAAACATCCTAAAGCCTCCTCATAGCTCAAGCCTGGCTCCTCACCTTTTTTTTTATTACTTTTACACACCGATGATCTATAGTTCCCTGCATTGCTGCAGTAGAGGCAGGCCGCCTGCTTATGCCTCTGAGCCAATATTGCAACACAGGAAATCTGCCTTTGCTGCTAACAGATGAATTTTAACAGGGAGAAATGTAAAGTATTGCACTTGGGCAAAAAAAATGAGAGGCACAAATACAAGATGGGTGACACCTGGCTTGAGAGCAGTACATGTGAAAAGGATCTAGGAGTCTTGGTTGACCACAAACTTGACATGAGCCAACAGAGTGACGCGGCAGCTAAAAAAGCCAATGCAATTCTGGGCTGCATCAATAGGAGTATAGCATCTAGATCAAGGGAAGTAATAGTGCCACTGTATTCTGCTCTGGTCAGACCACACCTGGAGTACTGTGTCCAGTTCTGGGCACCACAATTCAAGAAGGACACTGACAAACTGGAACGTGTCCAGAGGAGGGCAACCAAAATGGTCAAAGGCCTGGAAACGATGCCTTATGAGGAACGGCTAAGGGAGCTGGGCATGTTTAGCCTGGAGAAGAGGAGGTTAAGGGGTGATATGATAGCCATGTTCAAATATATAAAAGGATGCCATATAGAGGAGGGAGAAAGGTTGTTTTCTGCTGCTCCGGAGAAGCGGACACGGAGCAATGGATCCAAACTACAAGAAAGAAGATTCCACCTAAACATTAGGAAGAACTTCCTGACAGTAAGAGCTGTTCGACAGTGGAATTTGCTGCCAAGGAGTGTGGTGGAGTCTCCTGCTTTGGAGGTCTTTAAGCAGAGGCTTGACAACCATATGTCAGGAGTGCTCTGATGGTGTTTCCTGCTTGGCAGGGGGTTGGACTCGATGGCCCTTGTGGTCTCTTCCAACTCTATGATTCTATGATTCACCTGGTGTTGTTTCAGACAAGCCAGATGGCTTTAACTCCAGGCTCACATGACTGATGGTCTCGCTCTTTTGTCTAGCACAGTAACCGTCTCGGGCTTGGGATGCAGATGTTGTCGCTGTGCAAAAATGACCTTCCCTCTTTCACTTTCCCCTTCAGCCTCGGAAGCCAACACGGCAGCCCCGAACAGGGATGGCTTAAATCCTATAGCTGCTGACCTAGAGCCGCTTCCACAGTAGCTCGACGGGACTTATTTCTGGAGAGATATGCATACTGCGGATGCGGGTGGTGCTGTGGGTTAAACCACTGAGCCCAGGGCTTGCTGATCAGAAGGTCGGCGGTTCGAATCCCTGCAACGGGGTGAGCTCCCGTTGCTCGGTCCCAGCTCCTGCCAACCTAGCAGTTCAAAAGCACGTCAAAGTGCAAGTAGTCCGTCCGATTGAATTCAACGGGGTTTATTGCTGGATCAGAAGGTCGGTGGTTCAAATCCCCGCGACAGGGTGAGCTCCCATTGCTCGGTCCCTGCTCCTGCCAACCTAGCAGTGCAAGTAGATAAATAGGTACTGCTCTGGCGGGAAGGTAAACGGCATTTCCGTACGCTGCTCTGGTTCACCAGAAGCGGCTTACTCATGCTGGTCACATGACCCGGAAGCTGTATGCCGGCTCCCTCGGCCAATAAAGCGAGATGAGCGCCGCAACCCCAGAGTCGGTCAGAGACTGGACCTAATGGTCAGGGGTCCCTCTACCTTTTAAAAAGCCTTAAAGGGCTTCGATCTCACCTGATCTCACACTGAAAGGCAAACCTACCTTATAGGGGAGCGGACACATTGCCGTCATTTGCAAGCCACGCTTCTCCAAACTGCTTTGCAAAAAGTTGCACATTAGAAGAAGTTCGCACTAAAACACTGGTAAATTCTGATGAGGACCTTTTTTAATAAAACCACCACACCCTGATGTTGAAATGTGGAGAACTGAAGACTGACAAAAATGAGAAACTGAATTGTCAGATTTTATACCACTGCATAGCTCAGTTGGCTAGTGTGCAGTGCTGATAACGCCAAGGTTGCAGGTTCGAGCCCCATATGGGGCAGCTGCATATTCCTGCATTGCTGGGGGTTGGACTAAATGAATCCTCAGGGTCCCTTCCAGCTCTACGTTTCTATGATTTGCCTATCTCTGCCATGAAGCAGAATTAATAGTACTAACTATTTGAAGTTGAAATTGTAAAACCAATAAAATTTATTTACACACACACACAAAGAGTACTAACTGTTTCAGAATGGCATGCTTGGGATTCTTGAAATCCTCAGAGCCAGGTCGCAGGGACAGCTGGCAAGAGCAACTTTTCGCAAATAACACCTTGGCCAAGCAAGTACAAAGTTGTTTTGATTCAAATCTCCCGTCACGTTTGCACTTAATTCAGCAATTCAAAATCTTGGCTTAGGGCGAAGTCAAGCTGAAGCTCAAACACATATTAGTCAAAGGCAAGCTGTTCCTTTGGATCAGACTTATTTGGCTCTGTTGCTCTTATTTCCTGGCAAACGAATGGCACTCAGGTTACTAACAGTGCCCAAGGACCATTTCTCTGAGCCCAACACAGACTCTGCACACACACACACACACACACACACACACACACACAACCTCCCTCTGATCACTTGTCTGTGTTAGAAAATAACTGAGGATCGACTAAATTATCCTTTGCCTCCTTTTCATTTCCTTTGTTTAAATGCTTCTCTTTTCTGGCTGCCTAACTGCAGCGTGGTATATGTATTAATCTTTTCCCTTTTTTTACAGTTTACGTATTAACTGTACACTGAGGGCTCGTCCAGACCCCCGTTTTCCCTGCCACTTTCGCAGCTTCATTATCAGGTGACTCCAAAATTCTGGGCCCCCCCCCCCAAAAAAAGGTGATGCCATAGTTTTGTACTAGTTTAGTGGGGACGTAAGTGGGCTAAGGTGGGGCTTAAGTGGGAATGCAAGTGGGGGCTGAAGGGGACTAAAGTGGGCTAAGTGGGGACTTAAGTGGGCTATGTTGGCTAAGGAGATTTAAGTTGGCTAAGTTGACTAAGGCAACTTAAGTTAGCGAAGGGGACTTAAATGGGCTAATTTGGTTCAGTTGGCTGAAGTGGTCCAAAGTTTTCTAAGGGGACTTTAGCAGGGACTTAAGCGGGCAAACCTTTCCATGGATTGACATTTGCTCCGATTCAGCAGTAAAGAGTGGGTTTTCCAGGGGGAAGCGGCAAGGTAAACAGAAAACCTCTCAGACGGGACAAGCAGAAGTGTGGCTGCACCCTAAAGCAGCAGTCCTGGCCCCACTTTACCCAGCAGTAAACCCCATTGAATTCAATCGGACTTACTTCTTAGTAGATACGGTTCGGTTGGTGATGTAAGGCACACATGCTTTTTACACGCTGTGCCCTGTCTCTGAGATCTGAAACCAGCTCTTCTCTGCACTCTGGAGACCAGATGCCAAACTCATTTACTTCCATTTGTCCTGGGTCATTTCAATCAGCGGTTCTCAACCTGTGGGTCCCCAGATGTTGTTGGACTACAACTCCCATCATCCCTAAGCTCTGGCCTTGCTAGCTAGGGGTGATGGGAGTTGTAGTTCAACAACATCTGGGGACCCACAGGTTGAGAAAGGCTGACTTAAATCCTATTGGCAGAATTGAATGCCACTGTCTCTGATTGCCCTGGTTATTATGCTGTTCTTCTGTATGTGTGATGGGTCTCACTCTCTTGCTGTCAGCTGGTTATCACGTCCTACTGGATTCTCCTGCACGTGCATATAGGAAATGCCAGAACAAAGAAATTATGGGATGTGTAGTTCTTAAGGAAGCACACCCCCTGGGGTGCAAGAGGACAGGGCTCATGCACCTTCAATACAGATGTTGCTCCAAAGTCGAACAGAATCTGTTCCAGAAGTCCATTCAACTTCCAAAACATTCAGAAACCAAAGCACAGCTTCTGATTGGCTGCAGGAAGCTCCTGCAGCCAATCTGAAGCCCCGCCGGATGTTCGGATTCCAAAAGAACGTTTGAAAACCGGAACACTCACTTCCGGTTTTCGATCGTTTGGGAGCTGAAACGTTCTACTCCCAAGGCGTTCAGAAGCTGAGGTACGACTATAGTTTGTAGCAAAGAGGAATATCAGCTGGTTTAGTTCGTTACACAATTCACAGCCACATCTCCTGAAATTACCCTTTGCTACCTAGCCTACCCAGAGATGAACTAGTCAACCTCAAAACGTCTTTTTATCTCCTGTTGGTTGCAACAAGACATTTAAACAGGGGCTTACATCTCTCCCACTGCAGTCAATGGGACTTAAAAGTGTTGATCATTAGGCTGGGCATGACTACAGAGCTGGGGCATTGAAACAAAACGGCAACTCTTTATTTGCATGCTTGGCCACTGTGAGAACAGGATATCTCATGCCTGGTATGTCATTGACCCACTTGCTATTTCAAAACCAGTTGGCCGTTCTTCTGAGGCAGCAGCCCTGATGCAAGAGCATTTCATTGGAATGCAGGGCGATCCTTTGCATGTTTCCTCAGACAGACATTCCGTTCAACGAGGGGCACTTCCTAGCATATATAACATGCGCACAGAATTGCATTCTTGCATTTTCCAATTAATGCCATCTCAAGGGGTGGCCTGTTAGCAAAATATGCAGAATCTCTCCCTGTGATGCAGTCTAAACTCAACTGTCATAAATAGCAATAAAATATTTTGGCTCAAGGCAGATTCATGAAAACAATTTTTAATGTAAAAAGTGTAGGTTTCCTTTTTAACTTTCTTGGAAAAGGCTGTTTGTGTGGTTTGCTAAAGGAACAGCTGTTCTAGTCTGCTTGCATTATTATTATTATTATTATTATTATTATTATTATTATTATTATTATTATCCACCAGAGAAAATAACCTCCTTGTGAAGGTTGCAGAAAGCAAAAAGAAATGAAAAGGAAGAAAGAGGCATCACAGGGTATGTTCTCAGCTCATGAAACCGGACACCTCCACAGCAGTCTCCCATTCAGAAAAAGCAATGAATTAGAATCCGGAAGGGGCCGACTTGCTTGCAGACCTTGTTAAAAGCCAGGCAAGATGGATTTCCTGATTCAATAAACAGACGCCTGTCAGCACAGAGAACACCTGACATTGCAAGAGGCTTTTAAAAACCCTCGGAAATCAAACTTTAGGGAAGTCAAAACAGCTCTCGGAGTGAGCCACTCTAGATAGCAACCCAACTCTTCCGTTTCCCTCAGTTATGTACGATAAGAGCTTCCAATGAATTTAGAGGGATTGGGGAGGGCAGGGGGTGTTTGCATGTTGGCTGTGCTAACTTGTCGATCATTCCTACTAAAAGCAGCCTAAGCTAAAGGTGTGTTTGGTGTCTGTGCTTCCCCCGGGGTGGAGGGGGGGAGAGGCCTGGAGCATCTCATTAAACATCTGAAATGTTTCAGTGAATGGAAAAGCTGAAAGAAGCAGCTTCCCTATCGTGGGGGAAATGGAAGGAAGGCAGGAGCCAAAGAAACACAGGTCGCGTTGGGTTTCCTATGCTGGAAATTCGAGCCAATGTTACAGCAAAGGCCAGCACCACGTTTGAGTCATTTCTTACTCCCGACAGAGAACAGGAATACACACAGAGAGAGACATGCAGAGACACACACATTGAAAACAGCAGAACAGGGGTCAAAAATTGTCACCCAAGCACAGCACACCATACAAACACACTTAGAATGTAATCCTAAATGCAGCTATTAAGGAGTAAGCCTTACTTAGTTCGCTAGGGTTTACTACTAAGCCCAAGAGTGGGGAACATTTTTCAGGCTGTGGGCTTCTCGCCGGGGCCACCAGGGAGCAGCGGGTGGCACCAGAGGCAAAAATGGGCGAAGCACCAAATGTGACATTTACCTCTGTGCAGCAGACTAATTTCTACACACACTCGGGGCTTATCCACCTTACCTTTCCTCCACACTTTCCAGGCACGGGCCACAACTTTAAAGATCTGTGCCTGACCACTTTCTCTCTCTCTCTCTTCTTATTTCTTTGGCTCCAGAGGTTTCCCTGTGCAAAAACCTGCTCTTTAAAGCTGAATCAAACAACAATCCATGGAAAACCCGAATGGGGCACTTCAGCTTTAGAAAGCAGGGTTGTGGGAGGAACACTGCGGAGCAAAGATATCATTATCTGAGCTCAATGACACATTCCAATCGCACACAAATATTCAAGGAGGGTGCAAGCATGGCTGGTGAGATGTGGCCAATGTAGGGGAGTCTCAAAGGTCAGGCAGAAGGTTGCATTTGACACACACCCCGGGCCTGAGGAAAGATGCTGAGGACCACAGAGTTTACTTTCTGACAATTTCAAAGGGTTTAAGTATCTGCCTAAAATCTTCCCTGCTGAACTCAAGACTGTGAAGTGATTAACTTGGGCTGAATCCTATCTGGTATGCATTTTTAAAAAAAGCAACTTGCACCCAGCAGCTGGATTTTCAAAACATTTTAATTGGATTGCATTTATTACTATATATATATATATACTTTGCATTCAGCTCATCACCAAAATGAGATGTTACCTTATTTTCTTTAATTTATTGCACTGATGCATACATATACAGAGGAAATAGTTTCCAGAAACATTAACAGTCCTAAAATATATATTTTTAAAAAATAAAATAAAAAAATCATTCCTCTGACCCTCAAATTACATCAAGCATTGTTGTAATTTTCAACACACTGATATTCTTCATTTCATGTAGCACTTGTGGAGCTAAATGGCCATTTAAATGTATGAAAATAAACAAGGATACACTTCTGGCATATTCTAGTTTAGAAGATGGGGAAACATACAAACAGAGCATATATTGGATTTGCATTTTTGCATTTAGAGTGCATTAGAAAAGGTACGTTTTTCTGTAACAGAAAACCACCAGTACACTGAAAGCAAAGTGAACAGTTTTCTTTTTCTTTCACAGAAAGAATATGAAGTAATTCAGCTATTCCAGGTTTATTTTGTTCTTTGGGAATTCAACAATGCAGTTTGAAATGTGTGCATAAGAACAGCTCAGCCAAAGTGAAACTATTTAGAAACTGTGTACCTGTTGATGTTTTTCGTCTTTAAATTAGAACAAAGCTTTTAAAAAGTCTTACATCAATTATTCCCAATGACCATCAAAAATAGTTGAGGAAAATGTCCTTGCAGATACCCTATGCAATTGCATTCAATGGGGTATATGCAGAGTGATCTTCAAATATGCTTTAAAAAGTAACTTGAAACAAAATGTGTAACAGGGCTTAGTAACAGCTTTATTCTCTGCAAATAGTTTCACATGAACCTGAAGAAAATCCACAGCTTCAATTAGGTAACAACCCCACTGCTGTTAGAGGAGATAATTTATTATCACTTACAACCATGGCAGACCCAAGCAGTTCCAAGTCAGCTGGAAGGCAACTGGGGTCCTCAAAAAATGAACGTTTTGTGGCATGTGAGAGTGTCTATAAATAAGGTCAAGGGTTAAGTGACTACAAAACTCAAAATCTCCTCCTTAAATAGCTAGGATATATATACACACACAGTGTCCATGTTAAGTGCTGCTGAGCTGAACTCATCTGTGATAGTCACGAAACTCGCCCGTTAAAGGCAATGTGGTACAGAATTGCTCAACTCTGGTTGGGTTACACACCCAGTTTGTTCTAAACCACTGGGAAAACAAATATTGGCAAGTCCATTTTTACAGTTCAGCATATAATGGGTCCGTCTGCAGCAGGAGAAATGTCTCTCTAAAGCTGATACCTCTTATCCTTGCAGATGGTCTATCTATGGCTTTTTTGATTCCCAAGCTGAAGTTTTCTGCTTATGAAATATCGCCGGAGATTTGGAAGCTAAAAATTGTATACCATGTTGCTTAATTGGTAAATTTGACAGTCTAAATTTCCACTATTTATCGGATCAATGCCTGGACTTCTCTATGCAGCACTGCCAAGCTTTTGTCGCCATGCAAATGCACCCAATTATTCTCCAAATTCACTTCTGTGGGAATCGGTGCATTTTCACGAATGACGGAGAAAACGCTTGAGCCAGTTCCCACAGCTTGGGGCAAGATGCACAAAGTAGCAGGCTTGCGCGCATGTACCTCACCATTAAAGGGAGGGGACTCCATGTGCAAACAAGGCCTGTGTATGCACAAGCCCTCTTCAGCTTGGACTCCAGTGACAATAGTATTTTATTTTCTCATGCTACAGTTTTGTTGGTTTGGAAAGGTGTCCTAGCCAGCCCCACTTCTCCTTCCCAGTCAAACAGCCGATCAGTGGGATTTTGTGGCTGTTTTAGCTCAGTGTTGTGCCCCTTTGGCTCATGGAGGACCAGTAAACTTAATAAAGGCAAGCACACTCCTTTGGAAGCACTTAGCATCCTGCCCCAGCAAAGGAAGACTCTGTGTCTACTTTAAGTCCAGTCTTGTAAGCAGAGACCAGACTCTGTAAATACAGGTGGATACCATTTTGCATTTGTCCAATTGACACAGGACCGCCAGTGCATGGATCCTTTTGGACCCAGAAGAGGGCAGAAAAGGGGTGGAACAGGGGTAGGGCGGACTTATGGGTGCTTCCCTGACACAGACGGGGGCCAGGAACAGAACCTCCATACAAAATGGTCACCATCTGTATACATACATGCATGCACACATACAACTGCATACACCTTAATCATGGGGCTATTCTAAAACTAGATGTGTGCTACATGTCTGACAGAATTAAGGCTACAACCCTATACACTCACTTTGGGGGGGGGGGGTACTGGAGCTTCCTTCTGATAAGACATGTATAGAACTCCACTGCAGCCTGCAATCTGATATACACACCTGGAAGTAAGCCTCACTGAACACAGTGGAACTTACGTCCAAGTAAATATGCATAAGGTTGTGCTGTAAACATAAAAGGATAATTGTTTGGCAGGACCTGGGACCACTGAAGCCAAAGTGAAGTCACTCCACTGAGTTTCTAGTGGGAATTGTGAAAGAGCAGTTTCACAGTGCTAATTTCTCTCTGGTGCCAATGTCATTTTCATTATCAATGGCAAAAGTACCGCTGATATGAAGAAGAGAGACTAGGGCCGCAATCCAGTACAGAGTAAGACATTTTTATTTACCGTATTTTTCGCTCTATAACACGCACCCGACCATAACACGCATGTAGTTTTTAGAGGAGGAAAATCCGTAGGCATGCCACCCGTAGGCATTTCCTCCATAACACGCACAGACATTTCCCCTTACTTTCTAGGAGGAAAAAAGTGAGTGTTATGGTGCAAAAAATACGGTATATATACAGTCATACCTCAGGTTAGACGCTTCAGGTTGCATTTTTTCAGGTTATGGACTGCCGAAACCCGCAAGTACCAGAACGGGTTACTTCCGGATTTCGGCGGTCGTGCATGCACAGAAGCACTAAATCGTGCTTTGCGCATGCACAGAAACGCCGAATTGCAACCCGCGCAGACGTGCCGCTGCGGGTTACGGATGCTGCAGGTTGCGAACGTGCATCCCGCACGGATCACGTTCACAACCTGAGCGTCCACTGTATTTATATATATTTAACTGTGTGCTGGATTGCAGCATTTGGAGCCAATTCCAGCTAACGTTAGCTGGAACAAACAGCACAACCGTATACATATCTACTCAGAAGTAAGCCCCACAGGCTTCAGGGAACCTATTCCCAGGGTAGAGGGTACAGAATTGCAGCCTAAGTCACTGAATCCAGCAGAACAGGTTACCCATCCTGGTGAACTTAAGTTCCATTGAAAGTTGGCATTTGACTGCCTCGAGAGAGAGACCATGGTGTGCCTCTCCAGGGGTGGTCAAATTGTTACATTAGCAGCACCAAATTGACTTCCAAGCCTGGGCAGTAAGTAAGAAACTCCTGGGCTGCCAGGGCCCCCCTTTCTAGCTCACTGAAGGAAAGCAGAACAATCTGAGGGACTCCACTCCAGATTTGTGTAGGGTGTACTTCTTAGCCTTTTACTCTCCCAAAGTTATCCCACAAGGGCAATGAGGGGTTTAGGACCAGTTTTTTCCTTCTCCTAGATGAGCTATCTTCCCAGGTTAATGAGACCCATCTGCCCCTCACTTCCCTCTGAAGTAGAGGCAGAAACCACAGTTTTGACCAATGGACCCACAATTGGTCAGTCTGCCAGAGCCTCTCTTCACAAGCAGGCGAAGCCCCGAACTCACCAGTGTTACTACTGGTACCATACCCCCCTATAACGCAGTACATGTAAAAAGGGGCACATGCTAAAGGAAGAAAATAATGTGACTTAATCATTATGACTCAACGGAAACCATTTTCTTTACTGTTGACCTATTAAAACAGTAATCATAAAATACTTTTTTTTTTTAAAGGCAGAATACAGAGATGACAATTTCAGGCTCTTTGTACATATCATGGTCGTACAACCTGTCCGAATGAATGGAGAACCTGCTGAATTAAAAAGAAACTGCGGGTGGGGTGTATCTGAAGGTGGCTTCCAAAATGGCTCCTTCCCAGTTGCTTTTCTCCTGGTGGCGGCAGTAGGTTACAGTACATCTGCTCTCCAAGAACAGGAGAAGAAAAATGGCTGGGGGAAACCAGCTTCAGAGGGGAAGCACGATTGGGGGAAGAATTCAGCAATGCTCTTTTGCCCGCAGTTTCATTTTAAATCGCCCCCCAAACCCTGAATTTAAAGAGATCTGAGAGCAACCCACAGATCTGGCATCATCACGCCTGGCCTATCAGATAATACCCCCTAAGGACGCAAGAAGAGCCTGCTAAATCAGGCCAATGACCTGATTAAATAAATATCATTTAAAACAATGCAACTTTTTAAAAAACAAAATTCTTTTTTGTTGTTTTGCTTTAGTATTATTTGGCAAATGGCAAGTGGAAGCCTGTGTTTTTAACGAAGGCTGGCAACTTATAAAAAGCAGCTTCTCTGAAAAATAAAATATAAATTACCTGGAACATTCACTTGTAATGCATACCATTAAACCTCAAGGCAGTCAAATGCCATCAGCTACCCCCCCAAGAAAATTAGGACCAACCAAGACCTATTGCAATCATGCAGAGAAGAAAAAAAACATAAGATGAAACATAAAAAGAAAACTCCCGGTGACAGCTGGTAATATTATATGGCACTCAAATTATATTAAAGTTGTGGGGAGAGAACCATAGCAAGAGAAATCCTTCTCCTTCCCCATTCAACAAAGGAGTGCACATCAATCACAGCTACAGATAGTGCAAATGGGGGGGGGGGGAAGTGTTGGCCCAGCAACACAGCTCCCTTGAAGTTTATCAAGCAAATAAAGGCCACTTCTGAAAATGCTTTTTTCTTTATCGCAGTTATGGACGGAAACCAATGTACCGTGTACCTGCCGAGAATGGTACATATGCATTTCAATGGAACCCGTTTTCGTGGCGGACACACACAGAAGCAGCAACCTGGAAAGGCCTCCGTATATTTTGCTGGGAAACACACTGATTGGCAAACAACAAAGTCATGACTAACCTCTAAGACCATTGATTTCAATGGGTCTACTCTCGGTTTTACAGGCACGTATGTCATGCCCAGCTGGCTCAAGGGTGCATAAAGTATCTGAGCAATTGTATCGTATGAAATGGCCTGAAGGGTATTGTAATGCAAAATAACCAGCATGTCCAATTACTCCTTAATTCAGGCACAATTTGATGTGAAATAAGAACAGCAGCTCCAGTCCCAATCCTTTTCTTACTGTAAATTATAGCCTTGATCCAGATTAGCCAACATGCACACACGTCAGGCTGCACTCAGTGCTGCTTAACCCCCTTCTTTTGTTCATTTTAAGGGAGCTGCACCGCAGTGTTTCTTATGCAAACACACAAGAGCTTTTTTAAAAACAAAAAGCAACAACCCTCAAGTTTAAAATCCAGTTTGGCATTATAGAACTGGGAGCCACACACTCGGCCAGTTCAAGCTAGTACAGCAATAGTGACGATAGCTGTGTGCTATATAGACTAGCTGTAGAGTGTGTAGACCAATTGACTTTAGTTCAATAAATTGTATCATACTTTGTGGATCAAAGGGTGGCGGTTCTAGTAAAAGCAGGCATTTCCGCTCAGAGGTTTCGAATTCTGTCTTCCTTCTCTACCTGAAAACCTGGGGCCGGAAGACCCCAAGTGATGCCTCACACTGGAACCACATCCCACAAAAAAGCAGGCATGGGAAAAATGAGGACCCATTGCTTTCTAGAAATCCCATCATCATCACAAAGGCACTCAGAAATGCCCTTCTGTAATAAGACTATATGGCATGTATCTTGAGCCTGCTGTTGCAGGAGGTCTGGGAGCGTGACATTCAGAAATGTTACTTTACAGGACAAAATGGAAAAAAAGAAATTTCTGAACTGCACATTTAAACAAAATGTTCACTACATCCCAAACTCCAGGTGAACTCCAAATGGCAAAATCCTGGTGCATCACCAAAGAGTGTTCAAACTGCTGCCGAGAAGGTTCAGAAGCCGATTATTATGGCACATGAGGATGCATCTCCTGGTTTTCAAAAGGTGGCAGCGGATCCCTCCAATATGTGAACTGACTGTAGGTGTCAGAACAGGGGAAGTCTGAAGAATGGCTTCTTTTCAACAGGGGAAATACGTGATCTACCACTTCGCAGAGCCTCACGTACCTGCACAAAAAGAAAAAGTTTATTATTACCACTGCCTAATAAATTGGATATGGTGATATCACAGGCTGCATTAATACAGCTATTTTATCCACATTTTAAGACAGACTAATTAAGGAAATTACAACAGACGCACACAGTCATATATCCCGTTTCTGAATCTGATGTGTGACAGTACGATTTGCTGAAGCGCTGCTGAGCTAACATAGGATTGCCTTGGAGTTTAAATGCAATGGCACAGCTGCAAATGTGCTGAAAAACAAGCTTTTTTGTTCAAATAAAGAAAACTGGGAATTTCTCATTTTTAACTACTGAATCACAAAGTGATTACCTAGCACGTAACTGAAATAAATCTTGATAATATCACAATCTGAACTAGATGACCCTCGTGGTCCCTCTTAACTCTGCCATTCTGTGATTTCAAGGCGGTCCAGTTAATTTCTACTGTAACGCCCAGGATCAAAGGGCTTAGAGAAAGAGAACTCCACCCCACGTTAGGAGCAAGTGGACTGATACTCACGATGAGATATTGGTCTTTGCATGCTCTTGAATTAGCTCTCCTTTAGGATTAACAGTGAATATTCTGTTTAGTGAAACTCCCACTTGCTTGTATGAATACACATCCTGCGGGGGGGGGAAACAACAAATGCAAAAGGTAGGTTTCCCCTCAGTATAAATGGAAAACAGTTTACCTTTCTAAAATGCTTATGTGTTTTACTTCACAGGGTTGTTGTAGGGATAAAACAGAAAAGGGTCAAGTCATGGGCTTGCTAAATCCCCATGTGCATGAATGTGATGCAAATTGGTGGGAGTATCAATTTGATGACTGAGGATAACCTGGAAAGTCAAGACCCACCAAACCGCAAGACATTTCTGCCAATCCCATAAGACGTTTATGCAGATCTCCACGTTCCTATCCACTTGACCAATTGATATGGATTGAAGAAATGTTTCACAAAACCACATAGAAGTAACATGCTATTGCAAGTAGCTTGAAACAACAGCATGAACCCCAAACATTATCTACAGAAGCTCCTCTTTGGACGAGTCTTCATAAAATAATAGTATCACAAAGGTACTTACAGCAGGCCTATTGCCAAAAGCAGCGTAAAACGGTTCTGTGTTGGGATGAAACAAGTTTTTGATGTCCGTTAGGCACTGAACTTTAAACTTCTCTGGCTTCTTCTCTATTACTTCCCTGAAATAAACCATCACACACAAAAACAGAAGTGTTTTAGAAGTGCTTTATCAATGCAACACGGTCATTTTTCTCAGGCTAAACACAACATTTTAACTGACTGAACTTCAGATTCCCCCAAAAAGAATTGTAAAGATTCTCATGGTTCCTTGTTTTAAAAAATGGAAGCTTCCAAACCTAAGTGACGTGGTTAAAGATGAGGCGCAAATAAAATAGCCAATGTTCACCTCTTTAGTCTGATTGATTTAACTTAAAAAGAGTTAAGCATGTGCCTAATTTACCCACTCACATTAAAGGATTTAATTGTACTCTGTTGGACTGTGATCGAGGACCGAAAATAACCCTATGTCACACGTGTAAACCATTTCTGTGCATTTTATGCAAGCCTCTTCATTCTAAGGAAATAGCATCACTGACGCAACCACAAAATCCATTTTGAGCACACCCTTATAAATAACTAGCAGATATGGTTTAGCCTCAAGTCTCATCTTGCAATAAAGATGTGGGATCCTTACAGCTGAAGCTCAGAAAATATTTCGGACAAATAAGCAACCCCAACAACTAGCAAGCCGGGCAACCCTCAACCCAGTGAAATTTATAGAATGGCGAGATTCTGTGTTCTCTTACCTGTGGAAAGCTGAGAACAAGCTGCTGGGACTCAGCAATACAGGACCTTGAGGCAGCACCGTTCCTCGCTCGTTAACCCAGTGCAAGTATCCTCGGGTCATATCTGCCATTCCTATCGCACGTGCAGAACAGTATAGGAACTTATACCCATTTCTGTTTCAAAAAAAGAACACAGTTGCCATCGTCATCAGAAACACACTGTCCAGAATCAACTTTAAGCATGTAAGCTGATATTGCCTTTTAATATCTTCCATGTATTTGATAAATTGTATTATGGAATATAGCATTTCCTTCCATTACACCAGTCCAGCCATAAGATAGAAGCATTCAGAGCCACTAAGGCTGCAGTCCTATATGACGGTGTTTAGCACAACTGATTTCCATAAAAACTCTGCATGGAACAAGGGGACAGAGATGGCTCTGTCATTGGGCCAGGTGAACAACTGCCTCAAGCAGCAGGTTTTAGGGCACCGTTCATTGGCAGCAAATTGCCAATGATTTAGCTTTGTGAGGTGGCGCAGATACAGGGGAAGGATAGGACTTGGGGAGCCAAAGCAAGGCTCAATGCATGCCATGTGTCTGAGGGAGAAAATGACTCTGAAAGCCAAAGGATGATAGGATGTTGCAGCAGACTAGACCTACGAACCACCACCAAAGAGGGAACTGACTGAAAGTCAAGTGAGGAATTGACTGATCTGATAAGCAGAGGGAAATCAGCTCCCTGAATACAAGAACAGAAAATGGGAGGGATTTTGTAAGGGGCAGATGAACACCCCCGCCCCTCGCATACACACTCACACTGTTTCATTTTAGACACCTACTGAAAACCTTTATGTTTCAGCAAGCCTTTCCAGACACATGATTCAGTCACCTATATTTGTTATTTAAAGTTTTATAGATGTTATCTTCGGTTTTAATTATGATGGCTTTATGGACAGCTATTTTCATTTCATTTATAGTTTTTAGCAGTGTTTTCTATTCATACTCCGCTTTGGGCAGCTTTTTGATGATGATGTTTATATAAATTCTAGATTTAAAAAACCGCAATGTGAAGCAAGGTATGTCTGTACAACCCAATAATACTCACTGGCTCACTTTATGGTACAATTTGGCAATCCCTTGATGTGTCCAATCTTTGCCAAGAGTGGGCAAAATATGACCTAAAGTATCTGACCTGGAAAAAGAGAGGATTGATTGATTGAATAGACTAGAAGAAATTATTATTTGTTACTTATTAACACTGTTTCAGTCTTGCCTTTCGGTGTAAATTCTTCTGTGATCTTTTTGAAAGAACTCTTAAAAGAGAAAACCATTTTATCCCTCTTTGACTTTAGAGTAGCATTGGAATCAACACAAACACTTTATTTATTATTATCATCATCATCATCATCATCATCATCATCATCATTTCATTTCTGTTCCATGTTTACTCCAAGGAGCTCCATGTAGGATATATACATCTCCCCCTCCCCATTTTATCGTCACAACAATCTTGTGAGACGATTAGGCTCAGAAACAGTCGCTAGCCCAAGGTCACCCGGTGAGCTTCATGGATGAATGGGGATTTGCACTCTGATCTCCCAGGTCCAACTAATCCAACACACTAACCAGTATACTGAAATGGCTCTCCTATGGATCAACTTGCATCACCAGCATTATTACTGATTCTTGCCTACAAAAATCTGTGTGTCTTAAAATCAGATGAGATGGACATAAGATTAACTCAATAAGAAAACAAAAGCGGAACATTTTAAAATGAATATTAAACATTTAAAAACAAGCAAAGCAAAATCAGAGAATGGAGAAGCAATAAGCAACAAAGGAAACTGCTACCTAGGGCTCACTGCAATGTGCAGTCTATATCAGCCTCCATATCTCCCATAGTTCACAAGCACCAACCAGAAACACAAGAAAGCATAAAGGTTTATGCCTCTCTATCGGATTGGCATTATGACTTTTGAGTGTTGCTGTTGCATCACGTGATGGAAGCAGATGGGAGATTGGTCCAGTCATCAGCTTGGCATGGCATATCAGCTTGGACTGGGCCACCAAGAATGGGCAAGAGTCCTGGAATTGGAAGGGACCCTGAGAGTCATTGCCTAGTCCCACTCTAAGCAATGCAGGAATCTCAACTGGATGGCCATCCAACCTCTTATAAACCTCCAACAAAAGAGAGTCTACTGCTCTCCAGGGGAGTTAGTTCCACTATCGAGCAGCTCTTATTGCCAGAAAGTTCTTCCTCCTGTTTAGCTGAACTCTCCTTTTGGGCAGCTTGAATTCAACCGTTTTAAAAAATGGCCCCAGTGCAAAGAGAGCATTGCAAGGGTCTCCCATTATTTTCCACGCTGCTATTTCAAACTTTCTGATGAAGCAGGCAAAACAGTTTTCCCTGAAGGGGAACTTGGCATACTGTGTGCCTTGCAAAGCGCTCACCTCGTAATTGTGCCATCAATGTCAGAAATAATGACCTTGTCATCCCAGTTCCACAAGTAGATGGTGCCTTCACAGCGGCACGTCCCTTGGTACTGTGTTGTAACACTGAAAATCACATCGTTGGGGCCATTCTTAAGATTCAGGCTTTTCTGTCGAAAAAAAGCACAAACAAAACCAAAAAGCGGATTTCAAGATTTGCTCGTCGACAAACCAGATGGCTCGGAATATTATTAAAGCACAGTTCTTAAAGGTCTGGCAGTAAATCGCTTTAGTCACACACATTTAAGTCCCTTCTCTTGCATTACTGAACAAGGAAGCAGAATTACAGTCAGGGTAATAAGGCATTCTGCTGTATAGCTAATGGCCTGGAATGTGCAAAGCAGGTAAAACAAGAAAAAAACAACCACCAGGCTCAACAACAGCAAGCTGCTATGTAAACCACTTAGAAGTTTTCACAATTAAGCAGTGTGAAAATTTTGTTTTTTAAAAAATAAAAATACCAATCTTCTTATTAATTTTAAACGTCAGTCAATATACTGGTTGGGTTACACCTTCCTGGGCTTTTATGGTACCCCTTGTTCTCTTATATCAACCACTTCATTAAGGGAAACTTTCTTTAACAACACTCAGAAACAGATTCATTGTCCTTCACCCAGTGTCTTAATTTCTATAGGTGGGGTGAAAAGTTGATGTGAACGTAACTTACCAGCTGTTCTGAACTGAGTCGAAGGGTCTTTTTGTAACCCACTCCAGACAATAATGGAAGATGACCAGGGTTTGCTGATGATGCAAAGGGTTGACTTGAAGCTCTAGGGTCTTCATCACTTGAAGAAGACTCGTCTTTGATTCTGAAACATCATACACAGGCACATTATTTGTGTGTGTGTGTGTGTGTGTGTGTGTGTGTGTAAACATTTATTACTTTTTATTTTGTTTATTACAATTGTACACCTTCCTCCCTCCAAAGAGTTCAGGGCAACATTCAGGGTTATTACTCTCCTCCTCTCTGTTTTATCTTCACAACGACCCTGTGGGGAAGACTAGGCAGAGAGAGAGAGAAAGAGAGGGAGGGAGGGAGGGAGGGAGGGAGGGAGGGAGGGAGGGGGAGGGAGAGGCCTGAGTCCCCCCCAGTGTTGAGCAGGGATTTAAAACCAGGTCTCTCCAGTCACCCTACCCCAGTGGCACGCCATCATATTCATAATATTGACTTGAGGAGGGTTCCTTAAATAAAAGAATTGTCACACATCCTGCCAATCATGCACACAAATAAACACACACACAGTTGTACCTACACATTCAGAACAACAGTGTGATATGTTGGAAGCTAATGTCTCTCCCATGAAGAAAATCTCCAAAGAAAGAAAGAAAGAAAGAAAGAAAGAAAGAAAGAAAGAAAGCACACTGGGGTCAGAAATTCTAGCCCTGACCCCTCTTCCTGGTGCAATTTTCCTTCACATTCACACCTGCAATCTGAAGTGGTACAGTTAAAACAGAAGTAAGGTATCATGTTTATTATTATTATTCGGAATCTGAACATCAGCTCTTATTGGTCATTTCTCACACACACACAAACATGGGAGAACTAGAGCCACATCCCAACTCAGCTTCGAAATTCATGGGGCCTAACTTACCTCACAGGACTGTCTGAGCAAATGCATATAGGCCATATAAATGTAGTAAGTTGCTGCTATTAATGAGAAGGCAAATGAAGCAAAACTTCTAAAGCACTACATAAACTGAAAAGCAGGACAGAAACGATTTGATACCTGTCTTGAATGTTCGACTCTTCTTTTCCACTCAGACCTGGCACAGGCTTCGTTTCCTGTAGGCAAAACGTTAAGAAGGTGAAGAACAGAGCCGGCTCTGAAAATTACACACGCAGTTACGGTAGAACCACCCAGGTGCATGGAAGAGGGGAAACTGCAGCTCACCACCTCCCTGACTTCCAAGCAGATAGGAGGAACATCAAGGGTGAACCAACAGCTGGTTACATCTTGTGTGTTTACTGCCCTCGTAAGTGGCAACACCACCACCGTTGGGAGGGCGGCAGTGCCTTCCAGCAACTGGCTGCTCCTGCCCCTAGAGGAAGCACCAGTTGTTATGGTTAATAGCTACTGGCAGACCACAGCTCTTAGACGCTTGATGGAGGATAGGTCCATCCATGGTCATCAGATAAGGCGGCCAAATGTTCAAGTAGCAATCGTGTTCAATCTGTCATATAGGGTAGGTACGAAGAGGGGGTGCCCATCACCAGCATAGCTTGCCTGAAAGCTTCCTGACGGCATCAGGCTGAACACTCTCAGAGACATAATGCTCAGCTCCATGGGCCTTTCCCCCCAAACATCAGGGCAATCCTTAGTTTCTTAGATAGTGGCTTGAGAACACTACTTGAGCACATATATATGCAGGGCTGTGCACATGCTGTGCTGATGCAGGAGGGAAAAACACCAAGTGCAATATCGGGTGCAGAATTCAGCATCCTGAAAACCTCCACTTTTGTTTTCAAAACAAGTTTCTAGCCCTTATTGTTGCAAGAATATAATTAAACGTCTGCAGGCAACATCAGATGAAATGCCCTCAGCCAGGTCTGAAGGTTTCAATGTTCAAGGTCTCAGTGCACTGCATCGTTACTTAACCCCTCCTCATATGAGCAGGAGCAAAATAAATTAAGCAAAATGTCAAAAGGGGTAAGATAATTTTATCGAAAACGCCCCACAAATTCTTCATGAAGTTTGCAGGTTACAGAATTCAACTCTTCTTTCTGCTAAATTTGGGTTGCTTAGGAACAAAGTCAAAAATACAAACTTTTGGTTATCAGGCACTACACACAGCCCCATATATATAGTTTTCTAACCTGGGGGGAAATTCGGTCCATCTAGTTTCCGAACTTACCTCTTTGATAGAGCTATTCCTCCCTCGCCATGAAAACCACCATCTTCCACCTTTTTTTGGCATCTTATCCCTCATTATAGAATCCACAGTGGCCTGTGATAAATGGATGGTAACATAAATAATGGAACGGAACAGAAAGTAATCTAACTCATGCAAACGAAAATATATATTTTATATAGAAAAAAACGACAAACCACACGCAATTTAAAACTCAAGCAAAGAGAGTAAAAGGAAACATACTATCTGTGGACCACAAATCTTGTCAAAGCAAAACCTAATGGTATCCAGAACTGTACGGAAGTAACTTAAACAAGAACACTTACAAAATTTAAAAAAAGAAGAAGAGAAAATGGGAACGAAACAAAACGAAACAAAAGCATAATAAGCCATTAGTATAATGTTTAGGAGAGTGGGGAGAAAGAAGTCTCTACTTCACAGCTGTTTAGTAAAAATCATAAAGGGTTTCTGCTGGTAAGAAACACGGATAGGCAAGATGGTTAGCTGTCCCCAGTAAATAATAATGAAGCTAAGCAGGATGGTTGGTTTAGTGTCTCTTGAAAGCTATTCAGGAGAGTACAGGCTAAG
This sequence comes from Podarcis vaucheri, assembly GCF_965113315.1. Lineage (NCBI taxonomy): Eukaryota > Metazoa > Chordata > Lepidosauria > Squamata > Lacertidae > Podarcis > Podarcis vaucheri. The sequence goes on from NC_138761.1 coordinate 95,490,056, forward strand.
AGGTATAATATAATAAAACATTCAGCACCAAAATAGCCACTAGTTGCTTCTTGATGAGGGTGAGGAAGTTTATTTCCTTAACATGTTGGACAGCAAAAAAAAATTCCTAAGTGCAGAATTTGTTTTATCCTACAAACAAATATGCAAGTTCAGCGCATATTCTCTCCATGTGGCCTTATGTCAGGATTGACAGCAATTAAAGCAAGCCCAACCTATTCAAACTCACTTGGATAAGTTCTGAAAAAAGAGTATCTGTGCTGATCCACACAGGAGCATTTGGTACTTGCTGACTGCAACCATAAACAATGATATGCATGCACAACTGGGCCATTACAGATAAAGCAACGGGGGGGGGCTTTCAGGTCCCCTTAAAGGTAAAGGGACCCCTGACCATTAGGTCCAGTCGTGGCCGACTCTGGGGTTGCGGCACTCATCTCGCTTTACTGGCCGAGGGAGCCGGCGTACAGCTTCCGGGTCATGTGGCCAGCATGACTAAGCCGTTTCTGGCAAACCAGAACAGCGCACGGAAACGCCGTCCCCTTACATTGCTTCAAATGCTAATGCCTTCCAAGAGAGTATTTTCATATTCTGATGCCAAAGTTTACAGCAACAAAAATGCCGCAAAGTTGGGTTATTTACATGCACGTGTGAACTGGACCTGTGTGAGCAAGGGCGCAGGAGAGAATGTGGCAAAAAGAATGCTCCAAAATGTGATTCAGACATGGTTCCAAATACAGTGGTGCCTCGCAAGACGAAATTAATCCGTTCCTCGAGTCTCTTCGTCTAGCGGTTTTTTCGTCTTGCGAAGCAACCCTATTAGCGGCTTAGCAGATTATCGCTTTTAGCGGTTTAGCGGCTATTAAAGGCTTAGCGGGTATTAAAGGATTAGCAGATTAGCGGCTAAAAGGCTATTAGCGGCTTAGCGGCTTAGAAAAAGGGGGGAGAAAGCGGAAAAAAATCGGAACACTTGCAAGACGTTTTTGTCTTGCAAAGCAAGCCCATAGGGAAAATTGTCTTGCGAAGCAGCTCAAAAACGGAAAACCCTTTCGTCTAGCGCGTTTTCCGTCTTGCGAGGCATTCGTCTTGCGGGGCACCACTGTAATCCTAAATCAGCACTGGTGACAGCAGGTAGCTATATATAGTTCCAGCCAATGGTCTCTGATTTCTTTAAGACCTGGTTTGGCTACAGCACTGTGGAACCCTGAACCCTTTGCTAGAATTGATTGATTTGAATTTTATTGATCTATCTGTGGATATCTCTAAAGTGTGTCTCTGTCATCCCTCGAGAGGCAAGAGAGATGTGTGTCACTGAGTCCCATCAGTTCATCAAATGCTAAACAGATCAAGAGTTGTTTCGGCCTAGCTGCAGGTTAATATCAAACTGCAACAGCGCTGGTTCGGCTGTCAACAAGCAGAGAGGTCCGTAGCCGAATATAAATGTATCCAGCATTGCACTTTCAAGTTGGAGTTACTCTTTAATAGCTATTTTACACGAGAGATGCTATACTCTAATCTTTCTGTCCTCCAGCAGAGGACACTGGGATCAAAGGAAGGCTTACAGCCCAACTCTCAAAGTTCAGCCTTAGCACACAGTTCTCAAGAGCCATTGAAATCAATACAACAAATGAGCATTTATGAAGCTTGCCTGCTTGCAAAAAGAAGTTCATTGTTGAGATGAACTGTTCGTTCCTAAAGGTTTGCAGTTTGAATACAAGTCAGATTCATGAAGTCACAAGCACATCCTCAGCCAAAGTCTAGAAAATGTTGGTTCGTAGCCCCAACAGTGACCAAGGCAATATAACCACTGATATGCATGAAGCTGAGGACCATTTTAGACCACATGAGCTGGGTGGAGTTGGCACACATAACTGAAATTACAACTCTCTTTGCAAGGGTTCTTAAATGTTGACCTGGCCAGTGTCTCAAGCAGAACATACACAGCTTAGGACAGAAACTCTTCTCCCATCCCAGTCCCAGGAATAGGAAGACTAGGAGAAAAAGAAAGAAGCAAGGCCATATGCCCCAAAGTGTGTTGAGGCTTGGGAAGCACAGACACGTAAAAGCATGATTCATGGATGGTAGCCAGCACTGTCCAAGTGCCTATGGGCTCCTCCCTCTGATTTTTTGCTCTATCCTTGGGCATAGTGGCCTGTATTTCTTTCCCCCAAAAGGCTTCCAGGGTCAATCTCACCTTTGGCAAAGGTTTCTGGAATGCTTGCATCGCCAGCAGAAGAGGAGCTGCTGTAGTCCAGTTGTAGTACCTAGGTCAAAAACAATTTGATGCACCATTATTGAAACTATCTGCCAAATATCAACACATGTGAAATATACTCGGAGTCAAGAGTGGATTTCATGCTCTTTATTCAGCTCATAGTAGTGAGGGGGAATGGAAGTTCTCCCAGAATGTCTGCTTTATATACATTATTTACACAATGGGCCCCACGTGATTGGCTAATTCCGGGATTCACCTGTAGGCCAATCAGGTTGCGGATTCACTTCCACCTGGAGCTGGATTTGGTGGCTCCAGTGGACCAATCAGACTGCTGCATTCTGGGCCCTATTGTTCTAGGACCAATCAGACTGCTGCATTTTGAATCCTATTGTTCTAGGACCAATCAGACTGCTGCCTTCTGGATCCTTCTGGACTCAGTACATAACAACATGCCTCAAGGCACAACTTCTCAGATGTCAAGGAGTTAAGTAACTATACAGCTTTTAGAATACGTCTGAAGGCAGCCCTTTACAGGGAAGTTTTTTTTATAATGTTGAATGTTTTATTGTGTTATTATATATGTTAGAAGCCAGCCAGAGTGGCTGGGGAAACCTGGTCAGATAAGTAGGGTACAAACATCATCATCATCATCATGCCATCAGGTTAGTGCAGTGGCACTGAGTTACATCTGCACTGGGACTGATCTGTAAGACTGAGAGCAAGATGGGTAATGTACTGATTCACTGCTCTGGAGAAGCTCCTGTATGGCCACAGCTCAGTTGGTTAGAGCATGACACTGATAACGCCAAGGTTGCAGGTTCAATCCCCCTATGGGACAGCTGCAATACAGGGGGCTGGATCGGATGATCCTTGGGCTCCCTTCCAGAACGCTACGATTTTATGAGCTATGGAAATAGCTTCAAATACTCTCATCTGTTGTTTTAATTCGTTATAACTCTGCTGAGTTATACTTACTTGCTTCCAATCTTTACCACAAGGTTAGGGTCGTCGATAATAGCAGGATTGTCCACAAACTGCTGATAACTTACTTCTTGTTCTAAGAACTTTTCTGTCAGGAGAGGAGGGAGGGGGAGGAAAGAATTCATGAGACGTGGGTAGTGATGGGATATATGGCAGAGCTGGCCCCCTCACTACTGCTTGAACAGCAGGCAATAAGGGGACCAAAGAAGGATAACTGCACCCCTTAAGACAGGTCCACCCAACCAGCAACATCCAGCGCTGAGGGACTTCTGGCGATTCCCTCACTGCGAGAAGCAAAGCTACAGGGAACCAGGCAGAGGGCCTTCTCGGTAGTGGCGCCCGCCCTGTGGAACACCCTCCCATCAGATGTCAAAGAGATAAACAACTACCTGACATTTAGAAGACATCTGAAGGCAGCCCAGTTTAGGGAAGTTTTTAATGTGTGACATTTTAATGTATTTTTAATCTTTCTTGGAAGCTGCCCAGAGTGGCTGGGGAAACCCAGCCAGAAGGGTGGGGTACAAATAAATTATTATTATTATTATTATTATTATTATTATTATTATTATTATTATTATTATTATATTCCTGGAGCCAAGTGTGGCTCCAAAGCAGAGGGTTGCAGCCTGCTAGATGACAGACAAGCACATTTCTGCAGCGTCAGTAGGAAGTAAAACCAAACCATTTATCAATCTACCAGGGCAAGGATAATTATTATTATTATTATTATTATGAATAACTCCCTTTGCTCCAGATGTTGTTGGACTCCTAACATCATCCCCGACCACCAGTTGTGCTGACTGGGACACAAGATAGGCAATTAAAAAGTGCAAATCCTCTTGGGAAGGAAGAGTGCATACACATGTATATGGTCTGAGAAGTCACACTGCTGCAGAGGTGCATTCACTGTGCAGGACATATGATGCACAATGCCCGGTCCAAGATTGGATTTCAAGGGAAACTGGGCTTGCTGGCCTGCAGCAGAAGGCAGCTATGCACCCAAGCTTAGCACTCATCAGACATGGTTAGGAAACACATTGCGCCTTTTGCAGCCATGCCCCTCAAAGTGTAGATACAAATGGCATTTTTAAAGGCAGTACAAATGCCGAATATGGCAAGCGATAGAAAGTGGCGTGCATTTTGCTGATTCCCAAAGGGTTGAGTGCAGCAGGGAGGGGACAATGTAAATTGTTTTTATCTGAATTGGGAACGGCCATACATAGCTCAGCGGTAGAGAATCTGCTTTGCATACAGAAACTCCCAAATTCAATCCTTGGCATATCCAGGCAAGGCTGGGAATGTTTCCTGGTCTGGAGGACCGCTGCCATTTAGGTAACCAGTTTTTCCCAAACTTGGGTCTCCAGCCGCTTTTTTGGACTACAGTTCCCATCATTCATGACCACTGGTTCTGCTAGCTAGGGATGATGGGATTTGTAGTCCAAAAACAGCTGGAGTCGCAAGTTTGGAAAATGCAAGGCAAGTTCCTATGTTCCTAACTGCCGAGTAAATATTCATTGTGATGTGGTGGCTGCGAACGCCTTCAAAGAGCATTCTGGGCATTGTAGTTTGCTAAGAGTTTCTGGGAACAGTGTGAGGGTCAAACAACAATGCTCAGAATTCTTTGAAGGGAGGGATCTGTGTTGATTTGAAGTTCAGCGGGTTCGCAGCCCAAAGTTCCATCATGCCTTGCTGTACAACACCCACAAGAGGTCACTGTTTAGTTTTCCAGAAGAGGAGCCGAGTACTAAAACGAAGAGGTAGTATAATAAATAGAAGCGCAGAAGCTCTCTACATACCTTTAGATATTTCTTTGTTCTCACTAAGTCCCCCGCAAAGTGAGATAGCAATGGACGGCAGGTCCCTTATTCCATCTGAGGTGCTCTCGATGCCGCTATCGATACCTGAGCTTCCGACTGTCTGAGGGGATTGGTTCGCTGAGCGGGGTGCATTTTCACTCGCAACCTTCGACTGGGCGGCATGTTCGTCACTGAGAAGAGAAGACTGGCTTAGCTGTCTCCAACACCCATACAAGCTCACATATCTCCTCATCTTACATGCCCAAACTTGAATCATACTCCCTTGGTGCCGGCACTGCACCGGCCTGTGCACTAAGTTATCTCTCACAGCCAGGATGGGACCCCTGTGGCCTGAAGACATTTGTTAATCTGCAGCTTCCCTAAACCACAGACAGCACGGCCTAACGGTCAGGGAGTAATGGGAGCTGGAGCCCAACAGGCTCCCCAAACTTGCCTGATGGTTAACGCTTCCGAGCATAGGAACTTCATAAAAATGTACTTGACTGACAGAATTGTGGTTGGTTTTTTTTTACATTGCTTCCAGGCTTGTTCTCACTTATCAGGACTCAGACACGAGCTGTCTGCTGCACCCCTGAGACTCTTACTGTGAACCATCAGCTATCAGCACTCTTTTTTTAAAAAAAAAACCAAACTACATTTCTAGCCTTGATGGCTGGAGATGTTAATTTGAAGGTGTGATAAATATGTTTCTTTATGCACAGTTGCCTTCATGATTACTACTTCTATTTATATTATATATATATATATACACACACACACACACACACACACACACACAGAAGTAAGTCCCATTGAGATAAACAGAGCTTTCTCTCCCAGATAAGAGGGTTTAGGATTTTAAGCAAAGTTGGTACCAAGCGTACCAAACTCTGTGGAAGCTCTGCTCAAGCGCGGAATTTTGCATGCGGATATCCTGAAAACCTCAGCTTTCATTTTAAGTGTGTCGGCGGCGGAAGGAACCGGTTAGGCTTAAAGGTGTGTGGATAATTGCTTGGTGAAATCTCAAAAGGCTGAGGGCTTTAGAAGTATTTGCAGTGGTCAGGGTAGAGACTCAGTGGCATGTGTAAATTCTTTCCACCCCTCAAGACTACCAAAATTCAAAACAAAGCAAACACAAAAGTTGCTTAAATTGCACGATTTATCTTTTTGCCTGTACAATGTTCATGGGAAGAAAGGTGCATCATCACATTCCATCATTTTAAGGAGCACCAAGGCCTTTAAAAAAAAATGCATGGCAGAATCCTCACTCCACCTTTTGCCACCACCACCCTTTGACCGTCCCCAAAGTTCTCACTCCTTCCTCATGAAGGTGAGAAGGCATGTTCAGGTCTGTCCTAATTGTGTCATCTGAACCCTAAATTGTGGGGAAACTTAGGTATGGTTAGTTTAAAGCAAACCAGCTTCATAAACTATGTTTTGAAGGTGGCTTGCTTCAACAAACTATAGTTAACCACATTTTGTCTAGCTTGGGCCATCATAATAGGCTGTGCTCAATCTATAATGAAAGCAAAAGCTTCTGAATTCCTCCACATTAGAGAAGGAGGGGAGAGCATGTGAGCCCAAGGCAGAGTTTAGTGTGCTCTTTCTCAACCTAGTGCCCTCCATACATTTAGTACTACAATTTCCATCTGCTTCAGCAAGAATGGCCAATGATCAGGGACAATGGAAGTCACAGTCCAATACTTCCGGTGGGCACAAATTATCCGGCAGAATCTGATTTCCTAAACAACCTCTGAAGAATACTATGGGGAAAGTGAATGAATCATTCACCATTACTGGAGAATATAAGCTCCACTAACATTGCTGCAACCATTAGGAAACTGCTTCTTGATCCATGCACACCACTGTGGTCTGTTGAATCAGACGGATGCATTATAAGTGCTAATTAATACCATGCGTACTTTTTAGGAAAATAGAGTGCAGCAACCTCTGGCTCCATATCTGTGATGTCATCTAAATAAACACCGTCAGCACCAAGATGTCGGCTACGCTTATCTGTGAAAGGCAAAAAAACCCACAGTATTAATAGAAAGCACTCGATTTGAACACTCATTTCTCTCCTCCAGAGGAAGCTATGGATTCTGCTTGCCTGGTGTGTGTTTGTTTGAGGATGTACAGTCAGTCCACTGGCAAAATATCTAATTCTCATGGTAGCAACTAACGACCCTCATCTCCATCAAAGCTGCCTTGGCCACAGGGCTTTGTCTTAGTTTAGGAAGGAGCATATGAGTTATCCCTTCCTGATAGAACATAATATAGAATGAGAGGGCAATGCTGCAGGGGAAGACAACAAAGGCAGGTGCAAAATTTTTAATTTCAAACAAAGAGCACTAAACCCCAGCCTTTGCTTTGCATCCGCACCCATTTGGTCATTTGCACAGTCACAGCTTGGCTTGGATTGACATGCAAACTGGTTCAGAATGTTCTTAGAATTAACGTAAGGGCTGTTGTTCTCTGGTCCCATGTGAGGCCATCCCATAAGCACCTAAGTTTGGCCACTGGAGAACAGGATGCCAGACTATATGGGCTCTTTATTATGTTCTTGAAGCTGGGGGGGGGGGATGCAGCTATGGAGTGGGGAAGTGTGCCCCAATGACATAAAAGCTAAATAGCTTCCAGTATTGGGGGGGGACCCACCCAGAACATTAGAGAGCAAGCAATCATAAGTATTTCTGCTTGAAGATAGAGGAGAAACCTAGAGAGAATAGGAAACCTCCCACTGATTTCAAGGGGGCTGGGATTCTAGCTATCCCGCTTGCAAGCAAGGCAAAAAAACCAAAAAAAACCAAATGCTTAAAAAGAGGAAACTTGTCTGTATCCTGTTGCATGCCTGTGAGAATGAGAGATCTTTCGCTTTCACCGTCAGCTGTAAACAAATGAACTTGCGCAAGACACAGCTACACAAGCACATGACTACGTAAGAGCCTGAGAAAGCTGTCTGGAAGGTGAAATGCTTTGAGTTCCCACAACAAGGTAAACAAGGGATCTCCAAGCATTTCTTCCGCAGAGATTTCTTCTGCCGAGTCTCTTCACTTCCCCCTTTTGAGGTACAGAGCCTGACTTTCCACCAACGGACTCCTCCTCTAGCACCTGATACTTAAGTGATGGAAACTCACTGGAACATTCCTGAACCAAAGCTTGCCCTTCTTCCATTTTTGGAACTTCCGCTGAATTTCGCACGAAGTGAAATTAAAAGGTCAGTTTTGGGAAGCAAGGTAGAGAGGAGGTGATGACCCCCGGACCACCTTCAAACTGGCCTCCAACTCTGCTTGTCAGGGAGCAAACCCTGGTAAATTTAACAAGGCTTGCTTCTGACTGACTGCACATAGTTAACAACTACTCTGGAACCTGTGACAAAACCTTTGACAAAATCTCCAAAGAAGCTCAAGGGAATATGACAGTTTCTCGGGACATTTTGTGCATCTTTCGCTGCAACAGCCAATTCAGCCACTGTGTTTCGGGGTGCTGGGAGGAATTCAGAAAGAAGTTTTCCTCCCTTCCACCCCCCTCTCCTTGCTCCCTATCCCCTCTAGGCTTGCAAATCTGGATCCATCTAAGGAAGACATTTCCCTTTCTTCCTCCATCTCTCAGTCAAAAACCTCTTTGCAAATTAAGTTCCACTGCTGCTTATACAAAAGACAAACTTCTTTCTTCCTTTCATCCCACTATCTCATTTAAAAAAAAAAAAAAACCCAACCAGGCACAATTAGTTTTTCTCTTAAGAAACTGCTTAAACTTTTCCAGTGCCTGGGTTCAAAACCAGAAGCAATCATACAAGCAGCTTTTACCTTTTTTCCTGGAGGGAGAATCGGTTTTGCCGCTTGTTGGCTGTGCCAAACAAGCCATAGCCTGCTTGACGTCTTCATTTGCAGGGAGTGGAGGTGCAGCTGCCCCTAACATGTCTACATTGAGCTCATTTATCTCAGGTATTCCTTCTTGAAGCTCAGGTTCTTCCAGAGTCAGCACAACATCCGCCTGTTCAACGACAGGTAAGGGAGTACTACTCTGAAGATCCTCCAGAACGTCGTTTTGAATGACTCGAAAGTGAGTGCTTTCAGAAGGATTCACATTCACCGCAGAGCTGGATTCTTTTAGCCTGAGTGGAATAGCAGTCTGGAAAGAGAATACACACCTGTTTAACAACGCTTCCCTGATTAAGAAGAAACAAGATGCTGTGAAAAGCAAGCACTGCATTCACACCAAAACCTACGTAATTGTCCTGCCGTGTAATAATAAATAGCAGCAGCAACCCTGGGTTTGCAGCTGAGCACAAGCTCATAAAAAGGAGAAGCAGCCAATCTTTACTTTCCGATCAGGGTACCAGTCTGAAAGTTGTGTCTATGGAAACCACTTTCCCAGGGCACAGTCACAAAGTCACAGAACTGTAGAGTTAGAAAGGACCGTGAGGGTCATCTAGGCCAACCCTCTGCAATGCGGGAGTCTTTTTTTGCCCTGTGTGAGGTTCGAACCCATGAACCCTGAGATAAAGAATCTCATGCTCTACGGACTGAGCTATTCCATACAGTCGGAGGGCACATGATGCAGCCATCTTGCTGAAGCTACGACGGCATGAGCCTGGGCAGTGCCTCCAGGCAAGACCACCTGGGAATTCCCACACACACACACATATACCATAGAACACCTTGGTTGGTTGACTGGTTGTCCCTCAAGTTGGCGAGACTCTTCTCACAAGAAACCAAGCCCATGGAATGAGCTGTTCAGCAGGCACCTTCTGTTTTAACATTTAAACACCTGTTTAAATGTTAAAACTAACCTATGCCAAGAAGCACCTGCTGGCCATTAAGAGATTATCCTTCTGTAAAAGTTAGATGATCTCCAATTTTAAATTTCGATATGGTTTTTAATGTGTGGTTTTATATATTATTGCTGTGAACCGCTTTGATGTCTGGGGTTTTTTTTAATGAACAGCGGTACATTTTTTTTTTATTTTTGCAAATGAATAAAATATAAATTGAATGCAATGACAAACTACAGTTAGTTTAAAACTTTTTGAAGCCACACCAGAGGAGAACAGGAAATCATCCTATCGCAATGATTGTGCACATAGCGATAAGTTTTGTTTTGGTGTTATGACTTCACCCTCCTTTAAAATATATTTGTTAGTTCTCTGTTACCTTAAGACAGTCAGCTCTAAAAACAGAAGAAAGATTGAAGCTATTTTATCATAGGCATTTGAAAATATTCCGGAGGATGTTTCCCCTCATACCTTTGTGGCTTGAGGTAGTTCGCCCCAGTCCCAATGCATTTGTGGATTATTCTTCTGGACGCCCCTTTCCAAAGATTTATTGACTAATTCGGAATCACTTTTAGGCGTTGGGGGCCGTGAACCTGAAGGACTGCAGAAAGAAGTGGGGAGGAAATGGGAGAAGACGTGCATTAAACAACAATAAACGTAAGCACAACCTCAGGGCAATTTGAGATCCTTTATTGTTAATGGCAATCTGAACTGAAACATGCTTTCACACCAAATGTAGTATGGGCCCAGTTCAATAGGCAGCCAAAAGCACGAGGTTAGATAAGAAAACTTTTAAAACAGTTTTAAAGTTAGATGCAAAGTATTTTGTGAGACTCAAAACCCTAGCGATATAAAAGTTGCTTGCAAAGTATTTAGTGGGTCTATGAATGGAATATAAATATTCAAGCAACCCTAAGCACATTTATTGCAGGGGGTAGGGGTTGAATCCCACTAGCTTCCAATGGGATGTATACTCCCAAGAAAGTTTATTTAGGGTTTAAAGCTTAGTAACATAAACTGAGCATTTAACTCTCTGTACTAATACACTTCTACATTATGGACAGCGTGAAAAAGAAAATGCATTATGCCAGGTCAAAACGCATTAGATCATAATTTGTGCTGTACTGTACAGTGGTACCTCGCAAGACAAATGCCTCGCAAGACAAAAAACTCGCTAGACGAAAGGGTTTTTTGTTTTCTGAGCTGCTTCGCAAGACGATTTTCCCTATGGGCTTGCTTCGCAAGACGGAAACGTCTTGCAAGTTTGTTTCCTTTTTCTTAACACCGTTAATACAGTTGCGACTTGACTTCGAGGAGCAACTCATAGAACACGGTGTGGTAGCCTTTTTTGAGGTTTTTAAAGACTTTGGTGATTTTTGAAGCTTTTCCAAAACTTTCCTGACACCGTGCTTCGCAAGACGAAAAAAATCGCAAGACGACAAAACTCATGGAATGAATTAATTTCATCTTGCGAGGCACCACTGTATTAGCAATCCCCTAGAAGAACATCATACCTTTCTTAAAAGTTGTCCTGCAACGAATAATGCAGCCCCGTTGCCTCAAAGAGCTTACAATTTGAGTTTGACAGAAAGCAGGTTCCCCAGGTGGAAAAAAACCAAACACATTTAGATTGTGTGGAGAAGGACAGCACCAGGACTTCCACTAGTTCTGTGTGATCTTAGATTACGTTTTCATTGGAACTGCAGAAATCTGGAAGCATCGGGGTGTGGAGGGTTTATGAGCCAGCAAACTGGATGCTGGCAGTCTGTTCTTCTCTAATGTATTTTGGCATCCAGCTGAGCAGACCCAAAATAAGCCTTAAAGGCTGGAACTGTTCCTCAAACTAAGCTCCTTGACACACCTTGACAATGCACCTCCCGGCTCATCACACCCATTCCAGCTTCAGGATTCAATTCACAATGACTCTGGTATTCCCAAGTAAATGTGTGTGAAATGCACAGGAGTAGTAGTTCAGGCCTTGGTGACTTCAAGACTGGGTTATTGCAATGCACTCCATGTGGAGCTTCCATTGCTCTTAATATGGAAACTACGGTTAGTGCTGAATGCTGCTTCGTGGATGCTGACAGGAGTGAAACCCTGTCAGCATATAATATGTCTGCTCAGAAACCTGCACCGGTTATGCATTTACTACTGCGCCAAGTTCAAAGTATCACTATTAATATAAAGCTCCTAATAGCCTGGAACCTGTTTATTTGAGGGATCGATTTACCCCAAATACACCCACTCAACTTCACACAGGAACTTTCACTGTGCTCTTCTTGGCTCCTGCTAAGTTCAGGCAAGGTTATCCAGGAATGTAGCAGCCACTGTGTGTTTTAATCTCTTTTTAGCTTATTATAGATTTTATTATTTTTTAAAAAAAATATTTCACTGACAATTTTAATGTCTCTGTTTTGCTTGTAGAGGTTGCAATTACAAGCAAGCAACATGTATGTACATATTGTTAAATAAAAACATCTTTAGACGATGGTAGATGATAGACAGATGATAGATAGATAGATAGATAGATAGATAGGGAAAATTTATATCCAGAATGTATGCCTTGCCAACAGGCACTGCTTAAATGTCACCTTCTCTAAAAGGGTGGCTGTATTTTCTGCAGACTTTCTGGCAAATTTAAAGGATCTCAGGCTATGCCTGGCAATTTTGCAACATCACATAAACAGGAAATACAGTGTTATCTTCTAAACAAGAGACAGACTGTCCAGATAGGACATTATGAACCTATAAATGCTAAAGGACCCACCAAGTCAAAGGGGAAGCCCAAGAATTAATGGAACTTCATTCAGAGCTGCCTACAGATTTCCCTCAGTTCAAAAAGCATATAGGTCAGCTGCCAGCAATATGGGAGGACAACCTTCAAGAGGGAATGAAATATGGAGGGGCAAGCCTTGCTCCCCCGCCCCGCCAGCCCCCCCACCAAAGTAGACTGCCAGCAACGAAGTGGAGAGAAGCATTTTCTGCTGCTTCATTTGTCCATATACACAAAAATCTTATTACAGACGTTCATCAGGAACGACAAACATGGATGCCAGCTGAAAACACTAAAATACAATAACCTATTAAACATTAAAAGCTTCCCTAAACAGGGCTGCCTTCGGATGTCTTCTAAAAGTTTGGTAGTTATTTTTCTCTTTGACATCTGGTGGGAGGGCATGGCAAGCTTTGTTTACTGAATGCGAGTCAAATAAACATGCAAAATTAGATCGACTCACTAGGGGATCAGAACATTTGTCAATGCAAATCACCCTGTGCAACTCACCCTAATTCAAAATCTTCCAGAAAACCCACGTCAGCCGGTTGCCAGCAAGTCCTGTTGCCTGTTGCAACCACACCTTCTGCATACATCTCTTGCTTCAAAAAATTACTGAGGAAACAGGGCTGGTATTGCTCAAGAGCCTCTAGTTCAGGGGAGGGGGCTGGGGAAGCTGTGTGCCCCCGGATGTTGTTGAAATTCGGCTCCCATCAGTCCCAGACACCAAGGATGATGGGAGGTCTAATCCTCAATATCTGGAGAGCCACACGTTCCCTCACTCCTGTCCTAGTTGCTGATTCCTAGCATATATAGAAACATGGGTCCTGCACCCAGTCATACGTCCTGTTCTTCTCCTTTACTTAGAAAGTACTAGAAGATGCTAAATGCTGCTGATTTTCCCTCAGTACATGAAAGCATGGTAAAAATATATATGCAGGCGCTTCCTCCGCTAGCACTGTGAAAGGAAGAACGACCAGCGGGTTGCCATCATCACTGTGTCTTCCACCAACATAATTCTCCCCTTGTTTGTTTCTTTTAAACTATAACAACATTTTGTATCACAGTGCATCCTTTGGGGATTTTGCTTCAGTCTTCCCCAGCGCAAACACGATCCGCTTTGAAACACAACTTGCTTTGAAAAGAAAGCACAGTTGTTCTATAACTCAAGAGCCTGTTCTCTCTTTTTTTCAGCAAACGATATATTTATTCACCGCAATTTGTCTGTGGGAACAAATATATATTTCAACATATTAACTTTCGACAGGAAGTACGAACGTGGATTTTTTAAACAAACAAGCAAACCATCGGGCTATTTTAAAATGCCCAAACTCCCTGCTGTTTAAGAGAGATTTGAAATTAGGTTTCCCTAAAAACGTCTAAAAAAGATTTGAAATTAGGTGTCCCTAAAAACGTAGGGACGTGGGAGGCGCTGTGGGTTAAACCACAGAGCCTAGGACTTGCCGATCAGAAGGTCAGTGGTTCGAATCCCCGCGACGGGGTGAGCTCCCGTTGCTCGGTTCCTGCTCCTGCCAACCTAGCAGTTCAAAAGCACGTCAAAGTGCAAGTAGATAAATAGGTACCGCTCTGGCGGGAAGGTAAACGGCGTTTCCGTGCGCTGCTCTGGTTTGCCAGAAGTGGCTTAGTCATGCTGGCCACATGACCCGGAAGCTGAACGCCGGCTCCCTCGACCAATAAAGCGAGATGAGCGCCGCAACCCCAGAGTCGGCCACGACTGGACCTAATGGTCAGGGGGTCCCTTTACCGTTACCTAAAAACATCTACCTCAGATTCTGGTTCTTGCAACTTTCTTGCCCTGATCGAGAGGACAACATGCGCTTAGTCGGCAATGGATGGTTATGTGCTCATATCACCTGCATGTGTGGAGTTTTCCCCTCTCACTGAAGTAATGAGGAAGCTCTTGTGGTCAAGGGAGCTCCATAGGTGCATCAGAACCCCTGTGCCTACAAAAGAGCATTGGCAATGTACACCTGTGTTGTACCATGAGGAACTACCTGCCTTCGAGCTGGGTTGACCAAAGGGGACCTAGTGTTGGATAGGACAGTAGCCTAAGGGCTTGGCAGTGAAGGACCCTGAGGAAATGCAGGCAGCTCAACAAAAATAAGGGGAAAGGAAGTGGAAGAGGAGGAGAAATGTACAGGAGCTGGAGAAATAACAAAGGACTGAACTGCAGATGATAACCAGCCCAATTTTTGGCCAGAGGTCTACAGTTTCTGCGTCATTAATACAGTGGCAACATAAAGTGAAACAAAAACCCTAATTGCTAACCCCAGTTTCCTGCCAGGCAACTGTGTTAGTAATAAGGAGTAGTTTGGTAAGTCTGAGGAAGGCTGCAAAACTGTTAAAAAGGGTTAAAAGGGTTAATCAGCATTCCAACAAACCAAAGGAGAACTTTGCGGAGAGTTGCTGTTCTACCTGTCTGTAGCAGGATAGTGAGAAGACTGCTGAGGGCAAGAACTAGATAAGCCTCCATCTGCTGGAACAGTAAGATGAGAGGACTTCCCTGGGCAAGTTCTGGGCTTACTGGACAGTGTGAGGTGTAGTAAAAGGAAGGGAAAAAACAGGCATCGTTATTCCACAATACGCTGCAATCAACACATGCTGCTGGGACACACAGTGAGATCCCCACCCGCTTGAAAACAAGGAACTCGGCTTAAAGAGAACTGAGTTTCTAAGTGACAAGATCCGGAATCGCTATAAGCAAATGTACAGTAAGTCAGTGTACCGTTCAGAGAGACACCAAACTACAGCACACAAAAGGTTGCAATCATTTGCAAATAGGACAGCCACCATTACAATAACATATGCAAAACAGTGATCCACCCTGGCCTCTTCTGGTGCAACAAGTGCGAATTTGAGGGTGAAGAGTACAAACTGATCTCATCAGAGGAAACAGGCAGAAATGTTATCTAAAATATGTGTGTTGCACAGACACGCTCCACTGCCGTTTAACCTTTCTCTAGCAACTGGATTAAGCATGAGATCACTAAAACATGTTTTTAGTTATAAGAACATTGTTTTGAAATTGACAAAGAAAGTATAATACCTTTGCATGTTTTTTTAAAAAAACAACCCTACATCTGTAGGATTTTGCCCCCAAATCAGAGTGGTCTGCAAGAAACACGACCTAACGATCGCAGTAAAAGGATCCTATATTATGACTAAGGACCCTTCCACTTATAATGCGATCAAAAATCAGAAGTCTCACATGTACACGGTGCTTATGGAAGGCAGACCTCTGTAATCATGTGAGGTTTTTTACTCTTCCATTACCAGCAATGGAGATGTTCCACTTGCATTCATGTAGCTGCCTCATTGAATCGTAAAACCAGTATGTAGGAGTTAAAATAATTTTGTTCCCATAAACATGATCCTATCAGGACTGCTACAGCCTACCGAAGGGGTTTTCATCCATGTGCCGCAGAATGTTCAGTCGCAACTAATAATGGATAATTAAGATCAACAAGTTTTCCGAAGGTTCAGCCTCACACTAAACATCACATACCCTGAAACTCTACTCCAAATCTACTCCTCTTCCTGTGCTCTGAAATGAAGAAGTGGTTTACACACACTCACGTGTAACAGGTAGCTGAGCACTCAATGAGTTGGCTTGCACATAGCACCAAGCTGAACTCTGGCTGAAGGCAGTTCAAGACGACATACCAAGCCAAACCATGGATGAAGTTACGGCAGCAGGAGGACCAGGAAAGGAGCACAATGTGCTCTCCAGGAACCCTCACATTCATGCTAAGGCATGGTTTGGCTTAGTGTTACGGGCACAAACCAGCTCAACGTCTGGATGAAACCTGGAATGCTTGATTATCCTAATTATGGGTGTGCATATGCGGAGCCCAGAAATATACAATCATTTCATGAATGTTACAAGTGTGGGAGGAGCTCAACTCCCTTCAACTGCTGCATAGTGTCTGAACTTGCTGGACGAAGGCAATTAGCACAGAAGACTACCTGAGGTACTCCAGTTAACACATATCATACCTTGGTGAAGGGGACCATTCTCCATCCGAATGGTGGTGAGGGAGCACACTGATTGAAGATGTATTTATCTCAAGCACTTCATCTCTACAAAGATCAGAGGCAGATGTTCTGAGTATAAACAAACAAAGAGAGGAAAAGAGGTTTAGTTTTGTTTTTGTGTGTGTGTGTTTAAAAAACCAACAACCTCTCGTTCAGAACTAGAATAGCATTGCAACACTGGCAAGGAGAAAACTACTTCCCTTCTCTAAGAACTGTTAGGCTTAAACGTCATCTCAAGATGACTGGAAATCCAGATGCTTCTGATAAGAAGCACAAGTTGGAAAACAAAACAAAAAACACAACTCTAGCGGTCAGAAATTAGCACTTCCTTAAATTTCCTTAACCCCCTGGGCTAGGAACTTGTGATGAAAACTTTTTCTACTTCCTAAAGTGAATTCAGTTCTCTTTTAAATCCACTGACTCTTTGGAGCAAGTGTGCATATAGGAACTTTGTGCAATATGAGAAAACTTTGTCCAGAATAAAATCCATATGTATCCAATCATTCTCATGCTGCAGGAAATCCACACATCTTTTCATAGGTATTTGCCTAAAGAACATTAATGCCTCTGAATAAATCGCTTCTCCGAGTTTAAGCAGGATCAATACCTTGTATTGTCTAAAAGCTCATTTTCTTCGTCGGAACTGATTTCTATAGGGAACATGTTTTCATCTTCAGTGGTATCGTCATTTTCATCTCTTTTTGAAGTGTCTATTTTGTGGGCAGATCTCCTTCTACGTTTCCTCCTTTTCTTCACAGAACAACTAGAAGAAGTGGGCTCAACAGCAGATGAAGAAACAGAGGTTGGTAGCTGTGAACTGCTTCCAGTGTCCATGTTTCTTATCCTGTCCACAGAGTTTCTCTTCAGCTGTAACTCCATGAGAGCTGTTCCCTCCGTAAGAATGGGAGATGTAGCCAAGTGGTACGGAATTGCTTCCTAGAAAAAAGAGGGAGGAGACAAAACAGCGTCTTATTCCCCTTGATATTCCTTATTTCATTTCCATTGACATTTGTGAAGATTAATATATCCCTTCATCACACACACACATATGCCCCAAAATGTACCTCAAGCTTCACATAAGTTAAGCTTTTGTAAATACTCCACCTTGCAGCTCTTTCAAATTTTACAAAGCATAAGGCTTCATTTAGGCTATTTGGGTGGATCTACATACAGGGGGTGGGAAACGCTATAAATAAGTCAGAAATTAAATTGTTGTAACAAAAGGGGGGAAACCCTAGGTAAAAACACTATTGAAAAGTTTTGTGCTCTCTGGCACCTTCTGGTGTTGCATTTTTATAACACATTCAAATCACTGGTTTTTTGTTTGTTTTTTCTAATGTAGCTGAATCCTTTCTCACCATGCTTTCATGGAATAAGTATATATATAAGATTGCAGCTTCAATCATGGAATCAATGCAAGAAACATGCTATGGAACTGTCAAGAGCTGCACCTGCTCATCTCACATGCCAAAATAGGCTCTCCTTCCTGGAACTGGCTCCTTCCTCTGTGCAGAGGGACTAAGCTATATCCTCTTGCACTGACTAGTTCTGCAGCAGGAACATGGAAGTCCTGCTTGATTTTTTTTAAAAAAAATCCTTTTGGGGAAGCATGCTCAGAGGCACAGATCAGGAAAGTAATGGAAATCCAATCACCTTGGCTTTAGGCAAATCAGCCAAGCCAATGAATGCCTTGCTACCAAAAATAGCCAGTTCACACAATCAGGTAACAATCAATTATACAGCCAGCAGTCTCACAATATGCAAGCTTTCCTCTGCCAATGAATACTGCCAGCAAGTGAGAAAGAGGCAATCAGATGGGGAAACGTTCCATTTAATGACAGCTACATGCAAACAGCAACAAACAGAATCACTACAGAAATAATGGGGTCATGTGAACTGGCCTTTAGGTTTTGCCATCCACCCTCTTCCTCCATCTGTCACTGTGTGTAAATCAAGTCTTGAATGGTGCAAGAAATGGAGAACTGTAAATGAAATCAGATCTAGCAGCCTTCTCCCTATAATGGATCTCTTAAAGGCATAGCAGTCTTGGGGTCTGACGATCCACTACAGATGTTGCGCTGTAACCATAATTTATTAGAAATGAAATATGTTTGGGAAGTGAAGCTTCCTCTTACCTGGTCATCACCAGTTTCCTCTACAAAAAATGCTTCTCCGTTGTCCCCTAATTTCATATGCAAATCCACAGATTCTCCATTGATTTCTATGTCAACCTGGGGAGGGCAAAAGACTTTTGAACAAACGTATAATTTCACTGCAAAAGGCGAAAGATTTATACGATCTGAAGAGAAACCAGAGTATATACAAACGTATAATTTCACTGCAGAGCACTGGAAAAGAGTTAGCGCGTGAATGAACATTCTCTTATATCTGTGAAAAGGGCTAATTCACATCATCCTAGTTAACATTTATGTAAGGTTTTTCAAGTGATGAAAGTACTTCACATTATCTCGCAATCCTTTACAGCAGCCCTGTAAGGGACATCAGTGCTATTATCCCCATATTTCATGGTTTGGGGGAGGGGCAGGTGCAGAGAGGGAGAAAACAGAGGTTTGTCAAAGGACATCTATCTAGCAAGTTCATAGCTAGGGTACAATTGCCTGATCTAATGAAAGTTAAGCATCAACCAGCTTCCTGGTCCCAGGAACCACTGAGCTCCAAATAAGCAATTTTAAGTGACATTTTCAACAGCGAAAGAGATAAGCTTAAGCCCACTGAATCCTTATTGAATCCATAAAAGTGCTTAAGGTCATACGTTGTCCATTGATAGGCTCAGTATTGTAAATAAAGTGGCCTTCCCAGTGATAAAAGGCCTTATCCAAAACAAAACAAAACCCGAATCTGTGAGCAAATAACACATCTGACACACAATAATTACCACTTCTCTGGGTTTTGTTGTTTGGTGAAAGTGCTGAGGACACAAAATTCTAGTCCCCATGGTTCTTTTGTGGGGAGTCCAGCACATGCATCACAGATCTGCCCAGAGGGCCAAAGCAGATGATACATTAACTTGCACAATGACATTTGCCTGTGCTTTCCTTTTTACCATGGCAGCTGGGGGTGGAAATTTGAGACTGGGATTGCGGTGTGAGGAAGACTGGGGAGGAGGATCTAACACTTCCTGATGAAAATGCCCCCCACCCCGGTCAAAGTGACCATTTGCCCAGAAAGGAAGCTGATATCCCAATCTGGATCAGGGACCCCACAGCTACAGATATATGTACTGCCCTGTCTCTGCATCTACATCTTAGTGTCTCCATGAGAAGGACTCAAACTCAGATGACTCACAAGTCCCCATACTATGGGGAGGGGAGTGCTGAGCACCACCTTCTCCATTACCCCAGCCTAAGGGCATGGCTCTTCCATCATGCCTCGACTCTGGTGGCGACTCTCCTACAGCTTCTCCTGATCCACAATTCTGCAGGAGTATGTTATATGTGCCCTTGAAGGGCTTCAGCTAACCCTCCTGGTGGGCTGGGGGAAGCAACTGGAAAAGAAGACCTTGACTGCCCTTCTTAAGCTTTCAAATGACTCTGGGCCTTTGCTGAGACAACGTCTTCCAGAGCTCAGCCAGCAAGGCCCACTGGGAGCTGTCATGGGGACTGAGCTGAAGTGGTTCTAGTAACCACTAACACACATCACTGTGCATGCAATGTATCATCAAGTGTGGTTCTGAGAGCGCATAGGATGAAAACATTCCTGCCCCCAGCACAATATATTGTGTAAAGAGGGACAAAACAAAAACATGTCAATACATCTTCTGTCCCCCTACCACTTTTTCCTTTGAACGCAGAACTCCCATCTTTCCGAAGCGCACGTGGAAAGGCGAACAGTGGAGGTTCCCATCAGGCTGGCGGACAACGATGACATCTATGCACCCAGACAGCGTGGCGGGATTTAATCCTTTATAGAGCTCCTTCACAGTCACAAAGACTTGGCCTGCTAACTGCCCAACGTAATTCATGGTTTGTGCCTGGAGAGGAAAACAGGACAGAGGGAAGCATCAGAATCAGGAAGGACACATTAAGATGACTTGGCAACTGCAGAAAATAAGAGACCAAAAATATTCTATAAAACAACCTATGGTCACTCTGGAAGGCTCTTGGGCCAAATCCTACACACACATGCCCCATGAGAAGTACTGGTTAGCTTACTGGCTTCCCACAGCAGTGTGGAGTTTCCCTGCCCAAAGTTTTCTGGTGAGATCTCTTGGAGAATGGCATCAGAGGCAACGGCTTACGGTTTCATCTCTCACCCCCAAATCTGCCCCAATGGACAGAGGAAGAAAACCCAACTGCCACAGATGACACTTCTTTGGCACTCCTCTCTTGTCTCTGCGCTGGTTGAAAGCGCTGACTTCTGTGGCAATCAGATTTCCTCCTGTTTTCCTGAGCCACACCCCTCACCACCCTAGACTTCACACCCTCCTTAAATGTTTTTGCATGCCTCGAATGTGTCCTGAAACTCCAGTCATGCTTCTTGTTTGCAGGCTAGAGCAGTGTTTTTCAACCACTGTTCCGCGGCACACTAGTGTGCCGCGAGATGTTGCCTGGTGTGCCGTGGGAAAAATTGAAAAATCCGAAAGATTATTTTTTTTAAAAAAAAGTCAAATTTTTGCCCACTAGGCGGGCACCGGACTGTGTCCACCCTATTTTCCATCCGTCCTGGGTGGGGATCAGATCGGATGGGATCGGATGAGAGCGGACAGGGGGTCCGCTCTCATCCGATTCCCCATAGAGAACAGCGGGGCTCTGACATCTCCCTCTCCGCACACAGTGGTGGTGTGCCTCGTGATTTTTTTCATGAAACAAGTGCGCCTTTGCCCAAAAAAGGTTGAAAAACACTGGGCTAGAGAGTGTTGGGTGGAACTAGCCTACAAAAAGGTAAGATTCAGTACTTGCTCTGTTCGCTTTCGCCGGTAGCCTTACCTGTTCCTGGTCAGGTGACCCCTAGAAAGTTGACCAGAAAATAATGTGGCCCTTGGGTTGTAGTCTACAATGTAACTTACTCCTAGGGAAGTGTGCACAGGATTTCAGCTTAAGACGGGCTCACAGTTGATAGCACTGCACTTAGAATCAATCCGAGTCTAATGAACGGCTTTGACATTTCAGCGTATCAAGATATTTGGCAACGTAATGAGCAACGGAAAGTTAAAAAGACAACATCCACATTCCTCAAGAGCTGCCCAGCAAAGCCCCAGCATAGCATGAAGCTTCAAGCAGAGGAACGTGAGCCAGTTAGTCCCAGATTCACATCTCACCACAACCATTAACTCACTTAGGTCTCTGGTTGAAACATTTAGGTAGCTCTAAGTAAATCCATGAGATTAGAGCGCAAGTCTTGAGAGACTTGGATCCAAACTTCTGCTCAGTTACAAAGTTCGCTGCAAGATCTCTGAGCGGTCTTTAAGTCCTAAAATAATCTACCTCACAGTGATGTTGTGAGGGAAACAAATATGAATACCGTCCAGTGTACAGGGCTCCTTTTTGGAAGAAGGGACCCCTCAGCCTTTTGCCTCCCCATCTGCAGAGTGAGGGTCACTATAGTGGCCCACCTGCTAGGTTGAGATGATTTTGTTATTAACTAAAAATATTTCTAACCCACACTTCATCGCAGTGCAATACCAGGGTAGGGTAGAACACAATATAAATTGAAACCAACAAACGTCATCATAAAACAGAACAGAAAGGAGCACGTGAAAAAACAAAGGAAACAGCAGTCATGATAATTATCAAAATCTGGCTGGGAACCCTACCCCCACCACACAAACACACAGCTCTGCCAATACACACGACACAGCAGGTTGGGATAGCAGAAATGTTTTGCTTAAAAAAAGACTGACAAGAGTCATTTACAAAATTAGTTTTCTCCTAATGGTTATAATAGATCCACGAGAATCCCAGCCAAAGCTTAATTCTGTATCTTTGTTTCATATACCAGAGTGGCATACAACAAATATGAATAAAATCAACAAAAGTATCCATGAAAACTTCATGAGAAACATCAATAAAACACCAGTGAAATACTAATTGGTTAAAGAGAGAAAGTTCATAAAGTGAAGGCCTGTTGAAACAACCTAAGTTTTCTAAAGTTGCCTCAAAGAAGGGAGGAGCAGTTCCTGCCAAACCTCTACTGGCAAGGAGTTCCACAGAGCACACAAAGGCTGCCACACTAAAGGCTCAATCCATGGTAAATGCCAGTCAAGTGTCAGGGGTCCTGGAACAGGGAATGTGAGTGCTAAAACTGCATTTGCAGCTTGCTGAAGTATGCATTAGCTCCCAGTGAAATATTCACGTCCCCAGGAACGTTCCCCAATTCCTAAGGAGACTGTATGTGGTCTGCATGACACATTTTGTTCTGATTGATCCTAGAAAGCCTGCCTGCTGGTATCTCAAGAGCAGGAGTGCTAATAATAAACCAGACCAACTCAGAAAAATATAAGGCTACTTGCATTCTGTCAGCCTGCAACCTACATTTCTATCTGGGGTTTCCCTTTAAATTTCCAATCGAAAGAAAGTACTTCTTCACGCAATGCGTAAACTACGGAATTTGCTCTGTAAAATCAGGGAGGGATGTTTCAGGCCATCACCTGAAAGAAGTTGTGCATGGAAAAGCTTCTTGCAACTTGAGGACTTTCCTCACACATGTTCGTTTGCCACGAAAACAGCACTCAACAAGAAGCCACAAGCAGTTCAGGCTCCCAAATGAATGTTTGCAAAAACAAGTTGGTCCCTGTTTCTCATTCACATTTTTTTTCCATATTTCATATTTTCAATACTTGGGGAGAGGGGGTGAGAATCAGTCCTTAACAGTAGCATCTTCTCCCTGTATTCCAATGAGCCAGTGACCAGTAATATATTCCTAGGATCCCTTCCACACGCCTGGGAACATATATCCTGATGTTTTTGAACAAAGTGCCTGGGGAGATTATACCTCCTTGGTTGTTTACTGAGCATTCATTCTCTGGTTTGTTTGCAGGGAAGTTGTACGGTATTGTTGCACCAAGCAATTGGTTTCCAGCTCATTTTCCGGTCACTTTCCTTACTACAGAAATGGGGTGGAGGGGAAGCAGGTTTGTTGTGAAAGGATGCCAACTCTGCTTCAGATGCGCAACCAGAGTTTGCTGGTATGTTGCTGAATTCTCACCCACAAAATAGCAACTGTCTGGAAGTGACATACCGTATTTTTCCATGTATAGGATGCCCCCAATTTTTTTTCACCCAAAATTAAGAAATTAAGTTGTTTAGCTTTGGAGGGGAGGTCACTTCCGCCAATCGCTCTCACCCGCCTGCCCGCCACTGCCGATCGCTTGCCACAGCCACTGCCGATCACACACCTTGCCACAGCCGCCAATTGTCTGCCCAATTGCCGCAGCCACAGCCAATCGCCAGCAGGCCTTGTCACAGCCACCAATCACCCACCCAATCACCGCAGCCTATCTCCTGCTTGCTGCTGCCATTAATTGCATGTCCCCCCTCTGCATTCACTATCTGTGTATAAGACGACACCCAATTTTTGCCTTTCTTTTCTTCTTTTCTTTTTTTTAGCAAAAGGCATCGTCTTATACATGGAAAAATACAGTAGATTAGCCTGTCCTTATCTGTTGCACTGAAAAGGCGTCGTGGCACAATAGAACATCACATGCTTTTTTTCTATGCAGATTGAAGCCCTGGGCTCCATCCCCAGCATGTGAATATATGGGAACAGGGCTAGCAAAACAAAAAACAAAGAAAGCTATGGATAGCCAGTGGCAGTTAAAATAGTAATGATGAACATGACAGACCACTGGCCTGATTTAGTTATAGAAACAACTTCACACTTTAGCAGATAAAATGTGAAAGTTCTAATGTGTTACAGAAGGCCAGCAATAAGTCTGTGCACCTTCAGCATAAAAATGGATACTCAGAAATTCTTTAGAATAAGTTTATTTGAGCATGTTTATAGAATCAAATGCGACCCACAAGCCATGTATAGCAAGCAGTGAGCAGCTGGAAAATCCTGATTTCACAGCCACAGTTTGGTAAAGTATGGAGCTTATAAAATCTT
The DNA here is from genome assembly GCF_965113315.1 of Podarcis vaucheri. Taxonomy (NCBI): domain Eukaryota; kingdom Metazoa; phylum Chordata; class Lepidosauria; order Squamata; family Lacertidae; genus Podarcis; species Podarcis vaucheri. The sequence continues at coordinate 95,514,715 of NC_138761.1, forward strand.
GCGGTGGGCTACCGTATATTGCTTGCTAGATCACAATGGAACTTTTTGGGGGAGAGGAATATTATTTTTTTGTTAATAAGGACAGTAAACAGGAGCAGACATGAGGGAGAAGGGCGGTAAGTCAAAATAAGATGTTTAAAAAACAGATACAACATGGGACAAAAACTAATCAGGAAGGAAAGAGTTCTTCCAGCCATTAACATATAGATCACAAGTTGTGCAGACCTCCTCTCAAAGGACCTGGCAACCCACCTTTGCTTGGTACTTTTGACAGCATGCCTACAACCTTGGCTCCCTTAACATTCTCCCTTTCACTGTGTGGCTGAGGCACACAGAATTCTCCTAAATGTAAGGGCAGTCACATCAATGGTTACAGCTGCCCCAACATACATAGCAAAACCCAGTCAGAATAAAAGAGCAAGATAATAACATCCTTAACTCTGTGCTAGTCCGTGACCACCACTCTCTCCTTCTTGGGTTTTCTTTCCACAAAATCAATGTTGCATGCATTATTAAACACAAACTCCTCTACAAGTCTTCTGAATTGTGTTTGTCCTATATGCTTTTCTTTGCCAATAAAGCTGATTAAGCATAAATCTACCCACAATTCAGAAAGCCATGCAGAAGGGGAGGAAATGTTTCATTCTGAACATTCCCTGGGTGAGTTATTTTCAAAATGATGATTAAACGCTGCATGCCTTGACAGTATCCACCATAATAGCTGCTTCGTTCAAACTCACAGCGTTCACAAAGTATGTTTGGAAAAGGTTTAGACCCGAAATACAACAATGTAAATTTGTGAGCATTGTTATCAAAAGTGATGAACAAGATAATGCACGTAGCTTGATACATTTTAGAGCAGCGGTCTCCAGTGAAAAAATGGGACCCCACTGAAAGAACCACACTGTTCTCCTCCTCTTTTTGTAATTTATAAAAATGGCACAATATGGTTTTCTCAATGGTTTGTTCTGCCCTCTTCACTCAGGCTTTAGGATAAAAATCACTAGATAACAGATAACAAGACCGACCTACAGAAATGAACTGACATTGTTTTACTTACTATTTACAAGATCATTCGGGGTCTGCCTTTTAGCCTCCCCAAAACAGCTTAAATCATCAGCCTAAAACATAATAATTAAAGCTACAAGATGAACAATGAACTAAAAAATATATCCAGAGCCACCTAAAATACAGTTCCACAAAAGGGACCAGAAAAGCTTTAGAGAATCCAAAACAGGAACTTTGCAAAGCAGGAAAATATTTACCAGACGCCGAAAAGCCAAAAAGGAGGGGGCCAACCAGGCTTCCTGGGTAAAGGAGTTCTGTAATCTGGGTGCCACAACCAAAAAGATTCTGTCATGCATTATCATCCAGCTCAACCTCTGATGGCAGTGGAAAACAGATCAAGGCTTTTGAGGAATAGTGCAGTGGGCGGGCAAGCTCATGTCATGAGAAGGCAGTCCTTCGAAGACGTCATCCAATGATCTTCTATACTATGTTGGCTGGTTACATGGGACATGGGGAACTGCATTACGTCTGGTCAGGCTATTTGTCCATGTTTTCTGACTGGAACTGGCTCTCCAGAGCTTCAGGCAGAGGTCTTTCCCACTATTTGCTAACCTGATCCTTTTAACTGGAGATGGCAGGAATAAAACCTTTCTGCATCCGAAGCATGTGCTCTGTGACTGAGATACATGCCTGCCCCTAAATACACACACAACATGACAGTGCTGTGTAAAGCATCTTTCCACACCATTACATGGCAGGAAACCTGATTTTATTACATGGGTTCAGTTCAGGCGGAGAGCTGAACCATGGTTTGTCAATAAGCCACAGCCACTCTTCTCACACATTCTGATTTAAATTATTCCTATTTAGTACAAACCATAGTTTGTCATTACATATGATCCAGGAAACCATGGTTTGCAGCCCTGGCTTGGCTAGTGAACTTACAAGCCAGATTCAGATGTCAGAATAAACACAATTTGTGTCAAAGAGGAAGCAGCTAATTGAAGCATAGCATGGAAGTGCTTTTACTATTCCAACATGCAGAAATACTGAGGACAGGCAGAAAAGCAGAAGATCTGGGAATCGTTTTCCTAAAGCTGTTTTTGTTTCCTAAAGCAAACTGGATATTCCTCAATTTACAAGAAAGGGTAAGGAATCTTGAAATTGCCACTGTCTCCTCACTTTGAATGAACAATAGCGAGTCTTAAAAGAAAGATTTTTTTTTTCATTGAGACGTTATTAGTCTGTTTATTTTCCAGCGGTTAAATAAGGGGTGTGTCTGGAATTTAGAAATACAATCATAGATAATGTGACAGATAAAAAGCACTTTGCTTTCATTCACCCTTTCCATACAACAAAACAGAATAGAAAGAGCATACCTAAACAAGTGGAGAACTTGCATAATTCATAGGACCCACCAGTACGCAGGACCCCACCCCTCATAGCCGGGTCCCATTTTCCTGCCCAATTCATCCTCACAAATGGCATCCACTTTCTTAACTGTGGGAGGGAGTGTTTCATTCTGATGGCTTAAGAAGAGAGAGACAAAAGTCAATGCCAAAGGAAAAAGATACTTTTCCAGCAAAGGATGTTCCCCAGGAGGAAAGCTCAGCACCCGCAATCACAAATTATTCACGCCTGAAATTAATTTCTATCTTATTTCTAAGAATGCCTTTGCCCTGTGTATGATGATGTGCCACAAGCCTTAACACTGCTGTTAAAGAAGACCTGAAATAACTTTGTAAAGATCCCAGATGACTTCTGCACAGTTCCATTTCTAACGCCAAAACATGTATCAAACAAGAATGCCGTTGTTCAAATATTTGCCTTTGTTTACCAATGTGATAAAACAACCTTTAAAGCATGTATGGGCATGGTTGAAATTACTAACATTTTCAAAATCCCCTAACGGTCCCAAGTGCTTCCAAAAGAGCTCTTTGTGCGTTGTTTAGCCATATTTGAGTGCACAAAGAAGGCCACTCCAAACCCACAAAAAATGGTTAAATAAATACATTTGGAATGGAAAACAGGAACACAGTCCATCAAGGACAGTTCCCCAATTCTTTTCTTTAAAGGACTTTTGTAGTGGTGATTCTTTCCGAATTCTGCCCTGCTGAATCTCCAATGAGAAACTCTATTTACAGTAAAAATCAAAGCATGAGATTCAAAAAACAGAGTTCATGGCATTCCAGATTGACCAATACCATTCTTCTGATGTCAACAACTCTCTCAGCTGTGTCAGTTTGCAGGACAGGACAGGACAGTACTGTAACTAACAATCCAGTAAACTTTGAACCTTATCTCCCCCAGTCTAACCACAGACTCTCAACAGGATATGACAGTTGCCATTAACTTGCCCCATTGGTTCCAGTGGAACTTCTCTCTAAAATAAAGAAAAAGCATCCCTATTTCGATTTTCATTATGAAAAAGGGGGCCAGTCTAATTATGATAATTTATTATATATGTACTATCCAATTAATGTGGTTTAATTTATTTCAATATAAACAGTTGAATTCAAACATAGAATCTGAAAAGGGTATCTTATCCCTCTTTTCCTCAGTGAGAAGCAAATGATTTATTTAGGAAACGGTAATGTTTTTCAAATTAAATTATCTCCAAGTTCTACATGAATTTTCCCAAAAGAAAAAAAGGGGATTTCCAATCAAAGGTAAGCACTTAAAAAAAAAAAAAAGTCCCACTGATTTCAACAGTTAAATTAAGTGTGTTCCAAATGAAGTCAATGGGACAACTTTAGGGGGATCATGCCGAAATATTTTAGTTGACTTTATACTAGAACTGTTGGCAACAATCCCTCACCTAAGGACTAAAGAGGCTTTGATAACATCCCTTTCTGTAATACTGATAAACAAGTGTGTGCATGTATGTGCGTGAAACATGAAGTCTCTCTACAGATGTTTGAAGCCAAAGAAAAGGTATTTAAAAGCAGTGCTTTTTTTCTAAAAAAAAATGTTTAGGGGTACTCTCATTTTCCTGCTCATATTGAAATATTGCCCCTCAATGAGGCCAAACTTAGAGTCACAAAATGTTTCTGGGTATGCGTACCCCAGGACAAAAAGCACTGTTTAAATGTAAATGGGAGTGAATATATAGCTCGGAGGTTCAAAACCCACAAATAGCATTGGGTTTAGCAACACTGTCTAAGCACATCTGTATCAGACAATTGTGCAATAAAACAGAATATGCACTAGCAAAGATAAAGAGGAGACCAAAAAGGAAAAAAAGGAAAAGTGGCAGTACAACACATTCTTTTAGCCGGGTTTCACAGATCAACAACAACTGCTACAAAACCCGATTTTAAACTTCAAAATGGTCACACAACTCTCCATTCCCGAGGCCAAAAGAGCCTGTCTTTTTACACAAGACAGCAGTTAGCAAACAGGAAGACAAGAGACAGAGTGTCTGAATTCACATTTAACCCTTTTCTTCTCACCAACGAGGCTCCAGAAAGGCCTAAATTCTATGCCAGGCCTGCAAATTGTTTTGCCACTTGCCACCATAGGCATGCTCAAAAGGGTACTCGCATCTTTCTTCCCACCCCCCCACCGCCTTGCATCAGAGCCTTTGCCGCCGCATACCCCTCGATAAGTCATTTTAAGTCATCAACCCAAAGAATCAGGGGAAAGGCCACTTCACCCACTGCGGCTATTTTAGGAGGCGAGCTCTTGCTAAAATGCAGATTAATATCCAAAACATATGTGGCAGAGAGATTTGGTCCTGGCGGACAAACGTGTACTTTTCCAGAAGGACTCCGTTTAGGCAAAAAACAAGACAGTATGAAACAAAGGGCCGCTTGTCCCCAAGCTGAAAAATTGCAACTATCTTAAGCAAAACATTGTGCAGGTAAAAATCCAGCGGCCTACAGAATTGCCACAATAGTACTATTTCCCCCAATTCTTAACCCATCTCCTTAACTTCCCCCCGCCTGCCCCCCAAATCCTTCGTCAGCTTTATACCTGTCCTTGCACCGTCTGTCAACCGTGAGAAACATCAGCAACTTTCCCCAAGGGAGGCAGAGAGACAGCTGTCTTGCCACTGCTCTTCTCCCCCGCAGCAATGAAGGGCTTCGGATGAGGCTAGATAGGCAGTGGCAGGTCAGGCACCGGCCAGAGCCTTGCTTTGTATGCAAACAGGCTGCTGCAGCAATGTCAATTCATCCCACATAGGCAGCCTGGTAACCGCCCTGTAGGAGGGACCTCGAGAAGGGAGGCAGGAAGGGGGATCAAGGAGAGATCAGGACATCCATCGCAACAGCTGTGGTTATGGTTACCCAAGGCTAGATCTACCGGAAGCATCTTCCTATATTTGCCCCACTTCTGACCCCACTCCAGCTATATTTTGCAGGTGTAGATAGGAGTTTGCTGCAAGCCATAGACCACAACAGACAGGCCCAAACTAGCATGGTAAATTCATGGGGATTTTTGACAGGCAAGCATTGAAAACAGTGGCAAAACCGTCTGTCGCTTGCGAAATTGCACCAAAATGCGGGTGGGTGGTTACCCTAATGAAATGGAGGCAGAGAGCTTTGCAAGAGTTAAAATCAGAGGTTCTGGGTTGCAAACTGAAACGAACAAGCAGGGTTTTAGTCATTAAACAAAATTGTGAGTGTCTTGCGTCTGTCACGGCGGTTTTGGATCCTGTAAGAGCGGTTGTTTGCAGGTTTTGTTTTATTTTTTTCAATTCGTACAAATTGAAATAGAGCCGAGAGAGAGAGAGAGAGAGAGAGAGAGAGATGGGTCTCATCCACATAAGGATCACTATGTCTCAAGTTGCCTTTCTCGCGGTTAAATGTTCCGGCTTAAATTGCCAGAAGCACTCTTGTGAATGATTTGACACTTGCAGTTTGCCATGTGTCAGAGATTCACAAAATATAGTTCAGCGTGCACAAGTGTTAAGGGGCATGTCATCTTCAACTCTTTAAAATGCTTGAGCACTTTTTTAAAAAGCACATTTGGTCAGCAGACTGGAGAGAAGGGGAGGAGCAGTTCTTACGGGAAATTACCAGCAGACGGTCCAATTAGAACTCTTCCATGTTGTCTCTCTAGTCTAGAGTCCTAATTAGATGCCACCAGTATAGAAAAGAAAAGAAGGCCATTCTAACTGAATGCCACTATTCAAAAAAAATGGAGGATTCAGGGGTTGGGGAGGGGTGAGAATTCAGGGCCTTGGAAAGATGGGCCCGGGCAGAAAAAGGATGTATGCAGTACAAAGTTTTATTGAGATGTGACTTCGAGAAATTGATTGGCTTGCCTTCTGTGAAGTGGGTTAGAACAGAACACTGTGGGTTCAGACAAAGTGGCATTTTTACTGCCTTTTACTAAGGCAGACATTACTGTTTTGACTTCTTGTTGTGGTCGTATATACTGTGAGTGTTCTGACAACGGCAGCCATTTTTTTACTAGCTATGCACCCCCCCCCTCAACGTGCCAGCCATTTTGTGATGGCACCCACAAATCACTTTCCTAAAGTTCTAAAATTAATATCCATGTGTGAAATTTAGAGGCATAAAATTATTTGCATACTGCTTCCGATAACAATTTTTATTTAAAGGATTGTATGGGGGGGGGAGCTGAATGGGGAAACTTATTGCCTGGTTTCTGCTCCTCAGGGTTTCAGACAGGGAGTTAATGACCTAGGAATTTTATTTTTTTACTCTGTGTGTGTGTGCACACATGCACACAAGCATTGGTCCTTTTCTGTAGCTATTTGTGAAAATTTAAAGCAACAAGGGATCCAGTCCTAATTTCCCAATATCTTATTTAGTGAGGCCCTTTCATCATGGATGGGTAGCTTGTGACTACAACTCCCACCATCCTTCACCATTAGCCATGCTGATGGGAGTTGGAGTCTTGAGTCCAGCAGGATCATAGAGAACCACATGTTCACCACACATATTTTACATTGGTGGCTTGGGCTGGAATCTATTATTATGACTTGGGTATCTGATGACTTGCTGGCAGCCTTGAAACTCCCTAATAACCGGGAAACTGTTTCTAAAGCATCAGACGTGAACGAGGGAGGGTATCAGTTTCTGATTCCATCGCACCTAGGCCTAGGAGTATGGAGGGCATCCCTACAGACCTGTCTGGCAAATAGCAATTTCTTGGTCACATTTCCTTGACCTGTAAAATGGGAATAACATCAGAGGGCTGGTATGAGAGCATGTACATAAGATGAAGGAATTTAAAAGTCCTTCGTGCCAGAAACTAATCTGTTGTGGCCAGTAATAACATGTTTGGGATGATCATCAGAGAATATATGGCGGATGACTGGACTGATCAGGTTCTTGGCATATGAAAACACTGTTGTAATTTGTTTAAGAGCCTGGGCCTACGTGCAAATAGTCCTCATGATGGACACTGCTGGAAATGTGGGTGTCCAGAACCCAGAGTAGCTTCAATGTTTGATGTGCAAGTACGTATCTCTTTAAGAAAGCACTCTAGCTATCACAAAGGGGGGGGGTTGTTTTGTTTTAGATCTTCATTTGAGTATAATATGTCAACACACCTGAACATATATAATATATACTTGTCATGTTTTCAGTTCACTTCAGTCACCTCATGAATAAGCAAACTGTTGCTTAATGCAACAATAAACCAATGTAGCATTTACAAGTGACACAAATAACAGGGCTGGCTTCCGCATCTTGCATCTTTAGGTAGCTATCGGGGTATCAACTGAAGTGCTAAATTTACCTTCCCAACCACCTCTTTTTTTCCTCTTATATTGGACTCTGAACAGCATCAGACTGGCTAAATCTAGTCGTTCGTAATTTTCCACAATGCCCCCAAACTTGTGTCACTCGGGGACATTGTGCAAAATTTAAATCTTTTCCCAGGCCTTTGGCTAATCTACGGCCTTTTAAATTTTGGAGGGAGGGTTACTGTTATTGTTTTGTTTAGTATAGCATGTATTTTTGTGGTTTTATATTGTAAAGCACCCTGTGATTCTCGGATGAAGGGTGGTATACACTAATAATAATAGTAATAATAATAATAATAATAATAATAATAATAATAATAATAATAATAATATATAAACCCAGCCGCCCACACTGCCATCACAGCCAAGTAATATTGCATGACTCACCGCCAAGTAATTTCCCCAGAGCCTTCTCTAGTCTGGTGCCAGCCCTAAATAACAATATGTTTTAGTCCAGAATAGAGGTAGCCACCATGGTGCCCTCCACATGTTGTTGACTACAACTCCCATCATGCATAACCATTGCTCTTTCTGGCTGGAGATGACGGGAGTTGTCGTCCAAAACACTGGTGGGCTCTATATTAAGTAGCCTTGATATAGAATGTGTGATTAATGAATGTGGTTGATGAGATGAGATATTTTGAAATCAAATATACATTATTAGTTATTGCCATTCATATATTCAAATTACAGATGCAAGGACAGCATAGATGCAATTAAAAGTAAGCACCATTTGTGCATAGATTGCATACCACAAGGGATGCAATCCAGTTTAAATAGTGCTGCTCCTTCACTTTGGTTTATACTTGCTTAATTGTATTTCTCTTCTCGTTTGTTATATGTCAATCTCCCGTGTTTTATATTGTGATGACTTCCGGGTTATAAGCAATAAAACTGCATCACTTATGAAAATGGTTTTATGACCAAGGTGACAGCATTTTTTGACTTGTTTAAACAGATGGTGCTTGGCATTAAAAAAAAATAATGCTCCGTAATCCAGAATATCAAAGCATTGCCTATATATATATATATATTCCTGATTTCAGAATATCACCCCACTGGGAGTAAAGCTATACATTAATCCTATTTACTGGATTGTTTTTCTTCTACCTAAAGATAACATATTTTTCCCCACAAGAGCATTTACAGTACAGTAAAATATTTTAATTTCAAAATGGAGTCGCTTTCCTGGAATCACCTGCACATCCCAGAAGCCACAGAGAACTGCAAATTTCTGGAGTCGTTTCATGTCTAAATCCTGATAAGCTACACCTGCCCAAATCCTCTCCTATGCACATCAGTCAAAACCCTACCCTCCTTTGCACAGTCTCACACAACCCATACTCCGGGTGTGTACAGTCTTGCAACTGCTACTCGAAGAAGTGAAGAAGACGTACTCTGCACATGCTCAGATCGAAGTTCTAGCAGTTTCCCAAACTTGGGTTTCCAGCTGTTGTTGTTGTTTTTTTAGGACTACAATTCCCATCATCCCTGACCACTGGTCCTGCTGGCTAGGGATGATGGGAGTTGTAGTCCCACACAACTGTTCTAAGGAGACACAGCCCTAACAAAAAAGACCAAGTAAAAAAAGGGGTGTTGTGGATTTGTGCTTGGGCTAGCCGTGGCGAGTTTATCGTCGGACTGATCACTACCGCGCTCCTTCAACCTATCAAGGCGAAATATTATGAATGGTTGTTGGACGTCTGTCTGACTGCAGTTGGCTGTCGGGATCTCCCCTTGGCAGGGCCCTTCCCGTAGAACCTTGAGCGCCTTTTTGCTTGGCTGCTGTGCTGTGACTCAGCGCGGGGAGGAGGGGATCTGAGGCGATCCCCGCGGCCAATCGGGGAGCGGCGTGTCCTCAGCCGAACGCGGATGCCGGGGGGGGGGGGGAGAGGGAGGCGGATCCGTGCGCTGCTGGCAGAACGCAAGGGGGCGGGGCCTCGGAATGTTGTTTGCATGAGTTTCCCAGGCACGTGTCGCGCCGTAAACACCATTGTCCCCAGGCTGGTATTAAATTCGAAAGGGGAATTTAACCAATCTGAAGCATGGGCGTAGCCAGGATTTATTTATTTTTTTTGGGGGGGGGCTTTTGTTAGGGGAGCAGAATCTCAGATTGCTATGTATTTTTATTGGTTTTTAGTTATGGGGGGGGGAGCCGCCTCTCCCCTTAGCTACGCCCATGATCTGGGAACGGAATAGTTCTCAGGGTACATACCCAAAACAGGGATATTTATTTCAAAAGGATGGGTTTTGAATGGGGCTTGGCTTATAAGGAAGATGATGGCTTTCTCACGTTCATATTTATCCCTTAACCTGCCCCCCCAAAAAAAAACCCAGTGGGGGGGGGAGGAAGAGACTTATGAGCACTTTGCGTTTCTGCAACTGACATCTCTTCAAAGTGCTCAGAAGTCCGTTGAGGTTTTTTTAACCTTGACACGTGAAAGCACGGTCGTGGGTATACGATCCTGTTTGCGTTTCTGCAACTGACGATCGTATACCTACGATCGTGCTTTCACGTGTCTGGGTGAAAAGAAAAGGCGGAGAGACGAGGAGTCGCGATCAATGGCAAATTCATTATAATAAATGAGAGTTCCGGAAGCTTGACAGCCGACCCTTTAAAGCATTTCCCTGCAGCTTCCGTTGCTGTGAGTGTCTCCCTTTCACGTGCTGCCTTCGCGTTTGAGCAATCGCTTCTCCCTTGCCTGGTGTAAAAGGGAAGCAAAAACAAGGCCCGGGTGGTGTGAGAGGCGATGCACGTTCCTAGCTACCGCAGCCAATCTTGGAAGGAAAGGAGAGGAGGGATGTCCTCTCATCCAAGCTCACAGGAATGTGTGTGGGCAGGGGCGCTTGTTTAAAGCAGAGGAACAAAAGGCAGGGAGGAGCTGCATTCACGCATCGAAAAAATAAAAATAACAAAACAAGGACGGGACAGCACGGTGTTTTTTAAAACAACAACGATACCCGTGCAGTAATCAGCAAGGCAGCTTTTCCGTGCCGACTTCTGAGGGCAGAAGTTGAAGACAACTTTTGTCAAGAAGGAGGCAAGCAAGCTTCCATAAATTTTGTCCCTAGGTAAATAATCAACTTTAATAAATCACATTTATGGTTCAGGAAAGGGCCACATAGCTCAATGGTACAGCATTAGGTTTGGCAAGCAGTAGAGTCTACCTAGTATCAAGGTCTGGCATCAGCGGTCAAAAATAGACCAGACAGGCAAGATTCTCTGCCTGAGACCCTGGATAACTGCTGCCGGCCAGAGTAGTAGACAAAACTGAGCTAAATAGACAGCTTCTTGTACTCCTAATTCTTTTTTGTTTTGTTTTAGTTTGCCTATTTTATAGAGATGTCCTTTGCAATGCGCTCAGGCACATTCAGGTAAAAGGTCTTGCAACACTTCACAACAGGAAAAGCTTTAATGAACCAGTAGAAACCAGATTATGTACCAAGAACCAGCCTGTTTTTATACCCGCATCTTCCAGGGTAGGTAATGCCTGTGTTATTCATGATAATTGGTTGCAATCCTGCACCACTCAAATGAATGGGAGATTTGCTATTAACTTTGACAGGAACAAAATTGCTGGCCTGTTTCTTTAAAAACTAGGGAAGACTCACCTTATACAAAGTGACATCGTGGTATTATTTTTAAATTAGCTTCCATAAAGCAGGTGAATTGCTGAATTCGGTTCTGGTAAGATTTGTAAGGGAACAAAATGTGATTCAGTAATTCAGCAAGTAATCTTTTTTTAGGACTTCTTTTTTAGGGGTGGATGTAGAGCTGCCATTTCAGATGGATGGATGGATGGGAAGAAGAAGGCACACAGGAAGTTTTTATGGCCCAGTAAATTGAAAATTAATGTGCTTTAAGAGTATTTGTTGCAATAATTTTCTCTTCATATCTTGCTTTAGCTGACTACTATGGCAATATTATCATCGCAGGGCAGCCTGGATTTGTTCATAACAACTGTGGTGAGCCAAAAAGGTTAGGAGTATATCTACGGTAGCTAGAAACCTTAAGCCCCGTAATAACAATAGCTTTGGAACAATAAAGTGGGAAAATTAGATTGATGAGATGCTGAATGAAGATGGAACCTTGGTCTGATCCAGCAAGGCATTTGTTATATTCTTACATTATGATTTTTATGATCTGAAATTCAGGAAGGGTCACTGCCCCCACTGTCCTGCTCCCCCCTCCCCAAATATAAAGATACTGATGGAGCAAAATTCCTCTGTTATCAAATAAAACGCTCAGACTGTATGGAATGATGCTTTCTGGGACAGCTAGAATCCCAGGAATTGTGTCTGTATCCCCACAGAGCAACGCTTCAAGATTCTTTTTGCTGACTCTTTATCATTTTCCTAGCAATCATTCATACACAAGGATATTCATTTACAGAGGGAAGGCAAAGGTTTGTATTCATCAGACATTTCTGGCAATAGGTTCAACCTCACAAGCCAAAAGCCTCTTTTTGACAGACAAGTTTTCTCTAGCTGAATTTCTGATCAATAACTGCTGGCGTTCTGTGTTCTAAAAACCCTGCCATTTCCACAATGACCCAGTATTTTCATATAACACTGCTTTTACAAAGTCACACGATTTCCTCTGTCTAGCCCACTGATGTCTGTTTTGACTGGTGGCCAAGACTCCAAGGCTGTTTCTCAGTTCTGCCGAGATATCTTTTAACTGGAGATGTTGGGGAGTGCAACTTTGAACTTCTGCTTCCTGTACATGTACTTTTCCCATACTTTCCCTTTCATTCACTAATCAGCTCCATAACTTAAGAGTTGCCTCTAAGAGGCCCTGTACACAAAATTCACCAACATTGACATACTCACCATAACGTCTAAATGGTGTGTAAATTTTGCCATGCATCGGAATGCACACATGGTAAGCACAAATTAAGGCATCATTCTGAACATATGGAAGCAGGTGGAGCTGGGAGCTTACAATTAGCTCCATGCCCAACCCACATAAAATGTGCTAAGTTTTCCACATACATGCAGTAGGCCTTCTGAAAAATTGACTGCCATACGTTAGAATTTCGCTCCAACCAAGTGAGATTTCCTTCTCGGCTAACATAACCCAGCAGCGCTGGACCAGATGCATAGATAAGCATAAGCAGACAGGTCAAATAAATTCTGCATTTGCCCTCAACCACACTTTCTGCATTTCTGCTGTTGTGCTAGGTCAGCCATGGAGGTTACAATATGATTTCTTGAACTCGTTAGTCTGGTTGCTCAAAGACAACCTCGGTACAGGAAACAGGGTGAGAGGCACAGACACCTAGTGCCAGAATGAAATCTGGACAGATGGACAGAAGCGGTAAACAAGTGGAAGATAACCAGAAACAAATATTGGTGTCACAAGGAGACCTTGAGGTTCTCAAGCATTTGCTTTTAGGAACCTGTTAGCAATTCCAGTTATCTATGGCATGCAAAAGAACAGATTGCATTTATAGGGTTTTTTCCAACCTTCACATATATAACACATATCTAAGAAAGGTTGTTCTGCTCTGGACATATCTAAATGCATGCAGAAAAAGAGGGGAAGAACTCCAGGTACTAGAAATGGGCTTTATTCCACACCTGACACATTTTCAGGGGGAAATCCTTCATTGGAAAGAGGGGCATTTTTTTTAGCAGAAATTCTCAAATGCAAGCAACACCATAGCAGAACTATATTTAGTTCTGTGCCCTTTCAGAATGTGTCTATCGCCCAAGTTTTTACACTTCACTTTTGTTTCAGATTACCAAGAACGAGGGCTGGTTCCCCCACCCGCCCCAAAAGAAACTGGCAAACCTGACTGTCTTAAAAGCAACAAAAGACATATACGTATCTCATTTTATACCATTTCAAACAGCATTCTCACCTTGGTCTAGTTCATCAGATCTGCCTGTAATTGATAATGACTGGGAGACTTGACATGCTGGATGGGCTTGTCTGTACCTGGATTCTTGAGGGTGGAGAACTGGGGGTGTCTTAAGTTCTTTGGGGCTCTCCATTTGAATCAGCCTAATGTAGGCATCCCAATTTGTGTGGTGGCCATCTTTTCTTTTCCAGGCTCTTATTCTTTCTCCATCCTTCCACCACACCCCCTCTCCCCTTAAATCCTTCAAGCCTGGCCACCACCCTTCCCAGGTGCCCCTGTCTTAGGAAAAACCCTATTGTTAAAAGCTTTCATTGTGGCATCATCCACAGGAAGACAATGATGTTTTCAGAAGTACTTTCAATGAGAGTGAGGAGAGGAAGGGAAGATATGGAAGGAAAATGAGAGAATCATTGGGATTTTAACTCCTGGTCTAGTTAAGGATTACAAGTAAAGGTAAAGGGACCCCTGACCATTAGGTCCAGTCGTGGTCGACTCTGGGGTTGCAGCGCTCATCTCGCTTTATTGGCTGCTAGGTGGGCAGGAGCAGGGACCGAGCAACGGGAGCTCACCCCGTCACGGGGATTCGAACCACCGACCTTCTGATCAGCAGGCCCTAGGCTCTGTGGTTTAACTCACAGCGCCACCCGCGGATTACAAGTACTTTCTTCTAAATTAGCAATAGCTGTGGGAGCAGAGTAAGATTCTGAATTATGTTCTCCTTTGTATTATGTTACATTCCTTTTATACAACACACTGCCAGTTTATTTTTCCTAACAGACATTTATATACATTATTTCTATACCAACTTCGGTGTATTATGTTAGTTTTCTTTTGAACAAGACCTCACTGAAGACTTAATAGTGACATTTAGCATTTGCTTTATCAACAAATATAGAAGCTGGAGAGAGAAAACCTGTCTGTCACAGCCCAGCACACCTCAGGCAGCTTCTGCATCCCGGTTTTAGCTGGCTCCACCTAAAACTCTTTAGTCTCTCCACCTCTCCCAAATTCAAACTGCAAAACTGGTTCCAGCCCACAGTGCTTTTCTGCCTTTCCCTTTAGCCCAAAGGCAGGGGTAAGATTCCAAACCGTCAAGCAACACTCTTGCATTGGCACACTCCTTAGACCTGTTGGAATACAGTAATTTATACTGCAGCATGTCCACTCAGAAGTAAGTGGGGCTCACTCCCAGGTAAGTGGATATAGGTTTGCAGCCCTTGTCTGATAAAAGAGGGTAGTGAGCCAGAAATGGAGGACCTGTGGCACTCCAGAAGATGCTGAACTCCCATCAGCTTCAGCCAGCATAGACGGTGATTCGGTATGATGCGAGTAGTAGTCAAACCACATCTGGGGTACCATAGGCCCCACATCTCTGGTACAGGCAGTAGTTGCAGTTGACAGCCTTCAGATACCTCGCACGTATACACCAAGAAGATCATTCCCTGACTCGCAACTCCACTACAGCTTGCCACCACGACTTCTTAAGGTTGAGAACACATGTGCCTTTCTGTAGCCCGGTCTAGAAAACTGAAAAAAAGAACCACTGACATCCAGCAGTAAGAAAGCACGTCAACACTAGCGCCAGCGTTGCTATGCAACAGCTCAGCACTTCCTTTTCCTGTTGCAACTCTGCCCTGATTGGCCGCCATCTTTGGCAGCTGCGATAATGAGGATTCCAAGAAATCCCACCTGCATGCAGTGGAGATGGGAGAATAAGTAATGTTTGCTGGAATAAAACTAAGGGATATTGGTGTGCTTATGACACATGCCATGACCAAAGTGAGGAGACACTGGAACTTCATGTTCCAGGTCTCCCGTTAAAAAAACAAAAACAACAAAAACTAGGAGGCTTGGCTAAGGGGACCAGGATATCTAAAACAAAATGGGACCAGGATACCAAAAAGATTGCCTCACCAACAGCTTACTCGGTTCTGCAAGAGAGATACTCCTGCAGATACCATCTCATAATAATAATAATAATAATAATAATAATAATAATATATTATTTGTACCCCGCCCATCTGGCTGGGCTTCCCCAGCCACTCTGGGTGGCTTCCAAAAAAAAATATTAAAATACTCATCAGCGGGTCTGTTCTTCACAGAGCGCAAATTGGGATTTTTAGTGTGGCAGTAGCTACGCTTTGGAGCTCTGTCTCATTACATATCAGGCAGGCGCTATCTCTATTTAAGTGGTGATGATGGTTTTAAAAATCCCTGGTCCTCTGGAGAAGCTGGTGCCTCTGTTGATTAGATATCCCACTTCCAGTGACCTGACCCTAGTTACACCCACCCAAAAGTGGGGAAAGTAACAATACTCAACATGTATGTGGGAGCTGAAATGCTGACCTGTGTTTCAGAACCGTGCATAAAACAGAAGCACTGTTGAAAGCTCTAACACTGAGGGATTGAGGGGTTAGGGTGGCTTCCTTCCACTTCAGACAAGTGCCATCAGTCTATTATTTGCACTGTACTCCCAAGCCTGAACTTTTTGTTTTAAATAAAATACTTTCTGACAACATCAAAGTGGGGGTGAAGAAAGTAGGAGACTTTGAGTACCTGCCAGGCAAAGACATTTTAAAGCAAAGCCTTTGTTTTCCCAGGGAATATTTTCCCATGGCAAGGATAAGAAAATATTTCCTGATACTGCTAATCCTGCTTAAGAGCACCAAAGCTATTACTTAGATATCAGAGTACCATAGAACAACCACAAAAGAAATATACAGGGCCTGTTTACTCAGAAGTTTTCCATGGTCTCTAGCATGGCTGACTCCCAAATAAAGGGTGCCTAGGATTCCAAGCCAAAACTTGCACTGTCCCACAAGCTAAGAATACCACCCTTTTCCACATGGACTTGGACAGAGAGTGGCTGTGTGTGCCAAATATAATATTTTCCTGCATCTGATGAAGTAGACTGCAGTCCACAAAAGCTTACACCGTAATAAATGTGCATGTTTTTAAAGTCCCACAGAACCCTTTGTTGCAACAGACTAAGGGCTTATCCACACTTATATTTTGCTCTGTTCTGTCCAGGCAGAGATCCATGCTTTAACGCTCCGTGTCAGAGTGTTGTTTTTTTTGCCCCAAGCTTTTTTTGTGAAAATCCACTCTTTAAAGCTGAATCGGAGCCAATGTCAATTTGGGTTTCCCCCTGCAGATTGACATTTGCTCTGATTGAGCTTTAAAGAGCAGGTTTTCATGGGGAGAGCTCTGGAACAAAACACACAAGGGGGATCAGACAGAGCTTTAAATTGTGGACTGTGCTCAGAAAGAGTGCAAGAAAGGTAATTGTGGATAAGCCCTAACACAGGTGTCACCAAGGCTTCCTTTTGTGCCACATTTCCAGGCCCAGGTCTGTGCTTTAAAATGCTGTGTCCAATCACTTTCTTTTTGCTCCGGTGATTTCCCTCCGAAAACCTGTTCTTTACTGCTGAATCAGAGCCAATGGTTATCCACAGAAAAGCCAAATTGCCATTTGTTTTGAGCCAGTGTTAAAGAGCGAGTTTTCCTGAGGGTAAGTAGAGGGACAAAAACAGTGGAGTAGTTGGGGGGGGGAGCCAAAAGGGTGGTTCTTTATTTCTCTCTTTTTCTACTCCTTTCTCCCATCTTTATTTCTTTATGCTTTTATTATACTGTACAGTGGACCCTCCGGATACGAATTAAATTCATTCCGGGGGTCTGTCCGCAACCCAAAAAGTCCATAGGCAGAGGCGCTGCTTCTGTGCACACGCGCAGAGTGCTTCTGCACATGCGCGCAGGGCGAAACCCAGAAGTATACACTTCCAGGTTTGCCACGTTCACAACCCGAAAGTTACGTATCCAGAGCAGTATTTAACTAGAGGGGCCACTGTGGTTAGATCAAGGACTTGGTTCAAATAAAAAGGGGGAAAGATATTTGATACTAAGCTTCATATTTTTCTCGATAAACCCTAATAAAACTTATTTAAAAGAAGAAGAGAAACAGGAAACTGAAAGAAACTGAAACTGACTTTCAATCAACCTTTGAGAGCCAGTGCGGTGTAGTGGTTAAGAGCAGTAGATTCGTAATCTGGTGAACCGGGTTCGCATCTCTGCTCCTCCACATGCAGCTGCTGGGTGACCTTGGGCCAGACACACTTCTTTGAAGTCTCTCAGCCCCACTCACCACACAGAGTGTTTGTTGTGGGGAAGGAAGGGAAAGGAGAGTGTTAGCCGCTTTGAGACTCCTTTGGGTAGTGATAAAGCGGGATATCAAATCCAAACTCTTCTTCTTCTTTGAAGCAGGTCCATATTTGCTGATATGTAGTAGCAGCTTTTCCCCTCCCAGTGTATGTGGCTTTTTCCAGCTGTGCTTAACATGAGCATTATAACCTGAGAACATCTGTTTCTACTGTTTCTTCTCTGATAGACTTCCCTCCTGGCATGTGACACAGTGGCTGTGGTTGGCTATAAGCTAATCAGCCCATACAAAGAACCATATGAGGTGGCACAGATGACTCATTTTGAAAACAACTTAAGCATGGAGGATTGCAATAAGTTTAGCTCGCGGCTTTCTCATGCCTGTTTTGCAGATTCTAATCTCCCTTGTTTGTGAATGTGAGTTGATTGCCGCTGAGGGGGAAACCCCATAATGTTTTATGTGGAATCTACTAATTCTTGATCTGCTGAGCATGGTACAACTCACCTGCTTAACCACAGAACCCAACACTTACAAATCTTAGATCAGCCAATGAAATCAATGCAAATAGAATAAAAATAACTCACATTCAGGTTACAAGTCCAGACATTTCGGATCCAGCCAGGATCTTTCATCAGAGGAATCTGAAACCAAAAAAGAAAGAGCCGTTCAGCTAAGTGTAATCCGTTGTTAGTACGCCTATCTGCAAACTCCTTGTGGAGTTTTCTGGCTCTGCTTACACACGAGTACTTTTTCTACGACATTTGTTGTAAATCTTTACCTCTGCTGCAAAGTGGTTTCTCAGGTGTTCGCTGCAGCTGTAAAAGCCCTGTTAGCCATATATGTTTGAAAACACTGGGTTCCTTGTGTGCCGGGGTGGTCTTGGGTTAGCAGAAAGCAGTTCCATACTGTGGACCCCTCCCCCAAGTTTCCCCTCTCCCAGCTGCACCTGAAGATTGAGGAGCCCTCCAGAACGGTATAGAAGATGGCACAAAAAGTGGCAGTTGTTGCAGGGAATGGGCAGAAAGAGGCACGCCACCTTGCCCCACGACACGTCACGTTCCCTTGTCTCCAACTCCCTTGAAGCAACTTCAATAAAGCCTAACTCAAGATCAAAGGACCTGCCCAAACAATATGGTATAGGGTGTGAGGTAGAGGAGATGCCCCTGTGATGTGTGTGAGTGACATCTGCACCCCACAGGGCGTGCCAATGTGACGCACATGTGCACTTGCCGACGTGACATGTGTCGATGGGAGTTGGGAGGAAAATAGAGACTTTTTTTCAGTCTCCTCGACTGACCCTCTTCAACCCCCCATTTTTTGGTCACCTCCCAACAAAGCATTTCCTGTCAGAAGATGGGCAAGTGCTACCACTACTCCACCAACGGGGCAGAGCACACACGCCCTCCATCGTCCTGAGGAAACCCCTTAATCCCAGTTTGACTTGATTTGATTCTTTGGTAGATCTACAAAAAGGAGAACACATACCAATAAATAAATTTTAGAAAGGGGCAAGATTAAACGTGGGCACACAAAGCATTAAAAAAAACACCAAAAGACTCCTTGCAACCCACTCTGCTCCCACTTTCTTCCCTGCCCTCTGACTGCCCCTCAGAGTTGACACATCACACAGGGTTGAACTTTGATGGCGGCAGCCTCTCCAGCAGCCACAAAGAGCTGCCCAAGGGAGGAAGAGGCCGTTGGCCATGGAGAGCCAACAGGAGGCTCCCTCGTTACCACCACTGCTTGAGAAAAGTGCCGGCTCATCTTCCACCCTGAGCTTCATGGTGGCAGCACTGGCAGGGGAAATAGGGACATTCCAGAATCAAATCGGAAGAGCTTTTCTAATTCTGGGATGGCTTTTCTAATTCTGGGACTGTCCCCAGAAAATAGGGACACCTGGAAGGTTATACCTAGGTCACCTCTTTCTGCTGTTGTGTCTCGACCTGCCAAGTCGCCTTTCGATGGGTCACTGAAGCCTAGTAAAGGATCATTTGCCATCAGCCAATCGCAACAAAAATTTCTGCAGAGGTGTACAACTGCAGGTGCTGTTCTTTAAATAAATAAATAAAAATCGGTGTAATGAGCTTTACAACACTTGACCAGAGGTGGCCATTGACCTTGTATTGCAAATAAGGAGACTGAGGAAACTATGATATTAAATAGCTTGCTCAATATTGTAAAGAAAACAATTAGGCCCAAGCACCTTCCAATTAACAGCCCTCTGCTTTCATCATGTGTTTATACAAAGTCATCATACTGCCTTGAGGTAGCAGTGGAACCACCGGGCGGAAGTACTAATACTGACTCTGATGAAACAATTTCAAGTTATCATTAGGTTGCTTTTCTAACAACTTGCGGAGGCTGAAATGCCAATGGGTCAATAGATGGTCTGAGTAAAATCCAGGCAAACTGAGAGCTTCTCAGTCCCATTGATTTCAAGAGGAGAGGTTAAATGCTTGTGCATAATTCTCTCCTGATTAGATCAACAGGGCTTAAAAGTGCTTAATTTTGGGGTGGGATCATGCCCGTTATTTAGTTGAAACAAAAGTAAAACGTAAAGTTGTCAGAGTATGATAATGCCAAGGTTGCAGGTTCGATCCCCGTATAGGATAACTGCGTATTCCTGCATTGCAGGGGGGTTGGACTAGATGACCCTCAGAGTCCCTTCCAACTGTATGATTCTATGATGTGAGATTGACCAGGCTAGGCAGAAGAGTAAACGTGTTGCATTTGTATGCACACCAGCACTGAAATCACTATGGCCTTATTTCTGCATGTGATTTGTGCTTTATTCAAAACATTTATAGAAAACCTCTATCATGTCTCTCGCACATACACTAATTTTATCTTGTGGGCTTCCCACAGGCTTCTGGTTGGCTACTGTAAGAACAGAATGTTTGACAAGATGGCAATTGGCCTAATCCAGTCTTCCTCCTGAATAACTTTCTTAACACTGGTAGAGGGATAGGAGAGTTGGGGGGGGAGTCACATCTGGCAACCAACGTGCCCCTTTAGTTTCAGATAGTACATGGGTAAACGAGTCTAAAAAGCCTGGGACACAAATTTTCACGGCCCTCTAGCGACTATGGTGGCTCATTTACCAAAAGTAATGTATTTAGTGTTAACTCTGGAAGTGAAAACTCGATTCTGACCACACTAAGTCCCCTAAAGCAAAATATACATCAGGAAAGCAGTATTCTCATGGCAGTTCGTTCGTTTCCCCTCAACATTTCCATAACTGTTCATTTTGGTTCATTATATTTGAACTTTCACACAATATAAAATGGACTCCTAGAAATATACTGGGATATAGCACAAGTTTAGTGCTTATTTCCATGTTATTTGCTTCCAGGGAGGGAGGGAATTAGTTTGCAATATACATGGAAATGACTGCTGAATATTCAGAGGTAAGCTCCATTACAGTTGGTGTATTTTTTCCGGAACTGTGAATAAGGTCCATTTGCATTGAAAGGTGAAGTGAACCACATTGCTCTTCCATCAATGTGCTGGGCCTGAGCACATCCATTCAAATGTACTTCTAAAGCTCAGGCGCTGGGCCTAGGAGCAGCACAGTCTGTTTGGGTCTGGCAGTCGAGCAGCGTGTCACAATACGTGACGCAATCGCGCAGCCTTTGGAAGCAGGCTGACGATGGCAATTCTTTGAAAACAACACTGTATGCTCAGTCTCAAAAACAACTTTCTTCATGTAGTGATATAACCAGCCCGTGACAAGCTGGGCACCTTGCCAAAGGCACTGTTGAACGCCACTTGACACTCCTCTGCAATGCAGAATTATAAATAACATCCAGATAGCAGCACAACACTCAGATACAGACCCACACAGTCGCATTTGAATCTGGAATGTTGCAGAGAACACAGGATTTCAGGTTGTGACCAAGTACCAATTCTCATTTATTAAAAAAAAAAAGAGTTGTTTTATGTCTCACAAACACCTGTGCAAACACATCCATGTTCAGTAGATATAATTACAGGATCTAAGAAAATAGATTCAAAGGCAACATCAGACCCTCCAAGTGTCCCTGTTTTACCAGGGACAGTCCTGGATTTACAGAAGCTGTTCTGGTTTTTTATTTGATCCCGGAATGTCCCGTTTTTCCTTAGGACATCCCTATTTTCATTGGAGAAATGTTGGAGGGTATGGAGTTATACGACTCTCGAGCCAAGGAGATAAGTAACTATACAACCGTTAGAAGTCATCCTAAGGCAGCCCTGTATAGTTTTATTATGTTTTTATATATGCTGCAACCCTCCCAGAGTGTCCGGGGCAACCTAGTCAGATGGGTGGGGCATAAATAATAAAACGATGATGGAATAGAATGCCCCTATTTTCATCAGAGAAATGTTGGAGGGTATGCAACATGGAACACCTGCCTGCAGCAATGGGCAGCACAAAGTAACCCAAGCAATCAAAAGTTTGACTAGGAAAGAACTGAAAGAGAATGAGAATCAGAAACTGCAAAGGGAGTCTTGTGTCTCTGGGTACAAGGGCAGAGCTCGGCATCTTGTTGCTACACGACAGATCCATATGCGGATGTGGCCCAACCTGCTTTGTAAACTGAACAGCAGCTTGTCTCCTGGACAGTAGTCACATGTTGCTTGTGTGTATTGGCACTCGTGGGATGACGCAGCAACGGGAGTAGGGCTGCACTGCTGGCCCCACTCCTGACATCACATCCCAGGGCTAGCCCCACCCCCCTGACATCCATGACGATAACCACAACACACAGGCATTTATGGCTGGGTTTGGTCCAGGGATGCAACATGGGGGTGGGCTGACACAGACGCCCCCCCCCACTCTTGCTTCAACACAAATGCCTTCTCCAAGAATAACACATGGATAGCACTAGTAGCAGACCTGAGCAGAGGGACATCTCTGCCCAATTCACACACACACACACACACACACACACACGCCAGCCCAGCACAAAGAAGGTTTAGATTTCAGCCCAGGAAAGGGGGGAGAGTGAGACGCAGAGGGCCAAGGCACAGAGACTTGATGGCATAATAATTCTTTGAATTATTGATTTCTGATGCAGCTGTTTTATTTGAGCATGAGGTAGGGACCACATGATGTCATATAGCCATTGAGAAATCCATTTGTTTTGTTACAGCGGCTGCATTATGAGGAAACTGATCTCTCCCAGTTTATTAAAAACATTCCTTTGCCAAATTCTACTGTCAAACCTTGCCAGCTATAAAGTTAAATATTCCTCTGAAGATGTTTCATTGAATATCCTCTCCTTGCGTAGGCCAGTAAGTGAATAAATATTGGCATAGTAGTTATCTAACATTTTATTAGTTTATCAGAAAACAATTAATGAAACTCCAGCTGAATCAGTTTAGATGCAGAGTGATATGAATTATATTAATGATCCTGGCTATTAGTGTTAATGTTTCATTCTGAGAGGAACAAAAGTAAAACATTCCTAGAGTTTCAGAAATGTCCCAGAGTGAGGCTGACAATAATCAGGCTGACAATAATTTACTTATACAGTATTGTTGTGAATTTTGTTATCAATATGTTTTTGAAGCATGTGGATAATGGGGGGGGGGATCCAACAAAGTAGGCATGGATTAATAGTCCTTTTAAAAACCCAGAAAAAAAATGTTTGAATGATGTACTGAAGTACAGAGTTAAGATCCATAAAGCTTTTAGGATGAGCAATAAATTAAACAGAAAATTGCTTCTCTAATACAATATATAGCTCCATTAAATAGAAGTTATGGATCCTTTGGGGTGCTGTTATTGAAATTAAAAGATGATGAAGACTCATTTAATTATCAGGTAGTAATATCTATTAGGGACGCGGGTGGTGCTGTGGGTTAAACCACAGAGCCTAGGACTTGCCAATCAGAAGGTTGGCGGTTCAAATCACCGCGACGGGGTGAGCTCCCATTGCTCGGTCCCTGCTCCTGCCCACCTAGCAGTTCGAAAGCACATCAAAGTGCAAGTAGATAAATAGGTACCGCTCCAGAAGGAAGGTAAACGGCTTTTCCGTGCACTGCTCTGGTTCGCCAGAAGTGGCTTAGTCATGCTGGCCACATGACTTGGAAGCTGTACATCAGCTCCCTTGGCCAATAAAGCGAGATGAGCGCCGCAACCCCAGAGTTGGTCATGACTAGATCTAATGATCAGGGGTCACCTTTACCTTTAATATCTATAGGTGCACTAAACAGTGAAAACCTCAGAATGCCAGATTATTTTGTTTCTTGATGTGGTTAAAATAAACAAACATGGGTTCATGGTTTCTAGAATCACTGAGTCTAGTCTTATCCAGATGTTCAAACGGCATATAGAGAACACACATGTGGGAAGGGTGGGGAAGCAGTGGCAATATCCTCAAATGTCCTGCCTTTTGTGTATTCTCTGCCCAGAGCCTGTGAATATACAAAATGTATAGTCTTGGTTTCTTTGGCTGCAACAGACTAACATGGCTACCCCACAAGAAAATGTATACATGTAAACATGCACATGCTCAGCGACTCTGCTTTGGGGGCATACTTTGGTAGAGGGGAAATATGGGTGGGCAACTGTCATGAGCCCCTTGGCAGCCCCAGATGGACCAGGAGGAAGAGGAGGAAAAAGGAAGTGGAGGAGATAAGGCTGGAAGACTGATCCTCCCCTTGTGACCCTAGATGTCAAAGAGGGGAAAGTAGTTCTGATGGCTTTCTCCACTGCCCCTCCAGTGGAGCACACAGCCTCACCAAGGAGAGGAGCGGACTGAGACCAGCCAGAGGGAAGGGCAGAACAAGAGAAGATGGCAGCAGAGCTGCAAGCAGACGGTCTTGTCATGGAGAACAAGGCACTGCCTTCATAAGTGGTATCAGACACATCAGCCCAAATGGAGCGTGCATGTGTGCACGCAGCAAACTCTTGGGTCAGCTCACCCTGCCTCATCTTTAACAGCTTGGCAGGAGGGCAGTGTGAAATGTTGGGACAGCTTCGTATCTTCTGTTACGTTATGAACCTCTTGCTTAGGTCATGTCCCTTGGAATCTTCTGGAACTTGTGCTCGCTGTGGAATTTTCATCACTATCAGCCTGAATGGAAATCTCTTCCTTGCTTTCAAGTGAGAGTCCTTGTTGTGTTTTGGAATGGGAACCTGGCAGCATCCACCCCAATACACAAGCCAGCGGTGGTCAGGACCAATAGCAAAAGGAGTTGTAAATTCCACTTTTGTATAGTAGTCTAGTTTTTTCTACATCCTACACATTCCTCCCACGCTACTCTTTATCCTCCATTCATGCAAGCAAGAAGCATGATCAGGGTTCAAGGACACATTCCAGCCAGGCAAAAACCCTTGGAATGCAAAACAGGACCAGAGAGGGGTGTGGCCTGGGTAAGGGGTGTGGCCTAGAGGACCACATTTAGCTTGTGGGCCTGAGGTTCCAAACCCCTCACCTATGCTTTTATATAGATGGACTGCAGGATCTTTCTTCCTGTTTCACATGCTTTTACTCAGGCTAAACCTGTTCCTATCTCTTTTTAAGATTCCACACTAAGAGGAACATGTATCATCCGACTTTGGCACATACATTGTGGCCAGGCAAGCCTGACAGCTGAGCTCACCTCAGGTCAATGCTCATGTTTACAAGCTCTGAAGAATGGGTTTGAGATGTGAAAACACAGGCACCGGATCTCAGGGCAACACGCACCAAGGAGAACGCGAAACAAAAAGCATTCATCACTCAAATGTCAATACTCAGCTTGTACTGTTCTTGGAACAAGCACAGTGAGCCGTTTGTTTCTGCCCATGTGCACTTGATAGTAAATATGGCCATGAGCAGAGCACGAAAGCCTTGCGGAAGCTTATGGCTGGGAGAGATGTTTGTCTAGATCATCAGGCATGTCCAAAGTCTGCCTCTGGGGCCTAATCCGGCCCACTGGATGGTTTAATCCGCCCCTGTGGCAGTATATTTACTGGGGTAAGATCCTAAATAAACCTCAACAACTTCAGTCCTTAAAAAAGCTCAATAACTTAGGTTGGTCCTTTGGTTGGCCCTCAGGGCCCTTCACTTCATCAAATCTGGCCCTCTTTGAAAAAAGTTTGGACACCACTGGTCTAGATCTTCCCAGTTTCCTTGTAAACGTTTCTTTGTGATTGTGTCAGGCAAAGAATGCATCATGGAAATAAACTGGCAAGGAAGAAAAGCAGGGTGGGAGAGGAAGATGGATCTGAGGCTGAAAACCTGAACAAGTCTTCAGACCCTAACAGTATCTTCATTCAATGCCTCTCAGCCCCTATTAAAACATTTGTAAACATCACAGAAGTAAGAGCATTGCCCCACCCATTGCTTGAGCTCTGGACAGATGGAGATGGCCATCGTCTAGGCAAATTGTCTGAGCACAACTTAGCCTTAAGTTACTTGACAGTGACTCTCAAAGGTCCAGTAAAGGACCACAAGAGCAGTGCTAGAGTCCCCTGTGGATGATGAGTTGGTTTCAGCCATCGGATCTACAGCAGCTGAGGGAGGACTGAAGCACCAGAGACAAAGGGAACCTAGGCTCAGTTCCCAGGTCTGGGGAACTATTGGCCCCTCCAGATATGCTCCACACTTACTGGGGTGTGAGGAACTATTGGGAGGAGCACAGAGAAGGTTCACCACACTTACCCTGAAGGGATAAAACTGCAAATTATAGTTTTAGTATTTTGAACCTGAGATCACATTGTGTGAATTTGGAGTTCCCCTTACCAGCCTAAACCAGTTTTTTGAGTCTGGTCACCACCTTCAGCAGCTTGCATAACTTGCTAGCAAACTTTGACCCTACCACTCCCACCAATAGAGATTAAATGTCGTTTTCTTATAATCTGTGGATGACTCTCTTGACTGGCCCATGATGCCTTTGACATATTTTTTCTCTCTTGCACCCAGCATTTCATCATCATAGATGCAATATTAGTTCAGCCTATAGTTCCTGTACAGAGTTACTTTCGTGTTGGAGTGCTATCCTCTGAAATTGTTTTGAAGTTTTAGCCGCCTTTTCTGGGTATTTGAGGAACTGAGTTAAATCTCAGAATAAAGAGCCAGAACCAAAGATGGAAAGTGCTTTTCCACTAAGGTCCATCTCACCTTCTTCTGTGTCTAAACCAGTCTCTCTCTTTTTTTCAGTCATATTCTTCTAATCATTTTCTCTATTAGCAACAATACAGTGGTACCTCAGGTTAAGTACTTAATTCGTTCCGGCGGTCTGTACTTAACCTGAAACTGTTCTTAACCTGAAGCACCACTTTAGCTGCTGCGCCGCCAGAGCACGATTTCTGTTCTCATCCTGAAGCAAAGTTCTTAACCTGAAGCACTATTTCTGGGTTAGTGGAGTCTGTAACCTGAAGCGTATGTAACCTGAAGCGTATGTAACCCGATGTACCAATGTAATTTGGAAGTTAAGTGCTGAGAAATGTGATTTCCACAAAACTGAAGCTTTATTGCGAGGGAAGACATTGGGGTCCTCTGGAAAAAATACTAACGATCACTTCGTGTTCTGTTTATTTCATATTAAGATATTTATTATCATTTCAACACCAAATACTAAATCCGTAACATTCAATTCACACATTTAAATAAATTAAAACCAAATCTCTCTCACTCTCTCATACACACACAGTCTCTCTCTCAATCTATGTAACATGCTAAGATGATCATTTGGAAAGGCAGGTTTCCAGTGAAGTCTCCTATTCAGGTACCATGGGGCTTAAACACAACTTTGAATTTCTTCCCCCAGCTAGAACGCAGTGCATTGGATTGCCATATATCTGCCAAATTATGCACAAAAGTCATCCAAGCTTCTTATGCTCCCTTTTGGACCACTCAAGCCCATCACTTCTCTCATAGTCCTTTCAAGGAACTCAGACAATCTTGTTCCCACAAGAACGTCATCAAGCCTCGAACTCGATGACCTAAGTCTGGCTTTACTTTCATCAGAGTCTCTGACAGAGGCAGACTTGCACGCACCTATATTACACATAGGAAATGTAACCTACAGTATTGCCTAGCGTATTGCAAAATACGTCTAAGGAAGCAGTCGGGAGAACCTGAAGGAAGGGACAAATATAGTTACTCAACTGAGAAGCTGCCCAAGGAGCCAAATGTCACAGCTTTTGATGCATCTCAAGTAATGAAGACCTTGGATTTATGAGTCATTGGAAAGATGGTGCCTGTGGCCTGCAGCAGCGCTACAGAACTGCCAGTGCAATAAAGCCCAGGTGGAAAAATTGTTGAATGACTCAGCCCTTTTGCCAGCCCTTTCTTAGATGCCTCATATTGAGCCTTGATTTGCAGTAGATTCATTGTGACAGAAATATGACTTCAGGGCAAGGAAACCCTGGAGAGCTGCTTCCAGATGGCACAGAATACACAATGGTGAGCAGATGGGCTAGTGATATAAGGCAGCTTTCTGAAACTGGGAGAACAGGAAGTAGGAGCAGAAATAAAGAGTCAATGGTGTATTGGATATCTGCAATTGATCTTCCTTGCTGCCTGTTATGTACTGAGTTGAATAGGATCCAAAATGCAGCAGTCTGATTGTTCCTAGAACAACAGGATTCAAAATGCAGCTGTCTGATTGGTCCTAGAACAATGCAGCAGTATGATTGGTCTGCAGGCGCCACCCAATCCAGCTCCAGATGGAAGTGAATCCACAACCTGATTGGCCCATAGGAGAATTCCGAAATTAGCCAATCACGTGCAGCCCATTGTGTAAATAATGTATATAAAGCAGATACTTTGGGGGAACATTCATTCCTCCTCACCACTATGAGCTGAATAAAGAGCATGAAATCCACACTCGACTCCAAGTATATTTCACTGCCCTTTTTGCATCTAAGGGCTCATCCACACTTCCCCTTGTCCCGTGCCTAAAAAGAACGGGTTTGAGCAGTTTTGCATTCGCTCAGCAGCTTTCCCTGGAAAACATGTTGATTCATTGGTGCTTTTCACGCAACAACTCTCAATTCCATAGAAGGAATCCATAGATGAGGATTGCATTGAACTGACCAAACGAGCCAATCCGTGGCAGCCCTGGTGGGGGCATGGCCATTTACTTAGCCCGGCCAACTACTCTGCACAGCATCCAGTCGGCCGAGAGCCTCACTCACCCTTCCCCTCCTTTCATTGATTACTGCTCTAACCGTTTCTTTTCAGCTAGTCGGGCTTTGCTGTGGTCTTCTGACAGTTGCCGTATTCGGAGCCGGGAAGGGATTTCCCCCACTCTGCAGGTTTTGTCTTCCCCATAGCACTAGTCACAACTTTGGTGACTTAGGCCTTGGGCAGAATCCTATAGTTTTTCGTCCCTGCAGCGGTGTTAACAGGGTACCCTGTCAGAGGGGTCTGGAGGGAAGTCTCTGTCCAAAGAGCCAAGTGCATAGAGCTTCCCTCAGCATTTGGGGGCCAACCACGTAAACCTGCGTTTTGCAATGGACCCACCCGCAAAAAGACCCTGTCATGTCTCAGTCCTCCAGCGGTGTGGCTGAGAGGAATACCCGACCAATGCCTATGCCAAAGCTTCCTACAACTGAAAGTTGTGGCTGTTTAAATCCCAGACAGTTGTTGTGTCCATTCATTTTTACCACTCAGCAGTTAGACACGCCAGGAGTGGAGTGGGACTCTGCAGCTGGGCACGCTATCAGCATCACCTGAAATCACCCTTAGCTTTTCTTCTTCCTCAACCCTCTGTGCAATTAGCTTGCAGCTGTTAATCAACATCCCGGGGGGGGGGATTCATTTATTGCATTCGTTTAGCATAGTTATTATCCACACTTCACCAAAGGCCCAGCGCGGTGTGAGTTGAAACGCGTCAAGAAGCAATAGGACAGAATAGACAGTAAACGGTTAAAATAGCAACCAACTGATAAATTCGTATACAGAAAGTAAACAAGCTCTGCACATTCCCCCAAGGCCTGGATTAAAAGAGACACCATGAAAATGAGCTGCAGTGGTGATGAAAAGAAAAGAAAAGGGTTTATTTAATAGCATTTGAAACTACAGCGGGTGCAATCCTACTGCGGAAGTTGACACAAAACAACTCATGGAATTAAAAGAAGCAGTGCTGCAGTCAAAGAAAAGGGCTTTGTAGTTGTATCACACAAGTGTTTGTGTGTGTGTTTGCCAGGTTTTAAGATGTGAAAGGAATCTTAGGCACTTTGTCCTTTAGCTATTGATTCCTCAAGCAGAAAGAGAATTCCAAGTTTACGACCAAGTTCGTCCTGCATTTCTTTCCACGTATCTACAGTCTGTTCCGAACGGCTTCTGAGAAGTGGGAGGTGGCTCCTCCGGGCCAATCAAAGCACACCACAACTTTGCTGGCTTGTTTAAAACAAAATAACACAACCCACTGAGTGGCCTCTGCCAACTGCAGTTACGTACTTCATTCTTCCATGTCCCCTTACACAGATATGCTGACTGGCTGCCTTGCCTCCCTGGTGTAAATAGGTTTTCAAAACCACTTCAGGAGAAGTGGTTAATACATATACTCGCCAGGAGAAAGTTATTACATAACAATCTAAGCAGAGAGGCAAACTGTGTTAAGGAAAGCAAACATCAGAAGGCAAGATAAAGGAACTTTTCAGGCTGCACCATGTTGAACTCAGTGCCACTGAACTCAGGTGGGTTCCACTGAACTTGGCAGGCCTTTTTCTCCTGGTCAGCACATAGAATAGAAAAATAGAATTGTTGAGTTTGAAGGGACCATAAGGGTCATCAAGTCCAGCCCCCTGCAATGCGGGAATCGCAACTAAAGCATCCATGGCAGAGGGCTGTCCAACCTCTGCTTTAAAATCTCCAAGGAAGGAGAGTCCACCACCTTACGAGGGAGCCCATTCCACTGTCAAACCTTACCATCAGAAAGTTCTTCCTCACGTTAAGTTGAAATCTCCTTTCTGGTAATCTGAAGCCATTGGTTTGGGCTTCAGAGGAGGAGAAAACAAGCTTGCTTCATCTTCCATGTACAAGGTGGACTTCAGACATCTTTTGTAATATCGTGCCCCCCAAATGAGTCTTCTAAATTATGGGTCTTCTCAATTTTACACCCCCTAGACTCGGTGCCCTATGGAGGGGAACAACCCACACCACCCTAAATCTGCCACTGCCCTGTGTCAACCCTTTAGATATTTAAAGGTGGCTATCGTATTTCCCCTCAATCTCCTATTTTCCATAAAGATGGCCCAGAATTTCCCTGGCAAACCACTCAGTCATCTATAATTGTTCTATAGCTAATTTGTTCGCATTTCTTATCGGACAATGTAGTCCTGATATTATGTTGTCATTAACAGGGGCCCCACTCAAGCACTTGCAAATTTACATGACATGCATGGTTCTCTTCCTGCTTTTAATTGTCTGGGTTTGATACTGTTTTTATAGTTTGGTTTTGAAACGTGTATCTTGGGGCACATGGACTTTTTGTGTGTGGAGGTGTGTGTGTGTGAGAGAGAGAGAGAGAGAGAGAGAGAGATTTTGAGAATTTCAGTCAGAACTTGAATAGAGCATTACTGAACACTGTTAGGTTCCAGACAAAATACTGAAAGAGCAGCATCTAGTGACAGAACGTGGGGTTTACAAATGGGAGCATTGGCGTTCTGAAGTGAGAAAGACTGACAACACATACTGGACCACCACCCCTCCTAAGACTATAGCTGACATCCTAAGCCAGGAGTGGGGAACCTGCGACCCTCCAAATGTTGAATTCCAACTCTCATCTGCCCCAGTCAGCATGGTCCATTATCAGAACAGAAAGGAGATGGGTATGTTTAGCCTGGGAAAGAGTCAACACATATTGACAGTCTCAACCTCCTTCTAAATTGCCAAGTCAACACATATTGCCAACCTCAACTCATTCTAAATTGCCATCAACCCACACCTATTCTTACTCAATGAGATCCAGAGGGAGGGGGAAGGGATGGTCATCTGCCGTCATGTTACAACTAACAACAAAAGTAGCAAGTGTCAACAAAAGTAGCAAAGGGATATCACGTCAGGAGTGAGCTTCCTGGCTGCACTCAACTCATTCTGCAGATTAAAGATACAGTGGTACCTCGGGTTACATACGCTTCAGGTTACAGACTCTGCTAACCCAGAAATAGTACCTCGGGTTAAGAACTTTGCTTCAGGATGAGAACAGAAATTGTGCTCTGGTGGCCTGGCGGCAGTGGGAGGCCCCATTAGCTAAAGTGGTGCTTCAGATTAAGAACAGTTTCAGGTTAAGAACGGACCTCCAGAACGAATTAAGTACTTAACCCGAGGTACCACTGTAACTGCAAGATCTACATCAGAAGGCTTAGTTTGGTCAGAAGTGAATACACATTTCTTGAGTTAATGCAAAATACAGTGGTACCTCGGGCTACATACGCTTCAGGCTACGCTGCGGTGCGGCAGCAGCGGGAGGTCCCATTAGCTAAAGTGGTACCTCAGGTTAAGAACAGTTTCAGGTTAAGAACAGACCTCCGGAACTAATTAAGTACTTAACCCGAGGTACCACTGTACATTACTTCTGGTAGATGATCCTGCCATAGTTGCTAGATGTTCGTGATCATTTGCTTCCCAGGCTTTTTAGACTCGTCTACCCATGTACTATCTGGAACCAAAGGGGTGCATTGGTTGCCAGATGTGAAATAAACGCATTGGCATTGTTTTCAACAAGGCCAAGGGGGAATCTGCCCTTAAGAGAGCCGCTTTAAGATTGGGAAATCTTAATCAGCAGTTTTACTAGCCAACTGCAGAGCTCTCTAAGGCACGAAGGGCTGGGGAGTCATCCATGCATGTAACATGACACCCGAGAGTCGTAAAGCAATTACACTGAGAAGTCCACTTGATCCTGAGCGATAATGCCTTAAATGTACAGTTAGTCCCCTTGCAATGAGTCAGAGAAGCAGTCAGGTGACATACTGGCATCGGGTAGGTCTGGTTACAAGGAGAGTGAACTAATCTTTTTTTCTTTCCTAAGGTCAAATCCTTTTTTTAAAAAGCACTCGGGTGTTATCAAGCATTTACAATTGTTTTTGCTCAGTAGCTAAAAATAGACAAAATCTCTTCAGGGAGGCAAAATGACCCACTGATGCCTCAACATCTATCAGAAGAAACAGGGCCAGCCCAGCCTAATAGGCAGCCCTGGTGGTTGTCTGAGGCGTCAGAATTTAAGAGCTGCTGATTTTTCTGGGGGAAACATGAACGGAGGGTGTGCCCACACACTGCTCCAGAATCTTGGGACAAAAAGGGAAAGATTGTCTACACACATATACATATATATATATATACACATACACAATTCCCAACTAGAGCCACCTTCCATGATCTAGACACTTACAAAGCAAAGGCTGCAGTCAATAACATCTTTAGTGAGGTGCATATTTAGCATATCTTTGCATATTTGGGTTTGTGAGTATACTATGTTCCCTCACTAAAGCTGTTCCTGACTGCAACACCTTTAGTGAGGGGGCACAGTACACTCACAACCCCGTACAAAGTATGAAGAGAGCAGCAAAATACATTTTCACCATATATTTTGAGCCAGGGATTCCCAACGCCATGCCTGTGGACCCACATGAATCCGCAGAGGCCTTCCCTGGCAACCAGGGTAGTGCCCTGCTGAAATTAGGCTTTTTGCCAATAAAAGAAATTGCAGGGTGTGTGTGGTGCCAACAACAGTTTATTTCATTTTCAAATGTGCCCACAGGCCCAAACAGGTTGGGAACCTCTGAGGTAACCCTGAACAGAAGTCCTCTTAAGTCAGGCCTACACAAGTTTTGACCCACACTGACTTGATGCCTGTATTGGGCCAGTTGTTTTTTGAAGTCCAACTCAGGCAACGAAAACAAGCAAGTTTGTCAATGGTGGATTCAGCGGCGTAGCGTGAGTTGTCAGCACCCGGGGCAACGCAAGTAATTTGCGCCCCCTAACCCGGGGCAAGGCACGTAATTTGCGCCCCCCCCACCCCCTAACCTGCGAGTTGCCGCTGGCGCTGCTGCCCAAACGACGCCGCTTGCCCGGAGGAGGAGGGGGCAGAGAGGCGAGGAAAATGCAACGGCCCAGCAGCTGCAGCAGCACCGGCGGAGGCGGGGCTGTGAGGAGGGGCTGTCTGGAGCGTCCTCCGCGGTGAGCGCTGAGAGCCGCTGCCTGCCGGGCGCCTTCAGCCGGGCGCCGCGAGACATGCGGCTCCGCTACAGCCTGCACCCGAGGCTCTTCGGCGACTCCGGAGGCAGCGAGCGCGCCCCCCCCAGAAGTTGCGCCCGGTGCGGCCGGCACCCCTGGCACCCCCCACGCTACGCCACTGGGTGGATTTCCACAGACAGCTGGCACTGGGTTGCTTTCAGTTGGGTGGAGCATGCATGATGCAGCCCCCTCTTGAGTGAATTTCAGTTCACCAGTCTTCCATTAGCAACATATTATCTGAGCCTGGAAGATAAAATTAGACTTCCCAGTGGTAAATACTTGGGACCAGGCACAAGCCCAATTTTGGCAAGGGCAGGTGGCACTCACCACGGGGCCTGCAGCACGCTCAAGCCATGCATCTCTGGCACCCACAGGCTCCCCGCAGTAGGGCAGCTGAGGCCCCATGGCGTGCCCTGTCCCTATGGGCGCCATGCACCCTGTTCCTATGGGTGCCGCATGCCCCGCCCCTATGGGTGGTTCGCCCTGCCCCTATGGGTGGTTCACTCTAGGTGCCCGAGAAGCTTCCTCCACCGCTGGGCAAGGGGCATATGTGATGCATTATGGGTGCATTCCCTCCTGGGTGGTTCCTGAGAGCAAAGCCTTTAAAGCAGTGATGGCCAAACTTGGCCATCCAACTGTTTTGGGACTACAATTCCCATCATCCCTGACCACTGCTCCTGTTAGCTAGGGGTGATGGGAGTTGTAGTCCCCAAACAGCTGGAGGGCCAAGTTTGGCCACCACTGCTTTAAAGGAACCATAAGAACCAACTAAAGAATGAAATTAGTGGTGTTAATGCACATGACCATTAACTCCTGCAGGGACAGCGCTGGAGACATCCATGCATACTTCTTAGGGCTTTGACTTCGGTGCCAACATTTTGTATATTCTACACAAAAGATTAAGAGAATGATCATGTGCACCTTTACTTGGAAATGAGTTCCACTGGACTCCATGGGACTTACTTCTGAATAGACATGCATAGGATTGCACTATAATGTTACAGTTTTGTGCACCTTTACCCAGGGTGCACAATCAAGGGGGATTAAACCTCATGTGATACATTATATTACTAACACTCTTACCTATGTGCCTCCACCTTAGATTTTTCCTGATGAGCTCACTCATTTCCACCTATTACTGATTTCTCGTTGATCTTCCCATTTTCTTGGAATTAAGGCACACTGAACTCAGTGAGAATTACTTCTGAGTAAACATGCGTAGAATAGGGCTGCAAGACTATTATTTTGCTTGGAATTGTTGAGTGATGTGAAATATCTAAGATAAATAGTTCACCCCACCCCCCACCCCTTCTGACCTATTACCCATTGAGCATGCATCATTGGAATTGAACAAGAAACTTGATCCGGCATCGCTTCTGCAGCCTCATGAAATATTGGTACAGCATGTCTGCCAAACATCTATTAATAAACAGCTTTTTTGCCTCTTCCACGGGGCAACGCCACAGCCATTCTCACTTCCATTCAAGCCCTCCTACCGCCTCCTTTGATACTTGGTGGAATTTCAGGGAATTGATCACAGCGATACCTGGTGATTTATGAAATGTATGGCGTTATGGATGGCCCCTGGTTCAGGTTCTGGCCTTATTCGCACCTACTTTGAAATGCATACTATGGGGATCAATGGAACTTAGGACAACATGACTCTCAATCTGTGGCTTTGCGTATATGCAGAGGGCCCCAGTATCCATACAGCTGTGAGGTTGCTTTTCAGTGGCGCATTGCCTTAAGCATATAGCCAGCATTAACATCCCTCCATGGATTGCAAGATCAAACATATCCATTCTTAAGGAAATCAGCCCTGAGTGCTCACTGGAAGGACAGATCATGAAGCTGAGGCTCCAATACTTTGGCCACCTCATGAGAAGAGAAGACTCCCTGGAAAAGACCCTGATGCTGGGAAAGATAGATGGCACAAGGAGAAGGGGACGACAGAGGACGAGATGGTTGGAAAGCGTTCTCGAAGCTACAAACATGATTCTGACCAAACTGCGGGAGGCAGTGGAAGACAGAAGTGCCTGGCGTGCTCTGGTCCATGGGGTCACGAAAAGTTGGACACAACTAAACGACTAAACAACAACAACAACAACATCCCTCCAATGTGCATGGTGAGAAGTACCATCTATTTTAAAGAAAAAAAATCTTGCAAGCTTTGGTGGTGCTTCTCACCATGCAGATTGGAGGGCTGGCTTGGGTGTCCAAATGGCACTCTTCACTGTAAGTTTTCTGATACACTCCTTCTCACTGAAGCTGCACAAGTTTGCTTCGATGCATCAGTGTGGTGGCAGTTTTCCACCCTTTCCTAAAGGATAGGTGCAAGCAGGGCTTTCCCTGCCCCCAGCCAGAACTCAGTTCCAGAGCCTCTCAGGTGGGCGTCATTGCCATTCTAAGAGAACAAGGGAGAGGTGTTCATGGTGAGTTCTGGCACCTCTTTGTTTTTTTAGAAAAATAGCAAGTGTTGATCCAACCCAACCATCCTTATTTTCCTGCATCTCTATAGAGAGTACAACAATTCGCTGAAGCCTTGGGCCAAGTATCTGCAATCTCAATAAATGGCTTAGCATTCCACCCACACTCAGCACAGCAATATTCTGAGAGAGAAATAATTTATGATTTGAATCTAAATCAGGTCACAACAAGCCAGCTTACCGGCATTTTTTTGAGAAACAGAGATCACTGGAAAATGCCTCATGGTGCCATCTCAGAGTCTGAAGAGATCAGGCTGTTCTCTTCTAAGATGGTTGGGTGCCTTCTAGGCAGAACAAACCAAACTAAAGCTCCATCTTAAGGTGGCTGAGATGTCCCCCTTCAAAGCCTTATCCCAGATTATTCCAATGCCCATTGTCTCACCGAAGCTTCCAATCACAGCTTCAAACCCAAAATGAACTCCAGGGCAATTACACTTGCAAACAAACAGGACACCACGTGGCTCGCATGAAATGTGGACTGCTGCAGACATGGCATAAAAAGCATATCTTCAGGCTTTGTAACATCAAAGCTGGACTTCAGCCACAACACAAGCTGAGAATCCCTGGAAGCCTTATGAGGGAAAGGATGAGAGCTTTCAAAACTAGTTAACCCTCCTCTCTCTCATCCAGTGTCCTTTCGCTCATTTATTTTTGCTTGCAGTGTTTTGTTCTGTTCTGTGGACCGGAGCTTGTGTCTGTATCGGCCTTTGGACCTATTCCATTTCTGTTTGTGTTAGGCACTTTTGGCACAACAAAAGAAAGAGGCAATGAATGGATTAAAATTACAAGAAAGGAGATTCCAACTAAACATCAGGAAGAGCTGTTTGACAATGGAACGGGCTCCCTCAGGAGATGGCACACTCTCATTTCCTTGGAGTTTTGAAAGCAGAGGTTGCCTGGCCATCTGTCACGTATGATCTTGTTGAGATTCCTGCATCGCAGGTGGTTGGGCTAGACAACCCTCGGGGTCTTTCCAACCCTACATCCAATTCAACATGCATAAACATTGCTAAATCATAAAACATTACTAGATAGTTTTGACAGACTCCTGTGTGTGTGTGTTGTAATCATCTGCAGTTGTTGTGATACCACATAGTCCGGTCAAGTGTGGCAAAGGCAGCATGGACCATTCATGGGAGGATGTCATGATCTTCTCAGCCTACTTCAGGATGCATTGTAGTGTGTGACTGAGATTCTAAGGAGCATACACAAACACACCTTGTTCACTCGACTGCTTACCTTACAGTCCCACCACAAATGCTTTCGCCATGTTTGTGTCTGCAAGGCTTTCAAAGGCTTTAGATTCTGAGTGCTCGAGTATCTTGGGCTGTCTCCTCCAACATTAATCTCCCAGTATGCTGAGATTAACACCCAAGGTTCTTCTCCAGGTATCACCAGCATTTGGTCGGGGGGGGGAGAGGATGGCTAAAGTGATGGCTTTTGCAGCTATGGCACCTCAGCTATGGAGTGCTCTCCCTAGAGAGATTTGTCTGTACTCACTTTGATGTCATGTTCATGCCAAATATGGGTGAGGAAATTCATGCATTTTGGATTCTATCAGTTTTGTATTTTCCAAGTGTTAGGCTCATTTCTCTACATGTCCACATCAGTTTGTGATTCCTTTCGTGCGCACCCCTTCCCCCAAAAAAGTCCTCAAGAAAATCCATCAGGACTTCGGTGCAAATTTATCCTAATACAGTGGTGCCCTGCAAGACGAATGCCTCGCAAGACGGAAAACTCGCTAGACGAAAGAGTTTTCCGTTTTGGAGGTGCTTCGCAAAACGAATCTCCTATGGGCTTGCTTCGCAAGACGAAAATGTCTTGCGAGTTCCTGCGGGGTTTTTTCCCTCCCCCCCTTTTTCTAAGCTGCTAAGCCGCTTATCAGCTGATCCGATAAGATGCTAAGCCGCTAAAAGCCGCTAATAGCGCTAATCCGCTAATCCGTCAATGGGCTTGCTTCGCAAGACGAAAAAACTGCTAGACGAAGAGAATCACAGAACGGATTCTTTTCGTCTTGCGAGGCACCACTGTACACACATTTTTGCATGCAATTTCCCCTAATATACACCATTTTGCAAAGTAGGTTTCCCTAATATAAAGAATTTTCCCATGTCTTTTTCAGCGATCTATGCATTTATATGGACAATCGAGCCAAGTGTATGCATTTTTGTACAAATTCCCTGACTGGGGAACTGCATTGCAAAATTCAGAGAAGTGCAAATTTCAAAGGATTCAGTTCTCTTATTGTTTTGGAAAGGGCTAATCAGGGAAGTTGATTTATAAATGCTTCACAATACCACTACATACTGTTATGACCTGTGCTCTAGGGCACTGTGGGAAATTTAAAACAATAGGTGGCATCCCAGACCCCACTGCTCCTATCAGATAAACCCATGGGCAGTGTCAGTGCCAGGCCCTGCTAAGGCTTTGCAGTCCTAGCTGTTGCCTGCAGTTTCAAGATGTTGACAACAGCTCTCCATTGTAGGATATCTGCTAACATTCTGACAAACAAATCAAGGCAGACACAGACAAGAGGCTGGATTCGTAAGGAAGCATTTCTGCTACGTAATCTGGTGAACATGGGTTCGCGTCTCCGCTCCTCCACATGCAGCTGCTGGGTGACCTTGGGCTAGTCATACTTCTTTGAAGTCTCTCAGCCCCACTCACCTCACAGGGTGTTTGTTGTGGGGGAGGAAGGGAAGAAAAATGCAACACAGAAGACAATGCACCAACAAGCAAGGTATGTGGGAAGTGGCTTCCTAAACCTGACCTCTAGCAATCTCAAAGCCTTTAGCTCACCTAATGTCAGTCTCTAAAAATACAAGTTCTCTGTAGGTAGTGATAAATCATGACGGAAAAAATAAGTCGGGAAGGACAGCTGTATGCCCTCCCACTTTTCCTCTTCTTCCATTTGGTATTTATATTCTTAGGATCATATTCAACTTCTCACATTTTTCCCCCTACAGTTGCCGTAGGTAGCAAAGCAAATCTGGGAGTGGAGGGAATTGTATCCTAACCAGCATGCTTTAGGGAGAGCCATGTGCAGAGGAGAGCGGTCTGTGTTTCAGGCCACATATAATTATTCCTGAAGAAATCTGATAGTCAGGTCCATTCACTGAATGGCTATTGTTGAACAATTTGGAAAATTCTCACTGATCAAATGCAAATCATTCAGAGATCTACCAGTGGATTCCCAATCTGCCTTATACCAGATCTAGAACGTGTGTGTGTGTGTGGTATTTTCAGTTCAGAGAAATGGGTTTTCTCTTCCACTTTTATACAATGACTGCTCTGCCTTTAAATTCCTCCCCCCCCCCCCCCCGATTTACAATGTTGTGGGTAAATAAGAGAACCTGCTACCACAAATTCCTAGTAGAGGATTTACTGATCCATCAGAACAGTTACGTTCGTCACAGTTGAAGCAACAGGATCTCAATCACCTGTTATGGAGTCAACTGATGGGACCTCTGCTGAGGACTCTCAAGCAATTGCTTGGTTCCTGGAGGAGCAAGTTAACTTTCCAAAGCATGTCATCATGTTAACAGAAGAAGAACATATCTCTTTGAGAAGACAGAACATGAGATTTTAGCTGGGTTGGTTTACTGTACTCTTCAGTGCCAACTTCCCGAATTGTGTCTTATAGAAGCACATTTTACCCTTATCCGTAAACTGCAAATGTTGTTGTTTTCTTTTATGCAATCATTTTTTCAAAAATGTAGGATTAGATCCAAACTTAGCTGTGAGCTGAAGAGCTCCTTCGGACCACAGAAGGCTTTTGATCCAGTGGAGCGATACAACTGTCAAAACGGGGAAGAGGTTATTTTCACTGGATCTCCCTAACACTGTGGCCCCCTCCCTGCCCTGTTTTGGAGGTTTCCTCTATTCTCCAGAGCAGATTTTCAGAAGGGGGGAAAGGAATCCATAAATATCACCTGTCCAGCACCCCCACCCCAACTTCTGTTGGAGGAAGCATGGTCTAGAGATCTAAGCCATGGAAAATCAAATCTTACAATGACGATGATTTGAGAATGTGTCAGCCATGCAAAAATTCACACTGAAATAAGGCTGAGGCCGACAGGTGTCACAGTGATCACTACTCCTAAGTGTGGGGGCAGTCATTTACAACAAACAGTGAACAGAAGCCCATACTTCCTACTGTGTGGGTTGGATCAGCACAACGGAACTATTATAAATAACCTTTCAGCTCTCAGCTGTCCTATTCCCAAGAGATGCAAATGCTATCTTTTGGAATGAAGAACTCTTAGCCATAGTTTAGGGTTGCCATATTTCAAAAAGTGAAAATCCAGACAAAAAAAATGTTGGGTGGTTTTTTGTTTTTGTTTTTTGCAAAATCTCAAAAAAATGAAGTTTTTGAGCTACTTTTAAGGAAATTTGCCAAAATCTACACTTCTAACATGGATTGCCATACGTCCAGATTTTCCCGGACATTCAGCGATTTCCACCTGGACACTGTTTCCGACAGCCTAATCCCTGTTATGTCAGGGAAATTCCGGATGTATGTCAACCCTCCTGTAGCTCCAATGTAGGGAAGTCTGTTCCATGGCAGAGGCAGAGTTAGGGGAGCACCAATGGTTCAGCCACACTGGGGGCAAAGCCTCAGGGGGACCTCAGAGGATGCCACAACTATTATTTAGAATGGAGCAGGAGAGGCAGCGGGGCGCCGAATTTTGGTGTCGCGCAGGATGCCACTGAAATTTCAGTCCCCAAGGTTCATCACTGGTCACGGGTTACAATTAAAGGGCAGCAAGTGCTTGTTTGGTGGAAGCACCAAAGCTCAATCATAGAGCATCTGCTCTGCAATCTGAAAGTCCCAGGTTCATTTCCATGCATCTCAAGGTAGAGCTGGGAATGTCCTCAGCCCCAAACCCTGGAGTCAGTATGGGCAATGATGAGCTAGATAGACCAGTGGTATGACTTGGTTCCCATCCTCTCTGTTACATCTAAAGCAGTATCATACGACTTCCATAACAGCCATAGCTTCCCACAAAGAATCCTGGCAACTGTTAAGGGTGCTGAGCATTGTTAGGAGACCCTTGTTCCCCTCACGAAACCACGCTGGGAACTGTGAGGGGAGCAGAGGTCACCTAACAATGCTCAGCACCCTTAACAAACTGTGGCCCCCAGATACTTTGGGGGGAAGCCATGAATGTTTAAAGTGGTAAAGGGACCATTGGGTCCAGTCGTGACCGACTCTGGGGTTGCGGCGCTCATCTCGCTTTATTGGCCGAGGGAGAAGGCGTACAGCTTCTGGGTCATGTGGCCAGCATGACTAAGCTGCTTCTGGCGAACCAGAGCAGCGCACGGAAATGCTGTTTACCTTCCCGCCGGAGCAGTACCTATTTATCTACTTGCACTTTGACGTGCTTTCAAACTGCTAGGTTGGCAGGAGCAGGGACCGAGCAACGGGAGCTCACCCCGTCGTGGTGATTCGAACCGCCGACCTTCTGATCGGCAAGTCCTAGGCTCTGTGGTTTAACCCACAGCGCCACCCGCATCCCTGTTTAAAGTGGTACAATAGTGCTTAAATGCAAAGTCTAGACAGGGCCTTGGTTTAAAAGCTTGTGTTCTGTTGTTGTTATATTTTTAGAAATAGTGGAAATGTCAGTTGGATTTTATCTCTCACACACCCTTCACCCCACTGCCACTACATTTACTAAAATGGGTCACCTCTGATAGGGATTCGGTATTTCTGTGTTATGCAGAGCAGCCTTCCCCAGGCTGGTTCCCTCCAGATGTTGTTCAGACTCCAACTCCCATTTGCCCCAGCCAGCACAACCAACAGTCGGGGGGGGGGGATAATCCAACAACAACTGGAGGGTGCAGGGTTGGCAAGGACTGATACAGAGGAACAGAGGAGTGGGTCTTTCTGTGTGAATTCTGTTGTGGGGAGGAGAGAGAGGGAGGGAGGGGGAGGGAGTGCATGTTTTAGGGTCTAAAGACATGTTAAACCTAGAACATGAATCAGCCCAAGTCCACGGTGCCCTTTAACTGAACCTTGATATTATATGACCAACCCAAATGCCTTTGCTGTTTTCCTGAGCCAGAATGGAAATGAAGAAACCAAGTGAGAGGCACAGGTGTTTAAACTGAGCTATGTTATTGTGCATCGGTCATTCCAAAGAAAAGCCCCCATAGAAGTGAGATTAGTAAGCCAAACGTGCAAGCTTCTGACTCCACTGCTATTCTTTTCAGTTTCGCCATAAGCATCTGTACAATTGGACGTCACAGCTGTGCTTAAAAAGCTGGGCATGTCACTTTGTCATATGGGTGAAAATCCACTCAAATTGTTGGTGTGTTGCTAAATATGACAGAACAGTCAAAGAGTGGTCATACGCAACCTGCTATTCAAGTTTCTGATGTGTAGATCGTTCTATTTATGTATCTCTAACAGGGAAAAGATTATTTGTTTAAATACCATCTCAAATCAAGCAGTTCTTCCCTAGGTGCACTATAAATCCAAACAATATATAAAAAATGTCATTTTAAAATCTCCTTCTTTCCCTAAACTTAGACAAGTTTGGACAGGTGGTGTTTTGTTTTGTTTTTTAAGGGGTGTAAAACTGCGATGCGTAATTCAGTATCAGAGCTGAGCTCAGGAGCTCATTACCAAAGTAGTTAAGTTCCTAAAGAATCAGAACACAAGGAGTCCAACCACAGGTAAAAGAGGACTATAGCTCTGGGCAAAGTCAAACTTCTGAGTCTGGTATTTCTGGGGATCTCTCAAA
Source organism: Podarcis vaucheri (assembly GCF_965113315.1). Classification (NCBI taxonomy): domain Eukaryota; kingdom Metazoa; phylum Chordata; class Lepidosauria; order Squamata; family Lacertidae; genus Podarcis; species Podarcis vaucheri. The sequence goes on from NC_138761.1 coordinate 95,557,856, forward strand.
AAAGGTGAAACAATTCAACAGATTGAACTTAATTCATTCCCAAGTCCTATTTTTTCTGTTAACTTGACCCTTAAGTAGCCCGTTATGTAAGCTAACACACTGTCTGCACAGAGGAGGAATGAGCAGGGACGTTGCTGCCTTCCCCTTCTCCTTCCCCTGGCCTGACCTTTATATCCCCTCCACCTGTGAGTGGCAGGGAGTCTGGTTTGGTGCTATGCGCCTCCCTCTCCGAAATGAAATGTGGCTCTCCCACCTAAGAAAGAAGGCTGGCTGCAGGACTGTATACATTCCTTTGACTGTTTTATAAATGGTACATAGAGAGAGAGGATCACACTTCTCTGAGATGGAGAACATCAACACATATGATTACCTAGGAGCAGTCCTTTCTTCTTCATCATCATCATTTATATGCCGCCCATCAGGTTGGGTTGCCCCAGCCACTCTGGGTGGCTTCCAACAAATTATAAAACCACAGTAAAACATCAAACGTTAAAAAACTTTCAATGCACAACCAACCACTCTCCGAAGAGTTCTTCTGTGTGAATGGTACACATCTTCTATGAGCAAAGAGAGCTGCAATGTTAACTTCCCAAATTAAGAGTACAAATATCATGAGGAAAGGCCTTGCTAACCTTTAAATTTGTGATTCGGTCTAAAGCCTATTCAATACAGCATGTCTCTTACAGCGATGTCCTACTACAATCTACCCCACATAAAATTTGGGGAAGGGCCATTTCAACAGCTGGGCTTGCCCCGAAGAATGGCATCACAAACAAAACCAAGAGGAAACCTTAAAAAACAAAACAACTATACCCGACTATGTTGGCCTATCTTTACTCGGGGGGGGGGAGACAACCAAGTAAACAATCAGATTTTTTTTATAAAAAAAAAACTGGCTGAGGGGAATTGAACTTTCTCCCACTTCAGCATGCTATTCCTGAAACTCTAGATTAAAGACCTTACCCAAGACCAAGGTGACTCAGTGTCTTCAGACGGCATCTTGAGATGGTCTCTTTCTTCCATTACCAGAGAAATATTCTGCCCAGGGGCTGTTAAAGCTTCTGTTGGAATTAAAAAATGCTGCCTTTAAGTAATGCGTTGTTGACAACAAAGATCCAGAGAAAGTAATTTCCCTGTGATCATGTTTGCTTGCGAATTTAGCCTGCTCAAGTTCTTGGAACCTCAGCCAGAACAAGAAACATGAGCTCCGTAAGCCGGTGCACACTCACTTCGCAACTGACGCCTCAAGTAGCCTTGTTAAGTCATAAGCCTCCCTGAAAAACGGAGGTGTTTATCTTCTTCTTCTTTCTACATGCAGGGGGAAGAGCTTCCAGTAAGAGGCACCTCGGTTAGACCGTTCAGATAGTGACACTTCAACTAGGGGTGAGGAAGGGGTGCAAGCTTGCATCATCCAGTTGGTGGCTTCTGTGGAGTAGCAGAAAACACTTCTGCTAGCATCAGGCAATGCATCTGGGTTCCCACACACAAAAACCCAGATCCCGCTGCCCACACTACATGCTTCAGCACTGTGTCCCAAACTGTCCTGGACTCTCCATACTCAGGAGAAGCTTTTCAGGGGCTGCACTGAGTAGGGTCAGTAAAAAATAAAATAAAATAATCGGCTGACCACCTTTCACAAACAGAAATGCTTTCAGTTAGCCTAGATTCTCATACCAATGGGCGCGGAGGTCCATTCAGGTGGTCTGTAGAAAGATTGTCCCTTATTATTATTATTAGTCTAACAGAGATCAAGACCATTTTAGCCAGGGCCAGATGATCAAGCAGGCTAACAGAGCTCTGATATGGAGCCCATGATTTTCATAATACAGCATTTTGGCAGCCTTCTCATTCCCCCTTTTTTGCTTCTCAGCAGGGTGATTTAGGGCCCATGATTTTCATAATTCCTTTTGACAGGAATATTAGGGATAGTGAAGAAATTATTATTACTATTTGCTACTGGGAAGAAATTGATAATTTGGGTCTCCATAATTCTCAGGTGGTAGGGCACTTGTATCCAGATCACTTTCATGTGCTAGAAGAATCCAGGCAGCCAAATTCCTGTGAGAGATTTTTTTCCTAAGCACATCTGGATATTTTTAGGCATAATCAGCATGATCTTGTAAGTTAAGCACTTCTCAAACCTCCTGGTTTCATTGGTGTACACTGTGAAGCAGCCCTAACCCTACTTTTGTCCCTTTCTGTTGAGCTTTCCCCTTCCATTTTTTGCTGAAATGATGTAAGCAGGATTAGCAAAAGGATTCACAGGGACTCAGTTTTCTGTTGAACCTGTTTCGGAACAACTTTCCCCTCGCAACTCCCAATACACACAATGGTGCCCAAAAACATGAAGTAACATCCCATCATGTTCTGAAGCTGATCCTGCCTGCATGTCTCCCTTCTTACCAGGAACAACACAGAAAAAAACAAGAAGTCCCCCCTCAAAAAAGGGGGGGGGAGATAATAATGACGTACACACCCAGCACCAATATGGCAGATGAACCTGAGGCAAAGGGCCTTAGGTCTCTGACGGGCCTGTTCACAGGTGCATAAATCCCTCAAAATCCCATTTGCTCCAATTCCTCCCACAGGCCTGTATAAAAAGCACCACCACAACTACAGTAATTGTAGAGATAACTAAAAACCATAAATAGTTGTCTAAATGCCTGTGGCAAAGTTTATAAATGTCAATTCTCCAGGCACAATCCTGTAAACTATGAGAGGGGGGCAGTGCCACTCATAATATTAATGTGTGCTGTTAGCTAGGGTTGCCATATTCCCAAAAGTGAAAATCTGGACCCAGTTGTTGAGCTTTTGTTGGGGAACATCTCTCCCCTTGCCTCAGCAAAAAAAAAATAATAATAATAGTCCTGCTTGTCTGGGCTTTCCCCAGACATTTTGCCAATTCAGCAAAAATCAGCCCGGACGCCATTTTGCTGCTCAATTCCCATACGTGTTCACTGAACTGAGAGGATGCACACCCTCCATATTCAAGTCTCCAGTGCTCTAAGTTGTAAGGTGGAAGCTTCCCTCAGATTTTTTAATTATTATTCTTCATTAACACAAAATCAAAAATAAAAATGAGCAATAAAAACAGAAACCCCATAATCAAAGTTACAAAACATAGGAGCAATACAGACCGTGCCTATTTTCAAATGAAGAAAGCAGATAATGTAGAAAAATAAAAGTGGTGAAATGTATCATGAAACACACACACACACACACACACACACACACACACACACACACACACACTTTAGAATCCAGGCTGATAAGAAGCAAGCAATGGGTCCTTCAGCTTAGCTACTAATTTCAGGAAGCCAAAGGCTGACCCTGTGAGATACACTCTGGAGTTCAAGGGCAGCTTGTATGCAGACATTGCATTGGCCTCTCTTGGTTTGGGAGAAGGCAGGAGCTCGTTCCAACCTCTCAATTTTTTCAAGAAGAGCCTAGCATGTGCAGAATACTTCACTAACGGAGTGAATAATGTCACAATTGATTTGAGATCTGCCTTTGGAAGTATGCTTTCCATCCTTAAAAACTGCAATGATTTCTCGCTGGGTCAAAGCTCTCGCTGCTGAAATGCCCACATTGTGATTCTGTTTTGCACCAATTCTGGTTAAATGTCCCAGTCCGTTCTGTCCTGATGCATCTCTTAAGTCAATCAAGTCAGCTCCATAATTATAACTCATGGAAACAAAATGCAGACTGGTGCACTAATCTTTATTGATACATCTGTTGTTTCATGTGTAAAGGATGTGAAATCTTTCCACCAGGTTATATAACTACTGTTACTATTTATAGTGAGCTGTTACAAGCTGATTCCCAGAGTCAGTGCTGAATAAATAATGGTGACTGTATACATTTTGTGGAGTTCAGTATTTGACCACAATGCCCAAACAAGTTCAGCTTGATTTTGCTTTAAAAAAACAACAACCATATTATCCTAATTTGGCAATTACTCCACTAGTGGTGCAATCAAATTGGTTAGGGGTGAGTGGGAGAAATATTCAGAAGTACCTATTTTTGTGTGCACAGAGACTTAACATTTTTGACTTCAAATTCAAGAGTAATCAAGATTTGGGAGTAGAGATGGAAAGACCTGGGGGAAAAAAAATGGGGGGACCAGGTTTTTTTCCTTTTTTCCCCAAAGCCTTTGGGGGAAAATGGGAGGAAACCTGGGGTTTTCCCCCAATTTTTCTGCTTTCTTTTGAAAGGCTTCCCATCACTATTTGTGAGTCAAGGTTAAAGAAGCATTCAACGTCAAAAGCCAAAACTGAAAATATTTATTAACTGAGTAACCAAACCAGACAAAAGACAAATCACATTACATAAGCTGATCAGGATGGGATCGAAAACAGTTTGCTGGATAGAGTAGCTACATGGACATAGTTTTGGTCCTTCCTCCCATGAGTTGGTGCATTGTGAGGTATGCCCTGTTACCCCAGGGTATTCCTACTTCCATCTGCGGCACGGTGGCAGGCTCATTGTTCCAAGTCTAAGCCTCAAATGAAAGCAAGCCATTAGACTTCCACATGACCATTTGTATAAGGTGGAAGAGTCACCACCCATAACATTTCATCCGAGCAGGCAAAACCTAAAGCTGTCAATGTTCATTGACTTATAGTGAGCTTTGGGGGAGACCCTTCATTTTCCCCCTTGGGCTAGATGCTGCCAAGTAAGAAACTCCAATTTTATTGGACCAAGCCTACTGCACCAACTCTGAGAATTTACAACATGAAATAGGTGTCAGAACCATGCAATGACCGTGAAGGCTCTTTCATATGTGACAATAGGATCAATGGTACTTGTCTAGATGGTCCCAACCACCCCCAGCACCCTTAATAAATACATTAGGAAGGAACAGGGATTTCTTTTCTTTATTGTTACGCCAATATCCTAGATGAGGAACCATGCCATTGTCTTCCCTCTGGCTCAGTAAGAGCAGATCTGAAACATGGGATCTGAGAAGGGGAGTTACATTACTCCTTTTGGGGGGGAAAGTTCCTACAGAAAAGATTTGACCATGTAGGAAAAACCCAAACTTTGGCTATATTCTATAACAACAGTGGTGGGGAAGAGACACACAGTCAAACTGAAAGAGCATTTTAAAAATATCTACAGGTTTATGTAAAATCAAGGCATGTTGCCTCAGCCCTCTCCCTCCTCTCAGGAACCAAAGGAGGATGCAAAAGTTGAGGATCCAAGTCACTGCAATGATGGAAAGCCCTCTACAAGTGGAACAAATATTTGGAGAATGTTGGACAAAGTTGGAGCGCCATAAACAGTGCAGGAGTTTCAATACAGAGGTTAAGCAGCAGGTGCATGTCTTTCGACCTACAGAGGATCCTACTTACAATTTCACAATTGTCATTTGTGTGCTTTAAGGCCAGTCCAAAATTAAAAAGGTAAAGGTAAAGGGACCCTTGACCATTAGGTCCAGTCGTGGCCAACTCTGGGGTTGCGGCACTCATCTCGCTTTATTGGCCGAGGGAGCCGGAGTGCAGCTTCTGGGTCATGTGGCCAGCATGACTAAGCCACTTCTGGTGAACCAGAGCAGCGCACGGAAATGCCATTTACCTTCCTGTTGGAGCAGTACCTATTTATCTACTTGCACTTTGACATGCTTTCAAACTGCTAGGTTGGCAGGAGCGGGGACCAAGCAACGGGAGCTCACCCCGTTGCGGGGATTCGAAATTAGTCCAAAATTAGTTTCCCGCTAATTTCCCTCTTACTTGTGCTCTTTGCCTTACAAAGGATCTGCACAATTACGGCACATGTGGTAGAGTGGAACTGCCCTCCCAATACTGGCATTGCTGCTGCTTAACTAAGGTGGTGAGGGGGGCATGTTCAGGAATGCCCCTACTGCTGCACTCACATGCCCCCAACCGTGCCACCTTCCAACCCGTCCCCAACCAGGTAAGCAGTGGCAGTACCAGTGTCAAGAAGGTGGTTCTGCAGCTCTGCCCCACTGCATGGCCCCTTACTGGCTCTATGTGTTCCACTTAGTGAAAGAGGCAGATCTGAACCACTGCTAACTTCTACAGTTTCAGGGATGGGACAGCCATTGCCTCTTTGTCTCAGTACCTCTTGGTTCAATCTGCAACCCGTTTTGCATCCAGCACTATCTAATCAAATTAAGGCTGCTTTTCTTTTTATGGGGCATGGTATCATGATCAAAACACCTTTCCCCTGTTTGCTTCCCCTCCCCACAAGCTCAGAAACTCCCCCCCTTTTTTTAGTATAGTGAAAAGATAGCAGGTGCAGTAGGTTTGGGGCTGGTATAGATAGCTCCAGCCATTTCCTTCTCTATGGCCCTTCTATCCTCTTGAAGAATCAACTTTCATCGTTCCATTTCCAATAGCATTTCTTCTTATCCATTTCTTTTCTAAAGTTGGGGAGGGAATCATGACCAGGAGTCAAGTGAGTGGGGAGACGGTATTTAACCTTTAGGCCTTCCTCCCTCCCAAATCCCTCCTCCCAATTTTGGGGAAGACGAAAAGGGGACAACCCACTTGTTTTGTTTAACATCCAGCTGAAAAAAGCTCTGAGATACTTGAAAGCTTGACAAATATTTTGTGATGCTTTAGTTGGTCATACTCAAAATTAAGGTATTACCTCACCATTATTTTTGAAAAGTTTTACTGATGGACTGATTTCTATGTATTCCCACAAAAGAAACCTCAAACCCCAAACAAGAAACCACTTAATGAGGGGTGCTGTTAAATATCAGAGAACTATTAAATGTACCCTAGGTGTTGTTTTTATTTGCACAGCAAACCTGAGATGTCTTAGGATGGGCAGTGCAACAAACCATCTGTTTTTAAAAAACTATTTAATATTAACACTTCCTTTAACTAATCACCAGTTCATTCAGACACCTTCCTACCTACTAAAACATTCAGACTTTTAAAAACAACTCCAACTGTCCGCTTTCAATATTCTCAATAAATCAGAAAAGGTCACTATAATACATTTCTACATATTACAAAAAGTCTGCCTCTTAAAAATTATGCAAAGCAGCCAGCAGTCCTGAGGTTAGGCTGGAAAGCAAGCTTTCATTATAATAAGTATATAAGGCACTCTCCACTGGGATGTTCTCCTATGGATACCTGTCACGAAATGAATGCTCTTGAGCACATTCCATTCATTTCCATGGGGTATGCACTGGGGAACATCCCAGTTAATTTTGCCTTTAGCACTCTACATAGAGCAGATCAGCAATGCTATATTTGCTAATCAGTAGCAATTTTCTAAGAATGAAACTTCCTCTCTTTTTTTTACTACGCTGGCACCCTAGGTTTACAAAAACACAGAGGAGAGAATCTACATCTACATCTCATAATTTTGAAGCTGTGCCACAAGTGTCTGGTACCGAAACAGTTTGTAAAATATATACAGCAAAAACAAAAAAGGGAGAAACAACAGAAATATTACGCAGTAGCTCCATCCTCAATATAACGGGAGTCACTTTCTCAAGTTCATTAAATTACAAAAAGGTTACTAACAAAATTTCGGAATTATAAACATAAATTGGTCAAATAAAATATAACTTTAATACAAATATTTCAAAATCGCCTAACTTTTGTTCCTACGAAGCAGCTTCTTTTGCAAACATCGTGTAAACAGCACAGTTCTCCTTCCCCCCGCCCTCTTTTCTCTCATGCAACTCATTTTATTTGGTCAGAGAAAAGACAGCTTCTTATGCCGCGTGATCATTTCCCATCAAATGTGCCGTCCCGTCAGAAAGAAGAGGGGCTTGTCTTCTTTGGCGTTGGCTGTTTGGAACTCGTCTCTCAGTCGGAATTGCCATTCGTCTTCGAGTTCCAGTCGGACGACTGTTTGGCGCAGCGAGTTCCTGTCTTGGCATATGACACATAAAGTGGCACCTGTGGAAATTATCATTATTATAGGTTGTTGGTTGTTGTTGTTTTTGTCATGTGTGCATCACTTTCTATATTTCCTGCTTAAAAAAAAAAAAACTGGCTGCAAAGGCCTCCTGGAATGGTGTTTTATTGCAGGTATATTCCGCAACAGTTAATAGCGCATAAACAGTGGATTTATTCTGCTTTATTAGTCCTGTGATGCTTCCCCAGTGCTACCACATTACTGCAACCAAAGTGAGACAAAAGAAAAACCCAGAACACGGTGAACAGCATGGATATGCACTGCACACAGGATATGCACTGACAGGAAATGAGCAGTATAACTGCCTCCAAACATTTTCAAGCACAAATAGTAATGAAAATGGGATCTTGTTTTTGGCCTCCCTAATAGCATCATGGGCACAAATACAGTGGTGCCTCGCAAGACGAAAAGAATCCGTTCTGTGATTCTCTTCGTCTAGCGGTTTTTTCGTCTTGCGAAGCAAGCCCATTGAAGGATTAGCGGATTAGGGCTATTAGCGGCTTTTAGCGTCTTATCTGCTGATCGGATCAGCTGATAAGCAGCTTAGCGGCTTAGAAAAAGGGGGGGAGGGGAAAAACCAGCAGGAATTTGCAATACATTGTCATCTTGCGAAGCAAGCCCATAGGAGATTCGTTTTGCGAAGCACCTCCAAAACGGAAAACTCTTTCGTCTAGCGAGTTTTCCGTCTTGCGAGGCATTCGTCTTGCGGGGCACCACTGTACCATATTCTTCGCTCTAGAAGACACAATTTTTCCCTCCTAAAAAGTAAGGGGAAATGTGTGTGTGTCTTATAGAGCGAATGCAGGCTGTGTGGCTAAGCCAGAAGCCAGAACAGCAAGAGGGAGCGCTGTGCAGCGCTCCCTCTCGCTGTTCTAGCTTCTGGCTTAGCCGTGCGTAGCCTCTTCATGGCAGTGGGGAGCCTTCATCCCGCTGCCCTGAAGAGGCTGCACAGCTATCCCAGAAGCCAGAAGAGCAAGAGGGATCGGTGCACACCGATCCCTCTTGCTCTTCTGCGCACTGATCCCTCTTGCTCTTCTGGCTTCAGTGAAAGCAACACAAAGCCTCTTGAGCGCAGCGGGAGCACTCCTGCCTCTTTGCTCAAGAGGCTTTGCGTTGCTTTCTTGTTTTCCTCCTCTAAAAACTAGGTGCGTCTTATGGTCGGGCGCGTCTTATAGAGCAAAAAATACAGTAATCATGAGTGGGTGATGAAAATGACATTTGGAGAGGCCCCAAGTGGCTTACAGTCATAGAGCGCATAACTGCAAATAAAATTGAGTTGCAGCCAGGATAGCTGAGTTGGTGAGAGCGTGGTGCTGATAACACCAAGGTTGCAGGTTCAATCCCCTTATGGGACAGCTGCCTATTCCTGCATTGCTGGGGGTTGGACTAGATGATCGCCAGGGTCCTTTCCAACTCTACAATTCTATGCTTCCATGCAACAATAAGGTCAGTATAGATAGCAACATAGGCCTATAATCTAATCTCTCAATTAAATAACAATTTAAAACAACAAGTGCCATTCAAAGGGGGAAAGCAGTCTTAAAGGGGATAGACCGCCCAGGGTTTTTTGCTTACAACTTCCAGGGGTTCCACTGGAAACTGGCTCCTTCTGCCCACATCTGGCATAGGATTGGAATCACACTTTCCCCCATTTGCAAAGTAATTACTCCTATTAAATCTTCCTCCCTTTGTTGAGCAAGGCATTATGAAATTATCTTTGGAACACTCAGAGCTCTTGCTGACAACTGGAGTGAATACTTGGCCCTGTGCCATGCCCTGGCTCCTGCTAAACATGTTCCTTCTCCCCAGGCAATATCTATCCCAGCACTGAACAGCCCCTTTTCCCAGGAGCTCCTCTTTCTCATAAGCATTATGTTTGGCACCGAGGATGCAAATCTGAATTCTTAATGTTTGCTGGATTTTGAATGCCAGAAAAATGTTTGTTTTTGTTCAGTCACTGGTATTTCCACTTCAAAAGGTGGGGAGGTAGGTGATGGGAAAGACTTTGGCTTCAGACCTTGGAGAGCAGCTGCCAGAATAGGCATTGGGCTAGATCAGGGTTTCCCAAACTTGGGTCTCCAGCTGTTTTTGGATTACAGCTCCCATCATCCCTAGCTAGCAGGAGCAGTGGTCACGGATGATGGCAATTGTAGTCCAAAACCAGCTGGAGACCCAAAGATTGGGGAACCTTGGGCTAGATAGTTTGACCTGGTAGAAGACAGCTTTTTTATGGATCACACATACAAGTCTTCCCAACCGCAGCAAGATTGTGAATGGGAGTGATGGTGGCACAAAATTCTGACCTGTTCATTTTATGACATCAAAACATTTTAAATAACTAAAACAAAAACAAAACTGGCATCAATATATCTACAAATGTTAGTTAGGCATGGATCAGCATGTCCCCTCCGCCCTCTTTCTCACAGCAAAGATGTCAGAAACAAGTCATAGCTTGGTGTGTCGGCAATACTTGGTTCTTACCTTTCAGAAAGTGGAATTTCTTCAAGAAGCTTGCTACCACAAAGGAATCACAGAGGTACAGCAGTAGTCCACTGAATATCATATCAGAGCAAGACACATTCAGAGAATGAGGTCGGGAGCTGACATAGCAAACTGCAATCTGATTTGCAAGGGGAACAAAGGCAGGTATTATAGTCCCCTCAGTCTAAAGCACAGCTAATTTTAGCATGATCAAACTAGTGTGCCCAAAGAAACATCTGCAACCATTCAGAATAAGAACATTTTGAAACGCCATGTGACTCTTTCGTAGCAAATGTATGCCATTTGGGGGTTGTCATGGTGAATAAAATAAAATTTGTTTTATTTTTTTTAAATCATTTATGTTTTTTTATGGCATATACACTGGGAAAACCCAGCCAGATGGGTAATAAATCATATAATGGTAATAAATCATCATCATCATCATCATCATCATCATTCAATATCCATATATTATCCCTTTTCCTAGGACTTCCCAGTCCATCTCTCCATGGCATTCTAAGTAAACCTTAGAACCAAAGGGGGTATTGGGTTGCTCCCAACTTTGGTTTCTTCTGGGTTTTTCTTTTTGGTTGAGAAGGTTCTGAATGTCTGCTAGTGGGGGGGGGAGGGAGTATGGCAGAATAAAATAAAATCTGTTTTGTGCCATCACAACTGTAAGTGATGGCCTTTCCCAACGCCACATGGCATTGAAGCTGCAGCTCATAGCATGTGCACAAGGTTCCTCAGAGGAGCATGAAGGAACAGCTCATCCTCCTTGCACCTGCACTGGAACCTGAACCACTTTGACACATGTGCTTTTCCACTTACCGTATTTTTTGCACCATAACACTCACTTTTTTCCTCCTAGAAAGTAAGGGGAAATGTCTGCGTGTTATGGAGCGAATGCCTGCGGGTGGTGGTGGGGGGATCTGCTGCAGTCGTGAGCAGAGGATCTATGGTTCCCCTTCCTTCCCTCCTCCATGGTTACAAAGCATGGATCCACATGGATCCTCAGGATTTTTGCATTGGGCTACTCCAAACTCACTGTCAGATCACATGTCTGTGGCCACAGCATGAAGCACAAAAATCATATATCCACTATTTCGTTTAGAATATTTTTTTTCTTGTTTTCCTCCTCTAAAAACTACGTGCGTGTTATAGTCTGGTGCGTGTTATAGAGCGAAAAATACGGTAAATATGCGTTGGCAGGAGAACGCCCTACAGGCGAGAGTTTTAACTGCTGAAGCACCTGCTTTCACTTGGACCACTTAAGAATCATGCACAGGGAGACAAAGAAAGCTGTTTATCAAACTCAACAAACTAACAAAGCAAATGCATTACCTGGGGTCCCAAATTAAGGTAGCAATCCACAGATAGCACTGGATGGCTGTAGTTCTTCAGCGAGAGAGGAAAGAAGCGGTGGCTGTGATACTGGAGGTATTTTTCAAGCAGCAGCTGAGCAGGAGCAGCCAAGAAGGTGTGCTTGCTGTCGGGAGCGCATATGTACTGAGCCGGGGCAATCGAAACAGGGTTATCCGACACCTAAAAGGGATGCGCCATACAGGGGGAGTGTGACATTTAGATTAAAAACGCAAGGGAAGGCTCCCTACAGGTTAATACAATTAACACCAGTGACAATGCTGGCCACATATGGGTGGACAGCTTATAGACCACAGACTTTCTTTGGATAAATACAATGATATTTGGAGCGAGTTTACACAGAATGTATTAGGTTACTGACAATTATATGTGTATAAGGATAATGATAATATACACATCTGTATATTAATGTATGATAACGTAACAGTATTTCCCCCCCCCCTTCATTCTCATTCTTTCTTTCTTTTCTCACTCTATATCTTTTTTATAAATGAAATTCTTCTAATAAAAAAAACAACCAAATATATGGTCCTGTTCAGGTCTTCAAGAAGAAGAAGAAGAAGAAGAAGAAGAAGAAGAAGAAGAAGAAGAAGAAGAAGTAGTAGTAGTTTGGATTTGATATCCCGCTTTATCACTACCCGAAGGAGTCTCAAAGCGGCTAACAATCTCCTTTCCCTTCCTCCCCCACAACAAACACTCTGTGAGGTGAGTGGGGCTGAGAGACTTCAGAGAAGTGTGACTGGCCCAAGGTCACCCAGCAGCTGCATGTGGAGGAGTGGGGATGCGAACCCGGTTCACCAGATTATGGGTCTACCGCTCTTAACCACTACACCACACTGGCTCAAGACCTCTCTCGATTAGTATAGCAAAGAGGGGAGAGTGAAGAAGACATGACTAGCTGGCCTATAGAATCATAGAACCGCAGAGCTGGAAGGGACCCCATGGGTCATCTAGTCCAACCTCCTGCTAAATCATCCATGCCCTCCACCATTTCCCTGCCACCTGGCCACAATGCTCTCCACGTGACTTAGAACCTTGTACGATCTGGCGTCACATCATTTGGATGCATGTGCCCTTCTAATTAAGCATGTGTCAGCAGGAGAATGTCCTACCGATGAGAGCACAGGCCCTTACTTGTGTCACTACCACTTAAGAACCATTCATAGGGAGACACAGGAAGCGGACTTGTTCTGAGTCAGACCATGCATCTGTCCAACTCAGTGTTGTCCACACTCACGGGCTGGACCTCTACGGGATTTCAGACTGGGCCTACCTGGAGGTGCTGGGGACTGAACCTGGCAGCTTCTGCAAGCAGTGCTGGTGTGCTAGCATGAAGCTACCGGCCTCCCCTCTAAGAATCACTCAGGCTTTTTTTGGGGGGGGACGACCAGCCTCTTCCTGGAATGGTACAGTGGTACCTCGGGTTACATACGCTTCAGGTTACAGACTCCGCTAACCCAGAAATAGTGCTTCAGGTTAAGAACTTTGCTTCAGGATGAGAACAGAAATCGTGCTCCAGTGGCGCAGCAGCAGCAGGAGGCCCCATTAGCTAAAGTGGTGCTTCAGGTTAAGAACAGTTTCAGGTTAAGAACGGACCTCCAGAATGAATTAAGTACTTAACCTGAGGTACCACTGTATACACTTACAAAAACAACAACTTCTCAAATAATAAGCTTCTTATCAATTGCTACAGAGCATGCAACAAAGAAAAACAGCGATAAAATGATGCTTATCGTTCTTCTTCTTTGCTGTGACCTGCATAATCTGGATTCTAAATAAATACAAAGGCTCTCCCCACAGCAGACTATCATCCTCTAAAACAGCGGTTCTCAACCTGTTGGTCCCCAGACGTTGTTGGACTCCCATCATCCATGAGCTCTGGCCTTGCTAGCTAGGGGTGATGGGAGTTGTAGTTCAACAACATGTGGGGACCCACAGGTTGAGAAAGGCTGCTCTAAAACATAGAGGGCAGCATGGCAGGTGAGGAGGATGAATCAGAGCAGATAAGAGTTTGCATCCTCCCTCATCATGGGAGGTTTGGAAAGGCTGAACAGGATCTATCTGTTTCACATATTCCCAAGGAAAACTGAAAACAAGCTGACATGCACAAATGAGTGACTTTGCCCGTTGCACCAACATCTTTCCTTTCTTTCCCCCCCACCGCCCCACTGTATTATAAGAACGAAACAAAAAGTGGGAGATTTCGCAGAAATTTCTGAATTCTGACCTTTGACTTAATATGAAAGGACCTTTGCCCGCCAACGGCAATTTGCTTCTTCATGACACTGAATCGGTTGAAGCGACAGATCAGGAGGCCAGCGCTGTGGGCACGCAGGTTGAAGTCCACGTCGTCACACACAAACCTGTCAGGCGGAGGGGACAGAGAATGCAAGAAGCAATAGGCCTTCATTAGCTGAAGTATTTCAAATTGCACGGAAATCGCAATGGTGGATACGGTTTTAAAAGGAAGAGTGTAAACCAAGACATCAAGGAAACTGGTTCAAGCGTGACCTTTGACAGAAAAGGGGGTATCAGTGCTCTGGCAGGCTGTGCTGCTGTGAGATTAAGGACCAAGCCCCACATAGATAAGCTGTTTATATATATTTTTCTAAATTAAATAAGCCAGGTGTGGTATTGAAAACTTTTGCACATGATGCCAGTGAGGGATTCAAAGAAGCTATTTTCATCAGGACCACAGCAGGAGAGGAAAAGTAAAAACTTCCTCCTCGCCACCTGCCAAGATCCTGATAATTGTCACCTCCCTTAAAAACTGCCATTTGCATTTGTTTTAACATGCAAGTTAAATGCAAAGACACATTAATCATCACATCTAGTTTGGCCCTGTTTATTTCCTTTTATTAGTTATGTTTCTCCGTTGCCTCGTGCAACAAGCCTGTAGGCGATGTGCAAAGGAAGAATTGACGGCACATCAAAAGAAGAATTAGCAATATGTCAAAATAAAAACTTACGATATTAATCAAGCGAAGCAACAGAAATAAATGAATATTGACACCAACACAATCATATAAAAACTAAAAGACACCCCACACACACCAGTTAAAACTGTTCACTGTCAACTGAATACAGACTAAAAGCAAGTATCTACTTGCACTTTGATGCGCTTTCGAACTGCTAGGTTGACAGGAGCAGGAACTGAGCAACGGGAGCTCACTCTGTCGTGGGGATTCGAACCGCCAACCTTCTGATCGGCAAGTCCTAGGCTCTGTGGTTTAACCCACAGCACCACCCGCGTCCCTATAGCTTCTTAGGGACTATCAAATATAGTGTGGCTTATGCTATCAGAGACAAAAATCTACTTCATCAGCCTTGCCTCACCTGTTCTGGTTATACTGAACGTTCTGCGTTAGGTCCACGTTCAGCATGATAAAATCGTGAACATGGCAGCAAGAGAACGGCTCCTTGATCTCTCTGCTCTTGGTTTTACTTGACCACTTCCTCATCCCAATCAAGGCATAGTGGGTGACATCCGGAGTCGATTCAATGTGCTGAAGAATTTGCTTCAAGGAAATGTTCCTTTCAGTCCATGTGTATTCGCTGCAAGGGGCCAGAGAAACAGTTCAAAATCTGATTGCTCGAGGAAGCCCAGTGAATATGCCATCCCAAAGAAACCGCCCTTTACCTTTTTCTGTCACCTGAGCAATCCATTTCTACAGCATTCCACATGACACAGGAGTCGTCAGAGATGATGATGAAAGGCCAGACGTCTTGAGGCTTAATACCTAGCTCCTCCTGCCGATTTCGCTCAAGCTCCAGATTGTGGTAGGACAGTTCTTTTATTAGGAAGTGAGCAGCGCCTAAAAAGAGAGAAGCAAACCACACACTGTAACAGGAGAACTGAAATCAACATTTTATCTAGAAATCTTTTGCTGTATCACTATCTCACACCCACACACTCAACTTTGCTTTATTCTAAGGCTGACAGCAAATTCAAGTATTTTTAGACTAAAACCTGGAAGTAAGAAAGAAAGTAGATCCCACCTAAACATTAGGAAGAACTTCCTGACAGTAAGAGCTGTTCGACAGTGGAATTTGCTGCCCAGGAGTGTGGTGGAGTCTCCTTCTTTGGAGGTCTTTAAGCAGAGGCTTGACAACCATATGTCAGGAGTGCTCTGATGGTGTTTCCTGCTTGGCAGGGGGTTGGACTCGATGGCCCTTGTGGTCTCTTCCAACTCTATGATTCTATGATTCTAGACTAAAACCTGGAAGTAAATCCTACTAAATGCAATGGGCTTACTTCCGAGTAGCCATGTAAATGATGGCATTGCTTAGTGATTAAGCACCTGCCTTTTAGTTGATTCATTGCTTGATTAAATTTGAATATGCGTATGTCGTTTTGACATATTGAAGGGCGAGGTAAGATTATCTTCCTCTCTGTTTTGTGCTTTGCTGGCATCTGAATACATTTTTATTTAAATAAGCTTTTGATTCTGTTGTTGCTGATTTTAATCTATTGCGTGTTGCTTTTGACTCTTTGCGTTCCTGCACTTTGATGCTGTTTTAGCCTGGTGATTGTGTTTCAGAGGTGGATTATTGTTTTATCCATGCTTGTTTTGATATTTCACAATCCGCTTTGATACCCTGTTTGAAAATTTCGCATAGGCAGCTGGTTAGCCACTGTGAGAACAGAATACTGAACTAGGTGAGCCACTGGTCTGATCCAGCAGCCAGGCTCTTAATTCGTTCTTACGTTCCCCTCCAAAAAGGTGCCAGGAGGCTATTGTTTTGGTTCCATCCCACCACGCAAGCCACTCCTATAACCAACCAAGGCTTTATTTAATTATGCAAAAAAATCGTGCGATTTAGACCTCACTGCATTCACACAGCCGAGAATTTCACCATATACATACCCACTCCAGCACTGTTGAAAATACTTGGCAGAACAAGCATGATGTGATTGGGCCAGTATTTTTTATATATTGCCATTTCGTACTCTTTGACGACTAGGACGTGCAAATGGCTGGCCCCATCCATTGCATGGTAAAGGTTAAAAAGTCCATGTTCGTGACGTCCAGTTGTGGGAGTAAAAGTAGGGCTCTTTATATAATCTTGGCTCTATAAAGTTAGGAATCTGTGTTATTATGGTGGTTAATATAAGCAGCAACAACAAAAAAGCTAGAGAGAGAGGAGGGTCAACAACTAAATATACTGGCATTGTTTCATTGTAATCAACAGGTTTCCAGCAATTTACACAAAGCTGAACAGCTTACCTGCTAGCTAAAAAATTAAATACGTTCATGAGAAACCAAATGAAATGAAATGAAATACAGTGGTACCTCTGGATGCAAACAGGATCCATTCCGGAGCCCTGTTCGCATCCAGAAGCAAACGCAACCCGCGTCCATGCGTCTGCGCGGGCCGCAATTTGCCGCTTCCACACATGCGCAAGCGGCGAAACCCAGAAGTACCGCACTCCATTACTTCCGGGGTGCCGCGGAGCGCAACCTGAAAATATTCATCCGAAGCTACTTCAACCCGAGGTATGACTGTAAATGCCTGGATCACTTCACTTATCGCATTCATTGTTGGATGAGTATTTCAGGAATTTTGTGTCATGGAAGCCTCTGCTGGATCGAAGAGGCGCAATTTGATACAACCCCAGGTTGAGACAAATGAACTGAGGTCTCAGGGCCCTCTGAAGAGCATTTGGTTGTCCAGCTGCCAACCCAAAGGCCAGAGAGATGTGTGAAGGAAGCAGGGGTGGTTTGCCTCGAGAGAACTGAGCGTGGCAATGATTCCACCATCCTCTATCCTCCTTCAAGGGATAGGGACTGTACAGTTAACAATGTCATGACACCGAGCAGAGCGAAGTAATAAATTCTGAAGTGCTCTTCATAACGAAGCCCTTAAACCCTTTTAGAATTATACAACAAAACTGAACTTTGACCAATCCAGACACTATGGCTTCAATACCAAACTCCCCCCCCCATCTCCTGTCCTCCCGCTTTGCTTAATTTTCAGCCTGATGAAATATTATGGTAGACTCAAAAGTTTCCTGTTTTCTGTGACATTGCAGGTGATAATAATAAACGGTCTTCATAATTTCCCCCAAAAAGAAGTGGTGGTGCAATGCTTAGCCATGCATGTTAATGTAATATTCCATATGCTTAGCTTATGGATGGGTGTCTCTCCAATAAAAAGCCTATTTATTTGGCAGGCAGAGGACTGGCAAACTGTACCCGAGGAAGAGGAAGTCGTCACCCCTGCTGTGAAATAAGGGGTGCCACTTTGTCCCTGCCCATCACTCCTTCTCTCCTCTACTACACCATTGCCTTCAAGGTATATATCTCATAGAAGGGACCCTGGAGGGTCATTCTAGTCCAAACCCCTGCAATGCAGGAATATGCAGCTGTCCCATACGGAGATCAAACCTGCAAGCTTGGCGTTGTCAGCACCATGCTGTAACCAACTGAGCTATCCAGCTAAAGTCAGTATAAAAAAAGTTTCTCTTCTTGAGACCATTGGCAAGCAGTTCTCCTGGCAGTAACATTTTACAACTTTGCATAGTTTGATGATGCACATCTCAAAAGATATGGGGAGCTTTGTCTCTTTGGTGATCCTAAAACATGCTCCAAAGAGCTCTGCAGCTCTGCTAAAGGCCTATTTCAGTACTGGACAGTTTGCATGCTGTCTTCCTGCGCAGCAGAGATATTATACAGAAAGAAAAGCAGGGTATTTTTATCATTATCCAGAAGCAGAGCCAACCCAGGGAAGGAAATTTATATCATGGCCCCGTACGAATGCAAAACAAGGTCTGTGCATGGCTCACGTTGATATTTACCTACCTTATCAGTGACAAGAGGCAATCTCATACTCTCCAGCTGTCTTCCCGGATGACTAAAGACAAAATGGTGCTCCTTGGACTTAGGGATGATGAAGTGAAGCTGAATTTCCTCTCCAAGCATGGAATAGGAAAAGGCAAAAGCGTGCAGGGTAGATTCATAAAGCTGAGGAGGGAGAAGGACAGAAGCATAATTCACCTCACCAGCTATGACACTGATGCACATGTAGTAGCAAATTAAATCTTAACAGGGTCAGGGAGTGCCATTTATGTAGAGATCAGTGGTCACTTATGATGATGTATTTGGAATGCAGACTCTGAAGGAATAGTGTCTGGCATTTGTGTACTATATGCTTTTGGGTTTTACTAATTCTGGCACAGTTCTACTGCATCCTTTAAAAAATTGCTAGATTATATACACTTTATGTACACAGATGCTCTAGCTCTAGGGTCCAAGGTTGGACTTTGGTTAGTCTGTCATGGTGATGAAGACAATCTATGTTTCTAACATGTTGCTGCTGTTGTTTAGTCATTTAGTCGTGTCCGACTCTTTGTGACCCCATGGACCAGAACACAGCAGACACTCCTGTCTTCCACTGCCTCCCGCAGTTTGGTCAAAGTTTCTAACATATATCAGGTTAAAAGATATAGTAGTTATATAAACTAAGGGCAGGAACAAACAAAGATACAACTAAATTAACAAAATCTTTTTAGGGGTCTTTGCAGCAAACACGAAAAATCTAGTAGCTCTTTCCATTAATATTTTGTTCAGGTTAGCCAATAAGCAGTCAGCCATCTTAAGAGGATGGGAGTAAAATAAGGTATTTTGATCATCTTACAGAGCTATATTTCAAAAAGAGTTAATGTTTCTCTTGCTCCATTCCCACAATGGCAGAGCCATTCATTATAGGGAGTAGCGTAAAAGCATCCATCAAGTACAGCAGAAATTAAATCTAGCCCTAAAACAGGGCAGCCAATATTCAAGATCATCCAAATAATTGGCCTGACCCTTAGAAAAATCAGAAGACAAACCAAGATGAATGGGAGAACAGCTGGCAGAGAATAATGTACTAAAAGGGTTCTATCAGTCTTACCTGGTACCTGGGGTTAAAGCCCATATACTGATGACACTGTTCACAGTGATGGTAAGTGTTGTAAGCAGCATATTTGGATAATCTCATCCGTGTTGTCTGACGACGCATATACAAGTCCTCTTGTTTTCTGCTTGCTGTACTATCTGTACAAATATATTTTAATGGTGTCAGTTAAGTGAGCACTGGCCAGCGCAAAGGAATTGCCCCATCCTTGAGTAGCTTCTGAATGCAAAATTATACCGGTTGCAATAAAAAAGGAATCCGAAAAAGTTGCTATTCTCATGGGAGTGTTGACATGTTTACTGTAAACATTGTTCTCAATCTATTCGTCTGTCTATATGTAAATAATTTCTGTACCCACCAACATCTTTGAAAAACATTTCTCATGCTGTTTGACATAAACCACTGCCATATGTCACTGTAACTGACATATTTGTTTCCATTTCAGTTCAGCTTTAAAGTTAACAAACGAGGCAGTAAATGTAATGTGCTCTGATTGCTCTACAGTGCTACATGTGTGATAAGATTATCATAAATATTATCAATATATATTATAAATATTAATATTATTTGGAAATCACAAATTATCCTGTAGGCAAACTCGTCCCTCCAGATGTTTTGGGACTACAAATCCCATGATCCCTAGCTAACAGGACCAGTGGTCAGGGATGATGGGAATTGTAGTCTCAAAACATGTGGAGGGCCGAGTTTGCCTATGCCTGCTGTAGGGAATTGAACTAGATGACTCTCAGTTCCCTTCCAATTCTATTCTTCACTAGCACCCTCTAGTGGCATTGCTAAGTCCTCCTCAGAGTGTGCTTCTTACGGGTTTATCTTATAAACCACCCTGTGAACTTCAGATGAAGGGATGTATATAAATAGAAAAAATATGTGCTTGATATATGCATGTTTTGTGTGTGTGTGTGTGTGTGTGTGTGTGTGTACAAACATACAGACACACACAAAATAAGTCACAGCATTGTTGTAGTTTTAGCAAGATTATGGTCACATCCCGCACCACACATTTAAAGTGCTCTTATACCAATGTAACAGACATGGCTCCCCCCACAAAGAATCCTGGGAAACATAGGGCGATGATGAAAGTTGTAAGGAGACCCTTAACAAACTACATTTCCCATGAAACCTTTGGGAGAATCCATGTCTCTAATAGAGTGCTTTACATTGATGGTAACACCAGTGCCCAAATTACAGCTCATCAGTCTCAACAGTTCACAAACCATACTTTGTGACAGTTTAAGAAAGAGACTTCCCATTGCTCCCTTCTTCTTTTCAATTTATGCCATATGCTGGGGACTTGAGGAATCAAAAGGCAAACACTGGGAAAAGGTGGCTGCGAGCAGGGTGTACCCCTTTACACACACCCCGACATTATTAGACTCCAGCTCCCAATCTTTGCTGGCCATGGGTCATGCTGGTTGTGGCTGACGGGAGTTGAAATCCAAAAAATGGCTGGAGGGACTCAGGTTCCCCATTGCTGTCGTATGAGTTTTAGGACTACGGCAATCAAGGCCAGATTAGAAAGCAGAACTAGCTAGAGATTAGTGGTCTCACTGAAGTCCTTAAGTACTTAATTCAGAATTGTACTGAATGCCCATAATCCCAAATGAGTGCTATTCCCCACACTTCTCATCAATGGAATGCAAAAAAACAACAACCAGATTCTGATCAATACATTCTAACTGGACCGTTTTATGGCATGAAAGATCATTACCAAACAGGTGTCTGGTCAGAATAACTGAATAAATAACTATCCCTGACCTTCGCTGCTTGTTTTCTGGACCCTTGAACAGATGAGACTTGCATCTTCATATTTTGGATCATGGATCGTGTAGTCGAAAGTCATTTTCTTGAATGTTTCCAGATCGGGCCACGCATCTCCTGACTGGTGATAGTACGGCTCTGATTCTTCTTTAAGATCTACAATCACAGGAAAACAAACTCATGCTATGCACACTGTTATACCCTTTTCATCATTCAAAAATGCAAACTCAAAAATAATTAACTATTCAATATAGAAGGAAGGAAGGGCAATTCTTATTGTCTTTGCCTGACTGCCAGCCTTTGGTAATGGCTGCGTTAACTGAAGACTGAAATAAATGAACATGGGGGGAGGGGGATTAAGAGCACAGCAATAAAACACTCAACTTCTCATTAACAGTTACAAATTATTCATCCAAGGTTTGACATGTAGGACATACCAGCATTGATCTCCTCTTCATCATAAACGTCTACTTCCGTCAACCGAATCAGCATTCTAGATAAAATACTGAGGAATTGCAGATAGGCACCTGTCTTTCCTATCTGCAAAGATATACATCAGAAACTTATAGAAGTAGCTTAGGAAATCTAAGCACATTAAAGTATCATTTCAGGTGCCTGAAAAGTCAGGTGACCAGGGCAGCTTGATTCAAAGCCCAGATATGATGACATTCCTCCTACATGAAACGGAGAGGCAAAATGCACAATGATATAATAATAAAAATAATAATAATAAATGTTGTCCCTTTTCTTGTTACCTACCTGTGGTGGTCCACTCAGTAGCAGCCTCCTTGGATGAAAGGTATCCATCCTGCCTTCATTCCTGTTGTTATAGTCCATATGGATCGGTTTGGGGACGGTCCACTGGCGATAATATAGAGACTGCTCGGTGCAGGTCATCATCTTACTCATGAGCGGGCGGAAAGAACTGGCCCACATGACCGAATGGTAAGGCAAGAGAGACGATGACTTGGGAAGCCCTGTGCTGTCTGCAGAAGTAACCATGTCATGCACCAGTTTGGGCAAGTAAACGATGGGGGGCTGCTGGGATGCTTTGGTCATGGAGCACTGAGAGGCCTGCAGGACGAAAGAGCTGTGGGCAGGTGCTGAAGAGGCGGAGGGAGATGAGAAAGGGGGTGGAGGCGATGAAGTGACAGAGGCCTGAGCAGCTTTGGCTTCCAGCTTTGAGTCTCTGTCTGCTTTCAGTCTCTGCTTTTCGGAGTTATTCACGCTCTCTTCGGTGCTGCTGCTGAGTACCAGATGGGGAGACTTTCCCACCTCCCCTGCGGTTACCAAAGGAGGAGATGTTTCGCTGCAGAAAGCTGTGCCTATGGACAAAATCCATAACTTAATAAGAGTGCTCTGTTCAATCATTAGTGGCAACTGAAGGCTGCGATATCCCCCTGACCCAATATATAACCCCAGAGATAATTATTTATCAGTGATAAATACAAGTGGAAAGGTAGGCTGTATAGTGCACCGCTCCACTTGAGCCCAGAGAGTGGCTTTTCCCTTATTGCATCACAGTGAGTCTTCCTTCAGTACACAAAAGCTAAGGCGCAATTCACACAACCATGTCAAATGCAGTGAAGTGGAGATTTCTCAGGGAGAAGTGAGTGTTGCCTTTATCATGTCTGTCTGTCTGGCCCCTGTTTTTTGTATTAGTGATGGCAAAAGCCAAGCATCCACAGCATTAGCAACACGGCTTAAATCATTAGGATTTCGGTCCCCAATGTACATATTGTAAAGGAGTCATGCTGATGTCTTACTTGATGCTTGAGAAGAGACAGAGGAAGCTGAAGAATCGTGTGAGCCAGACCTTTCTCTTTTGATGGGGCTTCTCTTTTCCGAAGAGGAGCCTATTCCACAATTGTGAAGAAATGGAAGTTGTGTTTACATTTGCTGGACATGATCCATCTAACTTAAAAATGCAAAAGACTAGAGAAGCAGAGTAGGGGCGAATAGCCTATACCCTCCTCCAGATGTTGCTGGACTCCCAGCTCCCATCAGTCTTGGCCAGCATGGCCAACAGCCAGGGGTGATGGAAGCTCACAAATGTCTCCCGCCCCCTTTTCAAGTCAATGGTCCTATGGATATCCCTTTACCTTCTGTTACTGTTTCTTCATCTTCGTTATCAGTACTGCTTAGCTTCTCTGGGTCACTCTCCAGGACATCGTTTGTGCCTACTGCTTTTTCCACGGGGACTTCAGAACTTACAAAATAGGCTGCCAAGCCCAGTTCTTGCTCCAGGGCGGTTCTCACCAAGCAGGAGGAATTTATCAGACGTAGGTCACAGTACCTCAAGGACCTTGGTGGGACAGACAGGAAGAGAGACAGACTGAAAGACCAGGTGAATTCTACAATATTACTGAGATAATAACTGAAAGTGCTTATCTGTTGTCATTTCCTGTCCATCTGGGACGTTTAGATAAAGCAGCGTGACAAAATCCTGTTGCATATCAATAACACCTTGACTGCTTCAATTTAGGGCTCATCCACACTTTATTTTGAACCCTATTTTATGTGTACTGCTTAATTCCCCTGGGTCCAAGAGATTTCCTTGTTCCATGGTTGTTTCTTGCAAAAATCCAGTCTTTTCCACTGAATCTGATCTTATCTGGAAATCTTAACCAAGCTTCAATTCAGTGGGCAAGGATGGAATTTTGCAAGGCACAGCTGTGGAACAAGAAGAAAGCCCTCTCCTGAGGGACATGTGTATATTTCATATAACTATTTTTCAATTCATACGTGTGTGTGAGAGAGAGAGATTACCTTGGGAGTGACTCTCCTTGGGGATCCATTCCACTAAAAATCAATATGCAAGGCAGTCCCTCCAGTTCCAAATAAGTCTGAGGCCTCCATTCGGCATCTTCAATCTTCTGCCAAATCTGCCAAAACATTTGAAGCACACTGTTTTATAGTTCACTCTAGAGGAAGAGCTGCTGTACATGCGAGCTGTCATAATGTGGAGTCATGGTTAAAAACTGTGAACCATCAAGTCCTTGGTTCAAACCTCAGCTGAGCCAAGAACATGCTGAGTGGCCCTTCATTCACTCTCTACTCCCATTCAAGAGTACAGTTAAGAGAGTAACATTTATTTATTTTTCTCTTTATTGGCGGTACTTATAATCCATCTTTTGACAAAGCCCTCCACAAAGCGGCTTACATGTTTAAAATGCAAATCCACAGATAACCTTAAAAAATATACAGTCAACAATAATAACAAGATTCCCATGGAAGAGCATGGAGCGGGAGGAGAGGTGGAGCGAGTTGTTACATTTGGCAAACTGAAAAGCTTGTGCTGCTGGAACAATCAGAAGACAGTGATGTTGAATTCCTCCTATAGAATTTACTTCCAAGTAAACAGGAGAGATAATGAAGAGTCAGAATAATAATAATAATAATAATAATAATAATAATAATAATAATAAGCCAGCCGTTGGAGTACATCCCTTCTTGGATGCTGGTATCAGAATATGTATCAGAAATTGTGGGTTGCCATCTGATTTATTCTGATATTAATCTGATTTTAAACTGTATTTCAGTCGATTGCTGGATTTTATGTTTTAATGTATTCTAGATTTTGAGCCCGGTTTGGCTGGGGAGGGCGGGATATAAATAAATTATTATTGTTATTATTACTACTACAACTACTATTACTATTAGAGGCACTGGGCAACCCTAGACATGTCTACTCTGAAATAAGCCCCATCGAATGACTTTTATTTTCTCTGGTGCGGAACACATTTTGTCAATGGACATTGCTAACCAGCAGCTGTCATGGAGTGGATGGATGCAGAGGAATGGTGGAAGGAACCAGCTGTAGAACCACCAAGGGAAGAAGGTCAGAATCCAGGGGGTGGTGGTAGGACAACAATGAGTGATCAGAGGGGAAAGAGGGGGGAAACTGGGAGGAGAAGGTGTCAGAAGCTGAAGAGGTAACAGGGCTTAGTGAGCTGGGAGAATCTGTGGCAGAGAGAAGTCCAGAATCAGAGGCAGAAGCTAAAGCAGATGAGTGGAAGGAGGGAGGCCAAGAGGCAAAGATGAGTCAGGCTGGTGAAGAGTCACAGCTGTCTCCCCCTCCTGCTGCGACAAGTTCCCCTCCTCCCTTGTCTCCCAGAACTAGAAGAGGCATGAAAAGAGCAGAGGAGAAGTTGGCTGCACACAGGCGCAGTCTCCTATTGCTTGAAGAAGGCCCTGGAGAGAAGGGGACTTTGATGGCTTTGAGGAGGCAGGGACTTTCAGTTTCGGCAACTGGTTTTCATGACCACTGGGAATGACCCGCTTTGCTCATTAGGCCTGACACTCAACCAAGTCTGTGGAGATCATATTTTTGCTAATGAAGAGTTAGCTCCAACTTTGAGCTGTGTTATTAATGACCTGCAGGATCAGTGGTGACAGCAGCAGTGGTGGCTAGTCCATTAGAGAAAATGGAACATGGACACACCAGCCTCAATCTGCCCTCAGCCAGCCCACACCCGCCTGCCTTCTGACTTGCCATTGGTCCAGGATGTGACCCTGCCTACACTGTCTCTGGCTTCACCTACTGCTGGTCTCCTTGCCTTCCACTCCACCAGTCCCAATGGGCACCAGCCACCACGGGCATAATCTGCACAGCTGAGGTTGGAACTCCAGCTGGAGCAGAGCTGTTCTGCTTACAGTGGTACCTCCTGTTAAGTACTTAATTCGTTCCGGAGGTCTGTTCTTAACCTGAAACTGTTCTTAACCTGAAGCACCACTTTAGCTAATGGGGCCTCCTGCTGCTGCCGCGCCGCCAGAGCACGATTTCTGTTCTCATCCTGAAGCAAAGTTCTTAACCTGAAGCACTCTTTCTGGGTTAGCAGAGTCTGTAACCTGAAGCGTATGTAACCTGAGGTACCACTGTATTACCTTCAGCTGCTCTACGAAATGCTTCCCTATGGTGATCCCAGAGTTGGGATTGCCCAGGATGATTTCAAAATGGTCTTCGAGGGCTAGCCTTTCCCTCACGTGGCTGAGACGCTCGTAAGCGACTGCCGCCAAAGGTATGCACGGAATCCTTAGGACTACCATCAGCCCGTGTCCGTTGGGGCACTGGCGCGAAGAATTGATGAGGTTCTGAGCGATCTCTAGAGTTTCCACTGTGGTGTAGTTTTTCATCTGGGACAAGCCACACACCGCCATCATGGCTGCGGAGTAGTGCTGAACGAGAACGAAGGTCCTTATCACGGCGCTGTGCAACCTAGGAAACCTGAAACAAAACAGAAAGCGGTGAGAGCCTGTGCAGATGCTTTGCTTGCAAAAAGTGATGGCCCCCTTGAGCAGCATTGTGGTGTGCATAAAGGTAAAGGTAGAGGGACCCCTGACAATTAAGTCCAGTCGCAAACGACTCTGGGGTTGCAGCGCCCATCTCGCTTTACAGGCTGAGGGAGCTGGCGTTTGTCCACTCCGCAGAGTTTTTCTGGGTCACGTGGCCAACATGACTAAGCCGCTTCTGGCACAACGGAACACTGGCACCAGAGCAGCGCACAGAAATGTTGTTTACCTTCCCACCAGAGTAGTATCTATTAATCTACTTGCATTTTTGGAGTGCTTCCGAACTGCTAGGTTGGCAGGAGCTGGGACCGAAAGACGGGAGCTCACCCCGCCGCGGGGATTCGAACCGCTGACCTTTTGATCAGCAAGCCCAAGGCTGAGCATAGGACACCGTTATTCCCTCTGGTGGCAAACTTAATTGACTGAATGCTTATTGGTTGGGAAGTGAAATGGATCCAGCCAAAATGAAGGCTGTGGCTTCTATATACTTGGGGGACCCCCTCAGTATGCAGAAATATGGGGGAATGCTCAAGAAAACAAGAGCGCTCAGCCAAGGAGCTTTAAAGAGCAGGCCATGCCTGGAGAACATGGAAGAAAGGTAAGTGTGGATAGGCCCTAAATTACTTTTTGATAATCTGCCTAACACAATCTAGCCACTTAGCAGAACTTAGATGGCAATGCATGTATATATCACTATATATCAGGGGCAGATCTAAAGGAATAAAGAATGCCGTCAGCCATTCAAACCTACAGTCTACCTACCAACCTACATTGTTTTTTAAAAATTTTAACCACACTGCAAGGCAAACACGGTACCTTTTCCCCAAAGCCATGACCATTGCTTCAAAAGAGCTGTCATAACGAAGCAAGGGAAGGCTGTGTCCGGAAAGAGTGGATTCGATAAACTCAGACAATCCGTAGTACTTCTTGTTTTCATGGTACAAGTCCACACCCTTGAAATAAATGACAGTGACTATTAACAGGGTTGTTTGTGATGATGATTTAACAGTTCACCAATCCGGTTATCACAAATATACACAGGGCTATGAATAAGACCTTGTCCCTTCTCTGTGGCCAATCCTACTTCCCTCCTCCAGCATGATCCTCACCAGTATCCACTCAGGGATGGATCAACTATGCAAGCAGATTAGGCAGCACAATGCACAGAGTGTGTGCTAGATACGGCGTGGATATTGGGGTGGAATTCAACACTGCACTATTAAAATTGTTCCATCAGTGCAAGTGTTTCTGTTTGCCAGATGTAACAATCTCCCCTCTCCTCCCACCTGGAAGTTGTTCTGACCCCCAACCAGCCAATTCGGGGGGTGGGGGGGGGCTGGGATGGAGAAGAGGGCAAGGAATACCTAGGTGCACTAAGCAGGACTCACTCTGCTGGCTCCCCGCTGGAGAAACTGTTTAATTGAATCCTGACCCAAGTTTTTCTGCCTTTTGCTCCTAATGCAATCAGCATCCTCACGTACTAGAGCAGAGCTTTCCAAACTTTTCACGTCAGCAACACACTTTTTAGACATGTTATCATTTTGTAACACAGTAATTCAGTTTTACAGTGGTACCTCGCAAGACGAATGCCTCCCAAGACAAAAAACTCGCAAGACGAAAGAGTTTTTCGTTTTTTGAGTTGCTTCGCAAGACGAATTTCCCTATGGGCTTGCTTCGCAAGATGAAAAATGAAAAAAATGAAAACGTCTTGCAAGTTTGTTTCCTTTTTCTTAAAACCGTTAATACCCAGGGTGACTTCGAGGAGCAACTCATAGCATGCGGTGTGGTAGCCTTTTTTGAGGTTTTTGAAGACTTTGGTGATTTTGAAGACTTTGGGAAATCGTGCTTCGCAAGACGAAAAATTCGCAAGATGAAAAAACTCGCAGAACGAATTAATTTCGTCTTGCGAGGCACCACTGTACTAGCAAACCAGAGATTAAATTGACCCCCCTTTCCAGGCCTGGGAGGAGCGCGGGTTCGCGGGTTGTGTTGCAACACAAGCTCTGCACTAAAGAATCTGTTCTGGGATAGATTCTCAGCAGAGCATGAAACTCTTAACCTCAGGGTTGTGGGTTTGAGTCCCACATGGGGGGGGGGAATATTGCATTGCAGGGTGTTGGACTAGATGACCCCCATGGTCGCTTCTAACTCTGCAATTCTGTTATCCTTTATACCCCAGCATTTTGGTGGTGCTGCAGATGTACTAGAGCACAGAGAATATGATGTGTTCTTTTGTAATCAACAGATCCCAAATCGCGCCTTCAATAAGGTTCTGTTTTGGTAGGAATAAAAGTAGAGGGGAGAGAATCAGGGGGTAAAGGAAAAGGTAAAGGGATTCAGAAGAGCCAAGAGAAGTGACTGGAGATCAGCAAACATGGATGTGAGCCCCATCATTTTGCATAACAGCTTTGCTTTGGAACATAACGCTGTGGTCGTTAACAGCCAGACGAGGCATTAAAGGGGAAAAAGAAAAAGCTCCCATAGATCCTAAGCGTTAACTTCTTACATTGTTGTATAATGACGGCCAGTGGATTTCATTATAAGGGCTGATGCGGGTGTGTTGCGTCTGCAGGGCATAGGGGAAGGAAGTCACGTGAAGCGTCACAATATTTGGAGCGTCTTTCACCTCTCTGCAGTTGAG
The DNA here is from genome assembly GCF_965113315.1 of Podarcis vaucheri. Taxonomy (NCBI): domain Eukaryota; kingdom Metazoa; phylum Chordata; class Lepidosauria; order Squamata; family Lacertidae; genus Podarcis; species Podarcis vaucheri. The sequence goes on from NC_138761.1 coordinate 95,587,230, forward strand.
CAGCCTGTCCACGAGCCCCATGGCAGGATCGGACTGAGGATAAAGGCTGTGAACTGCACTGTAAAAAACAAAACAAAACAAAAACAAGCAAATGAGAGTGCACAATTTTACTGTATGGTCAGTACAGTGGTGCCCCGCAAGACGAATGCCTCGCAAGACGAAAAACTCGCTAGACGAAAGGGTTTTTTTTTTTTTTTTAGCTGCTTCGCAAGACGATTTTCCCTATGGGCTTGCTTCGCAAGACGGAAACGTCTTGCAAGTTTGTTTCCTTTTTCTTAACACCGTTAATACAGTTGCGACTTGACTTCGAGGAGCAACTCATAGAACGAGCGGTGTGGTAGCCTTTTTTGAGGTTTTTAAAGACTTTGGTGATTTTTGAAGCTTTTCCAAAACTTTCCCGACACCGTGCTTCGCAAAACGAAAAAAACGCAAGACGGCAAAACTCGCGGAACGAATTAATTTCGTCTTGCGAGGCACCACTGTACTCTTTTTCTAGAAAAGGAGGTGCTGGAACTCACCATGAACGCCTCCCTCTTTCTCTTAGCATGGCAATGGAACCCACCTGAGAGTTGCCAGGACTGAGTTCTGGCGAGTTCCCCCTGGGGAAAAAGCCCTGTATATGGCAAACCCAACCTTCTCTGACCATTGGCCATGCTGGCTGGAGCTGATGGGAGACAGAATCCAACCTCTGGAGGGCCACAGGTTCCCCATCTCTGACACAGGGTAAAATTGATACATATGCATCAATTAAAAACAACAACTATCAAAAGAGTGATCTTTGGGTCACCTTTAATGAAATTATTATTATTATTATTATTATTATTATTATTATTATTATTATTATTATTATAAAAAGCACTTTACTACTCAGACACTGAGGATGCATTTTTGACAATGACTGTAATATAAAGAACTGAAGTTGTATTAAGGAAAATTATTTGTAGTGCAGCTGTAGCATCACACAGCCAGTGTCAAAAGAAGCAGGTTTGTCTTTGGAAATGATTGTACAATGCAATATAATTGTCTATTGCAACCGGTGTCTCATCGCTAACATCATAATCTGGGAAGTGAACTCTTTCTTACCTTACAAGGTCCCAGTGAGCATGGTCATGGATCAGCACAAAGAGCGTGTGTGGATTCTGCATCGAGTTTTGTAAGAAGGCTTTAAACTTAGTCTGGGCTTCTGCATCGAGTTTGACCACATATTGCTCCACCCTCTGCTTGGTAAGGTGCTCCTTCTCCAAACCCAGTTCCAACAAGACACCTAAAGGAAGACAACAAATGACTATCGGACAGTCAAAAAGCCGGCGTTGCCAACTGTGATTTTTGTATGCGTTTTTCGGCAACCGGTACCTGAATGCCAGAGGTGGAACAGCGTCTGCTGATAAGTCACTTCTGAAGGAGGGACGCAGATCAGAAAATCGACTTTCTCAAAGGAACCCAAGTCAAGGTTTTGAGTGCTGGAGTCTGCGATGGAGCAAACATGGGAAAGCAATTTCTGAGCCACTGCAAGCTGGAAGGGGCGGATCTGATGGTGCTCAAGGTTATAACCTAGAGGGGGGGGAGAGAGAGAAAAGGATGGTGAAAGAGAAAGAGAGTCAGACCTTAACTTTATTTATAGCATGAATGTTATAGATAGCCATGTGAGATATGGAGCAGGACATCTAAGTTTGCTTCAGCTCTCTGCTCTAGATCATCATGATCTGATCACGTGACTCCACAGGGGGAGATATGCATGGAGGATCTTGGATTGGAGCAAGGAGCTGGGGCCGCATGGAGGCAACTAGGGGGTTCTCAAAGAGCTGTAAGGTATGTCCAAGAAAAATAAAAGGCTCAGTTACATAGGGGAAGGCATGGGTCCTCTATTCCCCATGCATTTTGCAGTCTGCCCTTTTGTCAGAGTTGCTTCATTCTTGCCTTTTTCTAAAGAAGGCCTGTTTGCAGAATTCTCTCTGAATATTCCCTACCATTTTGTGTGTGTGTAGCGGCCCCTGTTTTCCCTGTCCAAACCTCCAGAATAACACCAGATTTGTGACATTGTGGAAGATGTGAAATAGTGGGCAGGGCGCAAACATGGTTGTTGTTGCCACTGCCACTTCCATCACCATTAGTTGAATAAATCTTTTATGGGGGAAAGCTGTGCTCTCACCACTACTAATGGCAAGCCCTTCTTCCAAGAAACTCTTAGCGAGCTGCTCCCCACCACCAAGAGGTTTGGTGAAATGGCCCCAATTTCTCCACCCACTGCTTCCCAAAGAAAGGGTGGGAGCAACCTGGACGTGGAGCAAATGCGAGTGTGTACACAGACAGGGTCTTTGCGAGGTGAATGTTCCACTCCAAATACCTTGGAGGAAAGGAGTGAGAGGGACACAATTCTGAAAAGGCAAATGTCCTTATATGTTACATTCACAAACCACTTACTCGCGCAAACAGCTGTTCCAGCTGCATCCCCCGCTGCTGGTTTGTTCACTAAACCAGAGAGCGACGATGAAATGTGGGACCTGTTTTCTTGATAAAATTTGTCCAGCAACACATCAACATCACCATCTGGCGGAATGAAAGGGGGAAGAAACCATTTTTTGTGTTATGGAAACCATTTAAATCTTAGCATCTCCCAAGCCATGTAACCTGTGCAAAGCAGCATGACACCCAACAAAAAGGCTAGACCCCTGTTCCTTATATAGAAAGAGAAATATTTAAAGACCGTGGATGGGCTCTGGCATGAAATCCTGGATGTGAAATCCAGGGTGAATATTCTAACGTGGCATTTGGTCACATTTTTGATAACTGAATCCTGAGTCTGTGCAAGCTGCGGCAACTGCTTAACAACTGGATTTTAAAACGTTGTCTATACATAGACACCTATGGTCTAAGTTCCTAGAAAGTCTTTCAGACAAATGCCTCTTGATAGATGTCCCATGACGTACCTGGGCAGAGAGTACTGAAGAAGGCCCCCAGAGCCTCTACTTTCCCCGTAGCGAGTTCATAACTAACTTCTTTCTGGTATTCCGCTGGACTGAGCATGCTTTCAGATAGTATTCTTGCTTGGTACTTCCCTAAGAGACATAAAAAAGGGGGGAAGGGGTTCACATGCAACTGACACGCTTATACATCTAAACCAGAGTTTTCAATCAGTGTGCTGGGGCACCCTAGGGTGCCTTCAATGATGGTCAGGGGTGCTGCAGGCAACATTGGCTTCTGTCCCTCCTTCCTCCCCTCCCTTCCTCTGATGCTCTCTCATGTCTCTGCCTCCCAAAGGCTTGCATGGCTGTTTATTGCAGCAGCCCTGGCTATAAGCTCCGCAGGTGAATGGTGCCTTTGGGGTGGCTGTGGGGGCAGCTCAGAGATGAGGGATGGCAGCAGCAGCTGCCTGGAGGGCTCCCAAGGAGAGGGGAGAGGAGGGGAGGCTGAGGGAACACTCCACAAGGGAAAGTGTTCAAAGAAGTGTGAGAAACTGCCAACTCTGTAGTCAAAGTGTGACATAACTGGGCTCCTGAGCCCCACAGGGGTACCGCAGATAGAATGTAGTTGGCCAAGGGAGCCGTGGCCTCAAAAAGGTTGAAAACCTCTGATCTCAACACCTAAAGGCGCATGATAACCCTACCACCAGATGTCAAAGAGAACAGCAACTACCAGACTTTTAGAAGACATCTGAAGGCAGCCCTGTTCAGGGAAGCTTTTAGTGTTTGATGTACTACAGTATTTTAATATTTTTTTGGAAGCCGCCCAGAGTGACTGGGGAAGCCCAGCCAGATGGGCGGGGTATAAATAATAAATTGTTGTTGTTGTTGTTGTTGTCTTCCTGAAGCTAGGCCAATCTGGGTCTGGTTGGTTTCTGGATGGGAGATTACATCAGCTGCCAAGTTCCTTGGAAGAAAGTGGGGGGGAGGTAACTTTTCCCACTAACATCTGCATTATCATATACTATGGCCCCACAGATTTTGTCAAAGACTCAAAGAAAAGTAAGGAAAACAATGGCCAAACACAATCTTTAGGATCACAATTTAATTTAGGTACACCATTATGTTTCCCCCCACAAATGTGCTTACAGCTTTTACCAGAGGTAGAAAACATGGTGACTCCCAGATGTTGCAGGACTCCAACTCCCATCAACCCCTGCTAGGATAGCCAATGATCAGGGGTTGTGGGTGCTGTAGTCCAAAAAATATCAGGAGGGCTACCCCTGCTTTATAGGGTCACTCTACCCTACTTCGCTTCACCTTCTTTGGCCATTTCAAGTGTTTCTAAGTGACGCCTGACAGTCAATTCCCTCCTGAAAATAATTCAGAAACCTGAATCTTGAGTAGAATCTAAAGAATTAGGGATAGAACTCATTTAGCCTGTTTGAAAGTAGTATCATTGTTGGTTAATTCTATATAATGCTTCTTCTTTAGAGGTGCAGTTTACCTGGTCAAACACTACAGTTTGACACTACAGTGGCTCCATCTCTGGCCACAGGACAGTGTGGTCATCCAGCCAAGCTAAAGTTGGATGAAGGGGGGTAGTAAAGGCAGCCCATGTGGTGTAGTGGTTAGAGAGCTGGACTAGGACTTGGGAGACCGGGGTTCAAATCCCCACTCGATCATGAAGCTCACTGAGTGACTTTGGGCCAGTTACTGTATTACTGCTTAACAGGGTTGCTATGAGAATAAAATCAGCAGAGGGTTATATACACCACCCACAGAGGAAAAGTGGGATATAAATGTAAAAGTAAGGGCTCATCCAGACTTCCTTTACCACTGAATCGGAGCAAACAGCAATCCTTTCCAAACCCGAATTGACCTTTGTTCCGATTCAGTGATAAAGAGTGGGTTTTCCTAGGGAAAGCAGCAGGGCAATAAAAAAAGTGCCCAGGCGTGTAGTTTTAGAGTGCAGACCTATGCGTGGCACAAAAAGAAGCCTGGATGAGCCCTTTGTCGGATGCAAACCTAAAGAAAAGACCGAAGACCCAAATATGTGTGAAGTGCAAAGACAGAATATGCTATATAAAATCACTGGATCCAACTGCCTGTTTTCCAAGGACAGTCCCAGATTTACAGAAGCTGGCCCGGTTTCTGATTTGATCCTGGAATGTCCAGCTTTTCCTTCGGATGTCCCTATTTTCATTGAAAATTGAAGGATATGGATTTAAGTGGCCCCCAAGTCAAGGAGATAAGTAACCTCATGCAAGGAGATAAGTAACCTGTACAACCTTTGGTTGGCATCTGAAGGCAGCCCTATATAGGGAAGGTTTTTTTTAATGTCCAATGTTTCATTATTTTTATGTATTCTGTAAGCCACCCAGAATGGCTGGGACAACTCAGTCAGATGTGTGGGGTATAAATAAAAAAATATGATGGTGGTGATGATGATGATTGAATAGGACACCCCTATTTTCATCAGAGAAATGTTGGAAGGTATGCAAACATGCTCTTGTACATCACCAGGTATATGAAATTCTACTTCGTACATGCCAACAGTTAAAGCCTTTTGCCCATTAGCCTGCTAACAGCTGGGGCAAAAGCCACTCTATAACAAGAATGCTAGAAGGTCCACATATTGCTTTAGCAGCTCACCTGTTACAGCAATGCAAGAGTCAATAGTTCTGTTTCTACAAGCGCATATGATCACCACATAGTTGGTCTTCACTAGCTTTCCCTCAACGAGCATCTTAAACATTTCTGAGAGCCCCTCCGCTAAAGAATAGTTGCACTCAATGATGTGGACACTGTCATTACATGAGCTGGCTGCCAGTCCCGCCAGCCAGGGAAGCTGAGCTGATGTCACTGGGGCAACTGGGCCAGGAACCTGAGGGAAAGCTTGTGGGATGGCCTGTTGGTATTGACGAATTTCAGAAAGATGAGACTCCCGCCATGAACGCATGAAGATCTGTTCCAAGTCCTCAATCAAAGGCACCTGGTCTGAAGCTATGGAAACATCAACATGGCATCAATAGCAGGCAAATGTTAGGACTTAAATCTACTACCAAAACTAGGTCTCCCCTTGCCGTGCTCGGAGCATAATTAAAGGACTAATGGTTTTGGGTTCACGCATGTCACGCCACAGACTTTCCTAAACTACGGCAGAAATGATCTTTTGCACCAGCCAAGACAAATTCTGCAGCATGAGAAAACCACCCGCAGATCTTGTGCTCTCTATGTCCTTTGTAGACAAAATATGCAATCCCCAGGTAACTCAAATTGAACTCCACAGTGTTCAATTTGCATCTTATTGTAAGTGATAATTCTAGTCCACATGGCAATGGATAATATCAGGAGATCATAATGCTTGGTAAAATATGGAGATACATTTAGAAATTATTATTATTGCCTCCAGAAAGTTTGCATCTTTCTCAATAGAGGTTCCACTATTACTATTTCTAATTTCAATGCTGTTACTACCAGAATTTTGACAGATACAATCAGACTTGTTCATATTGCCCTCATTTTTAAATCTGCACTGGCTGCCTATTTACTTCCAAGACATATTTAGGTTGCTGATGCTTACCTATAAGTTTCAAGATACAAATACCTGAAGAAGTGCCTATTAGGTGAGTCAACTCTGGCTTGGGTGGTGGTAAGGCACTGGGTGAACCCAGATCTTTGGTGGAGAGGAGGTTGGAACCTCTGCCTGCCCCTCCTTGGGAAAGGGTATCCTGTTAAAAGGATCCAGGAGGAGTGGCTCTGTCTGATGCCCAGGTTAGGGCATACCACTCCTCCAATGGGGACCCGCGGGGGTACCCCTAATTGATGTAAGTCATAGGGTTCCCCCCTTGGTTGTGGTTTACTCTTAGACACACTCCCAGCAGACAGGCTGGAGTGGAATAGGAACTGCTTACCCAATGCCTACGCCAAACCAATCTCTACTGTAACCAATAAAGCTGTGGGCATATTCAAGCCCAAAACCAAAAATGCTGTTGTCCTGAGTGTGGTTATTCATCCCTCTAGGGAACTGTGGGATCACGGGGTCTTGGCACGCAATTGCCTATTCACTAAGGGACTTTAACTTAGTGCAACATTGAATTTCAAGTAGTGGGCAGGATCCACTGTTGGCAGAAGCCTTGTGCAAGGACTTGTGCAACAGGGTGATCCCCTCTCCTGGGAATTGGCTCAGGGAGGGTTCAGGAGAATCCCCAGAAAAGCACATGTTTGGGAGGAAAGGGGGATTGTTCCATTTGGCAAGCTTGCACATCTGAAAGGACTCTACTTTGAGTGCCCCCCTCAATGTCTTTTTCAATTACCATTTGTAGATCTGCCTATTCATATCAAAATATTTGCTCTCGTTTGATGGAGGAAAACTCACCAAGTTGAACGAGGTAATAGACTGTGAGTAAGAGCTGCATCTCCTCTGAAATTGGCTGCATTGTGGAGGCACCATATTGTTCATAAGCCCTAGAGAGAGACTGCGCGTTCTTGTAACACGTATACAAAAGAGGACTCACTACGACATCACTAAGGTTCCCGCAAAGGTAAGGAAAATTTCCATGCCCTGTGAAACAAAGGACAACTTATTAGATGCCAGGTATCCAAGGCAAGATAACTGAATGTCTTAATAGTTTAGGGGTTTTTTAAAAAAGAAAAAAGTAGGCCACACTTGTTTTGAAGTGCTTATCGTATACAATATGTGACATGTTACCTTTAAATATGACGGGCTTTGCTTTAAATATTTTAAGCAAGTTATCAGGAACTGAAACTGGCTCTCCAGAGGCCACCATTGGAGAAGACACTGGTCCTGCCACGGCAGTGTGAGGTAAGCAGGACAGCCCTCCGCCTCCTCCTCCATCTATGAATCAATTTAGAGAGTTTAACCAGAAATAAATGACTGCAGCATAGATACTTGTTAAAATGTGCTGGATGAAGGGGGAAGGACAACAACCCATTTCCACTTTCAAACCTGGTCACAGCACCGATTGCTCCTGCCAATGCTATCCTTCCCAACCCAACAACTTAATAATATATCAGCTGTCAGAGCTCTTAGGTCTGCTAATTTACAAGCAGGCATGCGCCCAGAGACATTTAAATCATCATCTCCATCATCATCATCATCATCATCCTCACTTACCATTTTTGCTTCTACTTGTGACTGGTGGGTTGGGCTGCAAATTCCAGGCTTCATTGGATGATGGAGACTCAGGTGACCATCCTTTGTGGCGTTTTTTAGGAGGCCCTGGGTTTGCTAAAGTGCCTAAATAACATAAACAATCCAGAAACTACTATTTTAAAAGGACCCACGTCTTTCAGGAAAAGCACACAGAAATAGTTTCTCTCTCTCTCTCTCTCTATATATATATATATTGCTCTGCCTCTGCACAGGCCCAAGGCAGTATGCAAAAACTAAACACATACAAAAAAAATAAAACCCCAGCCAATATCAATAGTACTCAATCTATGTTCGTTCAACAAACCATGAAGCAGATTTTCAAGAGTTAGAAATGGCACATTGCATCACCAGCAAATAACAGCAGAGAATAGGTCCACAGCAACTCCTAGAGAAGTACTAGAAGATACAAACAATAGAGGATGGAGATGCTCACCTGACCTCCCAACAGGTGAGTCCCTGCTGCTTATTGGGAGGGAGGAGGAGAGGAAGGCGGCGGCAGGGTGGTTAGCTTGGTGCAAACTCATCAGCCAAGACAATCTGTTGCTCCTGCCAGTGCATTTTCACCACACCACCCTCCCTGCCACCTCACTCCTCTTCTTCCCAGGAAAACAGCAGCAACTCCCCTGCCAGGAGGTCAGGTAAACACCTCCCCACACACACACACACACTGCCTGCTACTGGTTACAAAGAATGCACAACGATATTAAACAGTATCATAGACAATATGAAGGAGAACTAGACCTGGCTCTACCATTTTCACTGGCAGACCTCCATTGTTTATACTGTCCGTTTCTGCCTTCAAAGTGAGGACAGTAGCATTTGAAAAAGAAACACAGTACACCAAATGCTGCACCAGATAGCAACACCATTATTTTAAGATCAGGTGTCTGCTGCATACCTCTTGGGCAAGGGAATGGCTTACATTGTGAATATTCAACCTTATTTGATGGCTATTTGAGTAAAGCATGGCTTAGGTGCAAGCTGTCTGAAAGACCATATTCCCTCATACAAATCTGCCTGGGTTTTGAGATCTTTGAAGGAGGCCCCTTTCTCACCAACCTCACACACATTTGATGGGGAAGTGGAAGAGGGCCTTCTCGGTGGCTGCTCCCAGACTCTGGAACTCCCTCCCTAGAGAAGCTAAACTGGCTCCCTCCTGGTTGTCCTTCCACTGACAGGCAAAGACATTCCTGTTTCAACAGGCCTTTGGGAACTGGCTGTTTTTAATTAAAGGGCTGGCACCGTGCTGTTTCTATTATAATTATTGGAATATATTAAGCATATATATGTATAAATGTTTAATGTTTAATTGCATTTTAATGACTGACTTACTATGTTTTAGCAGTTCTTATCTGTAAGATGCCTTGAGTCCCCTCAGAGGAAAAGGTGAAATGTAAATAAATATATCATAATAATTATGATATAGCAGAATACTTTCTGAAATAACTCCTCCTTCAGCCGCCACAACAGCATGATGCTACTTTTTTGCAAATAAAGTATAATGTGCTATCACTGGGTATTGAGTTTCGCTGTTCCCATTGCATTGCAGGTAACTGTTATGTCCTCCCCGGACTATCCTCAAGGCAGGGGACTACAGTGGTGCCTCGGATTAAGAACTTATTTCATTCTGGAGGTCCGTTCTTAACCTGAAACTGTTCTTAACCTGAGGTACCACTTTAGCTAATGGGGTCTCCTGCTGCTGCCACGCCATCGCCACATGATTTCTGTTCTCATCCTGAAGCAAAGTTCTTAACCCGAGGTACTATTTCTGGGTTAGCGGAGTCTGTAACCTGAAGCATCTGTAACCTGAGGTACCGCTGTATTTAGATCGCAGAAGTGGTGAAACACCTGTTCTCCAATCTTCAAAGAAGTCCCATGGAGCTGTTAAAACTCCAGCAAAACCAAAAAATCTTCCATGACTAGTTTGGCCTTTAACGAATGCAGGCTTAGAACCTTATGCTAAACATTGGGGGGGGGCTCTTTTATTTATATTAAAATTCTACCACACGATGGCAGCACGAACACTTTCAGCCATTCATTTATCTTTCTCTAGCAAACCCACAGGGAAAAACCCCAGGGTCAATCAAACACGAGTACTGTAAATCCCCTGTCAGGGTCTCTACTTGATGTATGTAAGCAAATTTGATAGCTATCTTCTTTTTAAAAAGGACTGAAATCAATTACCCAAATGAGCAAGTGATTTGGTTCTGTCCACAAAGCAAAGTTAACCCCTGGCTAAGCAGATGAAGAAATGAAGCAGCTTGCCAGAGCTGTCTAGTAAAGATTGCACTAATGTTTATTGTCCTGTACTTGTTCTATGAATAGGAGACTTTGATTCCTGGCACTGTGTACTATGTTCATGGAACAGTTACAGCACAAGAAGTGTTGCTCTTCACCGAAAGTGCTAGATTTAATTCCGGCAGCCCAGAACATTAAAGTATGTCCTTGTTAAGGTTGTATAGAACTGGCACATGTACTGATTTAAAATAATTCTCAGAGCAGGGAGGGCAATCTGTTTCAGAAAGATTCAGCTGACCTTAAAGCCATCTATTTAGAAATTAAGTCTCATCTGTTTCAATGGGGCTGCCGTACAAATAATGGTTGCAAAATATACCTATTATTTCAGGTGGCATTATAACAGTAGGGACAGTGGCTGAAATCCCCACTGTAATATTTCTTGCTGAATTAATTCACAACATGAAATCAAAGAACTGCATTTTATTTTTAAGGACTCGTACACCGCCCTTCAGTAGACGTATTTCCAGAGCATGTCACTATAAAACAGCAAAACTTTCATACTGCTAGAGCACGGTTTCCCAAACTTGGGTCTCCAGCTGGTTTTTTTTTTTTTTGTTTGTTTTTGACTACAACTCCCATCATCCCTAGTTAGCAGGATGATGAGAATTGTAGTCCAAAAACAGCTGGATAATGAGGTTTGGGAAACCCTGTGCTAGAGGTTCAAAGAACACCCACCAACCAAATAAGCTAGAAATTCTTAGGAAAAACTGAATGTAACGGCAATGTTAAAGAATATAGAACAATATGAAGAAGGTAAATGAAGTTTATTAACCAGGTATGTAATAAAGAAATTAGGAATATCTGGTGGTCAAGTGGCATAGTTGCTTTTCCTGATGCCTAGAAGAAATTGTACATTATTTTTAAAATAAATTTCGTATACACTTAGTCCTCCAATCAACTGATAGTGAGAGAATGTCTATCTTTGTGCGCTTTCTAAGACTTTTACAACAAAACAAACAATAAAAAGGGAAATATGCAATAAAAGTACAAAATACATCAAACAATAAAATGATAGCTGCAAGTGAAAGGTGCTGAAAAGGCATCAAAATAGGGGCTAAGCAAGCCTCCCAAAGGCCAGCTTTCCAACAGAGGGGAATATCCATTGCTCTGGTCTCTGGTCCCACCCAGAGAATATGGCCCCTGAAGATTGCCCAGAAAGAAATTTGGCCCTTAGGAATGTGCCACACCACAAATGCCATGGGGCTGGGCAGTAGTCTTCAAGAAGCATCTTCTGGAATCAGTTCTCCAAGTTAACACTGCCCAACCACAAACTATATCCCTGCATATATTACAAAGAGGCTCAAGACCAACCTCAGATGAGGCTCATATGTGCAGTGTAAAAGGCCACCCATAGCTCCATAGGCATAGACCATGCAGGTGTTTTACTTGCTGTTAAGGTACGAAGCAATTCTATGGACAAATCAGTACCAGGGACAGGGCCGTTGCAGTGTTGCCGTGTTTCTCCCTTGAGAACAAACACCACCTTGCCTTTAAGTAGTTCCCAAAGATTCGTTTTACACCACCAAGTTTTGAAATTGATCTTATTGTTGGGCCCTGTATGTGTTTTAAATCTCACATTTTATTATATTTATTCAACCATTTTGTTTTTAACGTGTTTATTGTTAAACTGCCTTGTGAGGGCTTGCCCTAAAGGGTGGGATGGGAATATATTAAATGCATAAGCAAAGGTACCTAATACTGTTGGTCTCGTCATGGAAGAGACATTGCTTTTCATCGAGTGTTGCTGGGGAGAGTCTTTGCCATTGTAAACTGGGAGGCTTGCTGTTGTTGGCAGGTGGTCAGGCGCTAGGTCAATGAGAAAGAGTAATTTTAGAGGGGCTTTCTTCATCCGGGTAAAAATGCATGGCTTTCAATAATCCAACAGAGCAAGCCCTTACTTGCCTTAACAGTTCTGTGCTGGAAAAGAATGCCGAGGACTGAACACTGACAAGCATCCTGCAATCTTGCATTTGTCTACTCAGAAGAAAATCCCGTTGGATTCAAGTGATTTGCTCCCAAGTAATCATGCATAGGGTTAAACCACAGAGCCTAGGACTTGCCGATCAGAAGGTCGG